>NC_062265.1:11603370-12227024 GCF_916048215.2 Malus sylvestris | reverse complement strand
TACTCAAGGAAATGGTAAAGTACCATTTGACCCGAAATAATGAAACCTCCATAGCTAATTGGTAGCTTAAGGTGACTACAATTAAAGAGATTGGTTGACTTGGAAGAAACCATCTTTAACGTAGTCTTGGTTTCAATTAATTCGAAGATTGCTAGCTACAACTAAATGGTGATTCAATGTTTGGACATAATATTGGTTTCCGAAAACATTATTAAGATAGTCTTGATAATATATGTCTAAAACTATGAATCACAAGACATGTAAGTTGTAGAGATCCATCCATCACGGATCTTAGCAAGCTAGTGGGAGCTATAAGCGTCTTATGAGAGAAAGATCAAATTGTTTGATTTCTCATAAAGATGTAAATGAATCTTTTGTTTACTAGGTTTACAAAAGATTAGTGGGAGTTAATCATGTTCCTAAAATTTGAATATATATATACACATATATGGTATATTAATTTTGGAAATGAAAAGAATACTTCTTCATTAAAGTTATGACTTTAAACATTCTATAACGATAGAATGTATATAGGAGACATAGTCTATAAACATGGGATGTAAATCTATAATGATAAATTTCAAGATATAATTTGATTATATCAATCCCTAATAATAGACAAAAGATGATAGGAAGTTTCTTATATGATGATGAACTTCAATCAAAAGGGACAACTCTAGTGAGACTAAGAAGTTGCTCTTCTCAAAGAGAACGTACTCTTTAACTCCCAAAGAAATAATGCGTAAATAGAATCCTTTATGCATACGCAGAAAGGTGATTTATGTATTTCATATTGTATGAAAAACATTGATATAAGTTGTACCTAGAACGGTACAAGACGATATCAGTGCAAGCCCAGGATCAGAACCATGGCAACTGTCAAGTGAGTCTTTAAGTATTTAAGAAATACTAAAGGATAAATTCCTCAAAGATCGAGGAAGAATTAGAGTAACGTAATGGAAGCGTAAATGTATTAGATTATGAATCTAATCCATTATTGGATGTTTCTTCATTATGAATGAAGAGATAAACAGATATCTCTTTATTATGACTAAAGAGATATTTGGATGGAAACATTAAAGTAATGACTTTAGTGTGTTCCATTATGAATGCAAAATATATTGCCATATAGAAGTTTACAACAATGTTTTTTGGATGGGAAAGTTCATTTATGAACTCTCTATTCAGTTCCAACCAGAAAGTGTCTGACACTAATGGGGTGATAGCTCAAGCCAGGGAATCAAGGTCTCATCACGATCCGAACTCAAATGAGAGACTGAACCACATGATTAAGAATCATGTGTAATGGTGACGTCGTTATTCTCAAGGTTGCTTCTATGGATAACATATAGATATCCATTGTCTAGGCCTACTACTCAGCCATTTTTGAAATGACTACAGAAGAGGTATCATCATTGATGACCAAGATGATTGGCTCTAGTGCAAGTGGGAGATTGTTGGAAATGTGCCCTAAAACCAATCATATGATGATACTTTACGGACATTTCACATGTTAAACTAATCTAGTTTAATATCAAGGGCAAAGATTATTGTTTGAGCCGTCTCATATAAATGTTATACGCTTAAACGATTGATGCGAATAATATAAGCACACAAAATTTAACCCTCTTTTTGACAATTGTAGTATAGATGTAAGTAGGGTATCGTTCTAGGCCGGGGATTAGGAGGGATTGCTAATCTATTCTAAATTAATTTAAAAATATTAAACAAGACTCAAGGACACAAAACTAGGCTAAAAACTCTAATAACTCGAAACACACTTAGAATGACTCAAAATAATGAAAACAATCAAATTAGACACTAGGAACTGAAATGGACGGAAATTGAATTAAAAGACTAACAACAATGAAAACTAACTAAATAATATAATTTAATAATGGGGGGGGTTTGGTTTTGACGAGAAGTAAATTAAACTTAAATAAATTACAGAATTGACAAAAGCATGAAATTAAGGTGAAAGGATAGGTGACAGACTAGCTAGAGGGTTCTTCTCCACACATGACACAAATGCAACCTAAATTGATTTTCAGTTGTTCTTTCAATAAATTGTAAATCTCAACGCCCCAAATTAACCGTGAATTGCACTAATTAACCCTCAGTTTTTCCACAAGTTATTGGGTTGGATGATTGCATACGACAACCCAAAACATTCCCTACAAGTTCCCTACATGAATTGCATAATAGAGATACAAGCAAGAATCATTAAGTTCTATGAAAAACATAAGCATTGACGAGGCACTCGTTACTGTGATTTGCAAGAAACTTATGCCAAGAATTTACTTAACGTGATTGTGACTAGCAACCTTTACTACTTGTGAATATAAGTTCATAACGATTAGGTGAAACTCCCTTATATTCTAGCGTCAAATTCATGCATGTAAATTAAGTATGCATTCTTAATCGACATACAAAAATAAGCTATCAATCAAGCAGTTAAGCAAATTAAATCACAACTCAGAAATCACAACTGAAGGTAATCAATTCATATTACAAATATATTCATGGCTTTGAATTAACCTCTAGCCAAAATAAATTTAGTTACACATTATTAAAACAGAAATAAAATATAAGTTTGGAAAGATTTAACCGAGAGAGAAGAGTGCTTCAGTGCTCTGTCTGCCCAGCGCCCTCTGTTTTCTGTGCACACTGCTAATCTCCCCCGAGGCTCACGCCTCCTCTGATTGGATACACGCTGCAAGGCAGCTTTTGAATTCCTCTCCTTTCTTTCTCTCTGCCTAAGGCAGCTTGGTGCCTTTTGTTTTTCTCCGTGCCTCCAAGTCTCTCCTCTCTCTCTGCTTCTTATCCTCCTTTTCCGCCCAGCTGCAAAGGCAGCTTTTATTGCTTAGTTTTCTTTTCCCCGCAAGGCACGCTGCAAAGCAGCTTGCTGCTTATTATTTTTCTTTCTTTTCGCTGGCAGTTTTTTTTCTCCTCCCCACGCTGCCAAGTGCTTCAGTTTTTTATTCTTTTCTTTACTCACCAAAAGCAGCTGTTATGCTTCTCCTCTTCGATTAGAATATTGCCATCCCACTCAGCTCTCCCTTTTGTTCTTTCAAGTCGCCTCCACCATCTGTGAGTCTCCCACTTTGGATTAATTAATAAAAAAAAATGAATGCTAGCTGGACTCGATCACCATAAAAAAAAACTCTGATCCTTTCTTTTCTTTTTTTTTTTAGTGGAAGATGCTGAGCTGCCAATTCCTCTATCCTTTTGCTCCTAGAAACACAATATGGCAAAAGTATCACAAATCCTATAATACGTAAAAACAAGGTAAATAGCTCAAAAATATAAGGAACTAACTAAGAAAAGACGAGTGAATTTGAAATAAAAATATATATAAATATGATCCGATCAAATACCCCCACACTTAGCTTTTGCTAGTCCTCGAGCAAAACAAAGAAAACAAGAACAAGTAGTAACAAGAAAAACATTAGCTTCCCCCTATGTGACCCTCATTGAATTTCATTTGAGAACACAAATCAACAAGAACCATAGCTAGCACCAAACAAGCTAATCCAAGTTCATCTTCCTTATTCAAATATTAGCAGTAATCTTTAAATCATCCTTGAAGTGTAGTGTGTGAGATAGCCATGCTAATGCAATTTTAATTTTTTATTTTTAAAATCATCATATGCAAACTAGCGACCTTCTCACGGGATATGCACTCAATCACACATGTGTTTAGTTTTAATGTGTTTCGCTCAAAAAAAAAAAATCAAATGTGAAATTTCTACCATAAGCTTGCATAAAGATCACTTCTCCACAATCATAATTGCAAAACTTAAATCAAGAGGACTTTTATTGGATGTAATGAGGTTTAGGGATAGGGTTATTGAAACGATAGAATAGGAAAACACAAGTTCCAAGCTACATTGCAAGCAATTCTTTTCTTTAGATTTATAAGAACTCAAGCTCTCCAGCAATTCTTCTAGCACCTCCAACCACACCCTTAAACTGAAACTTTAAAAACTTTTTATTTCATTTGTATACAATCTTTCTTTTTCTTTTTCTTTTCTTCTCTTTTCTCTTTTTTTTTTTTTTTTTTTTTTTTTTTTTTTTTTTAAATACAAACATGAAATACCCCCACACTTATTCTTTTGCCAAACACCTTCGAAGTACTTCACAAACGTTTCTCATAAGACAATCTCGCATTGCTCGCTTGGAAAGGGTAAAGAAAAATGTTTCAGGTATAAGGGTAGACATATCTGGTGATAAGAAATAAAAGGCTCAACATACACGGCTCAAATTGGCAATCTAATGATATCATTTTTATTTGGGAAACATGGTTATTTGGACCATAGTGGTAAACCTAATGCCTCTATCATTTCCAAGTTCATGCAATCAATGACAAACATTTCGAAAGATCGTTACGCAAGTTCTAGAGATGTATCTCACATAAGTTCATCACACATGAAAGAATAGGAGTGTATGAAAAATGCACACACTTTCAATGGGCTCAAAAACTCACATAGGATATATATGGTCACTAAATTCACATATGAAGCTTTAAGTCATACTTTAGTTTTACATTAACAAGGCTATGTGCATTTGGTTTTTCAAAGATGGTCAAACATGTACAAAACTAACAAGAGAATTAGGAATTTCACAAAACACATGTTAACTAAGTTCTTGATGATCATGGTTCAAATTTGATCCAATTATATCATTGGGTCGGGAAACTAACAAAAATCTAATTCATAACAATAAGGGAAACAAGACAATATTTTTGGATTTTTAAATTTTCCGATTTTTTTTAAAATTTTTTTTTTTTTAAAAAAAAAAACAAAACTAATTAAGAAAACAAAAAGCAACAACATGGAAACAAATGAAACTCGTTCGTAGTTGAAGGTACAAAAAAAAAAAATATTCAATTTGGTCATTTTTATACTCTTTACCCCCAAACTTAAACTGGACATTGTCCCCAATGTCAGAAAACACTATAATGCAAATAAAAATAAAATAAATAAATAATAACAAACAAAATAAAGCAATTGGACTGAAAACTTCCCTAGTTTGCAGTAAAACCAAGCGATGACCCCCCAAGCTAAAATTCTGCAATCAACTTCAAGGGTGGAAATAACCAAAAGTTCCTGCAAAGAAAAGAAATAATTCAGTTAAGTAACGCAAGAATTGCAAACGAAAAATTGAAAATCACGATAAAAGACAATGAATAGAACTAATAAGTGATCATTGGTCGTGCTTGTTGACTTTCCACAGCTTTCCTCTTGAACGGGGTGACACTTAGCTTTTTACTTGCAAGTGATGATTTGATGATATTGTATGGCGAGGCTTTGCTCTTTGGCGAAGGTGTCCTCAAAATGTTGTTGAAGCTTCTTGAGTTCTTCGATTTAACTCGCACTCCTTTTTCTGAGTTCTTCTCTGCTTGTTTTTTTTTTTTTTTTTTTTTTTTTTTTTGCACCGCGGGCTGGCACAAGGTAGCTGTGTTGGTCTGATTCTTTCTTCAATCTTTCCAAGTGCCCACCTCTTGCTTTCTTTCTCCTTGTCCCTAGCTGAAGATGAATTGGCAAATTGTCTCCACATGCTTCGAGGTATCATTTTCACTTCCCTTACTTGTCCCCCAAGTAGATGTGGTAGACAAAACGGAAGCATAAGATGATGAAGATGAGTACTCGAGAGCAAGGCTAGGTAAGCAATCAGGAAGGGGTTCCAGGCAGTTGGCTCCAGATCAGAAGATTGATACCAAATGATGGCTGATTGCTCTCTTTCTCCTTGTCGTAAAACAAAGACAAGGAAAAGGACAGGGAGAAAGCATGATATGAGATACTCTTGCTTTCAACCTTCATGATATGAAATACTTTTTCTTTGGATGGGTTGTTTGCAGAGGTACCCCAAGGAATAAGGAATACAGAGTAACTCGAAAGGTTTCTTTAGGAATACATTCTCGGAGATGAAGAAGTGTTGAGAGGGTGTGCCTTTGCTGTGGGAAGGCGAAGGTAGATACTTATAGGACTTTTCTTCACAACCGGAACTATTCTCTCACTCATTGTCGGCAGCCGGTGGATGGATGAATAGTACAAATTACGCGCTTTTCTGACAAAGCTGCCCGTAATTTCCGCAAAGTTGCAAGTTGCATGTGACGAGTGACGACATGTCTGTACAAATTGATCTTTTGAAATCCGGGGTTCGGCTCGTGGTTTCTGAGCAAGCCCAGCTTTTGAGAAAGGAAACGCCTCTTTTGAGAAAAGAATCCGGCTTTTGAGAAAGGAGCCCCGACTCTTCAATTTGCGAGAGGACGCTTCTTCGATTTCTGAGGAGCGCCTCTCCGATTTCTTCTTTTTATAGAGGCGCTAATTTTGTTCCACAACACACTTGAGCTCCCTCCTGTAAACACTCCCTTCTTGCACTTCAAAAATCTTAATCTGTCCGATCTCTTCTTTCTTCACCACCTCTGAAAAATGTCTGGCCCTTCCGACCGTCGTTTTGACTTGAACCTTGATGAAGGAGCAGCCCCTCCTTCTCCAGACAACATATGGCGCCCGTCCCTCATATCCCCTACTGGTCCTCTCACCGTTGGGGATTCGGTGATGAAAAATGACATGACCGCAGCGGTGGTGGCCTGGAACCTTGTCACCCCAGAGATAACAGACTGCTCGCTAGACGGTCTGATGAATTGGCGGTTAAGGAGTCTCTGGCTCTTAGCGTGCAGTGTGCGGGTTCTGTGTCCAACATGGCCCAACGCCTATTTGCTCGAACCCATCACGTTGAATCGTTGGTGGCTGAAATACAGAGTCTCAAAGAGGAGATTAGAGGACTCAAGCATGAAAATAAACAATTGCATAAGCTTGCACACAATTATGCCACAAACATGAAGAGGAAAATTGACCAGCTGCAGGAAAATGATGGTCAGATTTTACTTGATCACCGGAGGTTTGTGGGTTTGTTCCAACCGCATCTGCCTTCGTCTTCTGGGGCGGCACCGCGTAGTGAAGCTCCAACTGATCAACCTTCGATACCTCCTCCTTCCGTGGCCCCATCAACTGCTGAAGCACCGCCTGACCAATGAATGCTATTAGTTTACACATCATTGTAAAATATTTTTACTTTTATGTTTATTTATATATATATATATATATATATTTTTTTTAAATCAATGTAAAATATGTAAATCAATGTAAAAAGACTTTGTTTAACCTTCCCCCACACTTAAACTAAATAACACAAACTCACAGAAATCAACCAAATAACACAACTAACTAAACAAAACAAAATGAAAGCAGTAAAGATAAGGGTGTAAGAATGCAAATCTGATTTGGTTAGCGATTCCAAAGTCTCCCTTCGTTGAATGCTTGGGTTGCCTCCCAAGAAGCGCTTGATTTAACGTCTTTAGCCGGACGAATCTTTCCTTTAAACTCCCCTCGGCTCCAAAGCATGGAATTTATCTTTTAATGGGAGGTGATACTTGAAATGATTCGGCAATGGTTTAAATTCAAGAGTGGGTGCCTGAATCATCAAAATCAGAAACATGTTAGTATAAATTAAAATTGAAATTGGAGAAGATGGCTTACTTTCTTTTTCCGACACAAACTCAATGACAAACACCACATCTTTGAACATTTCCGGGACTTTGAACTGGGCCAGGTTTACTATGATGGTTGTGGCTTGTCCCGTGTCATCAAACTCAACTGCTTTGGGCTTGATTGTCTCATGCACAACTCATGCACAACCTCTTGGATGTATTCTTGATATGCTTCAACCACTTCATTCTCTTGAATCCCTTTTCTTGGTGTGCAAGGTTCTTTGAACGTTTCAATACCATCGGGAACTTGTTTTGGTGCACCAAGAATTGGGATATCACTTTGCACCTTTGGAAGAACTTCCACAATGTCTTTTTCACTCTCTTTGATATTTGGAATCAAAAACCTGCAAGGACAAAGGACATTCGGTGGAATAATGTTAGAATGAAGTGAATTTAGAACTTCCTCACCTGAGTTGGATGACATAGGGATTTGAGGAGCTTGCAGCAAGAATTCTTCTAAACTGCCCAGGTCGTCCTCCTCCTCTTCTGCTTGCAGCAGCAATTCATCCATATTCGGGCTGTGTTTGGATGGTTCTGGGACAGCTTCATCCTTCATGTCACCTTCCAAAGTGATGGCTTCATCGATTTCAACTTCTGCCTTTGAATTTGCAATGTTTGAGTTGGAAAGTTCACTTTGATCTTGAATCTGTGCCATGAATTCCACAATCTGCCCAACTTGCATATCCAATTCGTCCACTCTTTTGACTCGGTCTTGCATCTCCTGGTTTTGATTTTCTACTCCCTGATTCAAAGAGGTGAGTAACTTATTAAGTGTATCATTATTCAAGGACGTACCTGAATTGAATTGGGCTGATTGTTGTGGTGGCTGTGACGGTTCATATGGCCACTGATAGAACTCTTCCGATGGCGGCAATTGTTCTTCTTTTTGTGAACCCTGCGTCAAAGAAATTAGTCCTTCAAGAATTTCATTATAATTTACGGGCATACTTTGATTTGATTGGAATTGTTGTGGGGGATGTTGTGGTGGCTGCATAGGTCTTGAATAGAACTCGTCTTGCTGCCAATATCCACCTTATTGAAATTGTTGAGGTTCATCCCACATATAATCTGAATTACCTCTCCAATCTGAATTGCAAGCGTTGGAAAACATGTTGCCCCTTGATTGGTTATGGCCTTGATATCCCCAAACATCTTCATTTGCAGAAAATTGAGGACTTTGATATCCTTGCCCATAGGGCACATCAAGTGTAGGGACACTTGGCATTGTGGTCCGTTCGGCATTATGAGTCAATTGAGCAATGAGCTGTTCCAATTGAGCTTGAATGGTTGCAAGTGCCATGTCTTGCTCCATTTGTACCTAAAATCAAAGAAAGAAAAATAAATCAAATATCAATAGTAAAATACACAAACACCAATATAAACATAAACAAAAACAAAAATAAAGGGATTAGCAAAGTTGCTAATCCCCGGCAACGGCGCCAAAATTTGATGCGAATAATATAAGCACACAAAATTTAACCCTCTTTTTGACAATTGTAGTATAGATGTAAGTAGGGTATCGTTCTAGGCCGGGGATTAGGAGGGATTGCTAATCTATTCTAAATTAATTTAAAAATATTAAACAAGACTCAAGGACACAAAACTAGGCTAAAAACTCGAATAACTCGAAACACACTTAGAATGACTCAAAATAATGAAAACAATCAAATTAGACACTAGGAACTGAAATGGACGGAAATTGAATTAAAAGACTAACAACAATGAAAACTAACTAAATAATATAATTTAATAATGGGGGGGGTTTGGTTTTGATGAGAAGTAAATTAAACTTAAATAAATTACATAATTGACAAAAGCATGAAATTAAGGTGAAAGGATAGGTGACGGACTAGCTAGAGGGTTCTTCTCCACACATGACACATATGCAACCTAAATTGATTTTCAGTTGTTCTTTCAATAAATTGTAAATCTCAACGCCCCAAATTAGCCGTGAATTGCACTAATTAACCCTCAGTTTTTCCACAAGTTATTGGGTTGGATGATTGCATACGACAACCCAAAACATTCCCTACAAGTTCCCTACATGAATTGCATAATAGAGATACAAGCAAGAATCATTAAGTTCTATGAAAAACATAAGCATTGACGAGGCACTCGTTACTGTGATTTGCATGAAACTTATGCCAAGAATTTACTTAACGTGATTGTGACTAGCAACCTTTACTACTTGTGAATATAAGTTCATAACGATTAGGTGAAACTCCCTTATATTCTAGCGTCAAATTCATGCATGTAAATTAAGTATGCATTCTTAATCGACATACAAAAATAAGCTATCAATCAAGCAGTTAAGCAAATTAAATCACAACTCAGAAATCACAACTGAAGGTAATCAATTCATATTACAAATATATTCATGGCTTTGAATTAACCTCTAGCCAAAATAAATTTAGTTACACATTATTAAAACAGAAATAAAATATAAGTTTGGAAAGATTTAACCGAGAGAGAAGAGTGCTTCAGTGCTCTGTCTGCCCAGCGCCCTCTGTTTTCTGTGCGCACTGCTAATCTCCCCCGAGGCTCACGCCTCCTCTGATTGGATACACGCTGCAAGGCAGCTTTTGAATTCCTCTCCTTTCTTTCTCTCTGCCTAAGGCAGCTTGGTGCCTTTTGTTTTTCTCCGTGCCTCCAAGTCTCTCCTCTCTCTCTGCTTCTTATCCTCCTTTTCCGCCCAGCTGCAAAGGCAGCTTTTATTGCTTAGTTTTCTTTTCCCCGCAAGGCACGCTGCAAAGCAGCTTGCTGCTTATTATTTTTCTTTCTTTTCGCTGGCAGTTTTTTTTCTCCTCCCCACGCTGCCAAGTGCTTCAGTTTTTTATTCTTTTCTTTACTCACCAAAAGCAGCTGTTATGCTTCTCCTCTTCGATTAGAATATTGCCATCCCACTCAGCTCTCCCTTTTGTTCTTTCAAGTCGCCTCCACCATCTGTGAGTCTCCCACTTTGGATTAATTAATAAAAAAAATGAATGCTAGCTGGACTCGATCACCATAAAAAAAAACTCTGATCCTTTCTTTTCTTTCCTTTTTTTAGTGGAAGATGCTGAGCTGCCAATTCCTCTATCCTTTTGCTCCTAGAAACACAATATGGCAAAAGTATCACAAATCCTATAATACGTAAAAACAAGGTAAATAGCTCAAAAATATAAGGAACTAACTAAGAAAAGATGAGTGAATTTGAAGTAAAAATATATATAAATATGATCCGATCAACGATAAGTCCAAGGAATATGTGATTGGGAGAATGCGATCTAAAGAAGTTAGATTCATGAGACCATTCTTTCGTAGACACATCCTAAACGTTCCTGATCATAGGATTGCCAATTGGGCATTGACAGTCCGTTAAGATCAGTACGTGTTGTGTCTTCACTCAGGGAGAGTGACTAGTCTCGAGTCATTGGTGTGTGTGACATCAAGACAAGTACGTAGGTGCTCAATAGAGAATGAGTTCACTAAACACGATCAACGAAGAGTTCTCATATTCATGTCACATGAGAACTCATGGTTAGGATAATGCAAAGTAGTCCTTTGACCTGAGGCATCATAGTTGTCTTGTGGTTAGGTACTTGATCTTTGATTATGTCAAAGTCACCCCATCCGCGAGTGTCCACGGCATCGTCGGGGTTAAGCCACTTAGCCATGGAGGCAAGTGAATGCGCAACAACGGATCTCTAACCTTCAAACCGTTTGGGGGAGAATACTCTATGATATGATTAAGAATCTCTGGCCAGAGTATGAATGAGATTTAGGAAGTCATTCCAAATCACATTCAAGGTAGTCATATAAGCACACGAATCATATTGGATAGTAGACATGAATAAATTATCAAACCAAACAATGTGGTTAAGAGTATTGCATTAGAGAAAGACCGTATTGCATTTGTAATCCTAAACTGAATAGGTTCTCCACCTCTTCTGATTAGCTTGGGTAACCATGATATGCTGCTAGGTGTCACTCTTGGTTTGTGGAAGCCCTAAACGTGTATAATCACTAAAGGGAGAATTGAAAGTAAGTTTCATTTCAAAATCGATTTGAAATGGTTTTAATCGCCCACTGCCTCGCTAAAATGAACCTAATGGATCGTACACCGTGTAAGGTGGAGATTGAAAAAACAATGGAGATGAGTAAGAATAATTAAATGGTTTAATTATTTATGGCAAGGATTAATTAATATGTTAATGAATCAAACGAATAAGTTCGTTAAAGACCTCGGGATAGTTTTGGACCTTAAGGCCCAATGGGCTTCGAACGTCAAGCCCATTGACTTAAGTTGTATGACAACTTAATGAATAATGATTCACAAAGGCCCAATTAGCCCAATAATACCCTAAGGCCGGCCATGAATTAAGGTATAAATATGACTTTATAGCCAAAATTCATTTAGGGTTTTCTTTTGGGGAAAGGATGAGAACATAAGCTCTCCTTTCTCTCTAAAGTGGCCGGCCTCCTTGGAGGGTTTAGCTAGCAATCCTACTACTCCAAGGTCACTCATTTCTTCTCCAATCTAGCCTTGGTGAAGAGACTTAGAGGTTCTCAATTTTGGGAACTTGGAGAACCATTTCATCCATCCAAATCCATAGATCTAAGATGCAAGGAATGAAGGCCCTCTCTTTGGGTGATTAGCCTTTGCTTATGCAAAGAGGAATCTACAAAGGTTTAATTTCTCAACTAACAAATGTTGTTTTAAGTTGAGTCAAGGTTCACCAATCTACTAGGCTTTGAATTTAATGGGTAATGTTTTGTTTTGAGTGCATGCAAGCATGATTCCGCCTTTAATTTGTTAATTGCATGCTATAGATGTTGCTCAAATGAACATGTTTTTCACAAAATTTCCTTCATTAACCTATTCATAAGCACATCTTTGACTTTAACGATGATTTTGAACGAACTTTGAGACGAGCAAGGAATCAACAAGATCCCCAACCATCTCAACCTGTACTAGATCTTGAAGAACACAAAGTAGAAGAGCAAGAGGAAGCCACGGCAAGGAATTTTGAAGAAGTCCAAGATATGGCAGTAGACAATCGAATAATCAAGGAGCTTTCCGCTTCGGGATGAAAAACCAAAAGAACAAAGTGTTGCTGCTTGTGACGTGTGCTCAATGAATGGACATCTCACGGATAAGTGCCTTCTATTGGTCGAGAACGGAGGGTGGGAATCTACCAACGCCGTGGGTTTTGGGAGTCAAAACCAACCAAGGAATGATCCGTTCTCGAATACATACAATCCAGGTTGGAGAGATCATCCAAATTTCAAATAAAGGGAGCCCTAACAAACCCAACAACAAAGTGCATTTAGACAGCAACCTTCGGGATTCTATCAAAAGACGTATGCACCCGCACAACCCCAAACACAACCTGCCCAAAATAACTCAGGTTCATCTTTTGATAATGCTCAAGTTATTCAGCTACTAACTACGTTGGCGAAGGGTCAGGAAAATCAAGCCAAAGATATGCACAATTACACCAAGGAAGTGCAAAATCAAGCTCGAGAGGTGACTGAATTGAAAAGACAAATGGGACAAATGGTTGAGTTCATGGGGCAATTTAGTAGAGAACCAGGTAAGTTACCTAGTTCGATGGATGTGAATCCAAAGGGAGGCTTCGAATTTGCCAAAGCCATCACCTTGCAAAGTGGAAAAGAAGTTGGATCTGATCCCAGCCCATCTAAATCCAATCAAAAGGAGGACGAAAAGATACAATCTGAGGAGAAGGAACAAGGCCTACCCTTGGCAAGGATTGAGCAATCTTTGCCGCAGCCACCCACACACCCTAATTCGACCACCAAAGGTAAGTTGGGTTCAAATTCCATGACTTCTAATTCCATTCTAACCAATGCACCCTTTCCTCGCAGGTTTATACAATCAAAGAAGGATGAGAGTGACAAAGACATCCTTGACACATTCAGGAAGGTGCAAGTCAACATTCCACTTCTAGATGCAATTAAACAAGTCCCCAAGTATGCTAAGTTCTTGAAGGAGCTGTGCATTACAAGGAAGAGGGCTTCGAATAAACAGGTGGTAAGGGTAAGTGAGAATGTCTCAGCTGTGTTGCAACGAAAATTACCTCCTCAGTGCAAAGATCCAGGCAGTTTTACAATTCCTTGTGTTATAGGAAATACTCGCTTTGAATCTGCCATGTTAGATCTAGGTGCATCAATAAATGTCATGCCTTATTCAATATATGCATCTATGAACTTGGGAGAATTAAAAAATGATGGAGTGATCATTCAACTGGCCGATAGATCTAATGCGTATCCAAAAGGTGTTTTGGAGGATGTTTTAGTGCAGGTGAATCACTAGTCTTTCTGGCGGACTTCTACGTGCTTGAAATGGAAGACTCGAACCATTCCCCTCAATTACCAATATTACTTGGCCGACCATTCATGAAGACTGCCTGTACAAAGATAGATGTATTCAAAGGAACATTGACCATGGAATTTGATGGGGAAGTTATTGATTTCAATATTTCTGATGCTATAAGATATCCTCATGATGGTCACTCTTGTTTCTTTATTGATGTGATTGACTCTTGGGCGCATGAATTCCTTGATGATTTGAGTGAGGATGCGCTTGAAAAGACTCTCACGCAAAGCATTGGACTAAAATACGAAGGGTTAGCACTTAGGCATACACACGGCAACAACAAGGAACATCTTGCCGTGCCTATTCAAGAAGAATTGGTGGAGATGGTTGCTACCCTAGAGTCAAATTCAAGGCATATTGGTAAGTCTCCTAATCCAATTTCAATTCCCAATTCGACTAACAAGTTGTTTCATTCTGTAATCCAGCCCCATTCCCTAGAGCTTAAACCATTGCCGAGCCATTTGAAATATGTGTTTTTGGGAGAACAAGAGACGCTACCTGTCATCATCTCTTCTTCACTCACTGCACAAGAGGAGGACAAGTTGGTGAGGGTGCTTTGGGAATACAAAACTGCCATTGGGTAGACATTGGCCGATATCAAGGGAATTAGCCCAACCACTTGCATGCATCGAATATTCTTGGAAGAATGAGCCAAACCATCTAGAGAAGCACAACGTCGACTCAATCCAACCATGATGGACGTTGTGTAGAAAGAAATCATCAAGCTACTAGATTGTGGGGTGATTTACCCAATTTCTGATAGCCATTGGGTCTCGCCGGTCCAAGTTGTTCCTAAGAAGTCCGGAGTCACTGTGGTAAAAAATGAAGATAATGAGCTTGTGCCCACCAGAATCTAAACCGGATGGAGAGTTTGTATTTACTATCAGAAGCTTAACGCTACGACAAGAAAAGATCACTTCCCGCTGCTCTTTATTGATCAAATGCTGGAAAGGTTAACCGGTCATTCATTTTGTTGTTTTCTTGATGGCTATTTGGTTTATAATCAGATTGTGATAGCTCCCGATGACCAAGAAAAGACTACCTTCACATGTCCCTTTGGTACCTTTGCTTATCGACGCATGCCATTTAGGCTATGCAACGCACCAGCCACATTCCAAAGGTGTATGGTAAGTATTTTCTCAGAATTTGTGGAAAAGATCATTGAAGTGTTTATGGATGACTTTAGTGTTTTTGGTAACTCATTTAATGCATGCTTGAATAATCTTACTCTGATCTTCCAACGATGCATCGAAACTAATCTTGTCTTGAATTGGGAAAAGTGCCATTTTATGGTAAAACAAGGTATAGTTTTGGGGCATATCATATCAAAAAAAGGGATTGAGGTTGATAAATCTAAAATAGATCTTGTACGTCACTTACCCTCTCCCACTTCGGTGAGGGAGGTTCGTTCTTTTCTTGGCCATGCAGGATTTTTTAGGAGATTCATCAAGGATTTCTCAAAAATCGCCCAACCCTTTTGCCGTTTACTCCAAAAGGAAGTAGCCTTCGAGTTCAACAAGGTGTGTGAGACCGCTTTCAAAACCCTCAAGGACATGTTGACTTCGGCCTCCATCATCATGTCACCAGATTGGAGCCTTCCATTTGAGCTAATGTGTGATGCATCCGATAATGCCATTGGTGCTATTTTAGGCCAAAGGACGAACAAACAGCCCCACGTCATCCACTATGCTTCTCGGACCCTAAATGATGCTCAATTGAATTATTCTACCACTGAGAAAGAACTTCTTGCAGTTGTATTTGCTTTAGATAAATTTCGTTCATACTTACTTGGCACTAAAGTGATTGTATATTCTGACCATGCAGCGTTGAAGTATCTTTTCACCAAGAAGGAGGCCAAACCAAGGCTGATTCGTTGGATTCTCCTACTTCAAGAGTTCAACATTGAAATAAAAGACAAAAAGGGGAGCGAAAACGTGGTAGCTGACCACCTCAACCGTTTAGTGCACGAGGAGGACTCTCTAGAGACATTCCCTGAAGAGCAATTGCTGTCCCTAGAAGTAAGTGAGCCCTGGTATGTTGATTTGATCAATTATTTGGTCACAAAACAAGTTCCTAGCACTCTAGATAAATACAAGCATGATAAACTCAGAAATGATGCACGATTTTATGTGTAGGATGATACATATTTGTGGAAGTATTGTCCTGACCAGATTATTCGTAGATGTGTGCACAATTTCGAGTTTAATTCATTTCTTGCATTTTGCCATAGTTATGCATGAGAGGGTCATTTGGGCCCCAAAGGACAGCCCTTAAGGTTTTAGAGAGTGGTTTCTATTGGCCTACATTGTTTAAGGATGCTAGAACATTTTGTATAACTTGTGATAGATGCCAAAGAACAGGTACAATAAGTGCCAATGACCAAATGCCGCAAACCCCCATCTTTAATGTGGAGATCTTTGATGTATGGGGTATGGATTTCATGGGACCCTTTCTGCCCTTTATGGTTTTACTTATATTTTGCTAGTCGTTGATTATGTGTCGAAATGGGTGGAAGCCAAAGCCACCCGTATTAACGATTGTAGAATAGTGGCAGATTTAATCAAGGCTAACATCTTTTCTAGATTTGGCATGCCGAGGGTGTTCATAAGCGATGAAGGCTCCCACTTTTTCAATCGCACCATTGAGGCACTGTTTAAAAAGTAGAATGTGAAGCATCAGGTTTCCACGCCATACCACCCTCAAACAAGTGGCCAAGCCAAAGTCGAATAGAGAAATCAAGCAAATCTTGGAGAAGACTGTTGGGCCAAACCGGAAAGATTGGAGCTTGCATTTAGAAGATGCATTGTGGGCATATCGCACTGCCTACAAAACACCTCTACGGATGTCTCTATTTCGACTAATCTACGGCAAGCCGTGTCACCTACCTGTGGAACTGGAGCACAAAGCACACGGGGCTGTGAAAACATTCAATTTGGACTTAAATGCTGCTAGAATGAATAAGAAGCTCCAACTGAATGAACTTAAGGAGATATGGAACGAAGCCTATGAGAATGCACGAATTTACAAGGAGAACACAAAGGCGTTTCATGACAAAATGATTCGGGGAAAAACATTCTCAATTAGACAGAAAGTGCTATTATTCAATTCCCGTCTACGATTGTTCCCTGGTAAGTTACGGTCTAAGTGGATTGGGCCATTTGTTGTCACTAATGTTTTTCCCCATGGTGCAGTCCATGTTAAAAGCTTAAGGAACGACGATGAATTCAAAGTGAACGGGCATCGCCTGAAGCTATACTATGAGAGTGATGTAGGGCAGATTGTGGAAGAAATCCCACTCAGTGTCGTGGGCCTTATCCAAGCTTAGAAGGAAGTTTCGTCCGGCTACAAGACGTTAAAGCAAGCGCTGCTTGGGAGGCAACCCATGTTTTGCGTTCCTAAAAACCTTCCATTTTCTGCAGTTTTATTTTGCCATGATTGTCATTTTTATTTGTTGCTTGTTTAATTGTTTTTGGTGTGGGTTTATTTTTGAAACATTGACAGATATGCAAGGTATTTTTACATTAAAATTCGTTGAAAATAAACAGGAGGCAGAAAAATACAAGAGGGAGCCTTCACAAAGGCTACTTAGGAGAAGTCTCAGTAGTCGGCAGAGCCTCAGCAGTCGGCGGAGCCACAAAAGGAGGAGGTATCGGAGGTTGATCATTTGGAGCTTCACTACACGGTACAACCCCAGAAGACTAAGGCAAATTCTGTTGGAACAAACCCACAAACCTCTAATGATCAAGTAAAATCTGACCATCAGATTCCTGCATCTAGTCAATCTTCCTCTTCATGTTTGTAGCATAGTTGTGTGCAAGCATGTGCAACTGTTTATTCTCATGCTTGAGCCTTCTAATCTCCTGTTTGAGACTCATCACTTTAGCCGCCAAAGATTCAACTTGACGGGTTCGAGCAAATAAACGTTGGGCCATATTGGACACAGAACTTGCACACTGCACACTGAGAGCCAGAGAATCCTTAACAGCCAACTCATCAGATTGTTTGGAAAGTAGTCTGTTATCTTTGGGAGTGACAAGGTTCCGGGCCACCACCGTAGCGGCCATATCATTTTTCATCACCGGATCCCCAACGGTAAGAGGACTAGTAGGGGATATGAAGGATGGGTGCCATATGTTGTCTGGAGAAGGCATGAATGCCTCTTCACCAAGGTTTAAGTCAAAACGACGACCGAAGGGGCCATACATTTTCAAAGGTGTTAAAGAAAGAAGAGGTCGGATAAATCAGGATCTTAGAAGTGCAAGAAGGGAGTTTCTACAGGTAAAACTTCAAGTGTACTTTGAAACAAACTGCACGCCTCTATAAAAATCAGCACTCGACGGGATTTTAGAGATTGAAGAGGTGAGCTCAGAAATCGAATAGGCCAATTAAAAAATCGAAGAGGCGCTAGCTTTCTCAAAAGCTGGGCTTGCTCATAAACCACGGGCCATCCTCTTTTCCAAATTTGTTCGCACTTGTCACATGCAACCTCTGCACTCGACGGAGCTCAGAAATCAAAGAGGCAAGCTCAGAAATTGAAGAGGCATTTGCTTTTCCAGACGTGTCAGCATCTGTCACATGCACACTCAGCCTTACGAAAATTACGGGCAATCTGTCGAAGATTTCTGGTGACGTAAAAAGCACGTGAGGTTTACTATTCAATCATCCAACAATTGCCGACAAGAGTGAAAGAATAG
The DNA here is from genome assembly GCF_916048215.2 of Malus sylvestris. Classification (NCBI taxonomy): domain Eukaryota; kingdom Viridiplantae; phylum Streptophyta; class Magnoliopsida; order Rosales; family Rosaceae; genus Malus; species Malus sylvestris. The sequence goes on along the minus strand of NC_062265.1, from coordinate 12,208,396 downwards.
TACCAGTTATTAATTCATATAAATGTCGACCTTCACCTTTCATTGCAAGGCAGACATACATAACCCTTCTTCATATCCGAGAATGCCTTCCCAACAAAGCCTCTCGAGTAACTCAGTGTTCCTTATTCCCTAGGATACCTCTGCAAACAACCCATCAAAAGCAAAAGTATTTCATATCATGAAGGTTGAAAGCAAGAGTATCTCATATCATGCTTTCTCCTTGTCCTTCTCCTTGTCGTTGTTTTTCACCTGCGGAACAAGGAGAAAGAGAGCAATCAGCCAACACTTGGTATCAATTTTCCGATCTGGAACCGACTACCTGGAACCCCTTCCTGATTGCTTACCTAGCCTTGCTCTCGAGTACTCATTTTCAACATCTTATGCTTCCTTAAGCTACCACATCTGCCTGGGGAACAGATAAGGGAAGTGAAAATGATACCTCGAAGTATGTGGAGACAATGTGCCAATTCATCCTTAACTAGGGACAAGGAGAAAGAAAGCAAATGGTCGGCACTTGGACAGATTGAACAAAGAAACAGACCAACACCTCTACCTCGTGCCTGTCTGCCGTGTAAAAGAAACAAGCAGAGAAGAATGCAGACTGCACAACCAAGGAACTCTAATATTCCTGGCTCAGACTTCCAAACCAGTTTGAGATCAATGATGTGGAAAGTCAACAAGATCATCTATCTCCAAAACCAGATTTGCGTTCTTAAACTCGACTCTATCTGGTTTTTACTTTGCTATACTTGTCATGTTTATTTGTTGTTTGTTTGTTTGCTTGTTTTTGTGTGAGTTTATGCTTGAAACATTGAGGACAATGTTTGATTTAAGTGTAGGGGTAACCATTGTTTTGCATGAAATTCGTAGAAGTTTATCACCCATTACTTTTAGTGTTGTTCTGTGCTGTTTTAAGTGTTTTTAAGCTATTTTGGAGTGTTTTAGTGTGTTTTGACATAAAAATCTGAAAATCTCATAAAAATTTGAAAAATTGTTTTGAAAAACCCAAAAAGAGTTGTTTTTATGTGTTTGTTTGTGTCTTAGGGTACCTTCCAACACAATGATGAGGATTTGGTTTTTAATTACATGACTGTTAAAGAGAGTTATAAACATCGATGAAAATTTGATTTGCTCTTTGGTGTATGCTTGGTTGTTGTTATAATTTATGAATTCACATGCAATCATAAAGGAAAAATCATTTTTTGTAACATGCTTGAAGGAAGGAACTCAAATGAACGCTACAACCTTGTGAGACTTGAGCCTAAACGTTTATTTGGAGAGTTAATAATCTGTGCAGCATTGTTTTCTAAAGTTGTTGCATGATCTCATTATTCTTTGCTTGGTTGCTACTTAGAAGGCGTTTCATCAGTTAATTCCAAATGCTAGAACTCATGCCTATTTCATTCAAAGCATGCTATTGCTTTGCATAACACATATTCAAGATGAAGTTGTGTAGTGACCACCAAAGCCAAATTGCCGTGCCCCTATTTCATTATGTGTTTAAGTTTAACCCCGTTGAACCTTGTTAAGCCCATGTTCTTTGTTAACCCACACTATCCTTACCTAGCCTAGTTTTAGGACCATCCATACCCTTATTCTTGAAGCATAGTAAAGCATGACTTAAAATCATGACTTAAAATGAACTCCTTTTTTATCAATGTATTGCAGAAAGCAAGTGTGGGGAAGTGATTCTTGTGTGTGTGTGTGTGTGTGCCAAAGTCCTTAATAAGGCACGGGTAGAAAAAAAAAGAATTGAAAAGAGTATGAAAAAGAGCTCTAAAGTGTTGTTTGTTAAAAAAGGGTCCAAAACATTGAATTCGGCCCTAAGTGTTGCATGAATCTTCCCTTTGTATTTAAAAGTTGATTCTGCATTATAAAGTGAATTCCAAGTGTCTATTTCATTGCTTTGCTTGCTATCGCTTTAAGAACGTTTGTTATTCCTATCCTTTCTTTATTAGCCATTACCCCCAAGCCCTGTTACAACCCTTGACTTCAATCTTGAGTGTTGTGTGTTTCAATTTATGGAGTTCGAAATTGGTATGAGCATATGGTGTCACTGGTTCTCGCATCTAAGTAGTAGCATTCCATTCATGAGATCATATCTAAACATGCTTAATAACTCCAAAAAATTGCTTTCTTTGTTATAACATATGTGAGTCCTAGTCTTTCGTGTTTACATCAATCTTCTCACATATACTAGTGTAGGGTGTGAAGTCAGAAAATGTGTGTGAAAATAGAGAGTATCTTGTAAGGAATTGAGCAAATTCTCTAAGGCATGTTACTACATTCAAAACATCGTTTTAATTGGTTAATTGTGAACTAGTAAGTGGTGACTGTGATTAAGTATGTGCTCAAGTGTAAAGATGACCAAAATATGTGGGAATGATGATATTTAACATGTCATGTTTCATTAAAAATCCCTGAGGCAAATGTTGGAAGGTCTAGGTTGTGTTTTGTTTGTTTCATTTGTTTTGTTTTGCTCGAGGACTAGCAAAAGCTAAGTGTGTTGCAATTTGATAGGAGCATATTTATCCGACTGAGTTAGCTTGTTCTCATGCATTTATGTTGTTATTTCTTAGTTAATTATGTAGTTTAAGCTATTTTCATGTCTTTGTAGGTCCATAGGCCTTATAAAGCAATAAGATGCATTTTGGTGCATTTTGGAGCAGTTTTGGGCTTGGAATGGATAGCACATGCATGGAGCAAGGTGGATGGATGAAATTGAAGACTAAAGAGGCTAGGAATGTGTTAAAGAGAAAGAAGAATTAGTGTAAAAAGGACAAAGAGCTCAGCCACAAAAGGGTGTCACTCCACCATTCACCTTGAAGGATTATTTTGTGAAAACAAGTTCATTTAAGCAACATCAATAAGCATGCAATTAACAATTAAAGGCGGAATCATGCTTGCATGCACTTAAAAACAAAACTTTAACCATGAAATTCAAAGCCTAGTAGATTGGTGAACCAAAACTCAACTCAAAACATAGTGAGTTGAAATTTATACCTTTGTAGATTCCTCTTTGCATAAGCAAAGGCTAATCACCCAAAGAGAGGGCCTTCATTCCTTGCATCTTAAATCTATGGATTTGGATGGAAGAATAGGTTTCTCCAAGTTCCCAAAATTGAGAACCTCTAAGTCTCTTCACCAAGGAGAGATTGGAGAAGAAATGAGTGACCTTGGAGTAGTGGGATTGCAAGATGCACCCCCCAAGGGGCCGGCCTCCTAGAGAGAAAATGGAGAGACAAGTTCTCACCAATTTTCTCTAAAAGAAACCCTAATGAATAAAAGGCTATAAAGTCATATTTATACCTTTATTCATTTGAGTGGCAAACTTGTAATTAAAGCAAGTTCACTACCATTCCTCTAAATGGCCGGCCATGGGGTGTTGTTTGGGCTTTTGGGTCTTAGTGAATCATTATTCATTAAGTTGTCATACAACTTAAGTCAATGGGCTTGACGTTCGAAGCCCATTGGGCCTTAAGGTCCAAAACCTATCCTGAGGTCTTTAACGAACTTATTCGTTTGATTAATTAACATATTAATTAATCCTTGCCATAAATAAATGATTAAACCATTTAATCATTCTTACTCATCTCCATTGTTTCTTCAATCTCCACCTTACACAGTGTGCGATCCATTAGGTTCCTTTTAGCGAGGCAGTGGGCGATTAAAACCATTTTATATCGATTGTGAATTGAAACTTACTTTCAATTCTCCCTTTAGTGATTACACACGTTTAGGGCTTCCACAAACCATGAGTGACACCTTGCAGCATATCATGGTTACCCAAGCTAATCAGAAGAGGTAGAGAAAACCTATTCAGTTTGGGATTACAAATGCAATACGGTCTTTCTCTAATCTAATACTCCTGACCACATTGTTTGGTTTGATAGTTTATTTATTCATGTCTACTATCCAATGTGATTCGTGTGCTTATATGATTTCCTTGAATGTGATTTAGAACGACTTTTCTAAATCTCATTCATACTCTGGCCAGAGATTCTAAATCATATCATAGAGTATTCTCCCTCAAACAGTTTGAAGGTTAGAGATCCCTTGTTGCGCATTCACTTGCCTCCATGGCTAAGTGGCTTAACCCCAACGATGCCGTGGACACCCCGATGGGGTGACTTTGACATAATCAAAGATCAAGGACTTAACCACAAGACAACTGTGATGCCTCAGGTCAAAGGACTAATTTGCATTATCCCAAACATGAGTTCTCATGTGACATGAGTATGAGAACTCTTCGTTGATCACGTTCAGTGAACTCATTCTCTACTGAGAACCTACGTACTTGTCTTGATGTCACACACACCAATGACTCGAGACTAGTCACTCTCCCTGAGAGAAGACATAGCACGTACCGATCTTGACGGACTGTCAATGCCCAATTGGCAATCCTATGATCAGGAACATTTAGGATGTGTCTACGAAAGAATGGTCTCATGAATCTAACTTCATTAGATTACATTCTTCCAATCACATATTCCTTGGACTTTATCGTTTAAGCATATAACATTTATATGAGACGGCTCAAACAATAATCTTTGCCCTTTATAGTTAAACTAGATTAGTTTAACATGGGAAATGTCCGTAAAGTATCATCATATGATTGGTTTTAGGGCACATTTCCAACAATCTCCCACTTGCACTAGAGCCAATCAGCTTGGTCATCAGTGATGATACCTCTTATGTAGTCATTTCATAAATGGCTGAATAGTAGGCCTAGGCAATGGATATCTATATGTTATCCATAGAAGCAACCTTGAGAATAACGACGTCACCATTATACATGATTCTCAATCATGTGGTTCAGTCTCTCATTTGAGTTTGGACTTTGATGAGACCTTGATTCCCAGGCTTGAGCTATCGCCCCATTAGTGTCATAATGTCAGTACACTAGATACACTTTCTGGTTGGAACCGAATAGAGAGTTCACTAAATGAACTTTCCCATCCAAACAACATTGTTGCAAACTTCTATATGGCAATATATTTTGCATTCATAATGGAACACACTAAAGTCATTACTTTAATGTTTCCATCCAAATATCTCTTTAGTCATAATAAAGAGATATCTGTTTATCTCTTCATTCATAATGAAGAAATATCCAATGATGGATTAGATTCATAATCTAATACATTTACGCTTCCATTACGTTACTCTAATTCTTCCTCGATCTTTGAGGAATTTATCCTTTAATATTTCTTAAATACTTAAGGACTCACTTGACAGTTGCCATGGTTCTGATCCTGGGCTTGCACTGATATCGTCTTGTACCGTTCTAGGTACAACTCATATCAATGTTTTTCATACAATATGAAATACATAAATCACCTTTATGCGTATGCATAAAGGATTCTATTTACGCATTATTTCTTTGGGAGTCAAAGGGTACGTTCCCTTTGAGAAGGGCAACTTGCTAGTCACACTAGAGTCATCCTTCTAATTGAAGTTTATCATCATATGAGAAACTTCCTAGCAACCTTTGTCTATTATTAGGGATTAATATAATCAAATTATATATTGAAATCTATCAATATAGATTTCCATCCCATGTATATAGACTATGTCTCCCGTATACATTCTATCTTCATATAATGTTTAAAGTCATAACTTTAACAAAGAAATTTTCTTTTCATTTCCAAAATTAATATATCATATATATATATATATATATATTCATACATATCACATATATATTTATATATATGTATATATATATACAAATTTAGGAATATGATTAACTCCCACTAATCTTTTGTAAACCTAGTAAACAAAAGATTCATTTACATCTTTATGAGAAAGCAAACGATTTGACCTTTCTCTCATAAGACGCTTATAGCTCCCACTAGCTTGCTAAGATCCATGATGGATGGATCTCTACAACTTACATGTCTTGTGATTCATAGTTTTAGACATATATTATTAAGACTATCTTAATAATGGTTTCGGAAACCTATATTATGTCCAAACATTGAATCACCATTTAGTTGTAGCTAGCAATCTTCGAATTAATTGAAACTAAGACTACGTCAAAAATGGTTCCTTCAAAGTCAACCATTCTCTTTGATTGTAGTCACCTTAAGCTACCAATTAGCTATGAAGGTTTCATTATTTCGAGTCAAATGGTACTTTACCATTTCCTTGAGTATATATCATATATATACACTCAATGTAGTCATAAGGATTTTCATTCTTATTTCTTTCAAATTAAGAGGTGTAACTCTATGACATAGTCATAAAGTTCAAACCATTCAACTGAGACGGTTTATAAATCCTTCTCGACTACCTTGGAGCTTTTGATATAGGAACTAGGTTGTTATATTTGTTGATTATTATTTTGTCTCTCAAAGAACCCATTCTTTGAGTTCTATCTCACGTTCATTTGCTTTTAGGCAAATCACATTGTAGGATTACAATGAACTACCCAACAAAACAACATTTGTTAGTTGGTTTATAGAAGCGATATCCAAAAGTTAATTTACGGATATCCCACAAGATTGTTATCAAACAAATATTGCTTATTAGCACACAACCCCAAATCTTAACATGCTTGAGATTTGTCTTTCTTTCCAACTACATCTTATGGAGTCATGAAAAATTTGGAAGATCTTCTAATTGACAATCATATTGTCTTAGAAGCATATATATCCTATATATGGGTAATTGATAATATCCAACGAACTAAATCTTATTCAAGTTCGTTCTTCTCCTAATGGAGAAATCTATTATCTTATGATGCTTCTTTCCTTGATATCTTTCAAGAAAACTATTCTAAAGTGTTACCATTCCTTGGATCAAATCTAAGGATGTAAATACTTTAGACGTCTTACTCATCAACTTACATTTCTTGAATTCTTTGAAACCTTTTGCAAAGTATTCGGACTTGTGTTTATTTAAAATAAACTATAGTCCAACCGAGGGTGATCTTCGGTGAATGTCATACAACATGAATAGTATTATGTTGTGGACAAGTGCCACTAACATCTAAGTGAATTAACCTCAACAACTTTGTGATTCTTTATTCTTTCCAAAAGAATGAAGATTCAAACATTTTGCCTCTATACAATTTTAACAAGAAGGCATTGGATCCGGATCTAACGATCCTAAGTATCCATCTATGACTAACTCGTAATTTATGTTTTTAGAGGTATCACAACTTTAGTTGGGATTAGTCACTACCTTGCAACCTTTTGGGTTTTAAGCATCGTTGTATTCTAAACAGTTAACACTACCATATCATCTCTACTATAGAGACAATCAATTAGATTACTATAATCCAATCATTGATTAATAAAGAACAATGTTTTGTCAAACAAAACATTCATCCATCTCTACTATAGTGACGGAATTAAATTCCTTAAAATTGGAATGTAAAGACAATCTTTGGTTTTTCCAATTTCTTTGGTAGTTCATATGAGGAAGTAAGTACCATCTGCTTTCGCAGAAATCTATATTTTATTCACTTTCCGAATGTGAAGTACTTTCTCTTCTCTCATTAATCTTCTACTTCTTATTAGCCACATTTTTACAACGATTGTAAAACATAGTTACTAATACGGAATCAAACATTCAAGTAGAAGAACCAACTGTTTTGAACTATTCAAGAACAATTTACAACACCTTCGAAAGGTGTGCTCTTGACACTTGCAAGACATTTCTTGCAAATACCCCTTCCAATGTCCATCCTTTCATAAAGAAAGTTTGTTCCCTTGGAGTTATTTCGCTTTCTTCATTTGACTTCTCCTTTGACTACCATAGTCAAGGTCCCTAAACTCCCACTATCTCTCTTGAAACTTATTTCAATTGTTTTATACACATCAAACATTTTGGAGAGCATGTGTTTATTGTACACTACATAGTTTACAATAAACTTAGTGAACGATTAGGATAGGGACACAAAGGTGAAGTCCTTGCCTAGTTCCTGTCTCTAGAAGTGTTCTAACACTTCAACACTCAATGATTCAAAATCATCATAAGTCCATGTTGATGCACTATTTTTGTCAACCAACCATTATGTTCTAAACATAATTACAAACTTTCAAGAGTTGTTCAAAGCAACTCTCATTTCTTCATACAACAATTTGTAAGTGAAGAATCATGGCACATTAAGTGTCCATGCCCTTGTGCTTTCTTCTTAAGTTCTTTGTTCATTTAACAAAGAAACAAGCACTAAGTGTTTGCATTGACTAAGGGTTGTTCAAAACAACTCATTATTTCTTCATACAACGATTTGTAAGTGAAGAACTAATAACACTAAAAGTGTCCTTTTCTTTATGCTAATCTTCGTAAGTTCCTTTGTTCATATAACGAAGGAATAAGCATTGGTTGTTTGTGTTGTTCTCTTCATGATAGACTTTTCTAACATGTTCTTCCAATGATACATTATCATTAGGAAGATTGTGAGGATGAGACTACTTAGGTACATATGCAATCCTTTTTAAGACATTCTTTGGGATTGTGGTACCAAGTCCGGAAACTAAAACATTCGGTTTTTATTTGTCAAGTGTTGGATAGCGTTTGCAAATATATTGGTAAACAAATACATAACGAATATAAATTGATTGATTTTAAGCCATTTGATTCGGGTCTTTAAATCAAATAGCACCACCCACTATTTTTTGCAAATTCCATATCCCTCATTGGAATTCGAGAGTTTTGGATGAAACTCCTAGTAGGGTATGGGAGGCTCACTATTACCAAGCCCACCTCAGAATTATATCATGTTGGCTAGCGTTAATAATAATGAGAGAATACACTTACTCATTTGCATCTAATGCAAGTACCCATCTTATTTGGCCTCTAGAAAATGATGCCTCAGAATTATATCATGTTGGCGTCATTGTACTTAGTTAAGTCATTCCCACCATGCCTAGTTCGTGTAGGGGTTCAAGCATAGCCTCAGAATTATATCATGTTGGCTAAACTCGTTGCCTACCTCACTTCATCATGTATGTATATAGAACTCCTCCTGAGTGTAAGCACGCACTTTGTACTCCCCCATTATAGGGTGAAGCCGGTGTACGAGTCACAAACGATCGGAGCCTACCACGGTGGAAGGCCACGAAAGAGTGTTCAAAGCACTCTCCGCTTATCAACTTAATAAGGGTTTGGTTGAGGGTTTTAGGTCTCATCACATATAAACATACATTTTAATCTCTATTAAAACTATTTTGGTCCTATTACAACTATTGGTCCATATGATTGTTTTTAGTTGTATATAATACTCCCACTATGCTTATAAAACGGTTTTTAAAGCAAGAGTATATGATACTACTAACATAACCTTTGCATTCATTTGATGGACTATATAGTTGCCTTAGGGCCTTATGATGACTATGAACCTTTGTTTAGATTCAACACGAGCCTTGTGTTGAATCTCGGTCTAGGGATGGAGATTGATTTTAGTTACGCGTTTAATCACATTAAGGCGTGTTGTCTTAGGGGCGTTGGACCCAACTACTTCATTTTCATGCATATCATATAAAGCAAGAAAGAAGTACTTCAAAGTAAAGGTGAGCTTATGCTCATTACAACATTTGCATAAAACAAATTACCTTAAAGTAAAGAAGGGCTTATGCCCTTTTACAACATTTGATCAAATGAAATTACAACCAAAATCTAATCTACACATTCCCATGGTTCAAACAAATTTGAAACGGCCTTTCACATAGCTCAATTATATTAGGCTTAGGTTCATAATCACCCTTTAATTAATTAACACTTTAACTAATTAAATTGAATGCAACATTTTCATTTGGTTTTTGTATCCATAAAATTGATTTAAATGGAGCTAAACAAAATGAAAATCCAATTCTCATTTAAAGAGACAAAACAATTTTGTTCTCTACCTAATTTGGGCCATCATGCAATAACCACAACTTTTGGGCCATAAAGCAATTAACCTCAACTTTTGGGCTATATTGCAAAACTTTTGGGGTCACTTTGTAAAGACACAAAAGTTCACTACTTCATGTAATTACACTAGAACCCAAAATTTAATCAATGCAAAAACTTCATTAAAGGAGCAAAACAATTTGTCCTTTAGCGTTTTTGGACCTAAACGTAAAAACGTAAACCTTTGGGCCAAAGTGCAAATACACAAAAGTATCAAAACTTTATGTAATTGCATAAAAGACCCAAAAGTACTCCCATTGAGGGAGGGCCGGTTTTTAGAGAGGGAAAGGGAGTGGAGATAAGTCCACAAAAATTTGGAAATTTTTTCAACAATTTCATAAAGCCTTGCAAGTGGAATTTGGTTGTTGTGAATCATAAAACCATGCATGTGGTGTGTAAGGTGTGTAAGGTGTGTAAGTCTTACACACCCATCACAATTTCTATCACCTTTCAAAAAAAAAAATGTTTTGGTGATAGAAAATTCACATCAACCAACACAAAACAAAGACTTTATGAAATTAACCAAAACTTTGAATCAAAACACAAACCTTTTTGTTCTTGGCAAAAATGTCAAGAACAATGAAGAACACTCATGAAAAAACTCAAAATTTTCCATGAACATTTTTCACCCAAAAACATTCCAAAACCATTCAAACTTTAGGGAAATAACATCTAACCAAACTAGGGTACTTAGGGGTTCCAAAAGTTACCTTAAAACACTTTTAACAAGTCAAACAAGAACCCAAAAATCCACCCTTTGGATTTGGCCGAAAATCCCCAAAGTCATGGCACCAAATTTTAGCTCCAATATTCATGCTCATATGAACTACATCTACAACATTTGAGATGGCAAATTTTCTAACAAAATTTACATTCAAAGAAGCAAGAATAAAGCTTGTAACAATTACAACTTTTAAATCACAAACTATGAACTACAAAACCCAAAAGGATTCACCAACTACTAGACCTAGGCTCTGATACCACTTGAAGGATTATTTTGTGAAAACAAGTTCATTTAAGCAACATCAATAAGCATGCAATTAACAATTAAAGGCGGAATCATGCTTGCATGCACTTAAAAAAAAAACTTTAACCATGAAATTCAAAGCCTAGTAGATTGGTGAACCAAAACTCAACTCAAAACATAGTGAGTTGAAATTTATACCTTTGTAAATTCCTCTTTGCATAAGCAAAGGCTAATCACCCAAAGAGAGGGCCTTCATTCCTTGCATCTTAAATCTATGGATTTGGATGGAAGAATAGGTTTCTCCAAGTTCCCAAAATTGAGAACCTCTAAGTCTCTTCACCAAGGAGAGATTGGAGAAGAAATGAGTGACCTTGGAGTAGTGGGATTGCAAGATGCACCCCCCAAGGGGCCGGCCTCCTAGAGAGAAAATGGAGAGACAAGTTCTCACCAATTTTCTCTAAAAGAAACCCTAATGAATAAAAGGCTATAAAGTCATATTTATACCTTTATTCATTTGAGTGGCAAACTTGTAATTAAAGCAAGTTCACTACCATTCCTCTAAATGGCCGGCCATGGGGTGTTGTTTGGGCTTTTGGGTCTTAGTGAATCATTATTCATTAAGTTGTCATACAACTTAAGTCAATGGGCTTGACGTTCGAAGCCCATTGGGCCTTAAGGTCCAAAACCTATCCTGAGGTCTTTAACGAACTTATTCGTTTGATTAATTAACATATTAATTAATCCTTGCCATAAATAAATGATTAAACCATTTAATCATTCTTACTCATCTCCATTGTTTTTTCAATCTCCACCTTACACGGTGTGCGATCCATTAGGTTCCTTTTAGCGAGGCAGTGGGCGATTAAAACCATTTTATATCGATTGTGAATTGAAACTTACTTTCAATTCTCCCTTTAGTGATTACACACGTTTAGGGCTTCCACAAACCATGAGTGACACCTTGCAGCATATCATGGTTACCCAAGCTAATCAGAAGAGGTAGAGAAAACCTATTCAGTTTGGGATTACAAATGCAATACGGTCTTTCTCTAATCTAATACTCCTGACCACATTGTTTGGTTTGATAGTTTATTTATTCATGTCTACTATCCAATGTGATTCGTGTGCTTATATGATTTCCTTGAATGTGATTTAGAACGACTTTTCTAAATCTCATTCATACTCTGGCCAGAGATTCTAAATCATATCATAGAGTATTCTCCCTCAAACAGTTTGAAGGTTAGAGATCCCTTGTTGCGCATTCACTTGCCTCCATGGCTAAGTGGCTTAACCCCAACGATGCCGTGGACACCCCGATGGGGTGACTTTGACATAATCAAAGATCAAGGACTTAACCACAAGACAACTGTGATGCCTCAGGTCAAAGGATTAATTTGCATTATCCCAAACATGAGTTCTCATGTGACATGAGTATGAGAACTCTTCGTTGATCACGTTCAGTGAACTCATTCTCTACTGAGCACCTACGTACTTGTCTTGATGTCACACACACCAATGACTCGAGACTAGTCACTCTCCCTGAGAGAAGACATAGCACGTACCGATCTTGACGGACTGTCAATGCCCAATTGGCAATCCTATGATCAGGAACATTTAGGATGTGTCTACGAAAGAATGGTCTCATGAATCTAACTTCATTAGATTACATTCTTCCAATCACATATTCCTTGGACTTTATCGTTTAAGCATATAACATTTATATGAGACGGCTCAAACAATAATCTTTGCCCTTTATAGTTAAACTAGATTAGTTTAACATGCGAAATGTCCGTAAAGTATCATCATATGATTGGTTTTAGGGCACATTTCCAACACACCTTTCCATCATTGCCGTGCACCACCATTGCACTCCCTTTGGATTCATATGCCGTGCATCATCATCCATGTTCCGTCCATTGACTCATTTGTTGCATCATTCCACTTCCTTTCCTTTGTCTACCATGTGCACAATATCCTTTCACCTCCTTGCACTCATTGATTCACCACTTACTCACCTTTCCACCCATGCCATGCATAATCACCCTTGTCCCCTTCACGCACCAGATTTCTTGCACTCATTTCATGCCCCATTACACTTATTACACTTCATTGCCGTGCACCACCCTTGTCTCCTTCATTATTTCTGATTTCATGCATCAATACATTGAATCATTACACTCAATTGTTGCACACTCCTTGTTCCCTTCACCCATCAGATTTCATACAACTTTTACCTCCACTACATGCACTCATTGATGCACCATCCACCACCTTTGGAATCCCATGCCGTGCATAATGACATTTGCTGCACCTTTGACTCATTTATGCACCATTCCACCTCCCTTTCCTTTCTATACCATGTGCAGAATCATTCATGTTCCCTAGCTACAACACCACTCCATTTTACCCCCCATGCTTTGCATCATCACTTCACTTTCACCTTTGAATCATTTCAACACCACTCCTTGCACTCATTGCTGCAACACCACACCATTTTACCCCCCATGCTTTGCATCATTACTTCATTTTCACCCTTGAATCATTGCACACACCACCAATTCACCTTCCTTGCCGTACACTTCCTCTATAAAAGGAAGTGTGTGTGGCAGCCATAGAGCTTAGTTTATGCTTGATCATTCATCCCCATTTCAATACAACCTTCACCCAAACACATCCATTCATCTTCACATCCATTCCTCCATACAAACAAACCTTCAAACACTCACCAACACCTTGTTCCGTAGCAAAGGAAGGGAAGGAAAGTGCTTGGACGTGCTTGTTGTCCAACTTGGATCGTTGGAGCGTTTAGGTGTTTTCTTTATTTTGTTTCTAATGTTTAAATTCATTTCCTTTCATTTTGTTGTAAATATGAGTGGCTAAACCCCTCTTGGCTAGGAGTGATTTCAAATTCATGATTATGTGTGCAATATAATTTGATAAATACCAGTTATGAACTCTTCAATCGTGAATGCGATTGGCTTAACTGTTTGATTGATAACTCATTTGTATTTGTTGATTAAGGGTCGACACTTAATTGGCATGCATAAATCTGATGCTAGAATATAAGGAAGTTTCACATAATCGTTACAAACTTATATTCATAAGTAGTGGAGGTCGCTTATAAACGATCGCGTTAAGTTCAATTCCTAGCATAAGCAACATGATGTCATAGTTGCAAGTGCTTTGTCAATGCTTATGATTTTCATTAAACGTAATGATCTTTGATTTATCTCTATTATGAGGTCATGTAGGGAACTTTTGAAGAATGTTTTGGGTTGTCGAATGATGTCATCCAATCCAATAAAACAGGGAAAATCTGAGATTTAACTAGTGATGTCACGGTTAATTTGGAGCATTGTCGTTCATAATTCAATGAAGTAGTAACTGGAAATCAAGTTATTTGCATACATATCATGTGTGGAGAAAAAGCTTCTAGCTATCCCATCCATCATCTTATTTCTCAAATTTGTTTTACAATCTGTCTAGCTTTTCATACTTGTTTGTTTGTTTCAACTTCATCCAAATCAAAACCCCCCTTTTAGTTTCTTGTTTCAAAGTGTTTCATATCTGTTTTAGTTTGTGTTTTTAAGTGTTTTGATTTAAGTACAAGTCAATTTTCGTCCAAACTCTTTCCTAGTGTCTAGTTTAAGTTTATTTGGTTGTTTTAAGCTGTTTTTAGTATTTTTAAGTTTGCTCTAAGTCTTGTGATTCTTGTTAAGTGTTTTTAAGTTTAGTTTTATGTTTTTGAGTCAGTTTAGAGATTATTAACAAGCCCTCCAAATCCCTGGTCCAGAACGATCCCTACTTATACTTGCACTACAATTGTCAAAAGAGGGTTAAATTTGTGTGTTAAGACAATTTTCGCATCACACTCCTTCACTCTATATGAATACAATGAATGAATTCAATCGTCAATTTAAAATATTTACACTAGTGGATACCACAAAATCTTATCTTATACTTAATTAAAGTATGAATAAACTCTTAAGTGTTAGTGAATCTTTTGTTTTGATGGGATACGCATTCTACGAAACTAGTTTCAACGATCCATCCGTCAAACATGTTTGTCTAAATTTCGAGGTCGCATATGAAGGGATGAAGTAACTGGACAGAACTTTTCGACGGTAAGAAAAAGAAAAATCATGATTTAACGGTTATTTTAACTCCGATTTTGATGATTTTTTACAGCTACACTTGTTAACCCTTTATGAATACAATGAATGAATTTGATCTTCAATTTAAAATATTTACACGAGTGGATACCACAAAATCTTATGTTATACTTAATGAAAGTATGTATAAACTTTTAAGTGTTAGTGAATCTATTGTTTTGATGGGATACGAATTCTACGAAACTAGTTTCAACGATCCAACCATCAAACTTGTTTGTAAATACTTCGAGATCGTATACGCCAAAAATATCAAAAAACAAACATTCAAAAATCAAGTAACAGGACAAAACTTTTTGACGGTTATAAAAAGAAAAATCACGATGGCTATTTTAACTCCGATTTTGATGATTTTTTACAGCTACACTCCTTGACCCTATATGAATACAATGAATGAATTCGATCTTCAATTTAAAATATTTACACTAGTGGATACCACAAAATCATATGTTGTACTTAATGAAAGTATGAATAAACTCTTAAGTGTTAGTGAATCTATTGTTTTGATGGTATACACATTCTACAAAACTAGTTTCAACGATCCAACCGTCAAACATGTTTGTCTATATTTCGAGATCGAATACGCCAAAACTTGCAAAATAGAAACATTACGAGATCCAGTAACAGGACAAAACTTTTCAACGGTTATAAAACGAAAAATCACGATTTAACGGTTATTTTAACTCTAATTTCGATGAGTTTTTACAGCTACACTTGTTGACCCTATATGAATACAACGAATGAATTCGATCTTCAATTTAAAATTTTTACACTAGTGGATACCACAAAATGCTATGTTGTAAGTTATGAAAGTATGAATAAACTCTTAAATGTTAGTGAATCTATTGTTTTGATGGGATACGGATTCTACGAAACTAGTTTTAACGATCCAACCATCAAACTTGTTTGTATATACTTCGAGATCGAGTACGCCAAAAATATCAAAAAACAAATATTCATAAATCAAATAATGGGACAAAACTTTTCGATGTTTATAAATAAAATAATCACGATGGTTATTTTAACTCCGATTTTGATTATTTTTTACAGGTACACTCCTTGACCCTATATGAATACAAGGAATGAATTCAATCTTCAATTTAAAATTTTTACACTAGTGGATACCACAAAATGCTATGTTGTACTTTATGAAAGTATGAATAAACTCTTAAATGTTAGTGAATCTATTGTTTTGATGGGATACGCATTCTACGAAACTAGTTTCAACGATCCAACCATCAAACATGTTTGTATATACTTCGAGATCACATACACCAAAAAATATCAAAAAACAAATATTCAGAAATCAAGTAACGAGACAAAACTTTTCGACGGTTACAAAAAGAAAAATCACGATGGCTATTTTAACTCCGATTTTGATGGTTTTTTACAGCTACACTCCTTGACCCTATATGAATACAATGAATGAATTCGATCTTCAATTTAAAATATTTACACTAGTGGATACCACAAAATCATATGTTGTACTTAATGAAAGTATGAATAAACTCTTAAGTATTAGTGACTCTATTGTTTTGATGGTATACACATTCTACAAAACTAGTTTCAACGATCAAACCGTCAAACATGTTTGTCTATATTTCAAGATCGTATACGCCAAAACTTGCTAAAAAGAAACATTTAGAGATCCAGCAACAGGACAAAACTTTTCAACGGTTATAAAACGAAAAATCACGATTTAACGGTTATTTTAACTCTAATTTTGATTATTTTTTACAGCTACACTCGTTGACCCTATATGAATACAATGAATGAATTCGATCTTCAATTTAAAATTATTACACTAGTGGATAACACAAAATGTTATGTTGTAATTTATGAAAGTATGAATAAACTCTTAAATGTTAGTGAATCTATTGTTTTGATGGGATACGGATTCTACGAAACTAGTTTCAACGATCCAACTATCAAACTTGTTTGTATATACTTTGAGATCGCGTACGCCAAAAATCTCAATAAACAAATATTCAGAAATCAAATAACGGGACAAAACTTTTCGACGTTTATAAATAGAAAAATCACGATGGTTATTTTAACTCCGATTTTTTTTATTTTTTACAGCTACACTCCTTGACCCTATATGAATACAATGAATGAGTTCAATCTTCAATTTAAAATATTTACACTAGTGGATACCGCAAAATCTTATCTTCTAATTAATGAAAGTATGAACAAACTCTTAAATGTTAGTGAATCTATTGTTTTCATGGGATACGCATTCTACGAAACTAGTTTCAACGATCCAACCACCAAATATGTTTTTATATACTTCGAGATCACATACGCCAAAAATATCAAAAAACAAACATTCAGAAATCAAGTAACGGGACAAAATTTTTCGACGATTATAAAAAGATAAAAAGAAAAATCACGATGACTATTTTAACTCCGATTTTGATGATTTTTTACAGCTACACTCCTTGACCCTATATGAATACAAGAATGAATTCGATCTTCAATTTAAAATATTTATACTAGTGCATACCACAAAATCTTATGTTATACTTAATGGAAGTATGAATAAACTTTTAAGTGTTAGTGAATCTATTGTTTTGATGGGATACGCGTTCTGCAAAACTAGTTTTAACGATCCAACCGTCAAACATGTTTGTATATACTTCGAGATCGCATACGCCAAGAATTGCAAAAAACAAACATATAGAGATGAAGTAACGGGACAAAACCTTTCAACGGTTATAAAAAGAAAAATCACGATTTAACGGTGATTTTATCTCCGATTTTGATGATTTTTTATAGCTACACTCGTTGACCCTATATGAATACAATGAATGAATTCGATCTTCAATTTAAAATATTTACACTAGTGGATACCACAAAATCTTATGTTGTAATTAATGAAAGTTTGAATAAACTCTTAAGTATTACTGAATGTATTGTTTTGATGGGATACGCATTCTGCAAAACTAGTTTCAATGATGCAATCGTCAAACATGTTTGTATTTACTTCGAGATCGCGTACGCTAAAAATTGCAAAAAATAAACATGTAGAGATGAAGTAACGGGACAAAACCTTTCGATGGTGATAAAAAGAAAAATCACGATTTAATGGTTATTTTAACTCTGATTTTTATGATTTTTTACAGCTACACTCCTTGACACTATATGAATACAATGAATGAATTCGATCTTCAATTTAGAATATTTACACTAGTGGGTACCACAAAATCTTATGTTGTACTTAATGAAAGTATGAATAAACTTTTAAGTATTAGTGAATCTATTGTTTTGATGGCATCCACATTCTACGAAACTAGTTTCAACGATCCATCCGTCAAACATGTTTGTCTATATTTCCATTTCGCATACGCGAAAACTTGCAAAAAAGAAACTTTATAAGATCAAGTAACGGGATAAAACTTTTTTACGATTATAAAACGAAAAATCACGATTTAACGGTTATTTTAACTCCGATTGTAATGATTTTTTACAGCTACACTCCTTGACCCTATATGAATACAATGAATGAATTCGATATTTCATTTAAAATATTTATACTAGTGGATACCAAAAAATCTTATGTTATACTTAATGAAAGTATTAGTGAATCTATTATTTTGATGGGATACGCATTCTGCAAAACTAGTTTCAACGATCCAACCGTCAAACATGTTTGTATATACTTCGAAATCGCATACGCCAAAACTTGCAAAAAAGAAACATTCAGATCAAGTAACGGGACAAAATTTTCAACGGTTATAAAACGAAAAATCACGATTTAACTGTTATTTTAACTCCGATTTTGATGATTTTTTACAGGTACACTCCTTGACCCTATATGAATGCAATGAATAAATTCGATCTTGAATTTAAAAAGTTACACTAGTGGATACCACAAAATCTTATGTTATACTTAATGAAAGTATGAATTAATTTAACAATTTTAAACCCCTAAAAACTAAAATAACTATATAATATTATTATATATATATATATATATATTAAATTATGTGTTTTAATGTTTTGAAGTAATATTTATGTGGCAAAGTGTGGTATGTGAGAAAAAATATATTTTTCTTAACGGGTCATAACGGGTCGGGTAAAGCGACCTGACATGTTAAGGGCCTGTTAAGATAATGATAGGAGCATATTTATGCGCCTTAGTTAGCTAGTTCTTATGCATTTATGTTGTGTTTTCTTAGTTAAAGTAGTCTTTTAAGCTATTTTCATGTGTTTTCAGGTTTTAGAGACAAAGTGAGCAAAAGGATGCAATTTGGAGCATTTTGGAGCAAAATTGGGCTAGAATGGAGTTCATGCACATGAAGCACAAGGGATGGACGAATGTGAATGATTGATGAAGCTAGGAATGTGTTTTGAAGTTGAACAATTGAAGATACAAAGATTCCTAATTGAAGTGGGAAAGTGCTTAATTGAAGATGAAATCCTAGTTGAAGATGAATTCCTAGTTGAAGTTGGATTCCTAGAAGATTGAAGTTTCCTACTCAAACAAGGTTTCCTACTCAACCCCTTAGCTAGCCTTCCATTCCCCCATTTAACTCAAATTCGTTTTTATAATCTGTTCTAATTTACAAAGTTTGTTTTGTTTTAAATTCGTCCAAAACCAATCCCCCTTTGTTTTAAAGTGTCAAATTAGTTAGTAAGTGTTTTACTTTGTGTTTTTAAGTGTTTTGATTCAAGTTAAACCCAAATTCGTCCAATTTGGTGCTTAGTGTCCAAAACTGCCCAGATTGTGTTTTTAAGGCAGTTTTGAGTGTTTTGGTGCTGTTTTGAGTCTTTTGGTTTGTTTTAGTGTTTTAAAGTTTAGTTTTACATTCTTTGAGTCTTGTTAGTGTTTTAAACTTGTTTTTACGTTTTTGAGTCAAGTCCAAGTGATTTTGCAATCCCTCCTAATCCCCGGCCTAGAACGATCCCTACTTACATACTTGCTACAATTGATAAAAAGAGGGTTAATTTGAGTGTCAACATAATTTTCACATCAGATAACAGGTGTGACACGACACAATCCGTTAAGATAACAAGTGTTACATGAAAATGACACGAACACGACAGACACGACCTGTTTGCCTGGCCTAGATGAAACATAACATGTGAGGCACAATACCAACATATAGGTTTGGAATGATATAAAGCTTATCTATTGATATCTTCGAGAAATTACAGACATGTTCTTGTTCTATTCTAATGAACTCACTAATAGCCATGGTCTTATTAGGCAAGCATCTGAGTATCTCTCTCGCATGCATAAAGATGGCTCATAGAAAGAATTAAGTAATCGAAACTAGAGAAACACGTTCAAAGCTAATATGGCACACAACCTCACCAACTATCTATCAAAAGTTTTCACTTCAGAAGCTTAAGAACTGTACCAACATGCATTGGTATGATAACAAGTTAGTTAACCCAAGTTTATTCTAATCAAGGGGAGATATCATCAGGGGGACCGTCTAAGAGTATGCTACATGAGCAAAGTATTTTTGTTTCCTTTAGACCATCCATTCATCTCATGTTCGTTATCATTGGAGAAATTTTATAGACAATCAATAAAAGACTTCTTGTCATCCAAGGGGGAGTATTATAAAGATGGATGACCCATATGAAGAAATAAGCATCGTCCGCCCTTTTTTTTTCTACAACCTACCAAAGTTAAAGATCTTGTCAGCCTACAAATGTTAAAGTTATGCTGCCTACTTTCACATATCTTCGGCTTAGTAGGGAACCATATGTTTTTTTATATAATGGCCTATTAGCTCACAAATGTTACGACAAAAGAAAACATACAATTTATTGTTTCCATTTGATAATAGGAAAGATTACTACTGCTGCCCCGAGGACATAGGCACACTTGCCGAACCTCATGTTGGAAATGTGCCCTAAAACCAATCATATGATGATACTTTACGGACATTTCACATGTTAAACTAATGTAGTTTAAATATAAAGGGCAAAGATTATTGTTTGAGCCGTCTCATATAAATGTTATATGCTTAAACGATAAGTCGAAGGAATATGTGATTGGGAGAACGCAATCTAAAGAAGTTAGATTCATGAGACCATTCTTTCGTAGACACATCCTAAACGTTCCTAATCATAGGATTGCCAATTGGGCATTGATGTGTCTTTTCTCATGGAGAGTGACTAGTCTCGAGTCATTGGTGTGTGTGACATCAAGACAAGTACGTAGATGCTCAATAGAGAATGAGTTCACTGAACACGATCAACGAAGAGTTCTCATATTTATGTCACATGAGAACTCATGGTTGGGATAATGCAAAGTAGTCCTTTGACCTAAGGCATCACAGTTGTCTTGTGGTTAAGTCCTTGATCTTTGATTATGTCAAAAGTCACTCCAAAAGGAGGGTGTCCACGACATCGTTGGGGTTAAGCCACTTAGCCATGGAGGCAATTGAATGCGCAACAAGGGATCTCTAACCTTCAAACCGTTTGGGGGAGAATACTCTATGATATGATTGAAAATCTCTGATCAGAGTATGAATGAGATTTAGGAAGGCGTTCCAAATCACATTCAAGGTAATCATATAAGTAAACGAATCACATTGGATAGTAGACATAAATAAACTATCAAACCAAACAATGTGGTCAAGAGTATTGAATTAGAGAAATACCGTATTGCATTTGTAATCCTCAACTGAATAGGTTCTCCACCTCTTCTGATTAGCTTGGGTAACCATGATATGCTGCTAGGTGTCACTCTTGGTTTGTGGAAGCCCTAAACGTGTATAATCACTAAAGGGAGAATTGAAAGTAAGTTTCAATTCACAATCGATTTGAAATGGTTTTAATCGCCCACTTCCTCGCTAAAAGGAACCTAATGGATCGTACACCGTGTAAGGTGGAGATTGAAGAAACAATGGAGATGAGTAAGAATAATTAAATGGTTAAATTATTTATGGCAAGGATTAATTAATATGTTAATTAATCAAACGAATAAGTTCGTAAAAGGCCACGGGTTAGTTTTGGGCCTCAAGGCCCAATGGGCTTCGAACGTCAAGCCCATTGACTTAAGTTGTATGACAACTTAATTCACAAAGGCCCAAAAGCCCAATAAAACCCTTATGGCCGGCCATGTTAGAGAGAATGGCTTTTTGGTTCTTTAGGTCACTTATTTGAAGGGACTATATAAAGGACTTTATAGCCTAAATTCATTAAGGGTTCTTTTGGAGAAAATTGGAGAGAACATGTCTCTCCTTTTTCTCTCTAGGAGGCCGGCCCCCTTGGAGGGATTAGCTAGCAATCCAACTCCTCCAAGGTCACTCATTTCTTCTCCAATCTAACCTTGGTGTAGAGACTTAGAGGTTCTCTATTTTGGGAACTTGGAGAATCTATTCTTCCATCCAAATCCATAGATCTAAGATGCAAGGAATGAAGGCCCTCTCTTTGGGTGATTAGCCTTTGCTTATGCAAAGAGGAATCTACAAAGGTATAAATTTCTCAACTCACTTTGATTTGAGTTGAGTCTTGGTTCACCAATCTACTAGGCTTTGAATTTCATGGTTAATGTTTTGTTTTTAAGTGCATGCAAGCATGATTCCGCCTTTAATTGTTAATTGCATGCTAATAGATGTTGCTTAAATGAACATGTTTTTCACAAATCTTCCTTCACCTCATAAATATTGTGTATTATTTACTTTATTCCAATGCACATACTATGGAGGAAAAAAATAATCAAGAAAATTATGGGGGTGACATGTGGACTTTTGGGTAAAAAGGACAATATTACCATTGAAGCACACCGGGATTCCCACGTGCATGCAACGGACAATAACAGCTCAATCAAGAAAGAGTCAAAGGTGATCAAACTAGTTTTTGTAAAGTAACTCCCAATTTTCCTATTTTAATTTAGGATTAATTGCCATGTTAATTGCAAGATATTATTTCACATAATATCTTGCAATTATTCTCCAATTACACCATATATAGTTGGCCACTATTCTCCAAATAGGGCCGGCCACTCCCCTATAAATAGCCCTATTTTCCCACTAAAAAGCTAAGCCATGTGGATGTAGCCCCATGGTAGCAGCTGCTGCCCAGGCCTACTCTCATGTAAACCCAATGCGCAGAAGCCCAGTGTGCTACAACCTTTAATCTATATAGGTCCAGCCCTTCATCCGGTCGTAGTCAATGGGGGTCAAGTTGATTAGAATCCGCGCCCGCAAACTCATAACCCAGATCCGTGACTCCTAGAGCCTATACAAGCCTATTTTTTGTTATTTCGAACTATTTTTCGACATTTCAGACCAGTTTTTTGATGTTTCGAACCCTTATTTTGGTTTATTTATTTATTTTTTATGTAGATTAGGCTCATTGAAGTTTAAAATCTCGCGCCCAGGGTCCATTACATTTCCACTACTCAAGGAGATGTATACGGTCCAAGCTCTTCCAACCCAAATGGCGAACAAGTCATAGAGTTGACAAGTGCTCGACTTTGACGAATCAGCTCTTACAGCGTACCGAGATTTAGCGTGCCCCAGCCAAGGTGTCCTGAAGTAGGACAAGGGAAGACGATGAACCTCTCCAGCAGCGTCCCAACAAGTAGCCACTCGACTAGTCACGAACCGAGCATTCTAGCAGTGTACACTCCCAATTGGGCCCTCGAGATAGCGTACAATCACAATTAAGGCCATATTCTGATAATCAACATGAGCAACCTTTTAGGTTAACTGTTCATTTGCGGCTAGGCCCACAAAAAGCATCTTCCACCTCACATCGGAGTAGGCATCACGACGGACAAAGAGAAGCAGTTACTCAATCCAGCTCAAGTTCAACTGGTAGCTTGTGAGAACTTTGCTCGCCTGCTAAGAACACACCACATGCACCGCAACTGCGACATAGACGAGCCAAACACATAGAAGAGTAGCCTAGACTAGTAGGTCACGACCGAGGGCAGCCGAGAGCTCCAATACCCCAATAAAGGCAAATTCATGAAGAAGTAGAGAGGCTCATGACCCAGCGATTGTGTGATTTCCAACGCAATGGGGTCACTGACGAGACACTACGACAGGAGATGACCAACATAAGGAGGTCACCCTTCACGGACGAGATCGAGCAGACAGAGCCTCCACGCAAGTGCAGCATACCGTATTTCACATCCTTCAAAGGGGAGGAAGACCCAGAGAAACACCTAAAGCATTACCGAAGTGCAATGATCCTTTATCAGAACAATGATGCTCTTATGTACAAGATATTCGCCACCACTTTACAAGGCGAGGCGCAAGATTGGTTCCACACCTTACTGCCACAATCGATCTGGAGTATCGATGAGCTTTCTTTGGTTTTCACCAAGGAGTATTCATCATATCGCTCAATCAAGAAGAAGTTCGACCATATTTTTAATGTGAATAAGAACCCAAAGGAGTCGCCCCGCGACTATGTGAAGAGGTTCAAAGTAGAGAAGGTAAAGATAGTTGGATGCAACGACTCGATAGCTAGTGCGGCCTTCCCAAAATGACTCCCAGCAGATCATTCGTTGTTCTGATAATTGATCATGAAAGAAGATCTAACTTTGGCAGACTCTTTCGCTCTAGCAGAGAAGCATGCGTTTTGGGACGAGGCTCGTTAAGCAGATAAGGCACCCGAGCAACCAAAAAAATAATCACTGATAACTCAAAGGAAGAAAGACAGGAAGCAGTACAACAACAAAAGTAGGTAGAAGGCCTGACGCCTAGGAACTACTCTAAGTTCTTGATCCCGATCCACCAAATCCTTTGCGACATCAAGAACGAACCATGGTTTAAGCTGCCGAAGCAATCAAAGGGAGATACCTCCAAGTTCGACCACACTACGTACTGCGCATTCCATCAAGGTCCCAGTCACACAACTAGCGACTGCTACACTTGGAGGAACTACCTAGAGAAGTCGGTGAAAGAAGGCAAGGTCGACATATACTTGGACAAGCTAGTTACAGATCCTAGAAGAACGAAGACTCCAACGAAGAGCCACCGACCAAGACAATCTGGATTAATGTCATCTTCGCCGAATCTGAGCACTTGGGGGCCACCAACAACTCCAAGGATAGAAAGATCTAGCCTGCGCAGATTAGCTGACTTTGGAAGCATGTTACGAACAGCTCAGAATGAATGAGAGAATGAGCCTTATATGCTTGGAAAGCTACGGATGTCTATTTTCTGGATCAATTTACAGATTTTAATATCATTTTGCTAGAAGAAGTTATGGGCATTGTAACACTGAAAGGTTCAGAAAAGGGCTAAGCAGATTTGGCTAATAAAATGAGAAAGTAAAGGCACTTGTTTTGTGTTTTGCTTTCTCATCAACACTCAGCAGCAAATGAGGTTATGATTGCACTCATTTGGCTTTGGAGCAAGTGGAAATGCACATGCAAAAGAGAAACATGGACAGCTACACACATGCAAACTGCACAAGTTGAAGGGCATACACACACTGTACATGGACAACACACACACAACAAGAAAGGCACGGCATGGAGGGCTTGGCATGGGCAGAAAATAGGTGCATTGTTGGCTGAAATAATGAAGAACATATGTTGCAAATGCAAAGGAAAAACACACACACACGGGCAAAGGAAACACACACACATGGGCAGAAAATGGGTTGATTTGTGGCTGAAATGATGGAGGTCATGTGTGTGCAAATGTAAAGGGAAACATGGACATCACACACCCATACAAACTGCACATGCAAGGAATTGAAGTGGTCCTCTCCTTAGCCTATAAATACATCCACCATTCCCCTTCCTAAGGACAATCTTGATCCATCAAAAGAGCTTCATTCACAAACACAAGTCCCTTGCCTTGAGCTCCATTCCATTTCATCCATACATTAAAACACATCTCCATACATTTCCATTTTCCATGTCATGCAAATCCATTCCATCCATATATCCATACACATCCTAGACACTTGTGCTACAACAAGGTGGTGAAAACAAAGGTCCTTGGCGTTTCAAGCTTGGAACTTTGGAGTGTTTTAGGTGTACTTCGTTCTTGCTTTCAATGTCTACTTTGTTATTTTCTAATGTTGTTGCAATTATGAGTGGCTAAACCCCTATTTAGTTAGGGGGAAGTTTGAAGCCATGAACATGCTTGAGATTTGAATTGATTTCTTCCAATTGTGATTTGATAAGTTGTGATTGCAATTCAATTATCGATTTTATTCATAACTGATTCTTGTATGTTTATTAAGGATGCATACTTAGTTTTCATGCATGAATTAGATGCTAGAATATAAATGAGTTTGACCTAATCATTACAAGTTTATATTCATGAGTAGTGAAGGTTTGTTTATCATAATCACGTTAATTGAATTCTTGGCAATTGTATCATGCATTCATAGTTATAATTGCCTCGTCAATACTTATGATTTTCATTGAATGTAATGATCTTTGACTGTATCTCTATTATGCATTCATATAGGGGACTTTTAGAGAATGATTTGGGTTGTCGCATGCATTCATCCAATTTAATGAGTAAAGGAAAATCTGAGGGTTAATTTGTGCATCACGGTTAATCTGGGGTGTTGAGCATCATAGTTTATTGAAAAGCAATTGGAAATCAATTCATGTACAAGTGTGTCATGTGCGAAGAACGGACCTCTGACTAATCCATCCATCATCTCGTTTCTTAAATTCGCTTTACAATCTGTCTAATTTTATAAGTTGTTTGTTCGTTTCGAATTCGTCAAAACCAAAATCCGCCTTTTACTTTGTTGTTTCAAAGTGTTAAATTTCTATTTCGTTAGTGTTTTTGAGTGTTTTGATTCAAGTCAAAACCAAAATTTCGTCCAAAGTTGTGTTAGAGTCAAATATGCCTAGTAAGTGTTTTTAGGCAATTTTGAGAGTTTTTTAAGTTGTTTTGGGTCTTTAGAATCTGTTTTGAGTCCCTTGAGTCTATTCGAACGTTTTTAACTTTGTTTTTATGTCTTTGAGTTAGTTTAGAGGTTTTAGCAAGCCGTCCTAATCCCCGGTTTAGAACGATCCCTACTTGCATTAATACTACAATTTGACAACAAGAGGGTTTAATTTGAGTGCTTAACTTTCATCGCATCGAATTTTGGCGCCGTTGCCGGGGATTAGCATCTTTGCTAATCCCCCATTGTTTCTTTTTCATGTCTTTTGTTTTAGTCACTGACTTTGTTTATATTTGTGTCTTTTATTTTTACTTATGATATTTGATTTAGTTTTGTTTCCTTGAT
Source organism: Malus sylvestris (assembly GCF_916048215.2). Lineage (NCBI taxonomy): Eukaryota > Viridiplantae > Streptophyta > Magnoliopsida > Rosales > Rosaceae > Malus > Malus sylvestris. The sequence continues at coordinate 12,181,171 of NC_062265.1, read as the reverse complement.
TTCAGGTCTTAGAGAAGTAAGACATGGATTTTGCTACCATTCAAGCTCAATTGGCGAAACTTACTTCTCAATTGTCACAATATGCCGAAAGGACCACAATGCAAAGTGTCCCTACAGAAAGTATGTCCCTTGGGCAAGGATATCCAACTCATCAATGTTCTCAATTCCCTGCGAATGAAGATGCTTAGGGTTATCAAGGCCATAGCCAATCATGGGACAACATGTTTTCCAACGCTTACAATTCGGATTTGAGAGATTATTTAGATTACATGTAGGGAGAACCTCAACAATTCCAACAAGATGGGTATTGGCAGCAAGAAGAGGAATTCTATTCAAGACCTATGCAGCCACCACAAAAATCTGCCTAATTGAATTCAGGTACGTCTTTGGATAATGATATTTTTAATAAGTTACTCACCTCTTTGAACCAGGAAGTAGAAAATGGAAACAAAGAGATGCAAAGTCAAGCCAATAAGATGGGAGAATTAGAGAAGCAAATTAGGCAGATTTTGGAGTTCATGGCACAAATTCAAGAGCAAAGTGAACTCTCCAACTCAACTATTGAAAATTTGAACGAAGATTTTGAAATCCATGATGCTATCACTTTGGGAAGTGCTATGGAGGTTGGAGGTGAACCCAAGACATCCAAACCAAGCCAAAACATGGATGAACAGCTGCTGCTCGAAGAAGAGGAGAATAACAAGGCCACGGTAAGGGAAGAACCACCCTTGCCGTAGCCCCATATGCCATCTATGTCGTCCACTACAACCAAGGTAAGCCTAAATTCAATTTGTCCTGACCCCGTTTCACCAAATGTCCTTATTTCTTGCAGGATCATGCAATCCAAGGAAGAAGAGCGTGAGAAAGGCATCTTCGAAACCTTTCCAATGAATCAAGAGCAAGAAGTGGATGGGGAATGTCTAGAATTCATTAAAGAAGATACACTTGAGACGAAAATTCCCAAATAAGTTGGATTTTATGACACGGGACAAGTCATAACTCTCAAAACACCAAATCTGGCCAAGTCCCATATCCCTGCAACCTTCAAACATGTGGTGTTCGTAATTGAGTTTGTGTTGTAGTAAGTAAGTAAGCCATCATCTCCAACTTCTATTTTGTTATATACTAACTTGCTGACTTTGATGATTCAGGCACCTACACTAGAATTTAAACCATTGCCGGATCACGTCAAGTATCACCTTCCATTCAAGGATCAATTCCATGTTATGGGCCCTATCCAAGTTTAGAAGGTAGTTTCGTCCGGCTGGAAGACGTTAAAGCAAGCGCTTCTTGGGAGGCAACCCATGTATTCAAATAAGGAAAATTTTTGAATTGCTCCACAATCAATTTTGCTTTTCTAAAAACCTTCATTTTTCTGCAGTTTTATTTTTCCATGATTGTCATTTTTATTTGTTGCTTGTTTAATTGTTTTTGGTGTGAGTTTATTTTTGAAAACACTGACAGTTATGCAAGGTATTTTTACATTCATTTTCATGAAAAAAAAAGGAACATTAAGTAGAAAATACAAGAGGGAGCCTTCACAAGGGCTGCTTAGGAGAAGTCTCAGTAGTTGGCGGAGCCTCAGCAGTCGACGGAGCCCCAGAAGGAGGAGGCATCAAAGGTTGATCATTTGGAACTTCATTACGCGGTACAGCCCCAGAAGACGAAGGTAAATGCTGTTGGAACAAACCTACAAACCTCTGATGATCAAGTAAAATATGACCATCAGATTCCTGCATCTGGTCAATCTTCCTCTTCATGTTTGTAGCATAGTTATGTGCGAGCCTGTGCAACTGTTTATTCTCATGCTTAAGCCTTCTAATCTCCTACTTGAGACTCATCACTTCAGCCGCCAATGATTCAACTTAACGGGTTCGGGCAAATAGGCGTTAGGCCATATTAGACACGGAACTTGCACACTGCACACTAAAAGCCAGAGAATCCTTAACAGCCAACTCATCAGACCGTTTGGCAAGTAGTCTGTTATCTTTGGGAGTGACAAGGTTCCTGGCCACCACCGTAGCTGTCATATCATTCTTCATCACCGAATCCCCAAAGGTAAGGGGACCAGTAGGGGACATGAAGGATGGGCGCCATATGTTATCTGGAGAAGGCGGGACTGCCTCTTCACCAAGGTTCAAGTCAAAACGACGGTCGGAGGGGCCAGACATTTTCAGAGGTGTTAAAGAAAGAAGAGGTCAGACAAGTCAAGATCGTAGAAGTGCAAGAAGGGAGTTTCTACAAGCAGAAATTCAAGTGTGCTTTGAACGTCCTGCGTACCTCTATAAAAATCAGCACTCGATGGGATTTCAGAGATCGAAGAGGCGAGCTCAGAAATCGAAGAGGCCAACTCAAAAATCAAAGAGGCACTAGCTTTCTCAAAAACTGGGCTTGCTTAGAAACCACGACCAATCTTATTTTCCAGATTTGTCCGCACTTGTCACATGCAACTGAAGGAAAAATTTTTTCCTAGCTAAGAACAAGTATGAACATTTGAATACACATGCAAGCTATCAACACTTTAAAGTAGGCATGCATCCAAAAACAATTCATAAAACCCATGACTTTCAAAGCCTAGTATATGGTGAACCAAAATAAACTCTTTAACAAAATTAAAGAGAAGTAAAGATTTAGTGATTCTTTACCCTTGAAGCTCATCCTTGTTTACACAAGGGATTCACCCAAGTGGAGGGCCTTCAAGTCACCTCCAAGCTCCTTGAATCCTCCTTGTGTTTTCCTCCCTTTAGTGCTCCTTTGATGATTAGAGGAAAAAGGATTTGTTCTCCAAAAACATCAAAAGCTTGATGTCTCTAAGTCTCTTCACCAAGGTTGTATATTGTGAAGATGATATGGATGACTTAGAGAGATTTTAGATGCTAGTAAAAATCCTCTAAGTGGCCGGCCTCTATGTAGAAAAAGAGAGAAAATGTTTCACCCAATTTCTATTTGAAAACCCTCATGAGAAAATTGCTATAAAGTTGCTTTTATAACATTTTCTTTGGTGAGTGGCAAACTTGTAATTAAGCAAGCTTGCCCATTCACCCTAATGGCCGGCCTCTCCTTGTTATTGGGCTAATTTGCCCATTTTGTTTTAGTTGTCATACAACTTAAACATAATGGGCCTTGTGGACCAAAACACTTTTGGGCCCCGAAACCCAAAACCAACTTATAAGCCCAATACGAACTTTTCGTATAATTAATTAACTAATTAATTAATCTTGACCATTCTTCAATTAAACCATTTAATTGCTTATCCATTTCATATAATTTCTTCACTAACATCCTTATGTGGTGTGCGATCCATTAGGTTCCAATTAGCGAGGCAGTGGGCGATGTTACTCTTAACGATCGATTGTGAATTGAAACCACATTTCAATTCTCCCTTAAGATTAGTGTTTGCTAATCTTCAGGGCTTCCACAAACCATGAGTGACACCTAGCAGCATATCATGGTTACCCAAGCTAAGTAGAATTGGTTGGAGAACCTATCCAGTTACAACTACAATGCAATACGGTCCTTCTCTAATACAATACTCTTAATCACATTGTTTAAGTGATAGTTTGTTTCATGTCTACTATCCAATGTGATACTTTCCTATATGACTCCTTTGAATATGATTTGGAACAAACTTCCTAAGTCATATTCATATGCTTTGGCCAAAGACTTTAGAATCATATCTTAGAGTATTCTCCTTCCACCATGGAAGGTTAGAGATCCCTTGTTGTGCATTCATATGCCTACATGACTAGATAGCTTGACCCCAACAATGCCGTGGACAATCCGAAGGAATGCCATTGACATGATCAAAGATCAAGGACCTAACCATTAGACATCTATGATGCCTCAGGTCAAAGGACTACTTTGCATATTGCAACTTTAGAGTTCATGCATGACATGTATGTTCGAACTCTCTTTTGATCGACGTTCAGTGTACTCGATTACTCTTTCGAGCACCTATGTGTTTGTCTCAGTGTCCAACACCAAATGACTTGAGACTAGTTCATACTCACGTTTGAGTCAACATAACACATACTAACCTTAGCGGATTGTCAATGCCCAACTGGCAATCCTATGGCTAGGAACGTTTTAGGAATGAACATAAGAGAGAGGTCTCGATAATCTAACTCATTAGATCACTTCTCTCTTAGAACAAATACATTCCTTGGATTCCCTTATTGCTTAAACACATAATACAATAAATAGTGATTAACAATAAGCTTTGCCCTTCATTAAACATATAAAAGTTTAATACAATAAGTATTCCAAAAAGCTATTACATCAAATGAGTGGCTTTGTGGGCATACTTCCAACAATCTCCCACTTGCACTCAAAGCCATCTTCCCATGTATCTAATACCCATCTTATCCATATGACGATCAAGCTGGATTTGAGACATTGGCTTTGTCAGTGGATCTGCTACGTTATCGGCTGAGGCAACTTTGAGGATGTTGACTTTCCCCTCGGCAGCATATCTTCTAATGATATTAAAGCGCCTATCAAAATGCTTGTTCTTTTGATGTGCCCTGGGTTCCTTGGCTTGAGCTATCGCCCCACTATTATCACAGTACAAAGTTACTGGTGATGTAATGGTTGGAACCACTCCAAGTTCAGTAATGAACTTCTTCATCCAGAACGCTTCTTTGCCGGCTTCGGCTGTAGCGACATATTCAGCCTCTGTCGTGGAATCAGCAATTACACTTTGCTTCTTGCTTTTCCAACTGACAGCCCCACCATTCAGAGTGAATACATATCCGGAGTTGGAACTTCTATCATCGACATCAGATTGGAAATCTGCATCTGTATAGCCTTCCACTCGCAACTCTGATGCTCCTCCATATACGAGGAACATGTCCTTAGTTCTTCTTAAGTACTTAAGGACCGTCTTGACAGTTGCCCAGTGTTCTAATCCTGGGTTAGATTGATATCGACTAGTAATGCTCACAGCATATGCGATATCAGGCCTTGTGCATATCATGGCATACATGAGACTTCCTATGGCTGAAGCATAAGGAATTCTACTCATATGCCTTATCTCTTCAGGAGTCTTAGGTTCCATGGACTTAGAAAGGTGAATTCCATGTCTTACAGGAAGAAAGCCTTTCTTAAATTGTTCCATCTCGAACCTACTTAGCACCTTATCATTGTACATAGATTGGGATAATCCAATTAATTTTCTGGATCTATCACGATAGAGCTTTATCCCAAGTACATAAGATGCATCTCCTAAATCTTTCATGTGGAAGGTTTTGGACAACCACACTTTTACAGAAGAAAGTATTGCAGTGTCATTCCCGAATAGTAATATGTCATCTACATATAACACCAGGAATACAACTGCATCCCCAACGACTTTTTGATAAACACAATTGTCGTCTTCGTTTTGAGTAAAACCAAACGTTTTGATTTCAGTGTCGAAACGAATGTTCCAGCTCCTGGAGGCTTGCTTGAGTCCATAAATGGACCTTTGAAGCTTGCATACCTTAGTCTTTTCAGACTTGGACACGAAACCTTCGGGTTGAGTCATATAGAGCTCTTCCTCTAGGTAGCCGTTCAGAAAGGCCGTCTTCACGTCCATTTGCCAGATCTCATAATCATGGTACGCAGCTATAGCAAGCAAAATCCGAATGGACTTAATCATGGCTACAGGAGAGAAAGTTTCTTCATAGTCAATCCCTTCTCTTTGCCTGTAACCCTTGGCTACCAATCTAGCCTTATAAGTCTCCACGTTCCCATCAACGCCTATCTTCCTCTTGAAGACCCATTTATTTCCAACTGGTACAATACCTTCTGGAGGGTCTACAAGAGTCCAGACCTGATTTTGATACATGGAATCCATCTCGGATTTCATGGCCTCTTGCCATCTCTTTGAATCAATGTCGGACATTGCTTCAGTGTAGTCTCTAGGGTCCTCCTTTGTTTCATTGTCACCTAGAAGGTACAATTCATCAAAGTCATTGTCTAAGCCATACCTCTTAGGTGGCTTACTAACCCGTTCAGATCTACGTGGAGCCAGGGGTTCAGGAACAGGGTTGTCAATATGTCTAGTGCTTGTTTGTGGTTCATTATTAATCTCATTAATTTCCATCTGTTTGCTTATAGTCCCTTTGAGAACGAATTCGTCCTCTAGAAACTTAGCAGTTCTGGCGACAAAGACTTTCTGGTCGTCAGGATGGTAGAACTCATATCCCATAGTTTCTTTAGGATATCCCACAAAATAACATCTTACTGATCTCGCTTCAAGCTTAGTAGCTTCAAGCTTCTTGACATATGCTTCACAACCCCAAATCTTAATGTGTTTAAGACTTGGCTTTCTTTCATGCCATATCTCATAGGGCGTTTGTGAAATTGATTTGGAAGGTACTCTATTAAGCAAGTAAGCTGCTGTATATAGAGCGTATCCCCAGAATGTTACTGGTAGATCAGCAGAACTCATCATAGAACGAACCATGTTCATCAAGGTTCAATTTCTCCTTTCAGAAACTCCATTGAGTTGTGGAGTTCCCGGTGGAGTCCACTGTGATATTATTCCACACTCTTTGAGGTAATCTAGGAACTCGTTACTCAGATATTCACCCCCTCGATCCGATCTTAGGATCTTTATCTGTTTCCCAGTTTGCTTCTCAACTTCATTCTTGAATTCTTTGAACCTTTCAAAGGATTCTGACTTGTACTTCATAAGATACACATAGCCAAACCGAGAGTGATCGTCGGTGAATGTGATATAGTAGGAGAAGCCTCCTCTCGACGTAGTAGACATAGGTCCACATACGTCAGTGTGGATTAACCCTAGAATTTCAGTGGCACGCTCTCCTTTTCCAGTAAATGGAGATTTGGTCATTTTCCCTTTCAAGCAACATTCACAAGTACCCATCCGGTCATTACCTAATGGGTGGATGTATCCGTCTTTCGACATCTTGTGAATCTTTTCAAGGTTCACATGTCCAAGTTTAAGATGCCACATCTTTTCTTGGTTAACTTCTTCTCTAGCCCTTTTGGGTTTTGAGGTATTCCTGCTCGCAATACAGTGCATCCCACTATTCGTCTCTAGGTGAAAAAGTCCCTCTATCATATTACCATGAGAGATAATACGACCGTTCAAGTATAAAGTGCAACTCATTTTGTCAAACAATACTGAGTGCCCATCTCGTAAAAGCTTAGAGATGGAAATCAAATTCTTTATACATGAAGGAAAATATAAACAATTTTTAAGTTCCAGGACTTCCCCAGAGGGTAGGTTAAGCATGTAGGTGCCTATTGCTTTTGCAGAGATTTTAGTGCCGTTCCCAACTCGCACAACCATCTCATTATTGCGCAGTGATTTGCTCCCCACTAGTCCCTGCATCGTATTACAGATATGTTGACTAGCGCCTGAATCAAATATCCAGGAACTGGAGCTCACTGTAAAAGCACTCTCTATGACAGAAATAGTCTCTTCAAAAGTTCGTGTCATAAGGCTCGCAATGCGCACCCTGTATTTCTTCTTCCAACGTTCATCCTTTCCACAATGAAAGCATGTTCCTTTGGATTTCTTTGCCTTCTTCTTATGCAACCTTTTCCTTATGTTTGCATTCTCACTCCCACTGTCTATTTTGAAACCTTTTTCAAATTTACAGCACATGTCAATCATCTCTTTCAAAGAATGATCGAATTTATTCACTTTATAGTTTACAATAAACTTAGTGAAATCATCCGAGAGAGATGCAAGGAAAAAATCTTGGGCCATTTTCCCATCGATGGAAGTTCCTAAACTTTTAAGATCTTTAAATATCTTTTCCATCTTTTGTCCATGTTTATGGACCGATGTCCCCATTGCCATTTTGGCATTCATTAGACTACAAACATTTGAGAATCGTACATTACTAGTCTCAATGTCATGCATCTTATGCAAACTTTCAACCATGGCACATGAAGTGTCCATGTGCTTATGTAGCTTCATAAGCTCCTTACTAAGTGAAGTGAGGATTAAGCATTTGGCTTGTAAGTCATCCTCATAGTGTCTAACATAGTTTTGACACTCCTCTTTTGAAGCTAATTTCGTAGGAGGTACATGAGGAGGGGATTGCTTAAGCACATACAATATGTCTTTCACCTTTGAGACATTCTCAATATGGCGATACCAAGCAAGGAAACGTCGGCCCTTAAGGCCCCTTTTGTCAAGTATAATGGTGGGTATAATTTCAGGCATGTCGTTCACTACATAACATAACAGAAATCGTATTAGATTGTTTGTTTAAAACTATTTGATTGGGTCTTTGAATCAAATAGTACCACCCACTATTTTTGGCAAATTCCACATCCCTCAATAGAATTTGAGAGTTATATTGAACTCTTAGCGGGTTATGGGAGACTCACCATTACCAAGCCCACCTCACGATGATACGATGTTGGCTAGCAAAAATAATGATGACAGAATAACGCATTATTCATTTACAACTTTTGTAATTACCCATCCGTTTGGCCTCTAGAGAATGTTGCCTCACGATGATACGATGTCGGCTTCATTGCACTTAGTTAAGTTATTCCCACCATGCTTAGTTTGTATAGGGGTTCAAGAATAGCCTCACGATGATACGATGTCGGCTATCCTCGTTGCCTACATTCACCTCATCATATGTATATGAATTCCTCCTGGATGTAAGCACATGCTTTGTACTTCCCCATGATAGGGTGAAGCCGGTGCATGAGTCACAAACGCTTGGAACCCACCACGGTGGAAGGCCTACGAAGAGATGTTCAAAACATCTCTCGCTTATCAACTTAATATTTGATTTGAGGGAGTAGTTTTGGGCTACATCAAAACATTTTAATCACATTAAAAGAACTTGGGCCTATCACAACTATTGGTCCAAGTCAATATGATTTAGTAGCATATAATACTCCCACTGTTTCGTTGAAACAAGCGAGACTATATGGAACTACTAACGAATGCATTGCATCCTCATATGGACTATATAGTCATATTAGGTTTTAGGATGATTATGAACCGTTTGATTTGATCCAACACGAGCCTTGTGTTGGACCTTGGGTTTAAGGTAGATAGTTGTTGATTTTAGTTACGCGTTTAATCCAATTAAACCGTTATTTCCTATTGGGCGTTGGACCCAACTATTCCATTTGCATACATATAAACAAAAGGAATACATGAAATAATAATAAGGGCTTATGCCCTTTTACAACACAAATCAAATGATGGACTTATGTCCATTTACAACAAATTGAATTAATCAAATTACATTCAAATCTATACTACTAAAAACCCAAACATTCAAAATGTATATCGGCCAATCACATAGCTCAATTATCGTGGCCTTTGGTTCATAATCACCCTTTTCTTAATCAACCGCATTAACTAAGAAAACAACTTTAAACAATTGGTTTTTGGATCCATAGAATTGATTTAAATGGAACTAAATAGAATGAAAATCCAATTCTCATTAAAGAGACAAAACAATTTTTGTTCTCATTTTATTTGGGCCAAAAGGAAACTATGACCACAACAATTGGGCCATAATGCAAATACAAAAACTTTTGGGGTCACTTTGAAAAACACAAAAGTCCACAACTTCATGTAATTTCAACTAGAGCCCAAAATTTCATTAATGTAAAAACATCATTAAAGGATCAAAACAATTTGTCCTTTAGCGTTTTAGGGCCTTAACGTAAAAACGTAAACTTTTGGGCCAAAATGCAAAAACACAAAATTTTCACAACTTTATGTAATTGCACAAAAGGCCCCAAAAGTACCCCACTTGAGGGGTGGCCGGCCAAGGGAGTGTGTGAACAAGTGTGAAAGGGTTTTAGTGCATGCATGTGCAATATGCAAGTGGATTTTGGTGGGTGAGGTGAAATTGATGGTTTGTAAGAAAATGTTTTGTAAAAACATTAATGAGTTTAGACAAACATTAAAGCCAATTTTAATGCTTCACCAATATCCATCACCCATCAAAATTAAACCAAAACTTTATGAAAAACATAAAAGTTTTGAATCAAAACTTCAAACCTTTTTGTTCTTGGCAAGAACTTCAAGAACATTTGAAGAACACCATGAAAACTCATAATAGCCCCATGGATGTTTTCATTCACCAAAACTCAATTTTTCACCTCTCAAAAGAGGGAAAATATCCTAGGGTACTTAGGGGTTCCAAAAGTCACCTTAAAACCATTTTAACAAGACAAACATGAACCCAAAAAGTCACCCTAAGGATTTGGCCGAATTTCCCAAAACACATGGCACCAAATTTTAGTTCCAATATTCATGCTTAAATGAAATACATCTACAACATTTGAGATGCTAAATTTTCTAGCAAAATTTATATATTCAAAAGCAAGAACAAAGCTTGTAACATTTACAACATTTAAATCACAAAATATGAACATCACAAAACCCAAAAGGATTCACCATACACTAGGCCTAGGCTCTGATACCACTTGAAGGAAAAATTTTGTCCTAGCTAAGAACAAGTATGAACATTTGAATACACATGCAAGCTATCAACACTTTAAAGTAGGCATGCATCCAAAAACAATTCATAAAACCCATGACTTTCAAAGCCTAGTATATGGTGAACCAAAATAAACTCTTTAACAAAATTAAAGAGAAGTAAAGATTTAGTGATTCTTTACCCTTGAAGCTCATCCTTGTTTACACAAGGGATTCACCCAAGTGGAGGGCCTTCAAGTCACCTCCAAGCTCCTTGAATCCTCCTTGTGTTTTCCTCCCTTTAGTGCTCCTTTGATGATTAGAGGAAAAAGGATTTGTTCTCCAAAAACATCAAAAGCTTGATGTCTCTAAGTCTCTTCACCAAGGTTGTATATTGTGAAGATGATATGGATGACTTAGAGAGATTTTAGATGCTAGTAAAAATCCTCTAAGTGGCCGGCCTCTATGTAGAAAAAGAGAGAAAATGTTTCACCCAATTTCTATTTGAAAACCCTCATGAGAAAATTGCTATAAAGTTGCTTTTATAACATTTTCTTTGGTGAGTGGCAAACTTGTAATTAAGCAAGCTTGCCCATTCACCCTAATGGCCGGCCTCTCCTTGTTATTGGGCTAATTTGCCCATTTTGTTTTAGTTGTCATACAACTTAAGCATAATGGGCCTTGTGGACCAAAACACTTTTGGGCCCCGAAACCCAAAACCAACTTATAAGCCCAATACGAACTTTTCGTATAATTAATTAACTAATTAATTAATCTTGACCATTCTTCAATTAAACCATTTAATTGCTTATCCATTTCATATAATTTCTTCACTAACATCCTTATGTGGTGTGCGATCCATTAGGTTCCAATTAGCGAGGCAGTGGGCGATGTTACTCTTAACGATCGATTGTGAATTGAAACCACATTTCAATTCTCCCTTAAGATTAGTGTTTGCTAATCTTCAGGGCTTCCACAAACCATGAGTGACACCTAGCAGCATATCATGGTTACCCAAGCTAAGTAGAATTGGTTGGAGAACCTATCCAGTTACAACTACAATGCAATACGGTCCTTCTCTAATACAATACTCTTAATCACATTGTTTAAGTGATAGTTTGTTTCATGTCTACTATCCAATGTGATACTTTCCTATATGACTCCTTTGAATATGATTTGGAACAAACTTCCTAAGTCATATTCATATGCTTTGGCCAAAGACTTTAGAATCATATCTTAGAGTATTCTCCTTCCACCATGGAAGGTTAGAGATCCCTTGTTGTGCATTCATATGCCTACATGACTAGATAGCTTGACCCCAACAATGCCGTGGACAATCCGAAGGAATGCCATTGACATGATCAAAGATCAAGGACCTAACCATTAGACATCTATGATGCCTCAGGTCAAAGGACTACTTTGCATATTGCAACTTTAGAGTTCATGCATGACATGTATGTTCGAACTCTCTTTTGATCGACGTTCAGTGTACTCGATTACTCTTTCGAGCACCTATGTGTTTGTCTCAGTGTCCAACACCAAATGACTTGAGACTAGTTCATACTCACGTTTGAGTCAACATAACACATACTAACCTTAGCGGATTGTCAATGCCCAACTGGCAATCCTATGGCTAGGAACGTTTTAGGAATGAACATAAGAGAGAGGTCTCGATAATCTAACTCATTAGATCACTTCTCTCTTAGAACAAATACATTCCTTGGATTCCCTTATTGCTTAAACACATAATACAATAAATAGTGATTAACAATAAGCTTTGCCCTTCATTAAACATATAAAAGTTTAATACAATAAGTATTCCAAAAAGCTATTACATCAAATGAGTGGCTTTGTGGGCATACTTCCAACAGCAACCTCTGCACTCGACGGGATTTCAGAGATCGAAGAGGCAATTCCAGATATTGGAGAGGCATTTGCTTTTCCAGACGTGTTAGCATCTGTCACATGCAGAGTAAGCTTTACAGAAATCACGGGTAGTTTGTCGAAGCGTCGATTCCAACCATCTGCTTTCCGAGACGTGTCAACATCTGTCACATGCAGAGTCAGCTTTACGAAAATCACTGGCAGTTTGTCGAACCGTTTTTCCAGATGTGTTAGCATCTGTCACATGCAGAGTCAGCTTTACGGAAATCACGGGCAGTTTGTCGAAGCGCCAATTCCAGATATCGAAGAGGCACTTACTTTTCCAGACGTGTCACCGCCTGTCACATGCACAGTCAGCTTTGCAGAAATTACGGGCAATCTGTCGAAGATCTTTTGTAAAGTAGAAAGCAAGTGAAGTTTATTATTAAATCATCCAACGGTTGCTGACAAGAGTGAAAGAATCATACCGGTTATTAATTCCTATAAATGTCACCCTTCTTCTTCTCCGAGAATGCCTTTCCAACAAACCCTCTCGAGTCACTCAGTGTTCCTTATTCCTTGGGGTACCTTTGTAAACAACTCATCCAAAGCAAAAGTATTTCATATCATGAAGGTTGAAAGTAAGAGTATCTCATATCATGTTTTCTCCCTGTCCTTCTCCTTGTCGTTGTTTTAGGACAAGAAGAAAGAGAGAAATCAGCCAGCACTTGGTATCAATCTTTCGATCTGGAACCGATTGCCTGGAACCCCTTCCTGATTGCTTACCTAGCCTTGCTCTCGAGTACTCATCTTCATCATTTTATGCTTCCTCTTCGTCTACCACATCTGCCTGGGGAACAAATAAGGGAAGTGAAAATGATACCTCAAAGCATGTGGAGACAATTTGCCAATTCATCCTCAGCTAGGGACAAGGAGAAAGAAAGCAAGAGATGGGCACTTGGAAAGATTGAAGAAAGAAACAGACCAACACTTCTACTTTGTGTCTGCCCGCCGTGCAGAAGAAACAAGCAGAGAAGAATGCAGACTGCACAATCAAATCAACCCAGCAGAAGGAGTCTGATTAGAAACCAAGGAACTCTCATATTCCTCACTCAGAATTCCAAACCAATTCGAGATCAAAGCTGTGGAAAGATAACAAGATCATTTATCTCCAAAACCAGATTTGCGTTCTTAAACTCTACTCTGTCTAATTTTTACTTTGTCATACTTGTCATGTTTATTGGTTGTTTGTTTGTGTGAGTTTATGCTTGAAACATTGAGGACAATGTTTGATTTAAGTGTGCGGGGGTAACCATTGTTTTGCATGAAATTCTTTGCATGAAATTCGTAGGAGTTTATCACCCATTACTTCTAGTGTTGTTCCTTGCTGTTTTAAGTGTTTTTAAGCTGTTTTGGAGTGTTTCAGTGTGTTTTGACATAAAAATCCGAAAATCTCATAAAAATTTGAAAAATTGTTTTGAAAAACCCAAAAAGAGTTGTTTTTGTATGTTTATTTGTGTTTTAAGGTACCTTCCAACACAATGATGAGGATTTGGTTTATAATTGCATGACTGTTAAAGAGAGTTATAAACATGAATGAAAATTTGATTTACTCTTTGGTGTATGCTTGGTTGTGGTTATAATTTATGAATTCACATGCAATCATAAAGGAAAAATCAGCTATGTAACATGCTTGAAAGAAGGAACTCAAATGTACGCTACAACCTTGTGAGACTTGAGCCTAAACGTTTATTTTGAGAGTTAATAATCTGTGCATCATTGTTTTCTAAAGTCGTTGCATGATCTCATTATTCTTTGCTTGGTTGCTACTTAGAAGGCGTTTCATCAGTTAGTTCCAAATGCTAGAACTCATGCCTATTTCATTCAAAGCATGTTATTGATTTGCATAATACATATTCAAGATGAAGTTGTGTAGTGACCACCACAGCCAAATTGTCGTGCCCTATTTCATTATGTGTTTAAGTTTAACCCCATTGAGCCTTGTGTAGCCTATGTTCTTTGTTAACCCACACTATCCTCACCTAGCCTAGATTAGGACCATCCATACCCTTGTTCTTGAAGCATAGTAAAACATAATTTAGAAGGAATTCCTTTTGTTGAACTTTTGCAGAAAAACAAGTGTGGGGGAAGTGATTCTTGTGTGTGTGTGTGTGTCAAAGTCCTTAATAAGGCACGGGTAGAAAAGAAAAAGAAAAAAAAAACATTCGTGGAAAATAGAATGAAAAGAAGAAAAGTTGTAAAAAAGAGCCCTAAGTGTTGCATGAATCTTCCCTTTGTATTTAAAAGTTGATTCTGCATTCTAAAGTGAATTCCAAAGTGTCTATTTCATTGCTTTGCTTGCTATCGCTTTAGGAACATTTGTTATTCCTATCCTTTCTTTATTAGCCAATACCCCAAGCCCCGTTACAACCCTTGACTTCTATCTTGAGTTTTATGTGTTTCAATTTGTGGAGTTTGAATTTGGTATGAGCATATGGTGTCACTGGTTCTCGCATCTAAGTAGTAGCATTCCATTCATGAGATCATATCTAAACATGCTTATTAATACCAGAAAATGCTTTCTTGTTATACATATATGTGATTACTAGTTTCTATGTTTACATCAATCTTCTCACATGTACCTAGTATAGGGTGTGTAGTCAGAAAATCTGAGTGAAAATTGAGTGCATATCTTGTAAGGAATTGAACAAATTCTCTAAGGCATGTTACTACATTCAAAACATCGTTTTAATTGGTTAAATGTGAACTAGTAAGTGGTGACTATGATTAAGTATGTGCTCAAGTGTTAAGTTAACTAAAATCGGTGGGAATGATGATTTTTAACTTGTCATGTGCGTTGGAAATCCCTGAGGCAAACGATGGAAGGTTTAGGCTGTGTTTTGTTTTCTTTATTTTGCTCGAGGGGTATTTGATAAGCTCATATTCATATATATTTTTCATAAAATTCACTTGTCTTTTCTTCGTTAGTTCCTTATATTTTTGAGCTATTTACTATGTTTTTGTGTTTTGTGTGATTTATCAAGCAAAGAAAAGAAAAGTAGCACAAGTGAGATATTAAGTAACAAATTCGTCAAAACTGCCTGTGCAGATTAACTGACTTTGGAAGCATGTTACGAACAGCTCAGAATGAATGAGAGAATGAGCCTTATATTGTTGGAAAGCTACGGATGTCTATTTTCTGGAGAAATTTACAGATTGTTAATATCATTTTTCTAGAAGACGTTATGGGCATTGTAACACTGAAAGGTTCAGAAAAGGGCTAAGCAGATTTGGCTAATAAAATGAGAAAGTAAAGGCACTTGTTTTGTGTTTTGCTTTCTCATCAACACTCAGCAGCAAATGGGGTTATGATTGCACTCATTTGGCTTTGGAGCAAGGGGAAATGCACATGCAAAAGAGAATCATGGACAGCTACACACATGCAAACTGCACAGGTTTGAGGGCATACACACACTCTACATGGACAGCACACACACAACAAGAAAGGCACTGCATGGAGGGCTTGGCATGGGCAAAAAATGGGTGGATTGTTGGCTGAAATAATGAAGAACATGTGTTGCAAATGTAAAGGAAAAACACACACACACGGGCAAAGGAAACACACACACATGGGCAGAAAATGGGTTGATTTGTGGCTGAAATGATGGAGGTCATGTGTGTGCAAATGTAAAGGGAAACATGGACATCACACACCCATACAAAATGCACATGCAAGGAATTGAAGTGGTCCTCTCCTTGGCCTATAAATACATCCACCATTTCCTAAGGACAATCTTGATCCATCAAAAGAGCTTCATTCACAAACACAAGTCCCTTGCCTTGAGCTCCATTCCATTTCATCCATACATTCAAACACATCTCCATACATTTCCATTTTCCATGTCGTGCAAATCCATTCCATCCATATATCCATACACATCCTAGACACTTGTGCTACAACAAGGTGGTGAAAACAAAGGTCCTTGGCGTTTCAAGCTTGGAACTTTGGAGCATTTTAGGTGTACTTCGTTCTTGCTTTCAATGTCTACTTTGTTATTTTCTAATTTTGTTGCAATTATGAGTGGCTAAACCTCTATTTAGCTAGGGGGAAGTTTGAAGCCATGAACATGCTTGAGATTTGAATTGATTCCTTCCAATTGTGATTTGATAAGTTGTGATTGCAATTCAATTATCTATTTTATTCATAACTGATTCTTGTATGTTTATTAAGGATGCATACTTAGTTTTCATGAATGAATTAGATGCTAGAATATAAATGAGTTTCACCTAATCGTTACAAGTTTATATTCATGAGTAGTGAAGGTTGTCTATCATAATCGCGTTAATTGAATTCTTGGCAATTGTATCATGCATTCATAGTTATAATTGCCTCGTCAACACTTATGATTTTCATTGAATGTAATGATGTCTGATTGTATTTTTATTATACATTCATATAGGGGACTTTTAGAGAATGATTTGGGTTGTCGCATGCATTCATCCAATTCAATGAGTAAAGGAAAATCTGAGGGTTAATTTGTGCATCACGGTTAATCTGGGGTGTTGAGCATCATAGTTTATTGAAAAGCAATTGGAAATCAATTCATGTACAAGTGTGTCATGTGCGAAGAACGGACCTAACTAATCCATCCATCATCTCATTTCTTAAATTCGCTTTACAATCTGTCTAATTTTATAAGTTGTTTGTTCGTTTCGAATTCGTCAAAACCAAAATCCACCTTTTACTTTGTTGTTTCAAAGTGTTAAATTTCTATTTCGTTAGTGTTTTTGAGTGTTTTGATTCAAGTCAAAACCCAAATTTCGTCCAAAGTTGTGTTAGAGTCAAATCTGCCCAGTAACTGTTTTTAGGCAATTTTGAGTGTTTTTTAAGTTGTTTTGCGTCTTTAGAATCTGTTTTGAGTCCTTTGAGTCTATTCAAACGTTTTTAACTTTGCTTTTATGTCTTTGAGTTAGTTTAGAGGTTTTAGCAAGCCCTCCTAATTCTCGGTTTAGAACGATCCCTACTTGCATTTATACTACAATTTGACAACAAGATGGTTTAATTTGAGTGCTTCACTTTCATCGCATCATCAACCTACTCCAACACTCAGTCATTCAGCAGATGGGCCTGGAAAACATGATCATACGCCGAAAGAAGGTACGCACCAAATTCAACGGTCACACCTCGACTGCCATCAACAAATTAACACTCAATGTGAGAACACCCCCAGTGGTCTCAAAGCAGAGGTTCACAGTAGCTAGTGACCCGTCTCCCAATAACGGCATTCTAGTTCGGCATTGGCTAGTTAGGCTGAGTGCGGTAACCTCTATCAAGTATCAAAAAATTCGATTCCGCACCCTAGAAGGAGGAGTGAGAGAGATAAAGTCATACCATGCCACATCTTGACGATACACTGTGCAAGTATTGAAGGAGTCAAAGAAGAAGTCCTTTACCCCTATAGAGGCTATTGAAGTGTAGAAAGACAACTCTATCTTAACCGAATACGAGTCAAAAGATGCCGATCACATATTTCTTGATCGAAAACAGCGGTCAGACCACATCAACAACTTGGCGGAGGCAACGAAGTCCAACCCTGTTGATGCACATTCAAGGTAAATTCGAGTGGTCTTGAATATGAAGTCGCCTACTACTCTGAGGAAGATTCAAGGTCTGACTAGACAAGCAGCCGCACTCAACCATTTACTCTAGTGATCCACCGATCAACGTGAGCCCTTTTTTTAACTCAATCGAAAATGAGTAATAAGACGAATACAACAATGAGTCTGAGAAAATATTCAAGGACTTGAAGAAGTACCTGACATCACCTCCCTACTATCCAAACCAAAAGTAGCGGATGACTTATTTACAAGCTTGACGGTATCTGAAGCAGCAATAAGCTCTACCCTCATATGAGAACAGCTAGGGGCCCAACTGACACACCCGACTAGATTCGAGGCATGCTGCCCGACACCTGAAGGTGACATAACCAAAAGGGAAAGTGAAGCATAAAAATATGGATAAATGTAAACCAAAGCTAACATTTGTTCAATCTAAATTAGAGAATGCGCAGTAGTGGGAAGAACCTATAAAACACAAATGTTCATAGCATAAATGATAGTACGACAAAAGTAGCGCATTCGAAACTAGTTAAAGTACTTATTACACAACCGGGAAAAGCCCCTACATTTATTTATGGATATGTCAGAACTGTCATATATTCCTCGTATGCCAAAGAGAATTTCAACTAAGTCCTGGAGGGGCAAAAAACAGAAAGGTGAGTAAGCAAAAACAAAGGCTTATAAAAACACATTTATTTTCTGAACATACTAACCCCTCGCCGTACAACATATATAGTTTCTAGAAAATCATACTACGTATAAGTATAAAATCAAATCCAATTCAACAATAATTCCAAAAATATGCGAAATCACAATATATCAATAGTAGAATAATAAAATTAGGTGCTCATCAATCTATGCTAACACACGAGTTCATGCAGAGGGAATCTAACACGAACATGACTGGGTGTAATCATAATATACACTCTAGTACTACAATCATGTAAAGGCTGGCGCTAGGTGCATCACATACGATTCGGAGTTGCCTATTGCAACCTGTACGACGGGACTGGCACTTACAATGGATCCAAGGTGAGTGTGCAGTGCAATGTGAACATACACATGAAGCCTAGCCCTAGCCCACGCGAGTACTACACCGGTGTGAGCATGTGTGATGAGCAAGTATAATGTATATGAGTATGCCATGACAATATATAAATCTCAACAATAATATGGCATTTTTAAAATTAAATAAAACATGGAATGATAGGTGTAAAATCAATCCAAAAGCACATGTGGAAACTATAAAACTTTGTATACAACATATAAAAACAAATGCCCACACACTGATACGTCAATGAATTGTAGCTTCCTAGCCATTTTTGTCCTCATACTTGCTCAGGGTAAGTCTCACCTATATGTGAAATAACTTCACTGATTAATTAATTAGGACATAGACTAAACGGCTAGGAAAATCCCCCATTGTTTGCTCAAACAGAGGGTTTAAATATACGAAAACAGTCTACTCGATGTCACAGACCCATACATGTCAAGCACACGCCACCAATCGCCTGACATGCTGACAAATGATAGAGGAATATTTCGTCAGTTTTTATGGAATATTTTGTTAAATATCAATGGTGTTATGTAACGACGTCAAAATATTCCATTAACTTTAACGGAATGCTCTCCTTCTTCTTCGGTTGTCCTCCGCCGTCTGGTTCGCTGGTTTAGGGAAAAATTCACCAGATTTTTGGAAATTTTTTATAACTTAATATCTTTTAAAAGTCCAAAAAGGGGACAAAAATTGACTGAAATTAGCTCAAAATCCTCGGACCTATTTTCATCGTCTCAAACCCGTGTGTTCTCACTTTGGCTTCACTTCAAATCTAGGTTGGTGGCCACGGGGAGATGTGTAGTGGCCTCCAAATCTCCCAAAACCTTGTAACATGAGCTGGAAATCGATGGGAAACTCACACCCAAGTCGGAGCTCTGAGTTGCATCGAGTTGGAAACTCAAAACTCGTCCATTCTAAGATCAGCTCGTATGGATGGGTTCGTGAGAATAAGAGGAGCATGATGGTGGTGATTTTAGGTTCGATTTGTGAAGTTTTAAGATGGGTCTTACTTGTTGCAAAGGGGAGAAACACGGCTAGAAAGTAGTTTCCTAGACTGAAAAATTAGCACGCACGTGTACAAATATACCCGTTGTTACTGCACTTTAACTAAACGTAACTTACAAAATCCTTTCTCCATTCACCATTTGCTGCCACAAAAGAAACCACACAGCCATGCTATTCTTGGAGAAGTTCAACATCAGAATTGCTTCAAAGGGGTTTCTTCTATGAACTTTAAGTTCACTCATGTTGTTCTTGGTATTTATGTATTCTGTAATCATGTTGTGTAATTAAGTTCATAGCTAGGGATTTCGATATAGTCTTGCAAAACTATTCTATGTTATTAAGTTAAAGTATTTGATTCATCAATTTGTTTCTTGTTTCATTCACTAATTTCATAGTTTAATTTGTTTGTTTATCTTAATGTTTGATCACCATTAGGGTTTCTTACAGATTATTTGATCAACATTATAGTACACATCATGCTTAATCTTGGTAGACATGTGAATGAATGAAGAAACTGCTATGCATACATCTTGCCATGCGATTTCTTTGGTTCTTTGAAGTTTTCTTGTTCTTAATGGATTCTTATTTGGTAATCTAAGTTGAACATCACAACTAGATTGCAGATTAGGAGTACTTGATCACAACCACACATCAAATGGATGATCATAAATGAGTAAAACAAACCCACCCTACTTGCATATTGGAGAGTTGAATGCGTTTTTACTTAATTTTCATGGAATTCGCTTGTAATGGTGAAATCGGTATCCCTAGTTCCGTTCCCATGGTTTCTGAATCAATATATCATTCATCTTTATCTTGTTTTACATTTTAAGTTACTTTAGCTTTCAAAACAAGTTTTCATTTTCATTGTGTAGTTAGAGTTCTCAGAAAGCTAGTAATTTGTAGAGTTATGATCAATCCCTGTGGTTCGACACCCTTACTTGTGCCATTATACTATCCTTGTATTTCCACTTGAAAGGAACACAACAAAATTTTCGCTCCATTGCCGGGGACTGGTTTCAGTCCCTTCTAAGTGCTTGCTTTATAAACCCTATCTGTTTTTCTTTTCTTAGTTTAGATTTTTTATTTACAATTTAGTTTGTTTTGATTTCAGGTGGTATAAAAAGATGTATGGTGTATGTCCATTATGTGGCAAGACTGGTCATCCTTTTCAGTTATGTCCAAGGAGAGATGAATTTCCAACATTTGTTTGAGAGCATTCACACCTCATAAGTTTATCCAACCAAAGGCCAATACATCCATTATCAAACACATATAGTCCTATTTGGAGAAACCTTAATATTGACTCTTGGAACAACATACAAGCTCCAAATCAAACATTTGCACCTCCCCCACATCAGACCACCTTTGCCACTTCATTGGAGGACACTTTGGATCTACTTGCTCAAAGCACTTCACAATTTCAACAATCAACGAGTAGCATGATTCAAGAACACTCCATTGCACTTACCAAGTTGGAAATTCAATTGGGGCAGATTGTCCAAGCGTTAAAAGAATGACCATGTGGTGATGGTCAAGATGTGAATGGTGAACAATCATAGGAATCTAGCTATGCCGATATATAAAGAGAAGTTCTTGAATTTGAAGCTCTCTCCTAATCTTCTAATTCGCTTGAATTTTTTTCGAAAGTTATGTTGGATTCTCCTTGTTGTTTTAAATCTTTACAGTTGCCATCTTTGGAGTCTTGTGGAGATGATATGCTGCCTTATTAAGTGAAAAATAAATTGAAGTTGGATGACGAATCATTGTTGCCCATTCACCATAAGAAAAAAGATTTGGAGCTAGATGATGAGATTGCTACCTTGAACAAATTTCATTCATCCATTGAAATCATTGCTCCAACCACATCTTCAACAATTTTCAAGGATATGCTTCTTCACAAGGAGAGACCAAAACACCATCACAATCAAGTCCTTGTTTAAATTCAACGCACTATATTCAAAGTTCCTCGAAAGAAACCACTTCTTCCAACCAAGGTTCGTAGGTACCTTGACTTCTTGCCACCCTAGGTGTTCATCTATCATGGTACCATGTCTTGCCTAGACATTAAATAAAGCGCTTGCTAGGAGGCAACCTAGCTAGGTTTGTGTTCTTTCCTTTTATTTTGTGTCTTTAGTTTTTGTCTTATTTCATTCCATGCATACTCTACCTTGCTGCATTACATGCATTCCATTCATTTTTAAGCATAAAAGACAATGCTTAGTTTACGTTTGGGGGTGTGGGATTGAAAATTTTTGTTTGTTTTTAGTTTTGGTTAAGTTTGCTTTTGCTTACTAATGTGAATGTATATGAGGGCTATGTTTACAAACAAAACTACAGTGTTGTCATGAAAAAGTTTCATATCTTATTTTCTTTTACAAAGTTGTTACTCCTAGAATTATGATGGTAAGAGTATCATGATCAAATTCTGGAAGAATAGTGGAGACTACCCTAGTGAGTTATTTTGAGCCTATTTGCTTCTTTGAGAGGGTTTAAAGTGTTTCTGTTCCTATCTTTTTCTTTCAATTTCACTTTAAATAATCTCATTATTTTTGTTTGATTGAATGCTAAGAATTATTCTCTTTTGTAGATACCATGTGCTTGTTATCACTTATGAATGAACCAATTGAGGTGATGTTAGGCTGTGCATTTTAACCACCAAATGGCTTTATTCCTAGCCCTTTGTGTGTTCCATTCATTTTTTTTTTAAGCCAAACACTTTTAACCTGATTCTTTCATCACCTACACCAAACTCTACCCATCTTAGCCCATTACAGTCGTACCTTATAGTTTGGAGAATACCAAAGTAATGAAGACAAAGATAGATTGAGCTCTAGATCAAGAATGTGGCGTGTACCGAGGTAACATGTGTTGGAATTGCAAGACAAGAAAAAAAAAGTTTCAAACAAAAAAAAAAAAAGAAAAGGAAAAAAAATGAATAAAGAAGATGCAATTTCCAGATCCTTCACTCTTTGAGTATGGTGCTTTTGAAGTCATGAGTCATGGAGTAATATTTTTTTGTACCCTCTACACATGATACGATCCATTGAAGTGGCAGACTTTTGGTTTGAATGTATGACTAGGCTTTCATTGGTTCTTATTAGATTATTTCAAGCATGCTTTAACCATTTGCAAAGTCTATAGATGTTTGTGGGCGTCATCGCTGTAAACCCTCAGGAGACACAACTCCTCCTACTAGGGACACCTAGAGGTTTTAAGGCTTGTTGCACATGCTCAGTGCAATCGTTTAGCTAGCAAAAGTGGTCTAGCTAGATTTTTCTTTGTTTTGTTTGTTTTAGCTTTAGTTTTGCTCGAAGACTAGCAAAAACCAAGTTTGGGGGTATTTGATAACTCATATATTTCATAGATTTATACCATCCATTCCTAGTCTCTTTGTGATATTTTTGAGTTAAACTGGTTGCATTTTACTCTCTTTTCTTTTAATGTGCAGTTAATTGTATTTTAGAGCCATTTGAGGGTAAATAAGGCAAAATGGTGCTGAAAGTGGAGAATTGAATAATGATTCGAATGTAGAGAGAGATTCAAAGTGTACAATTGAATATGGAGATGAAATGGCCCTTTAAGAGACCAATAACAGCAAAAAAATGTCTAAAATAAATTCTCCATTACTAGGATGTCTTGGCATTCTATAATAGCCTCTTTAACCTTATAAAACAGAGAGTTTTAGCCACTTTTACATAAGCTCCCCCTTGGGCTCACCTAGAGCTCTCTCTTCTCTTTTTTTGGCCTTTCTTCCAGAAACAAAATCCATTCTCCATTCACCATATACTACCATCGAAGAAACTACACAGCCTTGCTTCAAGGAGGTTTCTTCTATGAACTTTAATTTCACTCATGTTGTTCTTGATATTTATATATTCTGTAATCATGTTGTGTAATTAAGTTCATAGCTAGGGATTTCGATGTAGCCTTGCAAAACTATTCTATGTTATTAAGTTAAATTATTCGATTCGTCAATTTGTTTCTTGTTTCATTTACTGATTTCATAGTTCAATTAGTGTGTTTATCTTAATGTTTAATCACCATTAGGGTTTCTTACAGATTATTTGATCAAGGTTATAGTATACATCATGCTTAATCTTGGTAGGCATGTGAATGAATGAAGAAACTGCTATGCATACATCTTGCCATGTGATTTCTTTGGTTCTTTGAAGTTTTCTTGTTCTTAATGGATTCTTATTTGGTAATCTAAGTTGAACATCACAATAAGGTTGCAGATTAGGAGTACTTGATCACAACCACACATCAAATGGATGATTGTAAATGAGTAAAACGAACCCTACTTGCAGATTGGAGAGTTGAATGCATTTTGACTTAATTTTCATGGAATTCGCTTGTAATGGTGAAATTTGTATCCCTAGTTCTATTCCCATCATTTCTGAATCAATCTATCATTTGTCTTTATCTTGTTTTGCATTTTAATTTACTTTAGTTTTCAAAACAAAAATCTAAATTTCGTTTGCATTTTCATTGTGTAGTTAGAGTTCTCATAAAGTTAGTAATTTGTAGAGTTCTAATCAGTCTCTGTGGTTCGACACCCTTACTTGTGCCATTATACTATCCTTATATTTGCACTTGAAAGGAACATAATAGGGAGAATTCCCCTTAAATTCGTCTAGGGTATCTGAATTGATCATAAAACTTGAAAGAAAGCTAAAGCAGCTTCATAAAACAAGTAGGAATTGAAGATTCCTCACAAAATAGGCAACAAGATCCTTAAATTCGGCAAAGGGAGTAAAGTGGCTGAAATTAAGACACATAACATGCCAAAAATCATCCCAAAGGCAAGCCTTGAGAAGCCTAGAAATACAAAGCATAAAGGTCGAAAAAAATCTCTACACGGAAGAACCTCTGCCAAACCTTTAAAGACTAATATGCTGCAAAAGCTCTCTTCAAAGAACATTCAACCAAAGCTGAAACTTTCTCTCGACCAAAGCCAAAGCACTTCCTTGAGGAATCAGCAAACGCTCATGCCGATTCCTTCAAGACTTTGTTGCGAGCTTATAAACTTGTAGCAATGTTCATTTCAAGATCAAGTTGCCAAGACTCTTGAAGCAACTAAATCCCGCATCTACACTATCTTTGCCACACCTTGAGGTGAAGACCATCCCCACGTTTGTTTCAAGTTCAAAACTTGAAGCAATCATTCAACCATTCGTCCTAGATCAAGTCATCATGACCCTTGGATCAACAATCAACCATCTACATCAAATTTGAAGACTAAATCAAAGGAAAAGTTGTAAACAGAGATTGTAACCTACAAATTTAAATCAATACAAATCTACTTTATACACGTGTTCTCATCTCAATACAGAATTTTCGTGTTTACAAATTTAGCACGCCCAGTAGGACATCCTGCCTCTCATCTTTATCTTACAAATTTAGATCAAGTCATCAAGGCGCAGTACCAAGGAAGCTCGCATGACTCCATGCTATTTTTGTGTTAGCGTGCAGTTACATGTACTTTAGGATTAATTTGAAGGCAAAACAACTGACAACATGCCATTTTTGGGGTTGACCGTTAATAAAGCGTGGAAAAAAGTTTAATGGCTTGTTTTGAAGCCCAAATAAAGAATCTAAGAAGAATCTGGCTTGCTAGAAGACCAAGAACAGAATGGGAAAGAAAATAGGATATTTAGCCTGATTTCAAGGTGCAAAATAAGGCAAAAATGTGTAAAATAAAGGCTAAGTTGCTTGGATCACTTTGGAATATCTTGCAGCCCATTTAGGCTATAAATACTAGGGTTTGAGATCACTTTTAGACAAACTCCCTTGGGGGTCACCTAGAGCTCTCTCTCTTCTCTGTTTTTGGGCCTTTCTTCCAGAAATAAAACCCTATTTCCCTTTGCCATCAGCTGTCATCGAGGAAACCACGCAGTTGCGCTGTTCTTGGAGAAGTTTAACATCAAAATTGCTTCAAGGGGGTTTCTTCTATGAACTTTAGTTTCACTCATGTTGTTCTTGATATTTATATATTATGTAATCATGTTGTGCAATTAAGTTCATAGTTAGGGATTTCGATGTAGCCTTGCAAAACTATTCTATGTTATTAAGTTAAAGTATTCGATTCATCAGTTTGTTTTCTTGTTTCATTCATTGATTTTATAGTTCAATTTGTTTGTTTATCTTAATGTTTGATCACCAGTAGGGTTTCTTACAGATTAGTTGATCAAGGTTATAGTACACATCACGCTTAATCTTGGTAGACATGTGAATGAATGAAGAAACTGCTATGCATACATCCTGCCATGTGATTTCTTTGGTTCTTGGAAGTTTTCTTGCACTTAATGGATTCTTATTTGGTAATCTAAGTTGAACATCACAACTAGGTTGCAGATTAGGAGTACTTGATCACAACCACACATCAAATGGATGATCATAAATGACTAAAACGAACCCTAGTTGTTGATTGGAAAGTTGAATGCATTTTGACTTAATTTTCATGGAATTGGCATGTAATGGTGAAATCGACATCCCTAGTTCCATTTCTATTATTTCTAAATCAACCTATTATTTATATTTATCTATCTTCCATCCTTAAGTTATTTTAGCTTTCAAAACATAAATCTAAATTCAATTTTCATTTTCATTGCTTAGTTAGGGTTCACATAAAACAAGTAATTTGTAGAGTTTTAATCAGTCCATGTGGTTCAATACCCTTACTTGTGCCATTATACATTCCTTATATTTGCACTTGAAATGAACACAACAAAATTTTGGCATCGTTGTCGGGGACTAATTTCAGTCCCTATAGTTGCTTGCTTTATAAACCCTATCTGTTTTTCTTTTCTTAGTTTAAATTTTTAATTTCATTTTAGGTTGTTTGATTTCAGGTGGTATAGAGAGATGTACGGTTAATGTCCGTTATGTGCCAAAACTGGCCATCCTCTTCAATTCTCCAAGGAGAGATGAGTTTCCTACATTTGTTCAAGAGCACTCATATCGCATGTGTTTCTCTAACCAAGGGCCACTACAACCATTGCCAAATACATACAACCTTCCTTGGAGAAACTCTCATCAGGACTCTTGGAACAACATACAAGCTCCAAATCAAGCATTTGCACCTCCATCACAGCACAAATCCTTTGACACTACATTGAAGGACACTTTGAAGCTACTCGCTCAAAACAATTTGCAATTTTAATACTCAATGAGTAGCATTATACAGAACCACTCTTAGCACTAACTAAGTTGGAAACTCGTAGTGGAACTCAAATATTGTCCTTAAAAAATCGGGGCAACTCCGCACTTGCATAGAGTTTCGTGACTCGAAGCAATACAACGCCTGAAAAGAAGACACAATGGTCCTTACCTACATGAGCCTAAACTGAAAACGACACAGCGCTCCTTATTCGCATGAGCTTAAAAGGCGACACCCAATGCTCCTCGCCTGCATGAGCCTAAACTGCAAACGGCACAATGCTCCTTGTTCGTATGAGCTTAAAAGGTGACACCCAATGCTTCTTACCTGCATGAGCCTAAATTGCATATGGCACAAGACTCCTTGTTCACACGAGCTTAAAAGGCGACACTCAATGCTCCTTGCTTGCACGAGCCTAAACTGCAAACGACACAACACTCCTTGTTCGCACGAGCTTAAAAGGCGACACTCAATGCTCCTCGCCTGCACAAGCCTAAACTACACACGGCACTACACTCCTTGTTCGTACAAGTTTAAAAGGCAACACCTAATGCTCCGCACTTGCACGAGCCTAAACTAAACATGGCACAACGCTTCTTGTTTGCAAGAGCATAAAAGGTGACACTTAATGCTCATCTCCTGCATGAACTTAAGCTGCAAATGGCACAACGCTCCTTGTTCGCATGAGTTTGATATGTGACACTCAATGCTCCTCCCTTGCACAAGCCTAAATTGCAAATGGCACAACGCTTCTTGTTCGCACGAACTTAAGGCGACACTCAATGCTCTTCGCCTGCATGAGCCTAAACTGCAAACGGCACAACGCTCCTTGTTCACACGAGCTTATAAGGTGACACTCAACGCTCCTCGACTCCACGAGCCTAAATTGCACATGGCATAATGCTCCTTGTTTGTACAAGCATAAAAGGCGACACCCAACACTCCTGGCTCGCAAGAGCATAAAATGTGTATGACAAAACAAACAAACAAAAAAAAGCACAAAATCACCATCCAAAATCGCTATAATCCATCATTCCTTGAACTACGTCATGACTTGATCCCTCCTCAACTGAGGGTACGTATGCAACTTGAAACTTCAAAAAACTTCAAGTACAGTCACATCATCAACAATAACATAAACAATTTGAAGAATAAAGAGCAAATTCAAAATGTGAATACTTTATTTCTTTAAATGAAGAATTTGGCTACAAAGCCTTATTACAAAAAGAGCAAAAGCAAAGAAGGCCTAAAGTACAAAAGATGGAAGACACTACTTGAAAGTTATGTCCCTAAAACCATAGTGACAATCTTCAAGCAAGCCTTCCAAAGTCTTCAAAGTTTCTACATCAGTGGGAAACAATGTGGGCTTTTCCATGGCCGCACCATTCCCTTGCTCTAGTCATGAAATTTCCTTTTGATGCTGAGAAAGTGTAGCTTCCTACTCTGAGTGAACGCCTTGAAGAATGGATAAAGTTGATGTCGTCTTTGGGGAGAACAAGCTTGCAATGCCAACAAGCTAAGCAAACGGCTAAGTAAGATCCTTCCACATGCTCTGACGCTACGCCAAGTTCGTCAAACACTTTCAAATCAGAGGAAGTATAACGCCTAGCTGAACCAATAACACGTAATGGATCCAAGTCTCCCTTTGGTTTCGTTGTCTTGTTGCGGCCACTTTTCTTCGAAGGTTTCTTGTACTTCATAGAATCCTGATACCAAAATCGAATCCATAAAGACGTATTCAAGCTACTTACAATAAAACTCAGCAAAGACGACCTCTTTAGTTGTCGACAAGGTGCCATTCCAAGTCATGGCTCCGCTACGGATGCGATCGCCAAGAAGCTCAAACGAAGCTGGTGAATTATCACGAACATGATGCCAAGGGTTCAAAAGAAGAACCTTCGAAGTACATGCCTTCTTCTTTGTAGTTGATTGACCAAAGTGATGCATTGCAACAAGCTATAAGCAACAACTGCATGGCACATCAATGGCAACATCGACAAGAGGCACAACTACGTCACCCCCTGAGGAAAGTCGTGACCAAAAGGCACTACCCCACACGGTAAAAGTGACACACGACAATAAGCTCCAAGCAGCGGCAAGAGGCACGACTACGTCATCTCCGAGGAAAGTCATGACCAAAAGGCACTACCCCACACCGTAAACAGTGATGCATGGCAACAAGCTCCGAGCAGCAACTATTGGGCATGGCAGCAACAGCAAACCCACGGCAAAAGGTTCAAGGTAGTCCACGGTAAGCAATTATGTGTGTGAAAAAAAAAATAAACACCTAATGGTCCTATATATAGGGGTTAATTGCTTCCTAATGCTACAAGGGAAATGCATACCCAAATAGCAAAAGGAAAATAATAAAAAAATAAAGAAGTACATTCCCACCAAAAGAAGGAAACAAATTCCAAGAGAAAAATGGTTGAGGATCAATTGGAGAAGGAAGCTTTTGGTGATAATTTAACTTTCCGAAAGCGCTTTGATGCAAGGTCAATTGGAGAAGGAAGCTAAGTGGTTGAGGATCATTGAGTCCTAATTTCATAATTCTTCCTAAAGCCAAACGTTCCAGTTTTCAAAATCATTCTCACATAAGTCATTTTCCTGTTAGGATTACGCAACTGTAGGAAAATGCAAAGTTGAAGGCTTTCCTGATTTTTCCTAGTGGCATACGATATATGCCTGAAAATATTAAGAGACAAAGCTACATTTTCCATATTTTTTTCAGAATTTTCCAGAAGAGAAATCGACCTCAAACTAGACGTGCAAATCAGATGACATGTTTCTCAAAACAAAAAAAAAAAGGAAAGAAGGAAACCTCCTTGCCATGGGGAATCAAAAAGGGAATAAAAATATTTCCCCATTTCTGTAGAAAACCAAAACAAGGAAGAAAAAAAAGGGAAAGTAAAAATGCACATCCTACTAACCTAAGGACAAGCATTAAATCTTTCCAAAACCTTGAACAAAATCACCAAAGCTTTCCAACATTTTGAAGGAAGTCACCCTCGTTACCAAAATTGAAAAGGATTCCTATCGAAGGAAGGAAAAAAAAATTCCTACAACCACAAGGAAAAATTCAAAATGCGCCAAATGTATTTTGTCAAAGATTATGGAAAATCAAATACGCACAATAAGTATGTGCCGATTTATCCATTTTCAAAAATTTCTTTCAAGATCTAGCCTCTACGGCCCTTGAAGAAAAAAAAATTCATTTCTTTCAAGATCAAGCCTCTACAGCCCTTGAAGAAACAAATTTCATTTCACTCAAGATCAAGCCTTTATGGCCCTTGAAGAAAAATTTCATTTCATTCAAGATCAAGCCTCTACAGCCCTTGAAGAAACAAATTTCATTTCACTCAAGATCAAGCCTCTACGGCCCTTGAAAAAAAATTTCATTTCATTCAAGATCAAGCCCCATTGGCCTTTGAAGAAATGTTTCGTCCAAGAAATACGCCTCAACGACCCTTGACGAAATTCATCATGTCAATTCAAGATCAAACCTCTACGACCCTTGAAGAAATGTTTCGTCCAAGAAATACTCCTCAACGGCCCTTGACGAAATTCATCATCTCAATTCAAGAAATACACCTCTATGACCCTTGAAGAAATGCTCCGTTCAAGATCAAGCCTCTACAACCCTTGAAGAAATAAGCTAACTCAAGATCAAGCCTCTACAGCCCTTGAAGAAAAGTTTCATTTCATTTAAAACCAAGCCTCCACGGCCCTTGAAGGAATGTTTCGTTTAAGAAATACGTCTCAACGGCCCTTGACAAAATTCATCACCTCTATTCAAGACCAAGCCTCAACAGCCCTTGAAGAAATGTTTCGTTTAAGAAATACACCTCTACGGCCCTTGAAGAAGCAAACTAATTCAAGATCAAGTCTCCACGACCCTTGAGTTAGAGCATTCACATTACAGGACTTTAAAACACGTTTCCTACATGTGACAAGCACATGCTTACAACGCGCCTTGAAGTGGGGGCATTTGTAGACATGTAAATTTCGTTGCATACAAATGATGCATCGCAAAGCTCCACGTGGCATATGACTCATCACAAATGGACAAGTCATCAATAACATGTGGCACAAGTCGAGCAAAGGAAGTATACAACTTACCCAAAATTCGGCAATAAGGGAGAATTTCCCTTAAATTCGGCTAGGGAATCCAAATTGATCCTAAAACTGGAAAGAAAGCTAAAGCATCTTAATAAAACAAGTAGGAATTGAAGGTTGCTCACAAAATAGGCAACAAGATCCTTAAATTCGGCCAAGGGAGTAAAGTGGCTAAAATTAAGACACAAAACCTGCCTAAAATCATTCCAAAGGCAAGCCTTGAGAAGCCTATAAATACAAGGTCCTCCCACAAACATAAAGGTCGAAAAAAATCTCTACGCAGAAGAACCTCTGCCAAACCTTTGAAGACTAATACATTGCAAAGGCTCTCTTCGAAGAACATTCAACCAAAGCCGAAGCTTTCTCTTGACCAAAGCCAAAGCACTTCCTTGAAGAATCAACAAGTGCTCGTGCCAATTCCTTCAAGACTTTGTTGCAAGCGTATAAGCTTGTAGCAATGTTTGTTTCAAGTTCAAGTCACAAAGACTCTTGAAGCAATGAAATCCCGCATCCACACTATCTTTGCCATACCTTGAGGTGAAGACCATCCCCACGTTTGTTTCAAGTTCAAAACTTGAAGCAATCATTTAACTGTTTGTCCGAGATCAAGTCATTATGACCCTTGGATCAACAATCAACCATCTACATCAAATTTGAAGGCTGAATCAGAGGAAAAGTTGTAAACAGAGATTGTAACCTACAAATTTAAATCAATACAAATCTACTTTGTACACGTGTTCTCTTCTCATTCGATACTGAATTTTCGTGATTACAAGGTTGTCACAACCTTCCCCCTCCCTAAAATTTCAACACTACTAAAGATCATAATTATAGAACAAACGTGGATAAAGGTCTCACATACGCTCCTCTGTCTCCCAAGTAGCTTCCTTGACATAATGGTTTCTCCATAAGACTTTCACCATACGAACGGTTTTGTTCCTGAGAACTTTGTCTTTCCAGTCAAGAATCGCCACTGGAACCTCATCATAAGTCAAATCTGTGTTAATCTTGGACCAACACAATGGTGTGCGACAAGGTTTCCTATAAAGCGCATCAAATGGTGACATACCAATGCTGGAGTGAAAGCTATTGTTGTAGTTGAATTCTATCAAAGGTAAGCGCTTGCGCCATGCATCTCCGAACTGCAGGACTGAAGATCTCAGCATGTCTTCCAACGTCTGAATAGTTTTCTCTGATTGCCCATCACTCTGAGGATGATAGGCGGTGTTGTATAGCAATTTCAAACCTAGAGCTTCTTGAAAAGCTACCTAAAATTTCGAAGTAAATCTGGGGTCTCGATCGGAAATAATACTAACTGAAACTCCATGATACTTAACAATTAGAGATTAAAAGTTCGGCTAACCGACTCAAAGAGTAGTTTTCACGAACAGGTAAGAAATGCGCTAACTTGGTATGCCGATCTACAATAACCCAAATACCGTCGTAGCCATTACGTGTACGAGGCAGCTTGTACATGAAATCCATTGTGATATCTTCCTATTTCCACTAGGGTATAGGAAGTGGCTATAGCAACCCGAATGGTTTCTTTTTTACCACTTTGACCTACTGACAGACCAAACAACGACTTAAGTACTTTGCAATTTCTCTTTTCATTCCTAGCCAGTAGTAGAAAGGTCAGAAAGTATGATACATCTTAGTACCCCTGGGATGCATCGCATAAGTTGAGATATGCGCATCATCAAGTATTTCTTTCTTTAGTTCTTCCACATTCGGTACATACATTCGATAGCCTTGCATAAGCATACCATCAGGCCTTTGAACCCTGAGATCTCCCCTATTGTCGTTTAACACCACTTACTTTAACTCTTAGGATTATGACTCGTTCATCTGGGACTCGAGAACACGATCCAATAAAACTAGTCTAACTTGAAAGTTGGCAAGTAAGGCTCCCTGGTGATCCACTCCCAAAATCACCCCGGTAGATCTCAGATCGGTTAGAAGAGGAACGCGACATGCATAAAGAGCATTAAGTCAACCGTGAGATTTCCTGCTGAGAGCATCTGCTTTAGTATTCGCACGACCAGGGTGATATTCAATAGCGCAGTCATAATCACTAATCAATTTCATCCATTTAGGTTGCCAGAGATTAAGTTATTTCTGAGTAAAGATATACTTAAGGCTTTTATGGTCAATGAAGATTCGGCACGTTTCCCTTTAAAGATAGTGTCGCCAAATTTTCAAAGTGAAAACAATAGCTGCTAATTCGAGATCATAAGTAGGATAATTCACCTCATGGGGCTTTAATTGTTGCGAAGCATACGCGATCACCTTTTCATGCTACATCAATACACAGCCTAAACCATTCAGAGAGGCGTCACTATAGATTCTGAAATTCCCACTGTCATCAGGAAGTGCCAAAACAGGCGCATGAGTGAGATAGTACTTCAACTGTTGAAAACTCCACTCACAATTATCACTCCATTCAAAATTAACTCATTTCCTGGTCAACCTTGTCAGAGGCAGTGCTATGGCCAAGAAGTCTTTCACAAAACGTCGATAATAGCCAGCAAAACCAAGAAAACTCCGTACTTCAGTGACAGTCTGAGGTTGCTCCCAATTTTCCACTGCTGCTACTTTCTAAGGATTCACAAGAACACCCTGAGCTAATATCACGTGTCCCAAAAATAACACCTGATCCAGCCAAAATTGGCATTTACTGAATTTAGCATACAATTGATTCTCCCTTAGCTTCTTCAAAACCAAACGTAAATGTCTAGCATGGTCAGCCTTGCTCTTAGAATGCACCAAAATGTCATTAATGAAAACAATTACAAACCTGTCAAGATACAGATAGAATACCCGATTCATCAGGTCCATAAAAGTTGCTAGAGCATTAGTTAACCTGAATGGCATCATGAGAAACTCATAATGACCATATCGAGTTCGGAAGGCTGTTTTAAGAACATCATCACTTCTGATCTTCAACTGATAATAGCCAGACCTTAGATCGATTTTCGAGAAAACACAAAAACCACAAAGCTAATAAAAAAGATCATCAATACGAGGCAAGGGATAACGGCTTTTAATTGTCACCCGATTCAGCTGTTTGTAATCGATACATAGCCTCAAAGTTCAATTATGCCACTCAATGTAAGTGGCTATAGAAAGGAAATTAACCTATTCCCTCATAAGGGTTTTCTAGAGAGAAGAGAAAACCACAAAAAACTCTCTTTTCTCTTAGTAGGCCGGCTACCCTAGGAAGAATGGACTAGCATCCATCTGTTCCTAGGTCACTCATATCTTCCTCAATGCTCTCCTTGGTGTGGAAACTTAGAGGTTCCCTTTCTTGGGAACTTGGAGAATCCATTCCTTCATTCATATCCAAGAAGTCATGGAGCCAATAAGCAATGTTCCTCCATCCACATCAATGGAGCCAAGGAGCAAGGAGACTAATGAAAGAAGGCCCTCACATGGGTGAATATCCTTTGCTAAGCAAAGAGGTGCTTCAAAGGTATAAAAGTTTCTCAACTCTTTTCTTTAAGATTTGAGTTGAGTCTTGGTTGACCACAACTACAAGGCCTTCAATTTCATGGGTAAAGTTTTGTTTTTGAGTGCATACAAGCATGATTCCGCCTTTAATTGTTAATTGCATGCATAGATGATGCTCAAATGAACTTGTGTTCACAAATTATTCCTTCAAGTGGTATCAGAGCCTAGGTCTAGTAGTTGGTGAATCCTTTTGGGTTTTGTATTTTTATAATTTATGGTTTGAATGTTGTAATTGTTACAAGCTTTATTCTTACTTGTTTGAATGTAAATTTTGTTAGAAAATTTGCCATCTCAGAAGTTGTAGATGCAGTTCATTTAAGCATGAATTTTGGAGCTAAAAATTTGGTGCCATGTTTATGGGGAAATTTGGTGAAATCCAAGAGGTGGATTTTTTGGGTTCTTATTTGTCTTGTTAAAAGTGTTTAAAGTGACATTAGGAACCCCTAAGTACCCTAGGATGTTAACCCTCTTTTGAGTAGTGTAAATTTGAGTTTTATTGAGTGAAAACATTCATGGAGCTCGTATGGGTTTTCATGAATATTCTTCAATGTTCTTGCTTTGTTCTTGTTGGTCATACCAAGAACAAAAAGTTTGTTGCTTTGATTCAAAAAGGTGTTTGGTTGTTTATTTGTTTTTGTTAGGGATGGAAGGTATGATTTTTTGAACAACACCTATACCTTTTTTACTATTCACAACCATACCAATCACTTACAACTTTCAATCACCTTTTAAACAGACAAATCAAAGGTTCATAGTCATCCTAAGGCCCTAAAGCAACTATATAGTCCATCAATGAATGCAAAACTTATGTTAGTAGCACCATATACTCTTGCTTTAAAAATCGTTTTACAAGCATAGTGGGAGTATCATATACTACTAAATCAATCACATTGACCAATAGTTGTAATATGACCAAATTGTTTTAATGAGATTAAAATGCATGCTTATATGTGATCAGACCTAAAAACCCTCAACCAAACCGCTATTAAGTTGACAAGCGTGAAAGTGCATTGAACACTCTTCCGTAGCCTTCCACCGTGATAGGCTCTGATCGTTTGTGACTCATACATCGACTTCACCCTATCATGGGGGAGTACAAAGTATGTGCTTACACTCAAGAGGAGTTCTATATGCATACATGGTGTTGTGAAGGTAGGCAACAAGAATGATCAACATCGTATCATTGTGAGGTTGTTCTTGAACCCCTACCCGAACTTGCATGGTGGGAATGACTTAACTAAGTGCAATGGTGTCACCATCAATCATTTTGGTTATTCTGTGAAAATTTCTATTAAATAAGGACTAAAATGATAAAAATACCCTGAATTTAATTAACAATGGGTCAAAATGATTTGACAAAAATTGAAGGTATTTTTGTCATTTTTTGTTATTTAATGGAGATTTTTCACAAAAAAGACCAATATAATTGATGGTGAACAAACTCAGGGCTACTTCCATCGATTTCAAATCTCATGGACC
This sequence comes from Malus sylvestris, assembly GCF_916048215.2. NCBI lineage: Eukaryota > Viridiplantae > Streptophyta > Magnoliopsida > Rosales > Rosaceae > Malus > Malus sylvestris. The sequence continues at coordinate 12,144,940 of NC_062265.1, read as the reverse complement.
ATTTTGGCTAAAAAGCACGTTGTTCAAAAACCATTGTTCTAAAATTCCCTGCCTAACTCCGCCTAGGTTGCTAGTCACTGCCACAATTAGTTCCTAGGCATTTGAAAATTAAGAAAGGGTGTTTAGGCCTGCTTAGGCATCCGCCTCGACCACCTAGGCACCCGCCTAACCCATCCGAACTCGCCTACCCACCCGCCTATGTTGAGACTCCCACTTAGACAGAAAATAGATAACTTTCATTTTGCATTTTATTTTTTTAATAAACTGTAAGAAACTTTTTGAATACTTAGATGAACACACATTATATTCTTGTTCACCACGTTTTCATTATGTTCTAATACTTTAGTAATCTATATGTCATTCTATTTTGCAATGTATGTATTCCAATAAAATTATGTATTTTTTAATTATAAGCACACACTTATTCATACGATACCTAATAAATTTACTCAAATTCGTCTAGTCTGCCTATGCCCACGCCTAGGCACTAGGCTTCAACCCATTACCCAACTAGCACCTAGCGTCTTTTAAAACCTTGTAAATAACAAGATGCAATCAACTTTTCACACAATTTTAGCGCGGGGAAGAATGCTTGATTTGATTACAGAAACTCGTAAATTTGTGATAGACATGTCTAAAATAGTGAACATTTCACTCACACTCGTGAATTTTGAAGCAGTTTCAGCATGTAAAGTTAAAGACTCAACAGAAATGTGATGACAGTATAAGACCACAGCAAGCAGTTCAATAACGAGGACAATCAATAGTGTTTTGTTTATTTTGTACTACCAAAATCTTGGAAACCGGCTTCCACTCGAGTACATGACCTGAAAATCTCTCTATTTCATTACTTCTCTGCTGTACCCACTTGCTGCCTAATTCTGCGAGCACAATTTTCAAATGTTTTTACAACGCCAGCACATTTCAGAGGGTTGTCGGCATGCTCCTTGTAGCAAGACAAGCAAGCATCCTTTTCATTTGAGCAGGGCATAGGCTTCTGGAATGGAAGCTTGAACTCCTTATCACGAAGTTCCTTTGCTTTTTGTGTCACTTCCTGCAGCATTTTCTCGTCGTGTTTCTGCAACCGCTCCACAACCCTCTCGCTTTCTTGCAGAACAGATCTGATGGCATCAAGCTCTGCATAGGGTGACTGTGAAGGAGGAGGGGTTACAGGCATGAATAGAGGAGACTGAAGAGGCCATGCTTTGGCACCTGGTCCTTTGAGTGTTTTAGAGTCATCAGAACCCTGCTTCTGAGTTATCCTTGCTTGGGGATGCAAAGGCTCTCTTGGTACCTTTTTAGTTCTTATAGGTTTCCTCTTTGACTTCTCAGCATCCTCGGCAAGCTTTTTAACCAGATTGGAGCTAATCTGAATACTAAAATTGTCCATAATCGGACGGTTCCCTGATAAGATACCTAGAAGGCTGGAAATATGCCTGATTAGAACCTAAATAAAATGACTATTGAAAGAGAGACAATAACTGTAAAACATTGCAGCAACAAACTCTAGACTTTGAGAGAGGATTTCTGTCAGAAATAGAAACGGAAACCAACAATTCTCGCATTCTTAAAATTTCAAGTGTGGAACACTACCCCTATATTGTTTCAAATCTTATGTATATCTGGGTTGGTCAGCCAGCTGGTGATTTCATCAGTCGAAAATTTTTAGTTGTTTGAAAGATAAACAAACAGTATATTTTATAGCGGTGTAATTCCCTTCACCTCATGCATGCTACCGACAATGGCAGTAGGATACTAGTAATTGAGGATCCTCAGCCCAATTCTTGGATGAAATTCAACAGCCAGGTGTGCATACACATTATTATCAAACACCAAAGAAAATGACTATAAACTTACTAAAGTTCCAATGTACAACTGTACCATTGCGGTTCAATGAATCTCTTAACTTTCACAAATTATGCTGCATGCGTAACTAATATTGAAATTTGAAATTCAAGATCAAGTTCAAGAAAATAAAGCCTATTCAAAAAGTAAAATATGAATTCTGTTGCTGGATTTTAATGGTTATAGCTTCATTGGTCAGACAGATGCATTATAATATATGATACATACAATGGATTTCCTTAGATATTGAATAAAATCCCATCTCCCGAAACTCTAAGCGAGCCTAAGTTGTGGGGTCTTAGTTCGTACACCTTCCAGCAGACAAAGGCTTGCTACAACTGTTTATTGCCAATATAGAGAATATATACTAGGCTTACTACAAGTGCTTATTGCCAATATAGAGAATACATATTACACAGTCCTCCCAAAGTTTGAAAAGACTCTTTGAGAAAGGTATCTTATTTACATATAGAAGATATTCAACCTCAAGTTCTGATAACATTAAACTCATTTGGGGGGTTTAAATCAACACAAAGTTACGAATGGAAAAGAAACCCATCACAAGGATTACATACCTTATCCATGCATATAAGGACATCCACTTAAGTTAATCTATAAGTGCAACTGAGACAACGAAAAAAAAATACACACATCTCAAACAGAACAAACCATCTGATATCTTGTTAACCTTTTTCTTTCTTTTCACATTTCCAGGCCTAATGTTACAAACACAAACAGTAAAGCTTGCGCAAATATATCTATGACAAGTGCAATAATTAGACTTTGACATATACTAAAATCAAGTATTGAAGACAACAATACAATAGAGAACAAATCTTGACAGTTAAACTTTCTATCACAATCTTTTGGGCGCATTATTATTCCATAATGTGTAACCAGTAGATTTAAAACTCCCTAATCTGTAACCATTTTAGTTTCAAACTCAGGAAGTAAAACACGGGTAAAATAAGGCGGACCGTATCACTTTTGTTCAACTGAATTCAGGTCGCATTAATATGCATACTTACAAAGCCAGTCTCTGCATTTCCTCCTGAATAAGGAAAATAGCGGTCTAAATTCACCTATTTTCTATGAGAATTATGATTCGTAAAACCCCAAACACTAGTCAAGAAGTGAAATCAGAGACCAGAATTTCGGTAAGCCTCAAGGGTCCTAAAAGCAACTATATTTCAACTCTGAAGATCATGAAAACTAACAAGTCACAGCCCCGAAATTTCACAAACAATGGCAGTGGAAACAACAGCCCTAGTATACATATCGACCCAAAATCTCCGCAGCATCAAATTCATGTAAAAAATTGCCACAACATTACCCACAATTATACAAAAAGCAATTGAAAGCTAAACTAACAGAACCTTCAACACACGAAAGAGCAAAAAAAAAAAACCAAACTGATTCGTCAGATGCTTCTTTGAGGCATTTAATCAAACAGCTTGCAGGCCAAATATGCATAACCCTAAAAGTAAGATTCCGGAACGAACTGTGAAAAAAAGAAACCCTAATTCGACGAAGGATTGATCTGCGAAAAGAAGAAAGAAGGAGAAGGTGAACCTGGCTGTGCCTCTGGAGGAAGACAATACGACGAAGAGCGCTCTATAGGCGCTTTGGGCCGCACTTTCTTCTGCTGGATATGGGCATCGGTGAAACAACAGACTTCGCGGAGAGGAAGAAAGTGGGCGGAATTGTTTAAAGTTTTGGGTAGGAATTGTAAGGCCATCTCCAACCCAAATGAGGGTCAAAAATAGTCTGAAAATCGTCTCTAACCGAAGGCCAGGCCAAAGAGCTCGTGGATTTCACAAGACATAAATGAACTAAAGGGCTAACCGGCTGGCCCAATTCAGCTAGTCAGCTAGCCTCAGGCAGGCCCATAGTTTGAATGCAACGGCTAGTTGCTGACGTCACAATTTTTTTTTCCTGTAACTTTTTAAATTAAGTAACATGAAACAACATTACATTAAATTAAGTAACATGAAACAATATTAAACAATATTAAACAATATTAAATAACATTAAACAACATAAAAATTATGCGACATGAAACTTAAAAAAAACATTTTTAAAAACATTTAACAACATAAAACTTAAATGCCTACTCCATGCTTCTTTTGGCCCAAAAATGTGCAACAAGATCCTGTTGTAGGTACGTGTTTGTGGCACAGGAACGTATCATCCTATAGCGCCTCATGTACTCATTTAAAGAGATACTACCAATTATTGGATTCAAAGGCAAATTAGGCACTGAAGGAAAAAATTTGTCCTAGCTAAGAACAAGTATGAACATTTGAATACACATGCAAGCTATCAACACTTTAAAGTAGGCATGCATCCAAAAACAATTCATAAAACCCATGACTTTCAAAGCCTAGTATATGGTGAACCAAAATAAACTCTTTAACAAAATTAAAGAGAAGTAAAGATTTAGTGATTCTTTACCCTTGAAGCTCATCCTTGTTTACACAAGGGATTCACCCAAGTGGAGGGCCTTCAAGTCACCTCCAAGCTCCTTGAATCCTCCTTGTGTTTTCCTCCCTTTAGTGCTCCTTTGATGATTAGAGGAAAAAGGATTTGTTCTCCAAAAACATCAAAAGCTTGATGTCTCTAAGTCTCTTCACCAAGGTTGTATATTGTGAAGATGATATGGATGACTTAGAGAGATTTTAGATGCTAGTAAAAATCCTCTAAGTGGCCGGCCTCTATGTAGAAAAAGAGAGAAAATGTTTCACCCAATTTCTATTAGAAAACCCTAATGAGAAAATTGCTATAAAGTTCCTTTTATAACATTTTCTTTGGTGAGTGGCAAACTTGTAATTAAGCAAGCTTGCCCATTCACCCTAATGGCCGGCCTCTCCTTGTTATTGGGCTAATTTGCCCATTTTGTTTTAGTTGTCATACAACTTAAACATAATGGGCCTTGTGGACCAAAACACTTTTGGGCCCCGAAACCCAAAACCAACATATAAGCCCAATACGAACCTTTCGTATAATTAATTAACTAATTAATTAATCTTGACCATTCTTCAATTAAACCATTTAATTGCTTATCCATTTCATATAATTTCTTCACTAACATCCTTATGTGGTGTGCGATCCATTAGGTTCCAATTAGCGAGGCAGTGGGCGATGTTACTCTTAACGATCGATTGTGAATTGAAACCACATTTCAATTCTCCCTTAAGATTAGTGCTTGCTAATCTTCAGGGCTTCCACAAACCATGAGTGACACCTAGCAGCATATCATGGTTACCCAAGCTAAGTAGAATTGGTTGGAGAACCTATCCAGTTACAACTACAATGCAATACGGTCCTTCTCTAATACAATACTCTTAATCACATTGTTTAAGTGATAGTTTGTTTCATGTCTACTATCCAATGTGATACTTTCCTATATGACTCATTTGAATATGATTTGGAACAAACTTCCTAAGTCATATTCATATGCTTTGGCCAAAGACTTTAGAATCATATCTTAGAGTATTCTCCTTCCACCATGGAAGGTTAGAGATCCCTTGTTGTGCATTCATATGCCTACATGACTAGATAGCTTGACCCCAACAATGCCGTGGACAATCCGAAGGAATGCCATTGACATGATCAAAGATCAAGGACCTAACCATTAGACATCTATGATGCCTCAGGTCAAAGGACTACTTTGCATATTGCAACTTTAGAGTTCATACATGACATGTATGTTCGAACTCTCTTTTGATCGACGTTCAGTGTACTCGATTACTCTTTCGAGCACCTATGTGTTTGTCTCAGTGTCCAACACCAAATGACTAGAGACTAGTTCATACTCATGTTTGAGTCAACATAACACATACTAACCTTAGCGGATTGTCAATGCCCAATTGGCAATCCTATGGCTAGGAACGTTTTAGGAATGAACATAAGAGAGAGGTCTCGATAATCTAACTCATTAGATCACTTCTCTCTTAGAACAAATACATTCCTTGGATTCCCTTATTGCTTAAACACATGATACAATAAATAGTGATTAACAATAAGCTTTGCCCTTCATTAAACATATAAAAGTTTAATACAATAAGTATTCCAAAAAGCTATTACATCAAATGAGTGGCTTTGTGGGCATACTTCCAACAGGCACATCATATATTTGTTGTACTTTTATGTAAAAACAGAAGCGAATTCTAACAAAGTACCAATTTGAACGTCGTAGGTGAAAGCTAAAACAAACAATCTCAAACTAACACAAGAGATTTACGTGGTTCAACATAAAGCCTACGTCCACGAGCGAAGCACAACAAGAAATTTCACTAAACAAACTAAGATTACAAAAGAGTGTTTAAACTCTCACAACCCAAATCCCACTAATTATAAACCCTAAACCAAACGAGTAAAGAACCCAAAACTAACGGAGAAGTTTCTCCCAAATTAATCTTTAACTCACAAACTCACAAATTGACTCTCACCAAATTGTCACACGAATGAGCCACACAAAATACACTAACCATAAGGTCCTATTTATAATGCATAGGATTTAGGTTGCAATAAGAATCCTAATAGGAAGTAAATCCAAATCCTAATCAAATAGGTTATTAACAAAATCTCTCCACCAAGGAAACTAACTAAGAAGTCAAATAGACTCAAAAAATCCAAAAGTCTTCAAACTTGAAATTTCCTCCAATGCCATCTCCAACAAATTCCATTACGGAAACTAACAAATACGAAACAAAATCCAAGCAAAAGCTTGAAAATACGAACAAAAAATGTGAATTGCACTCCACCCAAAGAGCTTAAGTACCAAGCTCCACCTCTTCACATAACCTTTAGAGGAGTTCAGAACAAAGATCTTCTGTAATGTTTGCATCAACACTAGCAAAAGGCTTATCAAACGACTTCTTTTTGCCGAGTTTAGAGCAATCTACTTTCCAATGACCTTCTTTATAACAATAGCTACAAGTGTTATTTCCAAGTTTTCTCTTTTCCTTATTCCTTCCTTGAACTACCAAGGCTCCATCTTGTGTGTCAGACACTTTATTCTTTAGCTCTTTAGAATTCAAAGCAACTTTAACATCTTCCAAACTAAGACTTTCTCTACCAAATAGCATGGTATCGACAAAGTGTTCATACGAAGGAGATAAAGAACACAACAAAGTTATTTGGTCGTCCACACTTTTCAAATTCATCATAAGTTTATTGAATTCATCAACATGCCTATGAATTGATGTACCTTCATCCATACGAAGAGTATGCAAACTTTTCTACAAATACAACCGTTTAGCAAGAGATTTGGTCATATACAAACTCTCCAATTTGAGACACAACTCCGGAGATTTGACATTACCAACTTCACACAAGACTTCATTAGATAAAGTCAGCAGAATTGCATCAAGTCCCCGCTTCATAACATCTTCCTTTTCCTCATCAATCCACGAATTCGGCAAAGCCTTCATATCCTTTAGCGTTTTCAAAAGCCCTTGTTGAACTAACAAAGCATGCATATTCAATTGCTAAATACCAAAGTCATTGCCATTGAACTTTTCAATATTAACTTTCACAGATGACACATAAGGCTTCATGGAGACTGCCAAGCAAAGTCCAAGCCGAAAACCTGGCTTTGATACCATTTGTTGTACTTTTATGCGCAAACGGAAACGAATTCTAACAAATTACCAATATCAACGTTGTAGGTGAAAGCTAAAACAAACAATCACAAACTAACGCAAGAGATTTACGTGGTTCGGTGTAAAGCCTACGTCCACGAGCAAAGCATGATAAGGAATTTCACTAAACAAACTGAGATTACAAAAGAGTGTTTAAACTCTCACAACCCAAATCCCACAAATTATAAACCCTAAACCAAACGAGTAGAGAACCCAAAACTAACGGAGAAGATTCTCCCAAATTGCTCTCTAACTCACAAACTCACAAATTGACTCTCACCAAATGAAGGAATTATTTTGTAAAACATGTTCATTTGAGCAACATCATATAGCATGCAATTAACAATTAAAGGCGGAATCATGCTTGTATGTACTCAAAAACAAAACATGACCATGAAATTCAAAGCCTAGTAGATTGGTGAACCAATAATCAACCCAAAAACAAAGTGAGTTGAAATTAATACCTTTGTAGATTCCTCTTTGCATAAGCAAAGGCTAATCACCCAAAGAGATAAGGGCCTTCATTCCTTGCTTCTTAGATCCATGGATTTGGATGGAAGAATAGGTTCTCCAAGTTCCCAAAATTGAGAACCTCTAATTCTCGACACCAAGGTTCGATTGTAGAAGAAATGAGTGACCTTGGAGTAGTAGGATTGCTAGATGTACCCTCCAAGGTGTTGGCCTCTTTAGAGAGAAAATGGAGAGACAATTCTCACCTATTTTCCCCAAAAATAAACCCATTTTTCACTTAATGAATATTTGGCTATAAAGTCATTTATATAGTCACTTCTTTAAGTGACCTAAATAACCAAAACCCTAATTCATTCCTTATGGCTGGCCATTTAGGGATTTTTGGGCTTTTGGGCTTTAATGAATCTTTATTCATTAAATTGTCATACAACTTAAGTTAATGGGCTTGACGTTCGAAGCCCATTAGGCCTTAAGGTCCAAAACTATCCCGTGGTCTTTAACGAACTTATTCGTTTGATTAATTAACATATTAATTAATCCTTGCCATAAATAATTAAACCATTCAATTAATCTTACTCATTTCATTTATTTCGTCCATCTCTACCTTACACGGTGTACGATCCATTAGGTTCCTTTTAGCGAGGTAGTGGGCGATTAAAACCATTTTACATCGATTGTGAATTGAAACTATTTTCAATTCTCCCTTTAGTGATTACACACGTTTAGGGCTTCCACAAACCATGAGTGACACCTAGCCGTATGTCATGGTTACCCAAGCTAATCAGAAGAGGTGGAGAACCTATTCAGTCTGGGATTACAAATGCAATACGGTCCTTCTCTAATCTAATACTCTTGACCACATTGTTTGGTTTGATAGTTTATTTTCTCATGTCTACTATCCAATGTGTGTCTTGTGCTTATATGATTACCTTGAATGTGATTAGGAACGCATTCCCAAATCTCATTCATACTCTGGCCAGAGATTCAAATCATATCAGAGAGTATTCTCCTTCAAACGGTTTGAAGGTTAGAGATCCCTTGTTGCGCATTCACTTGTCTCCATAGCTAAGCGGCTTAACCCCAACGATGCCGTGGACACCCTCCTGGTGGGATGACTTTGACATAATCAAAGATCAAGGTCTTAACCACAAGACAACTATGATGCCTCAGGTCAAATGACTACTTTGCATTATCCCAACCATGAGTTCTCATGTGACATGGAATATGAGAACTCTTCGTTGATCGCGTTCAGTGAACTCATTCTCTATTGAGCACCTACCGTACTTGTCTTGATGTCACACACACCAATGACTAGAGACTAATCACTCTCCCTGAGAGAAGACATAGTACGTACCGATCTTGACGGACTGTCAATGCCCAATTGGCAATCCTATGATCAGGAACGTTTAGGATGTGTCTACGAAAGAATGGTCTCAAGAATCTAACTTCATTAGATTACATTCTCCCAATCACATATTCCTTGGACTTTATCGTTTAAGCATATAACATTTATATGAGACGGCTCAAACAATAATGTATGCCCTTTATATGTTAAACTAGATTAGTTTAACATGTGAAATGTCCGTAAAGTATCATCACATGATTGGCTTTAGGGCACATTTCCAACAATCTCCCACTTGCACTAGAGCCAATCAGCTTGATCATCAATGATGATATCTCTTCTGTAGTCATTTCATAAATGGCTGAATAGTAGGCCTAGGCAGTGGATATCTATATGTGTTATCCACAGAAGCAACCTTGAGAATAACGACGTCACCATTATACATGATTCTCAATCATGTGGTTCAGTTTCTCATTTGTGTTCGGATCTTGATGAGACCTTGATTCCCAGGCTTGAGCTATCGCCCCATTAGTGTCATACACTTTTTGGTTGGAATCGAATAGAGAGTTCATAAATGAACTTTCCCATCCAAACAACATTGTTGTAAACTTTTATATGGCAATATATCTTGCATTCATAATGGAACACACTAAAGTCATTACTTTAATGTTTCCATCCAAATATCTCTTTAGTCATAATAAAGAGATATTCGTTTATCTCTTCATTCATAATGAAGAAACATCCAATGATGGATTAGATTCATAATCTAATACATTTACGCTTCCATTACGTTACTTTGATCCTTCCTCGATCTGAGGAATTTATCCTTTAGTATTTCTTAAATACTTAAGGACTCACTTGACAGTTGCCATGGTTCTGATCCTGGGCTTGCATTGATATCGTCTTGTACCGTTCTAGGTACAACTCATATCAATGTTTTTCATACAATATGAAATACATAAATCACCTTTCTGCATATGCATAAAGGATTCAATTTACGCATTATTTCAATGGGAGTCAAAGGGGCACGTTCCCTTTGAGAAGGGCAACTTGCTAGTCTCACTAGAATCGTCCTTCTTATTGAAGTTTATCATCATATGAGAAACTTCCTAGCATCCATTGTCTATTATTAGGGATTGATATAATCCAATTATATCATGAAATATATCATTATAGATTTCATCCCATGTATATAGACTTTATCTCCCATATACATTCTATCTTCATATAATGTATTAAAGTCATAACTTTAACGAAGAAGTATTCTTTTCATTTCCAAAATTAATATATCATATATATTTAAATTTTAGGAACATGATTAACTCCCACTAATCTTTTGTAAAACTAGTAAACAAAAGATTCATTTACATCTTTATGAGAAATCAAACGATTTGATCCTTTTCTCATAAAATGCAAATAGCTCCCACTAACTTGCTAAGATCCATGATGGATGGATCTCTACAACTTACATGTCTTGTGATTAGTAGTTTTACACATATATTATCAAGACTATCTTAATAATGGTTTCGGAAACCCATATTATGTCAAAACATTGAATCACCATTTAGTTGTAGCTAGCAATCTTCGAATTAATTGAAACTAAGACTACGTCAAAAATGGTTCCTTTAAAGTCAACCATTCTCTTTGATTGTAGTCACCTTAAGCTACCAATTAGCTTTGAAGGTTTCATTATTTCGAGTCAAATGGTACTTTACCATTTCCTTGAGTATATATCGTATATGCACTCAATGTAGTCATAAAGTTCAAAACCATTCAACTGAGACGGTTTATAAATCCTTATCGACTACCTTGGAGCTTGTGGTATAGGAACTAGGTTGTTATATTTGTTGATTACTATCTTGTCTCTCAAAGAACCCATTCTTTGAGTTCTATCTCTCGTTTATTTGCTTTTAGGCAAATCACATTGTAGAATTACAATGAACTACCCAACAAAACAACATTTGTTAGTTGGTTTACAGAAGCGATATCCAAAAGTTATTTTAAGGATATCCTACAAGATTGTTATCAAACAAATATTGCTTGTTAGCACACAACCCCAAATCTTTAACATGCTTAAGATTTGTCTTTCTTTCCAACTACATCTTATGGAGTCATGAAAATATTGGAAGATCTTCTCATTGACAATCATATTGTTTTTAGAAGTATATATCCTATATATGGGTAATAGATAACATCTAACGAACTAAATCTTATTCAAGTTCGTTCTTCTCCTAATGGAGAAATACATTATCTTATGATGCTTATTTCCTTGATATCTTTCAAGGAAACTGTTCTAAAGTGTTACCTTATCTTGGATCAAATCTAAGGAGGTAAATACTTTAGACGTCTTACTCATCAACTTACATTACTTGAATTCTTTGAAACATTTTGCAAAGTATTCGGACTTGTGTTTATTCAAAATAAACTATAGTCCAACCGAGAGTGATCTTCGGTGAATGTTAATCAACATGAGTAGTATTTATGTTTGTGGACAAGTGCCACTAACATCTAAGTGAATTAACCTCAACAACTTTGTGATTCTTTCTTCTTTCCAAAAGAATAAAGATTCGAACATTTCGCCTCCATACAATTTTAACAAGAAGGTATTGGATCCGGACCTAACGATCCAAAGCGTCCATCTATGACCAACTCGTAATTTATGTTTTTAGAGGTATCACAACTTTAGTTGGGATTAGTCACTACCTTGCAACCTTTTGGGTTTTTAAGCATCATTATTTTCTAAACAGTTAACACCACCATATTATCTCTATTATAGAGATAATTAATTAGATTACCATAATCCAATCATTGATTAATAAAGAACATTGTTTTGTCAAACAAAACATTTATCCATTTCACATAGTGACGGAATTTAGTTCCTTAAAATTGGAATACAAAGACAATCTATGTTTTTCCAATTTCTTTGGTAGTTCATATGAGGAAGTAAGTACCATCTGCTTTCGCAGAGATCTACATTTGATTCACGCTTCGAATGTGAAGTACTTTCTCTTCTCTCATATATCTTCTACTTCTTATTAGTCACACTTTTACAACGATTGTAAAGCTTTGTTACTAATATGGAATCATGCATTCAAGTAGAAGAACCAACTGTTTTGAACTATTCAAGAACAATTTACAACACCTTTGAAAGGTGTGTCCTTGACACTTGTAAGACATTTCTTGCAAATACCCCTTCCAATGTCCATCCTTTCATAAAGAAAGTTTGTTCCCTTGGAGTTGTTTATCTTCTTTATTTGACTTTCACCTTTGACTACATTAGTCATGGTCCCTAAACTCCCACTATCTCTCTTGAAACCTTTTTCAATTGTGTTATACACATCAAACATTTTGGAGAGCATGTGGTTATTTTTCACTACATAGTTTACAATAAACTTAGTGAACGATTAGGATAGGGAAACAAAGGTGAAGTCCTTGCCTAGTTTCCGTCTCGTTAAGTGGTTTATCACTTCAACACTCAATGATTCAAAATCATCATAAGTCCATGTTGATGGACTATTTTTGTCAACCAACCATTATGTTCTAAACATAATTACAAACCTTCAAGAGTTGTACAAGGCAACTCTCATTTCTTCATACAACAATTTGTAAGTGAAGAAACATGGCACATAAAGTGTTCATGCCTTTGTGCTTTCTTCTCAAGTTCTTTGTTCATTTAACAAAGAAATAAGCACTAATGTTTGCATTGACTAAGAGTTGTTCAAAGCAACTCCTATTTCTTCATACAACAATTTGTAATTGAAGAATTATGACATTAAAAGTGTTGTCCTCTTTATGATAGACCTTTTCTAACATATTCTTCTAATGATACATTATCAATAGGAAGATTGTGAGGATGAGACTACTTTGGTACTTTTACAAGCCATTTAAAGACAATCTATGGTTTTGTAGTACCAAGTCCGTAAACTAAACGTTCGACTTTTATTTATCAAGTGTTGGATAGCGTTTGCAAATATATTGGTAATCAAATACATAACGAATATAGATTGATTGATTTTAAGCCATTTGATTCGGGTCTTTAAATCAAAATAGCACCACCCACTATTTTTGGCAAATTCCATATCCCTCATAGGAATTCGAGAGTTTTGGATGAAACTCCTAGTAGGTTATGGGAGGCTCACTATTACCAAGCCCACCTCACGATGATACGATATATGGCTAGCAACAATAATAATGAGAGAGTACGCTTACTCATTTGCAACTCATGCAAGTACCCATCTTATTTGGCCTCTAGAGAATGTAACCTCACAATGATATGATATTGGTTCCATTGCACTTAGTTAAGTTCTTCCCACCATGCTTAGTGTGTGAAGGGGTTCAAGAATAGCCTCACGATGATACGATATATAGCTATCCTCGTTGCCTACACTCACCTCATCATATGTATATGGATTCCTCCTGAGTATAAGCATGCACTGTGTACTCCCCCATGATAGGGTGAAGCCGGTGTACAAGTCATAAACGATTGGATCCCACCACGGTGGAAGGCCACGAAGAGATATTCTAAACATCTCTCGCTTATCAACTTAATATTGGTTTGGTTGAGGGTTTTAGGTCTCATCACATATAAACATACATTTTAATCTCTATTAAAACTATTTTGGTCCTATTACAACTATTGGTCCATCTCTTTGTTTTAGTTGTACATAATACTCCCACTATGCTTTTAAAACGATTTTTAAAGCAAGAGTATATGATACTACTAACATAAACTTTGCATTCATTTGATGGACTACATAGTTGCCTTAGGGCCTAAGGATGATTATGAACCTTTGTTTAGATTCAACACGAGCCTTGTGTTGAACCTCGGTCTAGGAATGAAGATTGATTTTAGTTACGCGTTTAATCACATTAAGGCGTGTTGTCTTATGGGCGTTGGACCCAACTACTTCATTTTCATGCATATCAAATAAAGCAAGAAAGAAGTACTTCAAAGTAAAGGTGAGCTTATGCTCATTACAACATTTGCATATAACAAATTACTTTAAAGTAAAGAAGAGCTTAAGCCCTTTTACAACATTTGATCAAATCAAATTACAACCAAAATCTAATCTACACATTCCCATGGTTCAAACAAATTTGAAACGGCCTTTCACATAGCTCAATTATATTAGGCTTAGGTTCATAATCACCCTTTAATTAATTAACACTTTAACTAATTAATGAATGCAACATTTTCATTTGGTTTTTTGTATCCATAAAATTGATTTAAATGGAGCTAAACAAAATGAAAATCCAATTCTCATTTAAAGAGACAAAACAATTTTGTTCTCATCCTATTTGGGCCATCATGCAATTAACCTCAACTTTTGGGCCATATTGCAATAACAAAAACTTTTGGGTTCACTTTGTATAATACACAAAAGTCACAACTTCATGTAAATACAACTAGAACCCAAACTTTTAATAATGCAAAAACTTCATTAAAGGAACAAAACAATTTGTCCTTTAGCGTTTTTGGACCTTAACGTCAAAACGTAAACTTTTGGGCCAAAGTGCAAATACACAAAAGTATCAAAACTTTATGTAATTGCATAAAAGCCCCAAAAGTACTCCCTTTGAGGGAGTGGCTGGTTTTGGGGAGGGATAAGGTTGGTGTGTGTGTTGATTAGTGAGTTTTGTCAAAAACATGCAAGTGTATGTAAGATAAGTTTATGAAATAATTCAATCACAATTATTTCAATCATCATTTATACAAATATCTAACACTTTAAATACATAATAAAACATTTAAAAACATATCACATATACTTTATGAAATAAATCAAAACTTTGAATCAAAACACCAAACCTTTTTGTTCTTGGCAAGAACATCAAGAACAATGAAGAACATCCATGAAAAACCCAAATTTTTCCATGAACTTTTTCCACCCAAAAACATTCCAAAACCATTCTTACTTAAGGGAAATAACATCTAACCAAACTAGGGTACTTAGGGGTTCCAAAGAACACATTAAAACACTTTTAACAAGTCAAACAAGAACCCAAAAATCCACCCTTTGGTTTTGGCCGAATTTTCCCAAAAGCATGGCACCAAATTTTAGCTCCAATATTCATGCTCATATGAACAACATCTACAACATTTGAGATAGCAAATTTTCCAACAAAATTTACTTTCAAAGAAGCAAGAATAAAGCTTGTAACAATTACAACTTTTAGATCACAAACTTATGAACTACAAAACACAAAAGGATTCACCAACTACTAGACCTAGGCTCTGATACCACTTGAAGGAATTATTTTGTAAAACATGTTCATTTGAGCAACATCATATAGCATGCAATTAACAATTAAAGGCGGAATCATGCTTGTATGTACTCAAAAACAAAACATGACCATGAAATTCAAAGCCTAGTAGATTGGTGAACCAATAATCAACCCAAAAACAAAGTGAGTTGAAATTAATACCTTTGTAGATTCCTCTTTGCATAAGCAAAGGCTAATCACCCAAAGAGATAAGGGCCTTCATTCCTTGCTTCTTAGATCCATGGATTTGGATGGAAGAATAGGTTCTCCAAGTTCCCAAAATTGAGAACCTCTAATTCTCGACACCAAGGTTCGATTGTAGAAGAAATGAGTGACCTTGGAGTAGTAGGATTGCTAGATGTACCCTCCAAGGTGTTGGCCTCTTTAGAGAGAAAATGGAGAGACAATTCTCACCTATTTTCCCCAAAAATAAACCCATTTTTCACTTAATGAATATTTGGCTATAAAGTCATTTATATAGTCACTTCTTTAAGTGACCTAAATAACCAAAACCCTAATTCATTCCTTATGGCTGGCCATTTAGGGATTTTTGGGCTTTTGGGCTTTAATGAATCTTTATTCATTAAATTGTCATACAACTTAAGTTAATGGGCTTGACGTTCGAAGCCCATTAGGCCTTAAGGTCCAAAACTATCCCGTGGTCTTTAACGAACTTATTCGTTTGATTAATTAACATATTAATTAATCCTTGCCATAAATAATTAAACCATTCAATTAATCTTACTCATTTCATTTATTTCGTCCATCTCTACCTTACACGGTGTACGATCCATTAGGTTCCTTTTAGCGAGGTAGTGGGCGATTAAAACCATTTTACATCGATTGTGAATTGAAACTATTTTCAATTCTCCCTTTAGTGATTACACACGTTTAGGGCTTCCACAAACCATGAGTGACACCTAGCCGTATGTCATGGTTACCCAAGCTAATCAGAAGAGGTGGAGAACCTATTCAGTCTGGGATTACAAATGCAATACGGTCCTTCTCTAATCTAATACTCTTGACCACATTGTTTGGTTTGATAGTTTATTTTCTCATGTCTACTATCCAATGTGTGTCTTGTGCTTATATGATTACCTTGAATGTGATTAGGAACGCATTCCCAAATCTCATTCATACTCTGGCCAGAGATTCAAATCATATCAGAGAGTATTCTCCTTCAAACGGTTTGAAGGTTAGAGATCCCTTGTTGCGCATTCACTTGTCTCCATAGCTAAGCGGCTTAACCCCAACGATGCCGTGGACACCCTCCTGGTGGGATGACTTTGACATAATCAAAGATCAAGGTCTTAACCACAAGACAACTATGATGCCTCAGGTCAAATGACTACTTTGCATTATCCCAACCATGAGTTCTCATGTGACATGGAATATGAGAACTCTTCGTTGATCGCGTTCAGTGAACTCATTCTCTATTGAGCACCTACCGTACTTGTCTTGATGTCACACACACCAATGACTAGAGACTAATCACTCTCCCTGAGAGAAGACATAGTACGTACCGATCTTGACGGACTGTCAATGCCCAATTGGCAATCCTATGATCAGGAACGTTTAGGATGTGTCTACGAAAGAATGGTCTCAAGAATCTAACTTCATTAGATTACATTCTCCCAATCACATATTCCTTGGACTTTATCGTTTAAGCATATAACATTTATATGAGACGGCTCAAACAATAATGTATGCCCTTTATATGTTAAACTAGATTAGTTTAACATGTGAAATGTCCGTAAAGTATCATCACATGATTGGCTTTAGGGCACATTTCCAACACCAAATTGCCACACAAATGAGCCACACAAAATACACTAACCCTAAGGTCCTATTTATAGTGCATAGGACTTAGGTTACAATAAGAATCCTAATAGGAAGTAAACCAAATCCTAATCAAATAGGTAATTAACAAAATCTCTCCACCAAGGAAACTAACTAAGAAGTCAAATCCAAACTCAAATAATATACCAAAACCAAATAGGTAACACAAACCTAATTTATTGCATCATCTTAATTTTGAGCTAAAAACCCAACAATATTTTTGCACGAGCCTTTCTTGACCTATCTGGATCTTATTGGTCGTCATCAGAATCTCTATCAATATACCCATCTCGTTCATCTTCCACAATCATGTTGTGTAATATGATGCAAGACGTCATGATGGAATCCAAATGTTCTCAACTCCACCCTCTTGCCGTTTCCTTGATGATCTTCCACCGTGCTTGTAGAATACTGAAAGCTCTCTTAACATCTTTCCGGTATGATTCTTGTTGTAAGGTAAACCACTTTTTGGCGTCATTCGCAGGGTTTGGAATTACTTGGACAAATGTCACCCACTTTGGGTCGATGACATATGCTAAGTAATACCCCATATTGTACTGACACCTGTTGATGCAGTAGTCAAGTTGAGGTGATTTACCTTCTGTTAGGTTATTAAAGAGGGGTGAACGCCCCAGAACTATAATGTCATTTTGGGATCCAAGGACTCCAAAGAAAGCATGCCATATCCATGTGTCATACGAGGCAACCGCCTCTAATACAACAGTTGGCTTTCTCGACCTTCCGCTAAAGCCTCATTGCCATTTGGTATGACAGTTCTTCTAATTCCAATGCATGTAGTCTAATGACCTTATCATGCTTGGAAATCCACGGTCTTCAGCTTTGCGAATGAGCTGATCCAGATCTTCTTGATTTGGCTCGCGGAGGTACTCCTCTTTGTAAAGTTGAACAATTATGTTACAGAATTCAGAAAGAGTATCAAGGCATGTAGACTCAAACATACCATATGTTTCATCCATCGAATCAACTGGGGAGCCATATGTCATCATTCTTAGTGCAACAATAACCTTCTGATGAGGTGAGAAACCAAGGCGTCCTACTATGTCCAACTTCTATTGAAAGTATGGATTGACATGATAGACATCATGCAGTAAACGCTCGAAGACATGACGCTTCATCCAGAAGCAATGTCTGAAATCATCTTCTGTGTACACCTAGTTGGGGTTGACGTAGTTGTTCATTAGATTGGCATGTGTCATCTCTCTGTTTCGTGGTTTGTAAGAGCGACCAGCAACAGAGCCACCCCATTGAGGTTGTTCCTTAGTTGGCTAACACACCATGGCCGCAGCCATGGCTACCACATATTGTGTGTTACGCCATGCTTCATCATCTTCATCAGACTCCTCATCTTCTTGTCTCATCTTTTCTTCCATTTTGGAATTGGATGAGGACCCCCAGTTGGAATCCGAAGAGGATTCAAAGTTGGAATTCATTACAAACTTGAATTGAAAGATATTGAATTCAAAAGTGTGTGAATTATAGCCCATAATCCACCTTATTTATAGGCCAAAAAAATTCAAATCTGACGGCTAGCTGACGTTAGTTACCGTTGGATTTGAATTTTTTTTTTTCAGCCAAAATTTTTAAATTTTTTTTTTTAAATTATCATTTTTTTTCCTATAAATTTAAGTTGTTGTAGTTTTTTAATTTAAGTTGTAGTTTTTAAATTTAACTTGTTGTAGTTTTTAAATTTAAATAATAAATTATGTTTGGCCCTATGGCCCTTTGGCCCTCGGTTGGAGATGGTAGGAAACATGGCTCTGCATTGTTCATTAGAATATTAATTTCTTGGAGGGCCAGAGGGCTAAAACAAGCCTTCTGGCCCTCCTTCAGTTGGAGATGGCCTAAATACCTATAAATTTTGAGCGGGCAGCATAGAGGACAAGGCCTGGATTTGGGGGCCAGCCTAATTTAACTAAAGCAATTTTGGGTTGGGCTAGATCAATTAACAAGCCTGGATAGATTCATGGGTGCGCCTATTTGCTTCAACTTTTAGTTTCGAGAGCTCAATCTAAGAGAAAATTGTAGCAATGGACTTTCAACTTTATTCCAATTGGAGCAATGGTAATTTAACTAAAAATCCATGACCATTAGTCCCTTAACTCATCAAAACGTGCAGCTATGGTCCTTTTCATGAACTCTGTCAGAATTTCGCCAAAATGAGTCATGTTAGAAGGATCATTGCTATAATTAGGTTAAAGTTGAGAGATTATTGGTCCAATTGGGTTGGAGTTGAGGGACCATTTCTCCATGCTCTTTGCCCTCCCCACAATGACGGCTCTGTTATCTTGGGGAGCGTTGAAGCTTGCTTCTTCTCCAGAGTTTTCTTGGTCATCAATACGACCTGTCCTTAATAAAACCGATCTGATTCTCTGAACAATCGGAATTTCGTACATCTGTCGGATCCTCCCTATCTCCTGATCGAGCTTGTGTAGGTAGATGTTGCCTACACATGGTCTTTATAGATTTGGAAAAAGCATATGATAGGGTCCTAAGAGACATTCTTTGGAGGATTTTAGAGAAGAAAGGAGTACAAGTAGCATATATCTAAGTTATAAAGGATATGTATGATGGAGCAAAGATTGCTGTAAGAACTCATGAAGGACAAACCGAAAGCTTCCCCATAACTGTAGGATTACATCAAGCCTCATCCTTAAGTCCTTACCTTTTTGCATTGGTAATGGATGAGTTAACATGACATATTCAAGATGATATTCCTTGGTGTATGCTTTTCGTAGACGATATAGTGTTGATAGATGAAGCTTAACCTTTGGAGAGAAGTGTTGGAATCTAAAGGTCTTCGCCTAAGCCGATCAAAGATAGAATATATAGAGTACAAGTTCAGTGCAAATGGAGGCCAAAATGAGTTAAGGGTGAGGATCGGAGATCAAGAAATACCAAAAAGCAACCGCTTTCGCTACCTAGGATTTATCTTGCAAAAGAACGGAGAATTAGATGGAGACCTCAACCATAGAATACAAGCTGGATGGATGAAGTGGAAGAGTGCATCCGGCATGTTTTGTGACCGCTGTATGCCACTAAAGCTCAAGGGAAAATTTTATAGGACGACAATAAGGCCGGCGATGCTATATGGCACAGAATGTTGGGCGGTGAAGCATCAACACGTACATAAAATGGGTGTAGTGGAGATGAGGATGCTTCGTTGGATGTGTGGACACATGAGAAAGGATAAGATTAGGAATGAGGATATCCGAGGTAAAGTAGAAGTAGCCGAAATTGAAGGAAAGATGAGAGAAAATAAGTTACGATGGTTTGGACATGTGCAAAGAAGGCCTACTGATGCTCCGGTTCGAAGATGTGACTACGGGACAGAGGTTCAGGGCCGAAGGGGTAGAGGAAGACCTAAGAAAACTTTGGAAGAGACCCTAAGAAAAGACTTAGAGTACTTGGATCTAACGGAAGACATGACACAGAACCGAGCGCAATGGTGTTCTAAGATTCATATAGCCGACCTCACTTAGGGGGAAAAGGCTTTGTTGTTGTTGTTATTTGTGTGTCTGTACTTTACATATTTTCCACAACTCTCCCACTATCCATCACCCACTCTTCTTCGTCACTAACACAAAAAGTGAAATAAAAAACAAAAAATAAAATGGCATCATGTGTGCTGAATATGGAGAGTAACCAAGCTCAATTTAAGCACCTGTAAAGTTCCTTAATTCCTTGATGTGAGATTCACACTCTCAATGCACCCCATCACGCCTGAGGTCATTTAAGCATAACACATATTTGGTGATATGGTAACACGTGGGTCGTTGGGCTCAGCACGTATGTTAACTTTAGATGGTACTATAAACACATCATAGGATTTGGCTACCTTTTCATTTACCATCATATAAACAAGCCACACGAGTTACCTCTTTTTTCAAAGTCACCAAAAATATTCAAGCATCGCTTAGAGTAGTTGAGAACATGGTCCATTTTCAATTCAACAACACCATCACAAAAATCACATGATTGGCTTTCCACTAAACAACCAATCCTTGTTGAGGCCGGCCACCATGAACATGAACAATCATTCCTTAGGTGCGGGGTCTCTCTCACATCGCTTTTATTTCCCTTTCGTTTTGAGGATCCTTTCCGGATCTTAAATCGTGTTCATTCATTGTATATCGTGCAGTCATAAATTATTTTAAATACTTTTATTTAGAATTAAGCATGAACAGTACCAGATGAAAACTGACCGCATAATATACGATGAATAGACACGATTTAAAAATTCATGAGATCCTCAAAGAGGATTTGGAGAGGATCCTCATTCTTTGTTTATGTACTTTTTATGTGTCTTTCAATTATTTAACTATTTGTTTTTGCATCATGGCTTCCAAGTGTTTTTTCATCCCCTTCACATTGATAATAATGAACAATTAGAGACGATCTCCTTTTTACTTCCTTCGCTCTTCTAAGGTTTCATAAATTTTTTAAGTAAGGTGATTTTTCACATTCTCACAAATCCAACCCCTGATAAAATTTCAAAGCCAAACTTAACACATAAATAAAATTTCAACCTGTGATAATTTTTGTTTTTTTGCAAGTGGCTCTTCATCGTAGTGGTGGATAGAAGTTGAGCTCTTGCATGATGACGTAAGTTCAAACCTGGTCGATAGCTAATCTAATCTAACAAAATCAATCATTTGACCAAGAAAAAAAATATTACATCTCAATCATTAACAATATGGTAAATTTTTTTGACAAAAAAAAAAAAAACAAAAAAAAAAAAAACACACACACACACACACACAAATAATTTAGCTGAATGGTATGTTTGGAACCACATGTAATTTTTAGATATTACAAGTGAACTAATTCGATACCACAAAGTTAAAGTTCCACTTTAAAATTAATGAGAGGAGCCACTCTCTTATAACTCTTTGCAAGACTTACTGATTGTACAATTACTTTTATAATACTATCGATATATTTACTTTCACTATTTCTCAAGAAACTTATTCACGTTGACATCATAATTATGTAAGAGATATATTGTAAATTTTTGTAAATACCAACATTGAAATAAGGAAAAATTAGTATCAAGTCCTTAGTTACTAATGTTCTTTGATTGAAACCTTATTAGTTTTCAGATTTTGATCAAGGTCCCTAGCATTAATGCAATAATGAATTTACATGTCAGTTACATAATTTTTAAAATAAAAATTAATAATTGATATAGGATTTTAATGCTCACACCTTTATTAAACTCCTAAATAATTTTCAATTCAAAAAATTTCCAAAATAAAAAAAAATTAGAATAAGTTTGTACCCCTTAATTTTTTATAAAATGGATTCTAATTTTTTAATCTTATATGTACCCATTCATGTAATTTTTCAAATTTTTAATCTTAAAATGTACCCATTCTTAAATATACCAATTTGTTGTAGTAAAATGAACCCTTTTTTTATATAAGATCTATTCAATTTTTTTCTAATCCATTTTTAAACTTATATGGGTACATTCTTTTTCTTGATTTGAGAATATATCCATGTCAAGTTTAATCAAAGAAATTTACTAATGTTATTAAGCCTAATATCTATTTTTTTTTTTTTGTGTGGTTTTGAAGAATGTACCCATATTTTGTTACAATAAATTTTTTGTGAATTTTGATGAATGTACCCATGTTTATACACACACACACACACACACAAAATGACACACCCCGTCCCGAAGGAGGGCATGCTGGCCGTCACGTGAGAGTGACGTAACCATTTGCACAGTACGGAAGCTTTAAAGATACAATTTATAATTTGATACACCCGAAGGTGAGTCCTAATTTTGTCCAATCTGTCAGAACACCGTCGAATTCCTCGTAGTCACCACACCTTTGTGATTCCTGAACCTGGAGGGGCGCAAAACCAAAATTGAGTGGGTCAGTAAAACAATTCTTTTCCAAATCCAAACATTTCTCAAAACGTTGTAACCCCTCTCCGTAAAACCTGTATACTTTCCCAGAAATGTAAAATATAAATATACATATATATTCTCAAACTTCATTTTTACTATCTCAACATTTTTCTTTATCAATCATGCCATGCCATGTCTAATTCAACAGTTAAGTATGGATGCATCAACAATAATCATATCAGGTGCAAGAAAGTCATCAACCGGAGGCCCTCTAATAGCCCTGCACGGTTGAACCTAGAGCTCAAAATCTATCACTCTCACACTCTGCCGGAGTCACTCCGCGTGACCTGTCCGGCCTTCTGCACATAAGTTACACTCTAGTGCTTCTCATAAATCATCTGTGCACATAATCTAAGGTCACCCACCAGTCGGAATCTCACTAACACTCTCGCGACTGGCCTGTCGTACCCACTCCGCGTGGACTGTACGACTAGCATCTACTTGGATCCAAGACGAGCGTGCGATGCGGTGAATACTATAAGCACTAAACTATGGTGCAGGATTTGAGCTCAATATACATCAGCATCATCATAACAGTAATTAAATACTCACCTGATACTCACATGTGCGTCCGCCGCACCATTCATTCATATGCATCATATAACAATTCTTACCCGTGCGTCCACCGCACCAATTCATGCATATGCATCATAAATCAATTCTTACCTGTGCGTCCACCGCACTAATTCATACATATGCATCATATATTAATTCATGCATGGCATTTCAACTCACATTTCTATATACTTTTCATATCAATTCTATGCATGGTATTTCACTTCCCGTTTTTCCACATAACTCATATGCATTTCATTTTAAACATATTTTCATTTCAATTCAATTTCTGGGAAACGTCAAGTATATATATATACGGAAAACAAAACTGCCCACTCACAGAATACATCGACGTCTCGTAAGTCCCTGAGCATCCCTTGGCCATGCCCGATGCCCGCATAAACCTCACCTATACAAGAGTAACCAATTTGACGTTATTTAACGCCTAACCCAAATCTTAGTTAATAACTCCTCATATATTTCTCAAATTGGGTATATGAATATACCACCGTGACCTACACAACCTCAGGATCATCCCCATATTTTTAAAATAATTTTTGGAGTCCTCACGCGCCCCCACGCGCCTGACGTGGCACGGACCTACGCGCCCCCACGCGCGGCCACGTGTCGTGTACACTGACGGCACAGTAAACGGCAGTTAGGGAATATTCCGTTAAATACTAGCATATTCCGTTAATTATTAACGGCATCAGTCAACGCCGTTAGCATATTCCGTCAAAACTGACGGAATATTCCCTGTCTTCTCCGGCGATTCGCCGGTCGCCGGCGACTGTTCGTCGGTTTCTGGAAAAATTTCAAACTTGCTATTCTCCTTCGTTTTTCATCCAAATTTTTCGTACCTTATACCAAATTGAAGCCCTAAACACCTACTATCACGTTGGAAGGTTTTTAAGGTCTAAAAACAACAAGATCATACCTTCCAAAATTCCTCAAATTCGGCCAAACTCGAACCCAACGATCCCGACGTCCATTTTGTTCAAGCGAGGCACTCCGAGCCTCCTCGTGACCTCCTTAAGCTCACTGTGAGTTTTTTTTTAACCTAAAACACGGCCATCTTAAAGTTTGTGAACAGTGCAAATCCACGGGGTGATTTGAAACTAGGGTTTTTGAAATAGAACTCACCTGAAACTTGTACCCCCGTGCTCGTGAAGTTCCCAAGATCACGATGGTGATCTTAGATTGGACGTTCGTGTAGAATTGTGGTTGTTCTTGGTGTTTGCCGTGAGTTCGAGAGTAAGAGAGAGAGTGAGAGAGAGTCTGAAATGAAGGAAGAAGAGAGAAGAAAGATTACGGGTTTTAGGGAGTGTTTTGAGGGTAGGAGGCCCTACCTAAGTCCAAACACAATTTAACACATACAAATATAAATCTAACCCTAGTTTAGGATCTTAGAGTAAAACAAATGTCATACATTTACACACCTTAATCCCGTTTAAGGTCACATTGGTCATTTCACGTCCTCGGAATTAAAATTCCGGGACGGGCTGTGACACAAAATTTATTGGAGAGTATAGTTTATATTTTAATAATTTTAATCCACAAATTATGGGTTTTTTTATTTAAAATCTCATTAATACAAACAACTATAAATTTCAAATTTTAATTTAAAAAATATAGTAACCTACATAGAAATACATTATCACATTAATTTCAGGGACTTCGATAAAAACTTGAAAAACAATAAGGTTTCAGTCAAAGAACATTGATAGCTAGGGACCGCATCCAAAATGTCCCTTGAAATAATATACTGGTAACTGGGATAGATGCACATGTCTTTCGTGTTTTCAATACGGTCTAAAACATATGATGAAGGAAAAATTTTGTCCTAGCTAAGAACAAGTATGAACATTTGAATACACATGCAAGCTATCAACACTTTAAAGTAGGCATGCATCCAAAAACAATTCATAAAACCCATGACTTTCAAAGCCTAGTATATGGTGAACCAAAATAAACTCTTTAACAAAATTAAAGAGAAGTAAAGATTTTGAGATTCTTTACCCTTGAAGCTCATCCTTGTTTACACAAGGGATTCACCCAAGTGGAGGGCCTTCAAGTCACCTCCAAGCTCCTTGAATCCTCCTTGTGTTTTCCTCCCTTTAGTGCTCCTTTGATGATTAGAGGAAAAAGGATTTGTTCTCCAAAAACATCAAAAGCTTGATGTCTCTAAGTCTCTTCACCAAGGTTGTATATTGTGAAGATGATATGGATGACTTAGAGAGATTTTAGATGCTAGTAAAAATCCTCTAAGTGGCCGGCCTCTATGTAGAAAAGGAGAGAAAATGTTTCACCCAATTTCTATTAGAAAACCCTAATGAGAAAATTGCTATAAAGTTCCTTTTATAACATTTTCTTTGGTGAGTGGCAAACTTGTAATTAAGCAAGCTTGCCCATTCACCCTAATGGCCGGCCTCTCCTTGTTATTGGGCTAATTTGCCCATTTTGTTTTAGTTGTCATACAACTTAAACATAATGGGCCTTGTGGACCAAAACACTTTTGGGCCCCGAAACCCAAAACCAACATATAAGCCCAATACGAACCTTTCGTATAATTAATTAACTAATTAATTAATCTTGACCATTCTTCAATTAAACCATTTAATTGCTTATCCATTTCATATAATTTCTTCACTAACATCCTTATGTGGTGTGCGATCCATTAGGTTCCAATTAGCGAGGCAGTGGGCGATGTTACTCTTAACGATCGATTGTGAATTGAAACCACATTTCAATTCTCCCTTAAGATTAGTGTTTGCTAATCTTCAGGGCTTCCACAAACCATGAGTGACACCTAGCAGCATATCATGGTTACCCAAGCTAAGTAGAATTGGTTGGAGAACCTATCCAGTTACAACTACAATGCAATACGGTCCTTCTCTAATACAATACTCTTAATCACATTGTTTAAGTGATAGTTTGTTTCATGTCTACTATCCAATGTGATACTTTCCTATATGATTCCTTTGAATATGATTTGGAACAAACTTCCTAAGTCATATTCATATGCTTTGGCCAAAGACTTTAGAATCATATCTTAGAGTATTCTCCTTCCACCATGGAAGGTTAGAGATCCCTTGTTGTGCATTCATATGCCTACATGACTAGATAGCTTGACCCCAACAATGCCGTGGACAATCCGAAGGAATGCCATTGACATGATCAAAGATCAAGGACCTAACCATTAGACATATATGATGCCTCAGGTCAAAGGACTACTTTGCATATTGCAACTTTAGAGTTCATACATGACATGTATGTTCGAACTCTCTTTTGATCGACGTTCAGTGTACTCGATTACTCTTTCGAGCACCTATGTGTTTGTCTCAGTGTCCAACACCAAATGACTTGAGACTAGTTCATACTCACGTTTGAGTCAACATAACACATACTAACCTTAGCGGATTGTCAATGCCCAATTGGCAATCCTATGGCTAGGAACGTTTTAGGAATGAACATAAGAGAGAGGTCTCGATAATCTAACTCATTAGATCACTTCTCTCTTAGAACAAATACATTCCTTGGATTCCCTTATTGCTTAAACACATGATACAATAAATAGTGATTAACAATAAGCTTTGCCCTTCATTAAACATATAAAAGTTTAATACAATAAGTATTCCAAAAAGCTATTACATCAAATGAGTGGCTTTGTGGGCATACTTCCAACAATCTCCCACTTGCACTCAAAGCCATCTTCCCATGTATCTAATACCCATCTTATCCATATGACGATCAAGCTGGATTTGAGACATTGGCTTTGTCAGTGGATCTGCTACGTTATCGGCTGAGGCAACTTTGAGGATGTTGACTTTCCCCTCGGCAGCATATCTTCTAATGATATTAAAGCGCCTATCAAAATGCTTGTTCTTTTGATGTGCCCTGGGTTCCTTGGCTTGAGCTATCGCCCCACTATTATCACAGTACAAAGTTACTGGTGATGTAATGGTTGGAACCACTCCAAGTTCAGTAATGAACTTCTTCATCCAGAACGCTTCTTTGCCGGCTTCAGCTGTAGCGACATATTCAGCCTCTGTCGTGGAATCAGCAATTACACTTTGCTTCTTGCTTTTCCAACTGACAGCCCCACCATTCAGAGTGAATACATATCCGGAGTTGGAACTTCTATCATCGACGTCAGATTGGAAATCTGCGTCTGTATAGCCTTCCACTCGCAACTCTGATGCTCCTCCATATACGAGGAACATGTCCTTAGTTCTTCTTAAGTACTTAAGGACCGTCTTGACAGTTGCCCAGTGTTCTAATCCTGGGTTAGATTGATATCGACTAGTAATGCTCACAGCATATGCGATATCAGGCCTTGTGCATATCATGGCATACATGAGACTTCCTATGGCTGAAGCATAAGGAATTCTACTCATATGCCTTATCTCTTCAGGAGTCTTAGGTTCCATGGACTTAGAAAGGTGAATTCCATGTCTTACAGGAAGAAAGCCTTTCTTACATTGTTCCATCTCGAACCTACTTAGCACCTTATCAATGTACATAGATTGGGATAATCCAATTAACTTTCTGGATCTATCACGATAGAGCTTTATCCCAAGTACATAAGATGCATCTCCTAAATCTTTCATGTGGAAGGTTTTGGACAACCACACTTTTACAGAAGAAAGTATTGCAGTGTCATTCCCGAATAGTAATATGTCATCTACATATAACACTAGGAATACTACTGCATCCCCAACAACTTTTTGATAAACACAATTGTCGTCTTCGTTTTGAGTAAAACCAAACGTTTTGATTTCAGTGTCGAAACGAATGTTCCAACTCCTGGAGGCTTGCTTGAGTCCATAAATGGACCTTTGAAGCTTGCATACCTTAGTCTTTTCAGACTTGGACACGAAACCTTCGGGTTGAGTCATATAGAGCTCTTCCTCTAGGTAGCCGTTCAGAAAGGCCGTCTTCACGTCCATTTGCCAGATCTCATAATCATGGTACGCAGCTATAGCAAGCAAAATCCGAATGGACTTAATCATGGCTACAGGAGAGAAAGTTTCTTCATAGTCAATCCCTTCTCTTTGCCTGTAACCCTTGGCTACCAATCTAGCCTTATAAGTCTCCACGTTCCCATCAACGCCTATCTTCCTCTTGAAGACCCATTTATTTCCAACTGGTACAATACCTTCTGGAGGGTCTACAAGAGTCCAGACCTGATTTTGATACATGGAATCCATCTCGGATTTCATGGCCTCTTGCCATCTCTTTGAATCAATGTCGGACATTGCTTCAGTGTAGTCTCTAGGGTCCTCCTTTGTTTCATTGTCACCTAGAAGGTACAATTCATCAAAGTCATTGTCTAAGCCATACCTCTTAGGTGGCTTACTAACCCGTTCAGATCTACGTGGAGCCAGGGGTTCAGGAACAGGGTTGTCAATATGTCTAGTGCTTGTTTGTGGTTCATTATTAATCTCATTAATTTCCATCTGTTTGCTTATAGTCCCTTTGAGAACGAATTCGTCCTCTAGAAACTTAGCAGTTCTGGCGACAAAGACTTTCTGGTCGTCAGGATGGTAGAACTCATATCCCATAGTTTCTTTAGGATATCCCACAAAATAGCATCTTACTGATCTCGCTTCAAGCTTAGTACAACCCCAAATCTTAATGTGTTTAAGACTTGGCTTTCTTTCATGCCATATCTCATAGGGCGTTTATGAAATTGATTTGGAATGTACTCTATTAAGCAAGTAAGCTGCTGTATATAGAGCGTATCCCCAGAATGTTACTGGTAGATCAGCAGAACTCATCATAGAACGAACCATGTTCATCAAGGTTCGATTTCTCCTTTCAGAAACTCCATTGAGTTGTGGAGTTCCCGGTGGAGTCCACTGTGATATTATTCCACACTCTTTGAGGTAATCTAGGAACTCGTTACTCAGATATTCACCCCCTCGATCCGATCTTAGGATCTTTATCTGTTTCCCAGTCTGCTTCTCAACTTCATTCTTGAATTCTTTGAACCTTTCAAAGGATTCTGACTTGTACTTCATAAGATACACATAGCCAAACCGAGAGTGATCGTCGGTGAATGTGATATAGTAGGATAAGCCTCCTCTCGACGTAGTAGACATAGGTCCACATACGTCAGTGTGGATTAACCCTAGAATTTCAGTGGCACGCTCTCCTTTTCCAGTAAATGGAGATTTGGTCATTTTCCCTTTCAAGCAACATTCACAAGTACCCATCCGGTCATTACCTAATGGGTGGATGTATCCGTCTTTCGACATCTTGTGAATCTTTTCAAGGTTCACATGTCCAAGTTTAAGATGCCACATCTTTTCTTGGTTAACTTCTTCTCTAGCCCTTTTGGGTTTTGAGGTATTCCTGCTCGCAATACAGTGCATCCCACTATTCGTCTCTAGGTGAAAAACTCCCTCTATCATATTACCATGAGAGATAATACGACCGTTCAAGTATAAAGTGCAACTCATTTTGTCAAACAATACTGAGTGCCCATCTCGTAAAAGCTTAGAGATGGAAATCAAATTCTTTATACATGAAGGAAAATATAAACAATTTTTAAGTTCCAGGACTTCCCCAGAGGGTAGGTTAAGCATGTAGGTGCCTATTGCTTTTGCAGAGATTTTAGTGCCGTTCCCAACTCGCACAACCATCTCATTATTGCGCAGTGATTTGCTCCCCACTAGTCCCTGCATCGTATTACAGATATGTTGACTAGCGCCTGAATCAAATATCCAGGAACTGGAGCTCACTGTAAAAGCACTCTCTATGACAGAAATAGTCTCTTCAAAAGTTCGTGTCATAAGGCTCGCAATGCGCACCCTGTATTTCTTCTTCCAACGTTCATCCTTTCCACATTGAAAGCATGTTCCTTTGGATTTCTTTGCCTTCTTCTTATGCAACCTTTTCCTTATGTTTGCATTCTCACTCCCACTGCCTATTTTGAAACCTTTTTCAAATTTACAGCACATGTCAATCATCTCTTTCAAAGAATGATCGAATCTATTCACTTTATAGTTTACAATAAACTTAGTGAAATCATCCGAGAGAGATGCAAGGAAAAAATCTTGGGCCATTTTCCCATCGATGGAAGTTCCTAAACTTTTAAGATCTTTAAATATCTTTTCCATCTTTTGTCCATGTTTATGGACCGATGTCCCCATTGCCATTTTGGCATTCATTAGACTACAAACATTTGAGAATCGTACATTACTAGTCTCAATGTCATGCATCTTATGCAAACTTTCAACCATGGCACAAGAAGTGTCCATGTGCTTATGTAGCTTCATAAGCTCCTTACTAAGTGAAGTGAGGATTAAGCATTTGGCTTGTAAGTCATCCTCATAGTGTCTAACATAGTTTTGACACTCCTCCTTTGAAGCTAATTTCGTAGGAGGTACATGAGGAGGGGATTGCTTAAGCACATACAATATGTCTTTCACCTTTGAGACATTCTCAATGTGGCGATACCAAGCAAGGAAACGTTGGCCCTTAAGGCCCCTTTTGTCAAGTATAATGGTAGGTATAATTTTAGGCATGTCGTTCACTACATAACATAACAGAAATCGTATTAGATTGTTTGTTTAAAACTATTTGATTGGGTCTTTGAATCAAATAGTACCACCCACTATTTTTGGCAAATTCCACATCCCTCAATAGAATTCGAGAGTTATATTGAACTCTTAGCGGGTTATGGGAGACTCACCATTACTAAGCCCACCTCACGATGATACGATGTTGGCTAGAAAAAATAATGATGAGAGAATAACGCATTATTCATTTACAACTTTTGTAATTACCCATCCGTTTGGCCTCTAGAGAATGTTGCCTCACGATGATACGATGTCGGCTTCATTGCACTTAGTTAAGTTATTCCCACCATGCTTAGTTTGTATAGGGGTTCAAGAATAGCCTCACGATGATACGATGTCGGCTATCCTCGTTGCCTACATTCACCTCATCATATGTATATGAATTCCTCCTGGATGTAAGCACATGCTTTGTACTTCCCCATGATAGGGTGAAGCCGGTGCATGAGTCACAAACGCTTGGAACCCACCACGGTGGAAGGCCTACGAAGAGATGTTCAAAACATCTCTCGCTTATCAACTTAATATTTGATTTGAGGGAGTAGTTTTGGGCTACATCAAAACATTTTAATCACATTAAAAGAACTTGGGCCTATCACAACTATTGGTCCAAGTCAATATGATTTAGTAGCATATAATACTCCCACTGTTTCGTTGAAACAAGCGAGACTATATGGAACTACTAACGAATGCATTGCATCCTCATATGGACTATATAGTCATATTAGGTTTTAGGATGATTATGAACCGTTTGATTTGATCCAACACGAGCCTTGTGTTGGACCTTGGGTTTAAGGTAGATAGTTGTTGATTTTAGTTACGCGTTTAATCCAATTAAACCGTTATTTCCTATTGGGCGTTGGACCCAACTATTCCATTTTGCATACATATAAACAAAAAGGAATACATGAAATAATAATAAGGGCTTATGCCCTTTTACAACATAAATCAAATGATGGACTTATGTCCATTTACAACAATTCGAATTAATCAAATTACATTCAAATCTATACTACTAAAACCCAAACATTCAAAATGTATATCGGCCAATCACATAGCTCAATTATCGTGGCCTTTGGTTCATAATCACCCTTTTCTTAATCAATCACATTAACTAAGAAAACAACTTTAAAAAATTGGTTTTTGGATCCATAGAATTGATTTAAATGGAACTAAATAGAATGAAAATCCAATTCTCATTAAAGAGACAAAACAATTTTGTTCTCATTTTATTTGGGCCAAAAGGAAACTATGATCACAACAATTGGGCCATAATGTAAATACAAAAACTTTTGGGGTCACTTTGTATAAACACAATAGTCCACAACTTCATGTAAATACAACTAGATCCCAAAATTTTATTAATGTAAAAACATCATTAAAGGATCAAAACAATTCGTCCTTTAGCGTTTTAGGACCTTAACGTAAAAACGTAAACTTTTAGGCCAAAATGCAAAAACACAAAATTATCAAAACTTTATGTAATTGCACAAAAGACCCCAAAAGTACCCCACTTGAGGGGTGGCCGGCCAAGGGAGTGTGTGAACAAGTGTGAAAGGGTTTTAGTGCATGCATGTGCAATATGCAAGTTGATTTTGGTGGGTGAGGTAAAGGTGAAGTTGATTGTTTGTAAGAAAATGTTTTGTAAAACATTAATTAGTTTAGACAAACATTAAAGCCAATTTTAATGCTTCACCAATATCTATCACCCATCAAAATTAAACCAAAACTTTATGAAAAACATAAAACTTTTGAATCAAAACTTCAAACCTTTTTGTTCTAGGCAAGAACTTCAAGAACATTTGAAGAACACCATGAAAACTCATAATAGCCCCATGGATGTTTTCATTCACCAAAACTCAATTTTTCACCTCTCAAAAGAGGGCAAATATCCTAGGGTACTTAGGGGTTCCAAAAGTCACCTTAAAACCATTTTAACAAGACAAACAAGAACCCAAAAAATCACCCTAAGGATTTGGCCGAATTTCCCAAAACACATGGCACCAAATTTTAGTTCCAATATTCATGCTTAAATGAAATACATCTACAACATTTGAGATGCTAAATTTTCTAGCAAAATTTATATATTCAAAAGCAAGAACAAAGCTTGTAACATTTACAACATTTAAATCACAAAATATGAACATCACAAAACCCAAAAGGATTCACCATACACTAGGCCTAGGCTCTGATACCACTTGAAGGAAAATTTTTGTCCTAGCTAAGAACAAGTATGAACATTTGAATACACATGCAAGCTATCAACACTTTAAAGTAGGCATGCATCCAAAAACAATTCATAAAACCCATGACTTTCAAAGCCTAGTATATGGTGAACCAAAATAAACTCTTTAACAAAATTAAAGAGAAGTAAAGATTTTGAGATTCTTTACCCTTGAAGCTCATCCTTGTTTACACAAGGGATTCACCCAAGTGGAGGGCCTTCAAGTCACCTCCAAGCTCCTTGAATCCTCCTTGTGTTTTCCTCCCTTTAGTGCTCCTTTGATGATTAGAGGAAAAAGGATTTGTTCTCCAAAAACATCAAAAGCTTGATGTCTCTAAGTCTCTTCACCAAGGTTGTATATTGTGAAGATGATATGGATGACTTAGAGAGATTTTAGATGCTAGTAAAAATCCTCTAAGTGGCCGGCCTCTATGTAGAAAAGGAGAGAAAATGTTTCACCCAATTTCTATTAGAAAACCCTAATGAGAAAATTGCTATAAAGTTCCTTTTATAACATTTTCTTTGGTGAGTGGCAAACTTGTAATTAAGCAAGCTTGCCCATTCACCCTAATGGCCGGCCTCTCCTTGTTATTGGGCTAATTTGCCCATTTTGTTTTAGTTGTCATACAACTTAAACATAATGGGCCTTGTGGACCAAAACACTTTTGGGCCCCGAAACCCAAAACCAACATATAAGCCCAATACGAACCTTTCGTATAATTAATTAACTAATTAATTAATCTTGACCATTCTTCAATTAAACCATTTAATTGCTTATCCATTTCATATAATTTCTTCACTAACATCCTTATGTGGTGTGCGATCCATTAGGTTCCAATTAGCGAGGTAGTGGGCGATGTTACTCTTAACGATCGATTGTGAATTGAAACCACATTTCAATTCTCCCTTAAGATTAGTGTTTGCTAATCTTCAGGGCTTCCACAAACCATGAGTGACACCTAGCAGCATATCATGGTTACCCAAGCTAAGTAGAATTGGTTGGAGAACCTATCCAGTTACAACTACAATGCAATACGGTCCTTCTCTAATACAATACTCTTAATCACATTGTTTAAGTGATAGTTTGTTTCATGTCTACTATCCAATGTGATACTTTCCTATATGATTCCTTTGAATATGATTTGGAACAAACTTCCTAAGTCATATTCATATGCTTTGGCCAAAGACTTTAGAATCATATCTTAGAGTATTCTCCTTCCACCATGGAAGGTTAGAGATCCCTTGTTGTGCATTCATATGCCTACATGACTAGATAGCTTGACCCCAACAATGCCGTGGACAATCCGAAGGAATGCCATTGACATGATCAAAGATCAAGGACCTAACCATTAGACATCTATGATGCCTCAGGTCAAAGGACTACTTTGCATATTGCAACTTTAGAGTTCATACATGACATGTATGTTCGAACTCTCTTTTGATCGACGTTCAGTGTACTCGATTACTCTTTCGAGCACCTATGTGTTTGTCTCAGTGTCCAACACCAAATGACTTGAGACTAGTTCATACTCACGTTTGAGTCAACATAACACATACTAACCTTAGCGGATTGTCAATGCCCAATTGGCAATCCTATGGCTAGGAACGTTTTAGGAATGAACATAAGAGAGAGGTCTCGATAATCTAACTCATTAGATCACTTCTCTCTTAGAACAAATACATTCCTTGGATTCCCTTATTGCTTAAACACATGATACAATAAATAGTGATTAACAATAAGCTTTGCCCTTCATTAAACATATAAAAGTTTAATACAATAAGTATTCCAAAAAGCTATTACATCAAATGAGTGGCTTTGTGGGCATACTTCCAACATATGATTAGTGCTTAACAACAAGTGCTTATGTCTTTTTGAACAAACAATATTATCTATGTATATTAAAGGGGCGAGAGAGTGGGTTAAGTCTCACAATGGACTAGCAATAATGTGGTTCAAGCCTTTGACGAGAATCAGACCTAAGGCATCTCACTTACAAGTGAAGAGAATTACCATTAGATTGTAGTACTAAGTGATGACAAGTACTAATGTTGAATGTAAGAAGTTACCATTAACTAGCAATCTATCTAGTCATGATTAGAGTACTATATTTGGTCATCCAATGACTAAAAGTTGTGAATCATTTCAATTCTAAAAATGTTATGAAGATCACATTTGTATCTCATATCATGTAGCAACTGATATGCATATATCATGTCAATTAATGAATTTATCTCAATCAATATTAGTTATATGCATCACTTGATGGTACACCAATATAGTATAAATATGTGGTCTCCCTAACATTTCTCTTTTGATTTATACCCCAACTTTCAAAACAACACTTTTTTTATCTCTTGTCAAGGAACTAGGAAGTATTGCTTTTTTTTTGTAAGTCCAAATCCTAGGCTTATATTTCTATTTAGTTCTCTCTAAGATTTGCATAATACCCTGTCAAATACTAAGAGAATGTTGTAGGCCTATTTAACTGAAGAGTTATAAAGAGAAGGAGACGAACATAAAGCAAATAGAAAAGAGAGAATTGTATGAATTATGTCATGTGTTTTCTCACTCCATTATGCATTTATTTATAGTACTAAGGAAGAGAGAATCCGCCTTTCAAGTAGTACATTACAATCTGAAAAATATCCAAAAGATACTATAAAATCCCAATAGGATTTACACAATTACATTCCTAACTAAATTAGGACTGCAACACTCCCCCTTAATTGTGTAAATACTCAAACAAAATGTCGTATCAAGTCTTCAACCATGAAGTAAGTTTAGTTGATGAAGTCGTCAACATAATGAGTGAAT
Organism: Malus sylvestris; assembly: GCF_916048215.2. Lineage (NCBI taxonomy): Eukaryota > Viridiplantae > Streptophyta > Magnoliopsida > Rosales > Rosaceae > Malus > Malus sylvestris. The sequence continues at coordinate 12,108,419 of NC_062265.1, read as the reverse complement.
GAGAGTCTCAAAACATACAAAAGAATACATAGGTAGTGAAACTAACAAAACCTCACTATAGTAAGACTTAGGGTGGGATTAAAACACATAGTCTAAGGCAACATTCTAAAATATACATCTAGGGCAACATTCTGAAAGCTAAAATTCATCTCACTTGCTTATCATAATTGTGTAGTACGGTGATTGAGATGAGACATAGTGGGCAATGGCCACTCTAATTCGCTCAGTTCTTTAAGAACATTGATGTTCTTATCTCCCCCTTACGACAGAAGTATTGTCTTATTAAAATGACTGATAGGGATTTTACCACCTGCAAAAGTAGGGATAAAAACCAAAGGTTCTAAAAAACGCTAGGCGCTAGTCGAGCGGTGCACCTAGCGCCTAGCACCTATGTGGATTTAGATAAATTTCTTATATATTTTATGAATTAATTAAATTTACTATATCAAATTTAAATAATTATTGACTAATATGTTATTTCTTATGCAAGAACATACATATGTGACTGTTTTATGTGTATATAGGCGGATTTATAATTTTTCGGAACTTAATTAAATTTATTATAACAAAAACTAGTTATACTTAATAAGATGGACTGTTTTATTAATCCAAATTCAAAAATTAATAAGATGGTAAACATATATAACGGCCCGGCCTGGCCCAGTCTACCCCACTGAAGGAAATTTTGTGAAAAACATGTTCATTTGAGCAACATCTATAGCATGCAATTAACAATTAAAAGGCGGAATCATGCTTGCATGCACTCAAAAACAAAATATTAACCATGAAATTCAAAGCTTAGTAGATTGGTGAACCAAGACTCAACTCAAATCAAAGTGAGTTGAGAAATTTATACCTTTGTAGATTCCTCTTTGCATAACCAAAGGCTAATCACCCAAGGAGAGGGCCTTCATTCCTTGCTTCTTAGATCCATGGATTTGGATGGAAGAATATGTTTCTCCAAGTTCTCAAAATAGAGAACCTCTAAGTCTCCACACCAAGGTAAGATGTGAAGAAGAGATGAGTGACCTTGGAGGAGAAAGATTACTAGCTAATCCCTCCAAGGGGGCCAGCCTCTTAGAGAGAAAAGAGAGAGATATGTTCTCTCCAATTCTCTAAAAGAAACCCTAAATGAATTTTGGCTATAAAATCATATTTATACCTTTATTCATTGGAGTGGCAAACTTGTAATTAAGTCCAAAACCCACTACTTTAACAAAATAGCCGGCCATAGGGTTTCATTGGGCTTTTAAGGCCTTTGTGAATTATTTATCAAGTTGTCATACAACTTAAGTCAATGGGCTTGACGTTCGAAGCCCATTGGGCCTTGAGGCCCAAAACTATCCCGAGGTCTTTAACGAACTTATTCGTTTGATTAATTAACATATTAATTAATCCTTGCCATAAATAATTAAACCATTTAATTATTCTTACTCATCTCCATTGTTTCTTCAATCTCCACCTTACACGGTGTACGATCCATTAGGTTCCTTTTAGCGAGGCAGTGGGCAATTAAAACCATTTCAAATCGATTGTGAATTGAAACTTACTTTCAATTCTCCCTTTAGTGATTATACATGTTTAGGGCTTCCACAAACCATGAGTGACACCTAGCAGCATATCATGGTTACCCAAGCTAATCAGAAGAGGTGGAGAACCTATTCAGTTTAGGATTACAAATGCAATACGGTCTTTCTCTAATACAATACTCTTGACCACATTGTTTGGTTTGATAGTTTATTCATGTCTACTATCCAATGTGATTCGTGTGCTTATATGATTACCTTGAATGTGATTTGGAACGACTTCCTAAATCTCATTCATACTCTGGCTAGAGATTCTTAATCATATCATAGAGTATTCTCCCTCAAACGGTTTGAAGGTTAGAGATCCCTTGTTGCGCATTCACTTGCCTCCATGGCTAAGTGGCTTAACCCTAACTATGCCGTGGACACCCTCTGATGGGGTGACTTTGACATAGTCAAAGATCAAGGGCCTAACCACAAGACAACTATGATGCCTCGGGTCAAATGACTACTTTGCATTATCCCAACCATGAGTTCTCATGTGACATGAGTATGAGAACTCCTCGTTGATCGTGTTCAGTGGACTTATTCGCTATTGAGCACCTACGTACTTATCTTGGTGTCAGTCACACCAATGACTCGAGGCCAGTCACTCTTCATAAGAGAAGACATAGCACATACTGATCTTAAAGGACTGTCAATGCCCAATTGGCAATCCTATGATCAGGAACGTTTAGGATGTGTCTACGAAAGAATGGTTTCATGAATCTAACTTCTTTAGATCGCATTCTCCCAATCACATATGAGACGGCTTAAAACAATAATCTATGCCCTTGATATTAAACTAGATTAGTTTAACATGTGAAATGTCCGTAAAGTATCATCATATGATTGGTTTTAGGGCACATTTCCAACACCCACCCCAACCCACCCCATTATTTCCCCATTATTTCCCTCTTCTCCTCTTTGCCATCTACAACATCGTTTTAATATATTAATTAAAAAAGCCAAATCATGCAGCTTTTCCTCTTCTCCACTCTCCCTTCTGCAACATAGTTCAATATATTAATTAAAAAAGCTAAATCATGCACCTTTATATGCTTTACCTCTCTATCTCATTTATTATGAGTGCCTCGTTTCCATCAACTAATTATAACCACATGGGTTGTTTTACTTTTATACTCATACCTCTCTGGCTCTCCCTCTATTTCTTTTTGATATTATAATAGCCTCGTTTCCATCATTGATTGTTCTTCACTTCTTCTCCTCTCTCTTTTAGAACCAGGTTGTTCTCCACATCAGACCTCTCCCACCACCTCTACAAAGCTACTCCAAACCTCCAACTTTCATTCCAAAAGTCCAATAGAATTCCAAAAATCCCAACGAGCAAACAGCATCCAAAGAAATCTAAGGTGCATTCTTTGAACAATCAGGTGGGGTTTGTATGTGTTGCTGAGATTTCAAGTTTACACTTTCTCTTCTCATCAGATTGCCGCGAAATGGAGAACTGACAATGCTCTGAGAGGCTGCCTAGACAGTCGCCTACCACAGCCGAGACCGCCGCCTACCACCGCCAAGACCGCCTAAATAGCACCTAGGCGGCAGACTAACTCCTACCCGATTTGATGAACGTTTTAACATAAATCTCAGCGGCACTCCACCACCCAGTGCCTAAGCGGCCGCCTAGGCCGATTTTTAGAACACTGATAAAAACACTTAAAATACTTGCAAGGGTACAAGGTAATTGTAGTATAGATGGCTCTAGCAAGGTCGTTATCCACGGAGATTGAATGAATAATTTGCATCAAATCAAATCTTAATTAATTACTTAAAACAACGTTTGAGAAAAAGTTGATTTTTTTTATTTCAAATAATAAAAACGAATTTCATAGAAAATAATTAAATAAAGTGATAAAATAAAATAAACTAAAAGAAAACGGTTTTTGAAAATTAAATTGTAAAAGCCTAGGGTTCCGTAGTCACCTTAACAATCCTATATAGTTCTTCTAATTCCTTATGAATTACACAAGCATTTTTTGAAGGTTAGGTTTTCTTAATATATGCCTACTTGGACCCCCAACATAGAGCATATATCAAACATGCAACCTGTCTGTGGTATTCAGATCAAATCTAAACATGCATGACTCATTAAGCTTTGTGAAACCCTTTGAAAAATCATACAACCCTTAAGATGTGGTATTCATCTGAAGTGAACTTGCACATATTAACCACAAGAAGCCTTCGTCAAATTCAGGGACTGACCTCCAACCAAAATTGCATCAATTTACTTTTCTAAAGATCCTAATGGTAGCTAAGCATTAAGACAATTAGATAGTTTAAATCGGTGATTAATAATTCAAAACTTGCATGCATAATATCATAAGCAAATTAAAAAGAAACTACATATTCTTGCTAAAGCTCGTAGCCTTGCCCTAGCGAACAGAAATTAGTTACTAACAATCATAAAATAAAATATTACAAAAAATAAAGATAGGAAACACCTTGAAAATAAACTTGAATGCGTTCTCTTCTTTCCCCTCTGTCCCCTCTAAAAAACCCTAATGGCTAAAAAGCCTTATTTATACTACTAGAAAATAAAACTCAACCTAGAAAAGGTCTTAGAATAATACTAGGAAACCAAATAAATTAGGAAACATAATACTAAATTAACTAGGAAAATTCGCCCAAAATCTGCACATCCTCAAAACAGCCATGTTTCTGGATCTTCAGGGCTCCAAAAAATGCCCAAAACAGCTAGAATTAAAGCTCCCGAACATACTTATAGAAGGATTCGAACCCAAAAGACATCATATTGAACACCAAAAAGCCCAAAGAAGCCTAAAACGTCAGTTTGACAGCACTAAGCGCTGCTCCTTTATTTCATCGCCATAAATAAACCGCTACGTAGAAAATTATGAAACTTTAATACGATCAAGTCAACAGACTCACGAACATCCTCCAAGTGGAATCACTTTAAAATTCATCCATTTGTCTACTTTTTGCTCCAGATGAGTCAAATATCCTACATTAAGAATATAAATCAAAGTATCAAACTTCTCACAAAATAACCAATAAATTAATACTAAGAATATGGTAAAATATATAGTAAAATATCGACTCGTCAGTGACAACCTGCAAATGAGAAGTAAAATGATCTCTTGCAAGGGCTCTAAAAAGCTAATTCGAAGAAGAATCATAATCGACAAAGATCCACATCCTTTTTTGAGGACCCGTATTGGTATGTTGAGGAGGCGCAACTTGGCATATAAAATGTACACCTAAATGTATAAGTATGAAAGGTCAGGTTCATACCTAATAACAACATATAATGCCAAAAATGGTTGGGTGTCAATATGACTAAAGGAGGAATAACATAGTTGCATACAAGATTGCATAGCCCTAGAAGAAATCGAAAGATTGGTGCGTTTACCAAGGTCTAGGCGGTCAATTTAATTGTGCTATATGGTCGTTCTGTGAGGTTGTTTTGTGGTGAACATGGGAAATTTAATGTTCCATTTCAAATGCAAAAGACATGAAATAATTGTCAAACCATCTTCAATATAAGGCACTATCTAGTTTTTTTTAGACTTTATAGGATAATCAGGGTGGTGAACCCTTAAGTTAAAATTGGCCAGGAGATTAGCAGCAATGTGTGGGCCAAACATATGGCCAATGTGTCGATACATTAACCAGTGCTTTTTGGTTGGATTAGTTCATAGTTATTCCTTTGAACCCATTGTGAAAAGAGAGTCAATGTCTTTGTGTAAGATGATAAAGAAATCCAATTTCCCAAATAAGCAAGTTTGACAAAGTGTACTTGTGGGAATATGATCCTTATCTTAGGTAAGGAGACGCAGTGTATAATACGTCAAATCATTGTTCAACCTAAGTGTCCCAAACGACTGTGCCAAAGCAAGTAAACTACTTGAGTAATCAAGCTTTAGGTCAACCACATATGCACATCTCAGTTAGGAAGCAGCCCATTGACCCTAAAACATTGTTTTAGGCTTCATATTTTAGAGGTGATACCAAGATATTTCATTTTGTTTTCTTCAATGGTTTCAATCATGATCATTGTCCTCTCGAATATCCTTAAAACTTAACAAATTCTTCTGGAATGAGGAGAATATAAGGTCTCTTAATGGTAATTCAGTACCATTATAAAAACTGAACAGTGCCAATGGCCTTAATTAGGTTGGATATACATGAATTTGTTGTAAGAGGGGAGATTTAGGTAAAAAGTTAGTGTGCGTAACAGCACATTCATTTAGACAACTAAGTTTCACCACATTTATACCTAATCACGTGTTTAATTGAAATCGGTCACATATATAGGAAATAATATTCAATTAACTCATATTTGAGGACAATATCAATAACGTTATCCATAGACAAAACATATATCAAACTTGAATCCAGGAACATAGGAAATGTTGGAAATGTGCCCTAAAGCCAATCATGTGATGATACTTTACGGACATTTCACATGTTAAACTAATCTAGTTTAACATATAAAGGGCATAAATTATTGTTTGAGCCGTCTCATATAAATGTTATATACTTAAACGATAAAGTCCAAGGAATATGTGATTGGGAGAATGTAATCTAATGAAGTTAGATTCATGAGACCATTCTTTCGTAGACACATCCTAAACGTTCCTGATCATAGGATTGCCAATTGGGCGTTGACAGTCCGTTAAGATCAGTACGTACTATGTCTTCTCTCAGGGAGAGTGATTAGTCTCGAATCATTGGTGTGTGTGACATCAAGACAAGTACGGTAGGTGCTCAATAGAGAATGAGTTCACTGAACGCGATCAACGAAGAGTTCTCATATTCCATGTCACATGAGAACTCATGGTTGGGATAATGCAAAGTAGTCCTTTGACCTGAGGCATCATAGTTGTCTTGTGGTTAAGACCTTGATCTTTGATTATGTCAAAGTCATCCCACCAGGAGGGTGTCCACGGCATCGTTGGGGTCAAGCCGCTTAGCTATGGAGACAAGTGAATGCGCAACAAGGGATCTCTAACCTTCAAACCGTTTGAAGGAGAATACTCTCTGATATGATTTGAATCTCTGGCCAGAGTATGAATGAGATTAGGGAATGCGTTCCGAATCACATTCAAGCTAATCATATAAGCACAAGACACACATTGGATAGTAGACATGAGAAAATAAACTATCAAACCAAACAATGTGGTCAAGAGTATTAGATTAGAGAAGGACCGTATTGCATTTGTAATCTCGAACTGAATAGGTTCTCTAACCTCTTCTGATTAGCTTGGGTAACCATGATATGCTGCTAGGTGTCACTCATGGTTTGTGGAAGCCCTAGACGTGTATAATCACTAAAGGGAGAATTGAAAATAGTTTCAATTCACAATCGATGTAAAATGGTTTTAATCGCCCACTGCCTCGCTAAAAGGAACCTAATGGATCGCACACCGTAAAAGGTGGGGATTGGAGATTAAACGGAAATGAGTAAGAATGATTAAATGGTTTAATCATTTATTTATGGCAAGGATTAATTAATATGTTAATTAATCAAACGAATAAGTTCGTTAAAGACTTCGGGATAGTTTTGGACCTTAAGGCCCAATGGGCTTCGAACGTCAAGCCCATTAACTTAAGTTGTATGACAATTTAATGAATAAAGATTCATTAAAGCCCAAAAGCCCAAATCCCTTAGTAAGGCCGGCCATGAAGATGAATTAGGGTGTTTGGTTATTTAGGTCACTTAAAGAAGTGACTATATAAATGACTTTATAACTAAATATTCATTAAGGAGAATTAAGGGTTTATTTTGGGGGAAAATTGGTGAGAATTGTCTCTCCATTTCTCTCTAAAGAGGCCAACACCTTGGAGGGTACATCTAGCAATCCTACTACTCCAAGGTCACTCATTTCTTCTACAATCGAACCTTGGTGTCGAGAATTAGAGGTTCTCAATTTTGGGAACTTGGAGAACCTATTCTTCCATCCAAATCCATGGATCTAAGAAGCAAGGAATGAAGGCCCTTATCTCTTTGGGTGATTAGCCTTTGCTTATGCAAAGAGGAATCTACAAAGGTATTAATTTCAACTCACTTATGTTTTGAGTTGATTATTGGTTCACCAATCTACTAGGCTTTGAATTTCATGGTCATGTTTTGTTTTTGAGTACATACAAGCATGATTCCGCCTTTTAATTGTTAATTGTATGCTATATGATGTTGCTCAAATGAACATGTTTTACAAAATAATTCCTTCAAGTGGTATCAGAGCCTAGGTCTAGTAGTTGGTGAATCCTTTTGTGTTTTGTAGTTCATAAGTTTGTGATCTAAAAGTTGTAATTGTTACAAGCTTTATTCTTGCTTCTTTGAAAGTAAATTTTGTTGGAAAATTTGCTATCTCAAATGTTGTAGATGTTGTTCATATGAGCATGAATATTGGAGCTAAAATTTGGTGCCATGCTTTTGGGAAAATTCGGCCAAAATCAAAGGGTGAATTTTTGGGTTCTTGTTTGACTTGTTAAAAGTGTTTTAATGTGTTCTTTGGAACCCCTAAGTACCCTAGTTTGGTTAGATGTTATTTCCCTTAAGTAAGAATGGTTTTGGAATGTTTTTGGGTGGAAAAAGTTCATGGAAAAATTTGGGTTTTTCATGGATGTTCTTCATTGTTCTTGATGTTCTTGCCAAGAACAAAAAGGTTTGGTGTTTTGATTCAAAGTTTTGATTTATTTCATAAAGTATATGTGATATGTTTTTAAATGATTTATTATGTATTTAAAGTGTTAGATATTTGTATAAATGATGATTGAAATAATTGTGATTGAATTATTTCAAAAACTTATCTTACATACACTTGCATGATTGTTTTTGACAAAACTCACAAATCAACACACACACCAACCTTATCCCTCCCCAAAACCAGCCACTCCCTCAAAGGGAGTACTTTTGGGGCTTTTATGCAATTACATAAAGTTTTGATACTTTTGTGTATTTGCACTTTGGCCCAAAAGTTTACGTTTTTACGTTTAGGTCCAAAAACGCTAAAGGACAAATTGTTTTGTTCCTTTAATGATGTTTTTGCATTATTAAAAGTTTGGGTTCTAGTTGTATTTACATGAAGTTGTGACTTTTGTGTATTATACAAAGTGACCCCAAAAGTTTTTGTATTTGCAATATGGCCCAAAAGTTGAGGTTAATTGCAAGATGGCCCAAATAGGATGAGAACAAAATTGTTTTGTCTCTTTAAATGAGAATTGGATTTTCATTTTGTTTAGCTCCATTTAAATCAATCTTATGGATACAAAAACCAAATGAAAATGTTGCATTCTATTAATTAGTTAAAGTGTTAATTAATTAAAGGGTGATTATGAACCTAAGCCTAATATAATTGAGCTATGTGAAAGGCGTTTCAAATTTGTTTGAACCATGGGAATGTGTAGATTAGATTTTGGTTGTAATTTGATTTGATCAAATGTTGTAAAAGGGCTTAAGCTCTTCTTTACTTTAAAGTAATTTGTTATATGCAAATGTTGTAATGAGCATAAGCTCACCTTTACTTTGAAGTACTTCTTTCTTGCTTTATACGATATGCATGAAAATGAAGTAGTTGGGTCCAACGCCCATAAGACAACACGCCTTAATGTGATTAAACGCGTAACTAAAATCAATCTTCATTCCTAGACCGAGGTTCAACACAAGGCTCGTGTTGAATCTAAACAAAGGTTCATAATCATCCTTAGGCCCTAAGGCAACTATGTAGTCCATCAAATGAATGCAAAGTTTATGTTAGTAGTATCATATACTCTTGCTTTAAAATCGTTTTAAAAGCATAGTGGGAGTATTATGTACAACTAAAACAATGAGATGGACCAATAGTTGTAATAGGACCAAAATAGTTTTAATAGAGATTAAAATGTATGTTTATATGTGATGAGACCTAAAACCCTCAACCAAACCAATATTAAGTTGATAAGCGAGAGATATTTAGAATATCTCTTCGTGGCCTTCCACCGTGGTGGGATCCAATCGTTTATGACTTGTACACCGGCTTCACCCTATCATGGGGGAGTACACAGTGCATGTTTATACTCAGGAGGAATCCATATACATATGATGAGGTGAGTGTAGGCAACGAGGATAGCTATATATCGTATCATCGTGAGGCTATTCTTGAACCCCTTCACACACTAAGCATGGTGGGAAGAACTTAACTAAGTGTAATGGAACCAATATCATATCATTGTGAGGTTACATTCTCTAGAGGCCAAATAAGATGGGTACTTGCATGAGTTGCAAATGAGTAAGCGTACTCTCTCATTATTATTGTTGCTAGCCATATATCGTATCATCGTGAGGTGGGCTTGGTAATAGTGAGCCTCCCATAACCTACTAGGAGTTTCATCCAAAACTCTCGAATTCCTATGAGGGATATGGAATTTGCCAAAAATAGTGGGTGGTGCTATTTGATTTAAAGACCCAAATCAAATGGCTTAAAATCAATCAATTTATATTCGTTATGTATTTGTTTACCAATATATTTGCAAACGCTATCCAACACTTGACAAAACCGAACGTTTAGTTTACGGACTTGGTACTACAAAACCATAGATTGTCTTTAATGGCTTGTAAAAGTACCAAAGTAGTCTCATCCTCACAATCTTACTATTGATAATGTATCATTAGAAGAATATGTTAGAAAAGGTCTATCATAAAGAGGACAACACTTTTAATGTCATAATTCTTCAATTACAATTTGTTGTATGAAGAAATAGGAGTTGCTTTGAACAACTCTTAGTCAATGCAAACACTAGTGCTTATTTCTTTGTTAAATGAACAAAGAACTTGAGAAGAAAGCACAAAGGCATGAACACTTTATGTGCCATGTTTCTTCACTTACAAATTGTTGTATGAAGAAATGAGAGTTGCCTTGTACAACTCTTGAAGGTTTGTAATTATGTTTAGAACATAATGGTTGGTTGACAAAAATAGTCCATTAACATGGACTTATGATGATTTTGAATCATTGAATGTTGAAGTGATAAACCACTTAACGAGACGGAAACTAGGCAAGGACTTCACCTTTGTGTCCCTATCCTAATGGTTCACTAAGTTTATTGTAAACTATATAGTGAACAATAACCACATACTCTCCAAAATTGTTTGATGTGTATAACACAATTGAAAAAAGGTTTCAAGAGAGATAGTGGGAGTTTAGGGACCATGACTAATGTAGTCAAAGGTGAAAGTCAAATAAAGAAGATAAATAACTCCAAGGGAACAAACTTTCTTTATGAAAGGATGGATATTGGAAGGGGTATTTGCAAGAAATGTCTTGCAAGTGTCAAGGACACACCTTTCGAAGGTGTTGTAAATTGTTCTTGAATAGTTCAAAACAGTTGGTTCTTCTACTTGAATGCATGATTCCGTATTAGTGACTATGTTTTACAATCGTTGTAAAAGTGTGGCTAATAAGAAGTAGAAGATTAATGAGAGAAGAGAAAGTACTTCACATTCGAAGCGTGAATCAAATGTAGATCTCTGCGAAAGCAGATGGTACTTACTTCCTCATATGAACTACCAAAGAAATTGGAAAAACATAGATTGTCTTTGTATTCCAATTTTAAGGAACTAAATTCCGTCACTATGTGAAATGGATAAATGTTTTGTTTGACAAAACAATGTTCTTTATTAATCAATGATTGGATTATGGTAATCTAATTAATTATCTCTATAGTAGAGATAATATGGTAGTGTTAACTGTTTAGAAAATAATGATGCTTAAAACCCAAAAGGTTGCAAGGAAGTGACTAATCCCAACTAAGTTGTGATTCCTCTAAAAACATAAGTTATGAGTTGGTGAAAGATGGATGCTTTGGATCGTTAGATCCGGATCCAATACCTTCTTGTTAAAATTGTATAGAGGCGAAATGTTCGAATCTTTATTCTTTTGGAAAGAAGAAAGAATCACAAAGTTGTTGAGGTTAATTCACTTAGATGTTAGTGGCACTTGTCCACAAACATAATACTACTCATGTTGGATAACATTCACCGAAGATCACTCTCGGTTGGACTATAGTTTATTTTGAATAAACACAAGTCCGAATACTTTGAAAAATGTTTCAAAGAATTCAAGAAATGTAAGTTGATGAGTAAGACATCTAAAAGTATTTACCTCCTTAGATTTGATCCAAGGAAAGGTAACACTATCATAAGATAATGTATTTCTCCATTAGGAGAAGAACGAACTTGAATAAGATTTAGTTCGTTAGATGTTATCTATTACCCATATATAGGATATATACTTCTAAAAACAATATGATTGTCAATGAGAAGATCTTCCAATATTTTTATGACTCCATAAGATGTAGTTGGAAAGAAAGACAAATCTTAAGCATGTTAAAGATTTGGGGTTGTGTGCTAACAAGCAATATTTGTTTGATAATAATCTTGTAGGATATCCTTAAAATAACTTTTGGATATCGCTTCTATAAACCAACTAACAAATGTTGTTTTGTTGGGTAGTTCATTGTAATTCTACAATGTGATTTGCCTAAAAGCAAATGAACGAGAGATAGAACTCAAAGAATGGGTTCTTTGAGAGACAAGAAAGTAATCAACAAATATAACAACCTAGTTCCTATACCACAAGCTCCAAGGTAGTCGATAAGGATTTATAAACCGTCTCAATTGAATGGTTTTGAACTTTATGACTATGTCATAGAGTTCCACCTCTTAATTCGAAAGAAATAAGAATGAAAATCCTTATGACTACATTGAGTGCATATACGATATATACTCAAGGAAATGGTAAAGTACCATTTGACTCGAAATAATGAAACCTTCAAAGCTAATTGGTAGCTTAAGGTGACTACAATCAAAGAGAATGGTTGACTTTAAAGGAATCATTTTTGACGTAGTCTTAGTTTCAATTAATTCGAAGATTGCTAGCTACAACTAAATGGTGATTCAATGTTTTGACATAATATGGGTTTCCGAAACCATTATTAAGATAGTCTTGATAATATATGTGTAAAACTACTAATCACAAGACATGTAAGTTGTAGAGATCCATCCATCATGGATCTTAGCAAGTTAGTGGGAGCTATTTGCATTTTATGAGAAAAAGGATCAAATCGTTTGATTTCTCATAAAGATGTAAATGAATCTTTTGTTTACTAGTTTTACAAAAGATTAGTGGGAGTTAATCATGTTCCTAAAAATATAAATATATATGATATATTAATTTTGGAAATGAAAAGAATACTTCTTTGTTAAAGTTATGACTTTAATACATTATATGAAGATAGAATGTATATGGGAGATATAGTCTATATACATGGGATGAAATCTATAATGATATATTTCATGATATAATTGGATTATATCAATCCCTAATAATAGACAATGGATGCTAGGAAGTTTCTCATATGATGATAAACTTCAATTAGAAGGATGACTCTAGTAAGACTAGCAAGTTGCCCTTCTCAAAGGGAACGTGCCCCTTTGACTCCCAAAGAAATAATGCGTAAATTGAATCCTTTATGCATATGCAGAAAGGTGATTTATGTATTTCATATTGTATGAAAAACATTGATATGAGTTGTACCTAGAACGGTACAAGACGATATCAATGCAAGCCCAGGATCAGAACCATGGCAACTGTCAAGTGAGTCCTTAAGTATTTAAGAAATACTAAAGGATAAATTCCTCAAAGATCGAGGAAGAATTAGAGTAACGTAATGGAAGCGTAAATGTATTAGATTATGAATCTAATCCATCATTGGATGTTTCTTCATTACGAATGAAGAGATAAACGAATATCTCTTTATTATGACTAAAGAGATATTTGGATGGAAACATTAAAGTAATGACTTTAGTGTGTTCCATTATGAATGCAAGATATATTGCCATATAGAAGTTTACAACAATGTTGTTTGGATGGGAAAGTTCATTTATGAACTCTCTATTCGGTTCCAACCAGAAAGTGTTTGACACTAATGGGGCGATAGCTCAAGCCTGGGAATCAAGGTCTCATCAAGATCCGAACACAAATGAGAGACTGAACCACATGATTGAGAATCATGTATAATGGTGACGTCGTTATTCTCAAGGTTGCTTCTGTGGATAACACATATAGATATCCACTGCCTAGGCCTACTATTCAGCCATTTATGAAATGACTACAGAAGAGATATCATCATTGATGATCAAGCTGATTGGCTCTAGTGCAAGTGGGAGATTGTTGGAAATGTGCCCTAAAGCCAATCATGTGATGATACTTTACGGACATTTCACATGTTAAACTAATCTAGTTTAACATATAAAGGGCATAAATTATTGTTTGAGCCGTCTCATATAAATGTTATATACTTAAACGATAAAGTCCAAGGAATATGTGATTGGGAGAATGTAATCTAATGAAGTTAGATTCATGAGACCATTCTTTCGTAGACACATCCTAAACGTTCCTGATCATAGGATTGCCAATTGGGCGTTGACAGTCCGTTAAGATCAGTACGTACTATGTCTTCTCTCAGGGAGAGTGATTAGTCTCGAATCATTGGTGTGTGTGACATCAAGACAAGTACGGTAGGTGCTCAATAGAGAATGAGTTCACTGAACGCGATCAACGAAGAGTTCTCATATTCCATGTCACATGAGAACTCATGGTTGGGATAATGCAAAGTAGTCCTTTGACCTGAGGCATCATAGTTGTCTTGTGGTTAAGACCTTGATCTTTGATTATGTCAAAGTCATCCCACCAGGAGGGTGTCCACGGCATCGTTGGGGTCAAGCCGCTTAGCTATGGAGACAAGTGAATGCGCAACAAGGGATCTCTAACCTTCAAACCGTTTGAAGGAGAATACTCTCTGATATGATTTGAATCTCTGGCCAGAGTATGAATGAGATTAGGGAATGCGTTCCGAATCACATTCAAGCTAATCATATAAGCACAAGACACACATTGGATAGTAGACATGAGAAAATAAACTATCAAACCAAACAATGTGGTCAAGAGTATTAGATTAGAGAAGGACCGTATTGCATTTGTAATCTCGAACTGAATAGGTTCTCTAACCTCTTCTGATTAGCTTGGGTAACCATGATATGCTGCTAGGTGTCACTCATGGTTTGTGGAAGCCCTAGACGTGTATAATCACTAAAGGGAGAATTGAAAATAGTTTCAATTCACAATCGATGTAAAATGGTTTTAATCGCCCACTGCCTCGCTAAAAGGAACCTAATGGATCGCACACCGTAAAAGGTGGGGATTGGAGATTAAACGGAAATGAGTAAGAATGATTAAATGGTTTAATCATTTATTTATGGCAAGGATTAATTAATATGTTAATTAATCAAACGAATAAGTTCGTTAAAGACTTCGGGATAGTTTTGGACCTTAAGGCCCAATGGGCTTCGAACGTCAAGCCCATTAACTTAAGTTGTATGACAATTTAATGAATAAAGATTCATTAAAGCCCAAAAGCCCAAATCCCTTAGTAAGGCCGGCCATGAAGATGAATTAGGGTGTTTGGTTATTTAGGTCACTTAAAGAAGTGACTATATAAATGACTTTATAACTAAATATTCATTAAGGAGAATTAAGGGTTTATTTTGGGGGAAAATTGGTGAGAATTGTCTCTCCATTTCTCTCTAAAGAGGCCAACACCTTGGAGGGTACATCTAGCAATCCTACTACTCCAAGGTCACTCATTTCTTCTACAATCGAACCTTGGTGTCGAGAATTAGAGGTTCTCAATTTTGGGAACTTGGAGAACCTATTCTTCCATCCAAATCCATGGATCTAAGAAGCAAGGAATGAAGGCCCTTATCTCTTTGGGTGATTAGCCTTTGCTTATGCAAAGAGGAATCTACAAAGGTATTAATTTCAACTCACTTATGTTTTGAGTTGATTATTGGTTCACCAATCTACTAGGCTTTGAATTTCATGGTCATGTTTTGTTTTTGAGTACATACAAGCATGATTCCGCCTTTTAATTGTTAATTGCATGCTATATGATGTTGCTCAAATGAACATGTTTTACAAAATAATTCCTTCAGGAAATTGTTCACAAAGTCACCAAAATTTACTAAGGGGATTCTGCCAGCAATTTCCTATCAAAGTTATGCTCTTCCAAACATCTTTAGGTGGAGCAAATCTCATAGATTGACCACAGGATTGGTATTCTTCAACGACATGGGCAAGGGCATGGACAAGTGTATAATTAATGATGTATTCGATCAAAATGGAAGTAAAGTTTGCAGGGTTGATGTTCAAGAGTATTATTCCTTATTCTTGAAGTTTTACATCTTGCGTGCCAAAGACCACGCTTCTGGCCTTGATGCCACTTCTTGGCAGATCCTGATTCTACCATATTTTGTAAAAAAGCTCTAAAGTGGGTGAGAGAGAGGCACAAACTCAGATTTAGGTTCAGAAGGTTCTAGCCGAGCTAGGGTGGGTCTGTTTGGTACTTTCTAACCGCAGCTGAGCAAATTTGGTAGGCGTCTGACGAAGTAGAGCCTTTTGTTCGATTTATCTTTGCCGAAGCAAAGCATGTCTTACGGTACATCCATGCCAAAGCAGGACATGCATGCCATTCGATAAGCTCCAACTGAAATTGGGTCAAACAATTTGGTAAACTCCAGCTGAATCATTGGGTACCTTTCTCAAACATTTGTGGTAGTAATCAGATTTGAGAATTTCATAAACTTTCGTTTTTTACATTGTTGTTTTAGAAGCAAGTTAGAAACATGGAAGAATGAGAAAAATCTTCTTCGGTCAAAATACAATCGGATTTCATAAACTTCAGAATTGTACATATTCATGAGTACAAGTTCCAATCATGTATTTCTTCATGCAAGATCATCTTTCATGAATAAACAGTTTGTTAAGCGAGCCAAAGAGTCATGGAAACCTCTTTAGTGAGGTACTTCCTTTTATAATGCTTCAAGCATAAGTCCTCTAATAAAGATCATGATAATGGCTTATTCAACTCTATTCACACCATTGTTGGCTTTAACGGTTTCTCAGCTTCTCGATAGTCAAGTGGAGTTTCACGTCTTGTACCCACATAAAGTAATTTTGGTCATAAACTTCCAGGTCAGTGAAATTGAACTTATGACTGTTTGACGATCTACTGAATAGAGGGAACTAGATTGTGGTTGGTGCCAAGAAAAATAAAACCTCCATAAGCATCAAAGTTAGAACGTTCGAGGTTCTAAGACATGGTTTATTTTTAATTTGCATGAAAAACTTCGAGTTTTCCATGGTGAATTATTTATGTAAACTTTGGGTTCCAAAAGCACTTAATTCGAAACTTCAAGTTCGACTTTAAATGAACTTCTAGTTCATAAAAAGGGTACCTGTAAGAATACATAAGACAACATACAATTCAAGTGTAGTGGATATTAGGTTGCTTTAGGAACCCAAGTTTGGGCTTAGCCGTTACCCCAATAAAGTTAAATGCGATTAGAAGTAAACAAGCCAAAAAAAAAAAAAATTGCCCTGGTCCGAGAGAGACAGCAGCCTAGCAGCAGCAAGTTGCTGGGTTTCGTCAAGGAAACATGCCCTACATATCATCAGGTTGTGAGTTGGGTTCAGGCAGGTCATAACAGGCCGCACCATAGTGGAGTGGGTCGAGGAGGAGAGCAGGTCCAGCAAGTTACAAGCTTGCTAGGAATTCCAGAATCTGGACTGGGCTTCGGTGCCCAGTGAACCTACCCTGGTGGGTTGCACAGCAGATGCTAAACGACATCGTTTGGACCACTGGTCAGAGCTTTAGGCTCGGCTTGGCTCAGCGCGACTCTAGGTCACGGCTCAGCCGTTAGTTTCCATTTTGTTTTTTACTCGGTTTTAGGGTTTTCAAACCCTAGTTCATGCTTTTATTTCTTTGGTTTCTTTGACTCAAATAATTAATCATACCAATTTCAACAAAATATAACATAATTTGCATAATCAAAATATGAAAGTATCAATTGCGTATGCATGAACACATGCTTATATATATATATATTAACAAATATATGCAATATACAATATACAATATACAATGTATATATATAAAATAGTAGATTAGGGGTTCATACATCATGTTGAATGTTTTCATGCAATCAAGGACTTTTAAAAGCTTACAAAAAAAAAAAAAAAAAAAAAGATCAGGGACTTATAAAATTTCAATTTTGTGTTTTAGAAGAACCTGATTTGCTGGAAATGAAATATAGCCTTTGAATACTAGTTGTACAAGATCCTTTTTTGTCACAGCCCGTCCCGGAGGTACTGTTGACGGGAATGTGAAATGACGGAAGTGCCCTTGGCATTTTTAAGGTGCGTATGTTAGAGGCGTTATTTTGGTCCGAATATTAATTTAGCTAGAAGAATATTAGAGAGTTGGAAATTTTGAAGGTTGATTTCTTTTATTTGTATGGCTAGGATGAAATGGAGGGTGTGGGTTAATCTGGACCACACAAGACCTCTCCTTCCCTCTCCTTCCCCCGTGCCTTCCCTGTCTCTCCCTCTCCCTCACGAACTCACGCACACACACCCATTGTACGGCACACACCCAAAATCCTTCCAAACTCGACGGATCGAGGCAATTAAGGTATGTATCTTCATCGTTTCGACGTCCTGAGTTCATTGATGCTAGTTTTAGGAAGTGAAACCTTCGATTTCACGTGGATCCCGAACCTCCATTTTTGAGGTACTGTTCATGCAGTCGTTAAATGTCGCGTTTCAGGGAATTTCAAGCTTGTGGTGAGCTTTAGGAGGTCCTAAGGAAGCTCGGGGACGTTCGTTGGAGAGTTTTGGACGTCGGGATCGTAGGTTTCAAGGTTGGCCGAATCTTTGGTTTTTACAAGGTGAGATTTCTTGGTTTTTAGGCCCTAAAACTAGTCCAACGTGATAGTACACTCTTAGGGCTTCAATTTGGTATAAAATACGAAGAAAATGGGTGAAAAACGAAGGAGAACAAGGAGTTTGAAAACTGGCCGGAGTTTGGCCGGAGTCCGGCCGCCGGAAAAACCAGTCCGGCGAGCCCTGCGAAGGGGATGACACGTGCTGCACGTGCTGCGCGTGGCCTGCGCGTGGACCCGTGCCACGTGTGGCGCGTGGGGGCGCGTGAACACTCCAAATTTTTTTCTAAAATTATCCCGACGCTCGTGACGTCGAGTAGGTCGATGTGGTATATTCATATACCCAAATTGAGCACCGTATGAGAAAGTTATTACGATTATTGGTTAGGTGCTTTAATTAACGTTTTATAGTTTTCGCATTTAGGTGAAAATGTGAATTGACGATCCGACCGTTGGATCGTCACCAAACTCTGATACGTTGTAATACGTAATATTTGAGGATTATTGGAACTTACGGATTGGGAATCCGAGTTACGGATCTTCCGGAATTGGAGTTGTAAGTTCATAAAATAAAATGTTAACCGTCACTTAGTTTTGGAAATTGACGGAGATCCGACCGTTGGATGGTAATGAAATTTCAGGATGTTGTCCTAGAGATATATTGTGGGCCTCTGGAAGTTATGGATTTAAAATCTGAGTTGCAGATCTTTCGGATCGAACTGCGTAGTGATGTGTTTTATATAAGTTATATTCTATCGATATGATTTCTGAGGTTGGATTTGATTATTGTTCTAGGCGGCGATCGTCAGGACGCCTTGATGAGTTGTGCTAGGGAGTTGTAGGGCGAACTCCAGGTGAGTGGGCAGTTTTGTTTTCGTATTACCTATATACTATTGAGTTTTCCCAGAAATTGAATTTAAATGAAAGTATGATTTAAAATGCCATGGATAGATTTATATGAAAAGTATGATTTGAAATGCCATGCATAGAAGTATAGGAAAAGCATGAATTGATATATGATGCATATATATATGTGAATTGGTGCTGTTGACGCACAGGTAAGTATCAGGTGAGTTTTATATTATTCATGTGCATTGTTGATGTGTATATTGTGGATAGCTCATAACCTGCAATCATGGTGTTAGTGCTTATATTATTCACCACACCGCACGCTCGTCTTGGATCCAAGTAGGTGGATGTCGTACAGACCAAGTGAGGGTTCCGACATGCTAGTCGTATAGATTACTAGATGTGATTCCGACTAGTGGGTGACCTTAGATTATGTGCACAGATGATTGATGAGAGAAGCACTGGAGCGTATTATTACACCATCCATGTCGTACAGACTACTTCAGGTAGTTCCGACTTATCTGCAGTGTAGTGCCGTACAGGTCATCGAGGTGACTCCGGTTGGATTGGATGTTGAGCTATGGAATTAACCGTACAGGACCAACTGCAGGGTCTCCGGTTAATTCAACTTTTCACCTGTTACATTGATGCATCATTTATTTTGTTTTCGAAATTAAAACATGGCACACTTTCGGGTTTTAAAGAAAAATTGATGATTCGAGATTTATGAAAAGTATTATGTTATTATACTATTTTCTGGGAAAAGTATACAGGTTTTACAGTGAGGGGTTAGAATTATTTTTGGCGAAATGTTTTTGAAAAGCTTGGTTTTACTGACCCACTCAATTTTGTTTTTCGCCCCTCCAGGTTCTTGATAGCAGAGTTTTGGTGGCCACGAGGAATCCAATGGTATTCTGACAGAATTCACAAAAGTAGAACTCACCCTCGAGGGTTTCCATTTTAATAATTGTATTTTAAAAGCTTCCGAACTGTGTAAATGGTTACGTCATTCTCATGTGACGGCCAGCATGCCCTCCTTCGGGACGGGGTGTGTCAGTTGGTATCAGAGCCTAGGTTTCAATCTTGGACATCTTTAGAATTTCCTAGTGTATTCTGTCAGAACTTTACCGCCTCGTAGCGAGCCACGTAGTTGGGATGAGTTTAGTTTCCCGGATATAGTAGCTTAGGGGGGGAAACTATTGCTAATATAATCCAGTCTATTATCTAAGAAACCCTTTGAGACTGGTTATAAGTTGAATTACTCACTTGGAAAAGACGTTTTAGGTTATGCAAGTCAAAAGAATCTTCCTTCTGACAGGTGGGTCGAGACGACTACCTGGTTATGGGTTATGAATTTGTATTCTAGTGGAAACAGGAGTATTATTCGTTGTCACCGGAGGAAACAGCTGATTGAGAATTATTTAAGGAATTGTTAAAGAAAAGATTTATTCCTCCGGTATATTATGATGGTGGTAAGCAAGAGTTTGCAAAGGTGAAACAAGGAAGATGACGACAAATGAGTATTATAGAAAGTTTTTAGACTTGCCTCGTTTCCATTTGGATATTGTTGCTAAGTTGGTTGAAGTGTTATGTTGTTTTAGGCTGGATAATAAGAAGAAGTGAAGTTAGAACAAATTCTTCCAGCTTAGGTTTAATGCCACTGGTCAAAGGCGAAGTGATAGATTTACTGGTGATCCCAGATCTTAAAGACAAGGTGACTCGAGTAAGGAAAATGTACCTTTGTGCCATAGGTACAATATTAGACACTTTGGAAAGTGTGGGGATCAGTGAATGTGTTCATGTGGACGGATGGGACATAGAGTTATGAATGGTCCCTAGAATCAGTTATTACCCAGCAGTCTTCCCTGACACCACAATATCGATCCAGCAGGTTTATGGACTTAATAGTTTGGTCAGATGGGCCGTGAGTACAGGGATATTTGATGAGTTATAAGTCCAGCCGTACAGGCCACAAGAGGTGGATCCGGCGAACATATTATTTGGAAAATTGAGGAGTAAGCCGTACAGGTCATTCTAGCTGACTCCGGCTGATATATTTCTTATTATGGACGATGTTGCCAAAGAGAGTAATGTTGGAGCACGATCGAGGCGTATTTATGTATTTCTAATGAAGAACAAGATGATAATATTACACCTTCAGGGTGTCCAGTGATGGTGGAAGAAGTAGTTATGCCAGTGAATCTTATCGTATTAGACATTGTGGATTTCGATGTGATTTTAAGCACAGATTGGTTAGGTTATAATCTTTCCAATATGGATTATCAGAGGTTACTTTTATGGGTATGCAAAGTGGATTGAGTTAGGCCGTTATTTATGCTGTGAGAGCAAAGAGATTGTTATCAAAAAGCTGCCAAGGATACTTAACTCATAGGGTGCTAAATGATGTTGCTTCTAATGGTACGAGAGATGTAAGGCGGTTAGACATTTTCTTGATGTTTTCCCTGAGGAATTACCTGGATTGCCGTTAGGCGGAGATATGGAGTTCACTATTGATTTGTCTCCAGGCACAAATTTTATGTTAAAGATTGGTTCATGATGAGTTAAGGGAATTAAAAATTCGGTTACAGGAATTGGTTGACAAAGGTATCATTTAAAGTACATCACGTTGGGGGGAGCACTAGTTTTTTTGGTGAGGAAGAAAATGGACATTAAGGCTATGTTTTAATTATAAGTAATTGAATCGGGTAATGATCAAGAACCGTTATCCATTGTTGCGTATTGATGATTTATTGATCAACTTAGAGGTCTGCGTATTTCCTAAGATTGACTTAAGGTCTGGTTGTTACCGATTGAAGAGTTAATGATAACGTTTCTACGATTGTGTTCAGGACTCGTTACGGTCATTATGAGTTTCGTGATGCTATTCGAATTGACGGATTCTCCTGCTGTTTTATAAGTTGATGGATGAAGTTTTCCAAGAATATCTTGACAGGTTCGTTATTGTTGTCATTGACGATACTCTGGGATACTCTAAGCCGAGAGCAGAGCATGTTAGATATTTAAGTTGATGTTACAAAGATTGAAGGAACGTTGATTGTATGCTAAGTTTAGCAAATGTCAATGTTGTATGAATCAACAACAATTATAAAATGCGTTATATGCTTAAGGTATTCAAGCGAAATTTTAAAAGGTAGCAGCGATTGAGAATTTGGAACAACCGCGAACCGTGGCTGAAGTTTGGAATTTTCTTGGCTTAGCAGGGTGTTATAGATGGTTTGTTGAAGGTTTTAATGATGCTTCTTTGAGTGGTGTTGGATGTGTTAAAGTGGAAGTGTTAAGGTAATTGTCTATGCTCCGCGACAAATGGAAACCTCATGAGATAAATTATTCTACTCGTGATTTGGAATTAACAACTATCATCTTTGCTGGGAAGATTGTGAGACATTATCTTTATGAAGAAAAGTGTAAGATTTCTACGAATCATGAGAGTCTCCAATATCTGTTTACTCAGATGAATCTAATCTTAGGCAACGAAGATGGATTGGGTTGCTTAGTGATTATGATTGCACGACCAGGGTGATCTTGAAATTTTTGCGACCAAAGCACTTGGTAGGAAAGCTCCAGTAAGAATTGATGCTTTGTATACTTGTTATGTTTTCCTTCTTGTGGATTTGAGACCTACTGGGATGAAGCTTAAGGTAAAAGTTAAGAAGAAGTTTTATTGGCTAATTTTCAAATTAGGCTGATTTTAGTTGATTGTCTACTTGACGCCTAGAAATGTGAGGAAGGAAATTTTGGATGAAGCGCATTGTTCAGCTTATGCGATGCACCCGGGAGGAACAAAAATGTATCATACCATTCGACCATTTTATTATTGGCCGGGTATGAAAAGAGAAATTGCTGAATATGTGAGCAGGTGTATTATTTGCCAGCAAGTGAAAGCGGAAAGAAAGAAGCCCTTTGGGCGAATGCAACCCCTTCCCGTTCCCCAGTGGAAATGGGAAAATATAACCATGGATTTCGTGTATAAACTTCCTCGTACACGAAATGGATTTGATGGTATTTGGGTAATTGTGGATCGACTCACCAAATCGGCGCATTTCATTCCTGTGAGGGAGAAATACCCTGTGAATAAATTGGCTAAGTTGTTTATCTCGAAGATTGTCAAGTATCATGGAGTTCCAGTAAATATTATCTCTGACTGAGACCCAAGATTTACTTCTAAATTCTGGGTGGCTTTTCAGGAAGCTCTGGGTACACAATTGCTTTATAGCACAGCTTATCATCCTCAAACTGATGGGCAATCAGAGAGGACCATTCAGACATTAGAGGATATGTTGAGATCTTCAGTACTGCAATTTGGTGATTCCTGGCATGATCGTCTAGACCTGATGGAGTTTGCTTATAATAATAGTTTTCACTCGAGTATCGGTATGTCACCATTTGAGGCACTTTATGGTAGGGCGTGTCGAACGCCATTATGTTGGTCCGAGGTTGGTGAAAGGGTGTTAGAAGGCCCTGAGATCGTGGACGAGACAACTCAAAATGTTCAGGTAATTAAGTCAAACCTGAAAGCAGCCCAGGATCGACAGAAGAGTTTAGCAGATCGGCGTACTACTGATAGAGTGTATGATGTGGGTGCTTGGGTGTTTTTGAAATTGTCACCTTGGAGAGGTGTGGTACGTTTTGGAAAAAGAGGAAAACTAAGTCCGAGATACATTGGACCTTATGTGATCATTGAAAGAGTTGGTGAAGTTGCCTACCGGTTGGAGCTGCCTCCGGAGTTATCTAAGGTCCATAATGTGTTCCACGTCTCTATGCTTCGGCATTATATTTCTGATCCTTCTCATGTGATTCCTCCTCAACCGTTAGAGATTAATCCAGATTTGACGTATGATGAGGAACCGGTCACTATATTGGATTGGAAAGATAAGGTTCTAAGGAACAAGACGGTGAGTTTGGTAAAGGTGTTATGGAGAAACCATTCTGTTGATGAAGCTACTTGGGAGACGGAAGACCGGATGAGAGAGATGTACCCAAGATTCTTCTACGAGTGTTAAATGATTTATTTGGTTATGGGAATTTCGGGGACGAAATTCTATAAGGAGGGGAGATTGTCACAGCCCGTCCCGGAGGTACTGTTGACGGGAATGTGAAATGACGGAAGTGCCCTTGGCATTTTTAAGGTGCGTATGTTAGAGGCGTTATTTTGGTCCGAATATTAATTTAGCTAGAAGAATATTAGAGAGTTGGAAATTTTGAAGGTTGATTTCTTTTATTTGTATGGCTAGGATGAAATGGAGGGTGTGGGTTAATCTGGACCACACAAGACCTCTCCTTCCCTCTCCTTCCCCCGTGCCTTCCCTGTCTCTCCCTCTCCCTCACGAACTCACGCACACACACCCATTGTACGGCACACACCCAAAATCCTTCCAAACTCGACGGATCGAGGCAATTAAGGTATGTATCTTCATCGTTTCGACGTCCTGAGTTCATTGATGCTAGTTTTAGGAAGTGAAACCTTCGATTTCACGTGGATCCCGAACCTCCATTTTTGAGGTACTGTTCATGCAGTCGTTAAATGTCGCGTTTCAGGGAATTTCAAGCTTGTGGTGAGCTTTAGGAGGTCCTAAGGAAGCTCGGGGACGTTCGTTGGAGAGTTTTGGACGTCGGGATCGTAGGTTTCAAGGTTGGCCGAATCTTTGGTTTTTACAAGGTGAGATTTCTTGGTTTTTAGGCCCTAAAACTAGTCCAACGTGATAGTACACTCTTAGGGCTTCAATTTGGTATAAAATACGAAGAAAATGGGTGAAAAACGAAGGAGAACAAGGAGTTTGAAAACTGGCCGGAGTTTGGCCGGAGTCCGGCCGCCGGAAAAACCAGTCCGGCGAGCCCTGCGAAGGGGATGACACGTGCTGCACGTGCTGCGCGTGGCCTGCGCGTGGACCCGTGCCACGTGTGGCGCGTGGGGGCGCGTGAACACTCCAAATTTTTTTCTAAAATTATCCCGACGCTCGTGACGTCGAGTAGGTCGATGTGGTATATTCATATACCCAAATTGAGCACCGTATGAGAAAGTTATTACGATTATTGGTTAGGTGCTTTAATTAACGTTTTATAGTTTTCGCATTTAGGTGAAAATGTGAATTGACGATCCGACCGTTGGATCGTCACCAAACTCTGATACGTTGTAATACGTAATATTTGAGGATTATTGGAACTTACGGATTGGGAATCCGAGTTACGGATCTTCCGGAATTGGAGTTGTAAGTTCATAAAATAAAATGTTAACCGTCACTTAGTTTTGGAAATTGACGGAGATCCGACCGTTGGATGGTAATGAAATTTCAGGATGTTGTCCTAGAGATATATTGTGGGCCTCTGGAAGTTATGGATTTAAAATCTGAGTTGCAGATCTTTCGGATCGAACTGCGTAGTGATGTGTTTTATATAAGTTATATTCTATCGATATGATTTCTGAGGTTGGATTTGATTATTGTTCTAGGCGGCGATCGTCAGGACGCCTTGATGAGTTGTGCTAGGGAGTTGTAGGGCGAACTCCAGGTGAGTGGGCAGTTTTGTTTTCGTATTACCTATATACTATTGAGTTTTCCCAGAAATTGAATTTAAATGAAAGTATGATTTAAAATGCCATGGATAGATTTATATGAAAAGTATGATTTGAAATGCCATGCATAGAAGTATAGGAAAAGCATGAATTGATATATGATGCATATATATATGTGAATTGGTGCTGTTGACGCACAGGTAAGTATCAGGTGAGTTTTATATTATTCATGTGCATTGTTGATGTGTATATTGTGGATAGCTCATAACCTGCAATCATGGTGTTAGTGCTTATATTATTCACCACACCGCACGCTCGTCTTGGATCCAAGTAGGTGGATGTCGTACAGACCAAGTGAGGGTTCCGACATGCTAGTCGTATAGATTACTAGATGTGATTCCGACTAGTGGGTGACCTTAGATTATGTGCACAGATGATTGATGAGAGAAGCACTAGAGCGTATTATTACACCATCCATGTCGTACAGACTACTTCAGGTAGTTCCGACTTATCTGCAGTGTAGTGCCGTACAGGTCATCGAGGTGACTCCGGTTGGATTGGATGTTGAGCTATGGAATTAACCGTACAGGACCAACTGCAGGGTCTCCGGTTAATTCAACTTTTCACCTGTTACATTGATGCATCATTTATTTTGTTTTCGAAATTAAAACATGGCACACTTTCGGGTTTTAAAGAAAAATTGATGATTCGAGATTTATGAAAAGTATTATGTTATTATACTATTTTCTGGGAAAAGTATACAGGTTTTACAGTGAGGGGTTAGAATTATTTTTGGCGAAATGTTTTTGAAAAGCTTGGTTTTACTGACCCACTCAATTTTGTTTTTCGCCCCTCCAGGTTCTTGATAGCAGAGTTTTGGTGGCCACGAGGAATCCAATGGTATTCTGACAGAATTCACAAAAGTAGAACTCACCCTCGAGGGTTTCCATTTTAATAATTGTATTTTAAAAGCTTCCGAACTGTGTAAATGGTTACGTCATTCTCATGTGACGGCCAGCATGCCCTCCTTCGGGACGGGGTGTGTCATTTTTAATGTCGGATTTCTATCCTTATGAGTTGTATCACGTTCAATATAAAAAAAAAATTAATCAATAGCAAGTATATTAATTCAATAAAATAAAAAAGTTAATCACAATAAGAATGATGGAAACGCAATACTCGATCTCCTTATTGAAGATAGACAAGTTCGTTTTAGCACATCATTAAGATTGTGTTGATGACGTGTTACATGCCTATTTAAATGAAGAGTTATACAGAGAGGGAGAAGGGTGGAAACCAGAGAGAAAAGAGAGAATTGGGTGAATTATGTGGTGCGCTTTCTCACCCCATTGAGCCTTTATTTATAGAAGTAAGGAAGAAATAATTTTTGCCTTTCAAGTAATACATAACAATCAGGAAACTATCAAAAAGATATTATAAAATTCCAATAAGATTTACACCATCACATTCTTAACTAAATTAGGACTACAACATAGAAGATCTTATTTCAACAAACATGTCTTTAAATTGAATGCTTATCACAAAATACATTAAGGTGCACATATGGCAGCATAAAAGCTACAAAATTATTATTTTTTCTTGAAATGAAAAGAGGAAATTGTAGCAATGGTCTCTAGACTTTAACCCAATTGGAGTAGTGGTCCCTCAACTAAAAATCCATGACAATTGGTCCATTAACTCATCAAAACATGCAGCTATAAGTCATTTTGTCAACTCAGTTAGAACTTCCGTCAAAACGAGTCACGTGCCACACACGTGATGCTGAATCAAGAGGCAAAAATGAAAAACTAAACTAGAAAAATTCTAGCAATGGTCTTTAACTTTAATCCAATTGGAGAATTAGTCCTTCAACTTTAACCTAACTGGAGTAATGGTTGCTTAAACTTTAATCCAATTGTAGTAATGGTACTTCTAATGTGACTCATTTTGATGAAATTCTAATGAAGTTGACGAAAAGGACCATAGCTGCATTTTGTTGAGTTAAGGGACCAATTGACACACCCCGACTCGGAATGTCCACTAGAACTTTGAATCGAGCTGTGTTGGCCGACACCTGGAAGGTGACGAAGCCATAAAGTGTAGTTGTGTGGAAGATATGAATAAATTTAAACCTAAACGTGCCTAAATATAAGAGTGCACTGGTGTGCGGGATTGAACCCATCTCACACATGATGTCAGAGCATAAGTAAAGTACAGTACAATAGGATGAGAATTATACCATTGAAGGTATTCATCTGTACCAAGATTTGCCAATATTCCTCGTCGACACAAAAGCTCTACTACTAGAACCTAGAGGGGCGAAAAATAGAAGGGTGAATGGGCAAAAACAAAGTTTTAGAAAACACATTTCTCTTTTTTGAAAGTACTAACCCCTCACTGTAAAACCCGTATAGTTTCCAGAAAATACTACTACATAGGTATGTAAACCAATGCACAAGAGCAGCAAAAACTGAAGTATGCCATGTCATAATATCTTAGCAATAATAAATGTAAACTAAGTGTGAAAACAATATAAAATAGTATGCCAGTCAAAGTCACCTAACATGACCTGTATGACTGGATTTGTAGCTCATTAATCTAGGTTAGCACACGAGTCGGAGTCACCTAGTGTGACTAGTACGACAGGCTGGGTATAAATATGTACTCTCAAGTGCTACGATCACATGAAGGCTGTGCGATAATTTGCAAGTCACCTACGAGTTAGAACCATGTATTGTGGTATGTACTACAAGTTGGCACCAGACTTGGATCCAAGGTGAGCATGCAGTGCGGGAGGTGAACAATCACGTGAAGGCTGACCTTAGCCTCGGGCAGGAGCACTAATACCTAGGTTTAGCCTTATTGAGCTCCAAATAAATGTGTGCATACCAATGCAATACAATCCATTCAATCACATAATACTCACCTGAAGCTTACTTGAGTCTTTGCAGTAGCACACAATACAATTCACAAGTGTAACAATGCAATATTTAAAATGTAACTTATTTACGACAGGTCGAGCAAGCATAGTTCCATATGAAACGCTTATGGAACCTGTATATAAATATATATATATATATATATATATATATATATATATATATAGAAAACAAATGCCCACTCATAGAACATGACTTTGGGTCGAACCCGCCTTGCGGGCTTCATAGATCCTTGCAATGCGTTTCACCCTTAGAAGGCCCAATGAAGATCAGAGTTGGTTGAAAAAATGGCTGGAAAGTGGCCAAATGACCACGGATTGGAACTTTCCAGAATGAACCGTGACCTTCCTTTGTGTTTTCCGAGCTCCTTGGCCGGAAATGGTCATAATTCATCGGAGAAGAGTGATGCACAGTGATGGTACTGTGCAGTGTGGGGAGGTAGTTTTCAAAGTACTTTTCTCCTATTTCTAGGTCGAATGGCTCACAAGGATTACAAGGGATGATGATGGGGGTGTTGCCTTGCTGTGGTTGCAAGTGTAGAGGTGTGGGTGTATGTGTGTCTTGGCAAAAGAGGAGGAGAAGGAGTAAAGGTGAGTAAGAGTGGAAGAAGAAACAGAAAATAGAGAGAGTGAGAGAGAGATATCACGGGACAGAAAAGGAAACCCCCAGAAAAATGAGGAATCTTGCCATGTGTCAGTGTAAGTGCAGTAAAAAAATGTAGAAATATCTCCAATGCAGAAATTACCCAAAATGCCCCTATCATTCTAAGTTCCGTAAAATCTTTGTTTTAGCTCCAAATTCAATTTCGCTTGCGCCCATCAAATCTAGGATACCAGGTAACTGGAGTGAATGTATCACATCTCGTTATAATGGTAGCTCCAAAAGATTCAATCACCAACAATAAATTCGTTTAGCAGAGTATTTGTTGGGTGATTGAAAAGTTAACGATCACCACTAAACTTCAATGCCTGTGCGATTTTTCTGGATAATCTACTTGCCTTCGAAATAACATGAACTGCAATAGAAAGGCCACATACCCAAAGTTAACTAGAATGTTTTCTACCACAAGGAGGTGACTATGGCATCATGGTCAAGGTAAATGTCGATCGAATCGCCATAAAGTCTGATAAGTTCAAGAATGAGAAATTTTGATAAGTGGTCTAAAATGTAGTCCTTTCGGACCAACGGAAGGTGAGTTAACTTGTCAAGTCGATAGATAATCACCGAAACATCATCATGACACCCACACGTACAAAAAACCTCATACTAGGAGATTATGGTGATATTTCCCATCTCTTCTCAAATACAATAAGTGATTATAACCGCTCGAACGATTTCTAAGGATTCATAGGTAACGTCATATCAATACTCCTGAATCCCAACTAGAATGGAATAGGACAAGCTAAAGATGTTCAAGGGTAAATATATCTTTTGCTATGGTAAATAGTATTTATGTTGCACAACCGGGATAATACACGATAGTGTAATTATAGACATTGATTTGATTCTTCCATCGTCGTTACCAAAGATTTAGTTCCCTTCAAATGAAGATGTATTTGAGAGGTCTAAGGTTGATAAAGATTTTGGACACGTTTCTCCACAAAAGATAGTTCAAATGAAGATGATGATAATTGACTCTAGGTCATGAACAAAGATAGTTCATTTCAAACGGTTCTACATGTTAGAAAATATAAGTGATATTCCGCAATGCTGCCTCTGCCAGTTGAAACATTCAAAGGACACGTCATCGCGGATTTCTAAATGATCAATGTTATCGAAAGGTGTAAAATAGAGGTAAGGTGAGACAACAATTCAATTGTCAGGAACTTTATTCATAGTCAACATCCCAAACTAAACTAACTTTCCTCGGTGTTAAGTGAAGGACAATACTATAGTTGAAAAATCGCTAACAAATTATCGATAAAATCGACAAGACCAAGAATGTCTCGCATTTCGCAACACTTTGCGAGAATTTCAATTTTCTTCCCCCAAAACCTTTTTGGGAAAAGAAAAGAATATTGTTCATTGAGAGAGCATCTCCCAAGAAACGTACCCATTTAAACAAAGCTAACATTTGAGGAATTCGGTATAAAGTTGACTGTTGAAAATTAGCGAATTTAATCTCGTTGCTCGGATAGGTGAGAAAGTCAGCTGTAAGACTACTACAAAAGTTGTCAAGTTATGAAAAAAAACTTTGAGTTCCAAAAGTTTGTTGAACGGGACCATCAATCTTGAAGTATAGGTTAATGGTTTTTAATCGTCACCCGACTGAGTTGTTAAAATCTAAGTACAATCCTAAGGTTCAGCCTTTTGTCTTCGCGGATGGTTTTGAGGTTCTCCAGATAAAGTGTTTGGTTAGGTGAATTTCCTAATCTGTAAGCTTTGTAACTAAGTTTCTCAATGATGTCGGAAACGTTCAATATGAAACAAGGAAAATTGGTGTAATACTAGGAAGTGGGTCGATGATGTACTTCATTTCACAATTTTTGTGATATCCCATGTAAAATTTTGGGAAATGATGTCCAAGGTATTCATCCTTGAGATGTACCATGCTACTTCCTTTCATTATGCCACATGCTAATAGGTCTTCACAGTTTTCTTGACACTCAATTCACTCAAACAATGAGAAATTAACTCGTACTTTGATTTTATTGTCTGCCTGTGGAGGCGATCAACAAATGGCTAGTCAAAGAGGTTTTGTTTACCTAGATAGGTGTTTAGGTAAAAACAACTACGAGTTTACTATCCTAACGCAAGACTTGCTCCAAAGTTTCCACGATTTAGTTTCTTCGGCTAAAGTAGTCACCATTAATCAATCTATCAGTATGGCCGCTAAATAACGCATAAATCATACCTTTGATTTTTTTTTTCGTTACCCTGAAACTATGAACCTGTGTCCTGGCATAAAGGTATCACTCCTAGATACTAGCATGTGTCCGATATCAGAAATCATAACACCTGAATATGTTGGAAATGTGCCCTAAAACCAAACATATGATGATACTTTACGGACATTTCACATGTTAAACTAATCTAGTTTAATATCAAGGGCAAAGATTATTGTTTGAGCCGTCTCATATAAATGTTATATGCTTAAACGATAAGTCCAAGGAATATGTGATTGGGAGAATGCGATCTAAAGAAGTTAGATTCATGAGACCATTCTTTCGTAGACACATCCTAAACGTTCCTGATCATAAGATTGCCAATTGGGCATTGACAGTCCGTTAAGATCAGTACGTGCTGTGTATTCTCTCAGGGAGAGTGACTAGTCTCGAGTCATTGGTGTGTGTGACATCAAGACAAGTACGTAGGTGCTCAATAGAGAATGAGTTCACTGAACACGATCAACGAAGAGTTCTCATATTCATGTCACATGAGAACTCATGGTTGGGATAATGCAAAGTAGTCCTTTGACCTGAGGCATCACGTTTGTCTTGTGGTTAAGTCCTTGATCTTTGATTATGTCAAAGTCATCCCATCCGCGGGTGTCCACGGCATCGTTGGGGTTAAGCCACTTAGCTATGGAGGCAAGTGAATGTGCAACAAGGGATCTCTAACCTTCAAACCGTTTGGGGGAGAATACTCTATGATATGATTTAGAATCTCTGGCCAGAGTATGAATGAGATTTAGGAAGTCGTTCCAAATCACATTCAAGGAAATCATATAAGCACACGAATCACATTGGATAGTAGACATGAATAAATAAACTATCAAACCAAACAATGTGGTCAAGAGTATTGTATTAGAGAAAGACCGTATTGCATTTGTAATCCTAAACTGAATAGGTTCTCCACCTCTTCTGATTAGCTTGGGTAACCATGATATGCTGCTAGGTGTCACTCATGGTTTGTGGAAGCCCTAAACGTGTGTAATCACTAAAGGGAGAATTGAAAGTAAGTTTCAATTCACAATCGATGTGAAATGGTTTTAATCGCCCACTGCCTCGCTAAAAGGAACCTAATGGATCGTACACCGTGTAAGGTGAAGATTGAAGAAACAATGGAGATGAGTAAGAATAATTAAATGGTTTAATTATTTATGGCAAGGATTAATTAATATGTTAATTAATCAAATGAATAAAGTTTTGTTAAAAGACCACGGGTTAGTTTTGGGCCTCAAGGCCCAATGGGCTTCGAACGTCAAGCCCATTGACTTAAGTTGTATGACAACTTAATTCACAAAGGCCCAAAAGCCCAATAAAACCCTTATGGCCGGCCATGTTAGAGAGAATGGCCTTTTGGTTCTTTAGGTCACTTATTTGAATTGACTATATAAAGGACTTTATAGCCTAAATTCATAAAGGGTTTCTTTTGGAGAAAATTGGTGAGAACTTGTCTCTCCTTTTCTCTCTAGGAGGCCGGCCCCCTTGGAGGGTGCATCTAGCAATCCCACTACTCCAAGGTCACTCATTTCTTCTGCAATCTCTCCTTGGTGTGGAGACTTAGAGGTTTTAAATTTTGGGAACTTGGAGAAACCTTTTCATCCATCCAAATCCATAGATTTTAGATGCAAGGAATGAAGGCCCTCTCTTTGGGTGATTAGCCTTTGCTTATGCAAAGAGGAATCTACAAAGGTATAATTTCAACTCACTTTGTTTTGAGTTGAGTTTTGGTTCACCAATCTACTAGGCTTTGAATTTCATGGGTAATGTTTTGTTTTTGAATGCATGCAAGCATGATTCCGCCTTTTAATTGTTAATTGCATGCTATAGATGTTATTCAAATGAACATGTTTTCACATAATCATCCTTCAAGTGGTATCAGAGCCTAGGTCTAGTACTTGGTGAATCCTTTTGGGTTTTGTAGTTCATAGTTTGTGATTTAAAAGTTGTAATATGTTACAAGCTTTATTCTTGTTTCTTTGAATGTAAATTTTGTTAGAAAATTTGCCATCTCAAATGTTGTAGATGTAGTTCATATGAGCATGAATATTGGAGCTAAAATTTGGTGCCATGATTTTGGGAATTTTCGGCCAAATCCAAAGGGTGATTTTTTGGGTTCTTGTTTGACTTGTTAAAAGTGTTTTCAAGTGACTTTTGGAACCCCTATGTACCCTAGTTTGGTTATATGTTATTTCCCTAAAGTTTGAATGGTTTTGGAATGTTTTTGGGTGAAAAATGTTCATGGAAAATTTTTGAGTTTTTCATGAATGTTCTTCATTGTTCTTGACATTTTTGCCAAGAACAAAAAGTTTTGTGTTTTGATTCAAAGTTTTGATTTATTTCATAAAGTTTATGTTTTATGTTTTTCAAATGTTTAAATGTTTTAGATATTTGTTTAAATGGTGATAGAAATAATGGTGGGTGTGAAAGGATTAATTCCCTTTCACACACACCACTTGTGCACTTGCATGCTTTATGTCAAAACTCACAAATCAACACACACATCACTCACATCTCCTCTCCAAAACCGGCCACCCTATATGTAGGGTACTTTTGGGGCTTTTATGAAATTACATAAAGTTTTGATACTTTTGTGTATTTGCACTTTGGCCCAAAAGTTTACGTTTTTACGTTTAGGTCCAAAAACGCTAAAGGACAAAATGTTTTGATCCTTTAATGAAGTTTTTTGCATTGTTTAAATTTTGGGTTCTAGTGTAATTACATGAAGTAGTGGACTTTTGTGTTCTTACAAAGTGACCCCAAAAGTTTATGTTTTTGCAATATTGCCCAAAGGTTGTGGTAATTGCATTTTGGCCCAAATTAGGTTGAGAACAAAATTGTTTTGTCTCTTTAAATGAGAATTGGATTTTCATTTCATTAGCTCCATTTAAATCAATTTTATGGATACAAAAACCAAATGAAAATGTTGCATTCTATTTAATTAGTTAAAGTGTTAATTAATTAAAGGATGATTATGAACCTAAGCCTAATATAATTGAGCTATGTGAAAGGCCGTTTCAAATTTGTTTGAACCATGAGAATGTGTAGATTAGATTTTGGTTGTAATTTGATTTGATCAAATGTTGTAAAAGGGCATAAGCCCTTCTTTACTTTAAGGTAATTTGTTTTATGCAAATGTTGTAATGAGCATAAGCTCACCTTTACTTTGAAGTACTTCTTTCTTGCTTTATTTGATATGCATGAAAATGAAGTAGTTGGGTCCAACGCCCCTAAGAAAACACGCCTTAATGTGATTAAACGCGTAACTAAAATCAATCACCATCCCTAGACCGAGATTCAACACAAGGCTCGTGTTGAATCTAAACAAAGGTTCATAGTCATCCTAAGGCCCTAAGGCAACTATATAGTCCATCAAATGAATGCAAAGGTTATGTTAGTAGTATCATATACTCTTGCTTTAAAAACCGTTTTATAAGTATAGTGGGAGTATTATATACAACTAAAACAATCAAATGGACCAATAGTTGTAATAGGACCAAACCATTATTAAGTTGATAAGCGTGAGAGTGCTTTGAACACTTTTTCGTGGCCTTCCACCATGGTAGGCTCCAATTGTTTATGACTTGTACACCACCTTCACCCTATCATGGGGAAGTGCAAAGTGCATGCTTATACTCAGGAGGAGTCTATATACATACTTGATGAGGTGAGTGTAGGCAACGAGGATGGCCGACATCGTATCATCGTGAGGCTATTCTTGAACCCCTTTATGAACTAAGCATGGTGGGAATGACTTAACTAAGTGCAATGGAGCCAACATCATATCATTGTGAGGTAACATTCTCTAGAGGCCAAATAAGATGGGTACTTGCAAGTGATGCAAATGAGTAAGCGTACTCTCTCATTATTATTAATGCTAGCCAACATCATATCATTGTGAGGTGGGCTTGGTAGTAGTGAGTCTCCCATACCCTACTAAGAGTTTCATCCAAAACTCTCGAATTCCAATGAGGGATATGGAATTTGCCAAAAATAGTGGGTGGTGCTATTTGATTTAAAGACCCGAATCAAATGGCTTAAAATCAATCAATTTATATTTGTTATGTATTTGTTTACCAATATATTTGCAAACGCTATCCCACACTTGACAAATAAAAGCTGAAAGCTTTAGTTTCCGGACTTGGTACTACAAAACCATAGATTGTCTTTAATGGCTTGTAAGTGTACCTAAGTAGTCTCATCCTCACAATCTTCCTATTGATAATGTATCATTAGAAGAATATGTTAGAAAAGTCTATCATAAAGAGGACAACACTTTTAATGTCATAATTCTTCAATTACAAAATGTTGTATGAAGAAATAGGAGTTGCTTTGAACAACTCTTAGTCAATGCAAACACTTAGTGCTTGTTTCTTTGTTACATGAACAAGGAACTTGAGAAGAAAGCACAAAGGCATGGACACTTAATGTGCCATGATTCTTCACTTACAATTTGTTGTATGAAGAAATAAGAGTTGCCTTGTACAACTCTTGAAAGTTTGTAATTATGTTTAGAACATAATGGTTGGTTGACAAAATTAGTCCATCAACATGGACTTATGATGATTTTGAATCATTGAGTGTTGAAGTGTTAAACCACTTAACGAGACGGAAACTAGGCAAGGACTTCACCTTTATGTCCCTATCCTAATGGTTCACTAAGTTTATTGTAAACTATGTAGTGAACAATAACTGCACTCTCTCCAAATTGTTTAATGTGTATAACACAATTGAAATAAGTTTCAAGAGAGATAGTGGGAGTTTAGGGACCATGACTATTGTAGTCAAAGGAGAAGTCAAATGAAGAAGATAATATTAACTCCAAGGGAACAAACTTTCTTTATGAAAGGATGGACATTGGAAGGGGTATTTGCAAGAAATGTCTTGCAAGTGTCAAGAACACACCTTTCGAAGGTGTTGTAAATTGTTCTTGAATAGTTCAAAACAGTTGGTTCTTCTACTTGAATGTTTGATTCCGTATTAGTAACTATGTTTTACAATCGTTGTAAAAGTGTGACTAATAAGAAGTAGAAGATATATGAGAGAAGAAAAGGTACTTCACATTCGGAACGTGAATAAAATATAGATCTCTGCGAAGGCAGATAGTACTTACTTCCTCATATGAACTACCAAAGAAATTGGAAAAACCAAAGATTGTCTTTACATTCCAATTTTAAGGAATTTAATTCCGTCACTATAGTAGAGATGGATGAATGTTTTGTTTGACAAAACATTGTTCTTTATTAATCAATGATTGGATTATAGTAATCTAATTGATTGTCTCTATAGTAGAGATGATATGGTAGTGTTAACTGTTTAGAATATAACGATGCTTAAAACCCAAAAGGTTGCAAGGTAGTGATTAATCTAAACTAAATTGTGATACCTCTAAATCATAAATTAAGAGTTGGTCAAAGATGGATGCTTTGGATTGTTAGATCCGGATCCAATACCTTCTTGTTAAATTTTGTATAGAGGCGAAATGTTCGAATCTTTATTCTTTTGGAAAGAAGAAAGAATCACAAAGTTGTTGAGGTTAATTCACTTAGATGTTAGTGGGACTTGTCCACAACATAATACTACTCATGTTGTATGACATTCACCGAAGATCACTCTCGGTTGGACTATAGTTTATTTTGAATAAACACAAGTCCGAATACTTTGCAAAAGGTTTCAAAGAATTCAAGAAATGTAAGTTGATGAGTAAGACGTCTAAAGTATTTACCTCCTTAGATTTGATCCAAGGAAAAGTAACACTTTAGATGAGTTTCCTTCAAAGATATCAAGGAAAGAAGCATCATGAGATAATGAATTTCTCCATTAGGAGAAGAACGAACTCGAATAAGATTTAGTTCATTAGATGTTATCTATTACCCATATATAGGATATATACTTCTAAAACAATATGATTGTCAATTAGAAGATCTTCCAAAAATTTTCATAACTCCATAAGATGTAGTTGGAAAGAAAGACAAATCTTAAGCATATTAAGATTTGGGGTTGTGAGCTAATAAGCAATATTTGTTTGATAACAATCTTGTGGGATATCCTTAAATTAACTTTTGGATATCGCTTCTATAGACCAACTAACAAATGTTGTTTTGTTGGGTAGTATATTGTAATTCTACAATATGATTTGCCTAAACGCAAATGGACGAAAGATAGAACTCAAAGAATGGGTTCTTTGAGAGACAAGATAATAATCAACAAATATAACAACCTAGTTCCTATACCAAAAGCTCCAAGGTAGTCAAGAAGGATTTATAAACCGTCTCAGTTGAATGGTTTGAACTTTATGACTATGTCATAGATTTGCACCTCTTAATTCGAAAGAAATAAGAATGAAAATCCTTATGACTACATTGAATGTATATACGATATATACTCAAGGAAGTGGTAAAGTACCATTTAACCCGAAATAATGAAACCTTCATAGCTAAATGGTAGCTTAAGGTAACTACAATCAAAAGGATGGTTGACTTTGAAGAAACCAATTTTGACGTAGTCTTGGTTTCAATTAATTCGAAGATAGCTAGCTACAACTAAATGGTGATTCAATGTTTGGACATAATATGGGTTTCCGAAACCATTATTAAGATAGTCTTGATAATATATGTCTAAAACTATAAATCACAAGACATGTAAGTTGTAGAGATCCATCCATCATGAATCTTAGCAAGCTAGTGGGAGCTATAAGCATCTTATGAGAAAAGGATCAAATCGTTTGATTTCTCATAAAGATGTAAATGAATCTTTTGTTTACTAGGTTTACAAAAGATTAGTGGGAGTTAATCATGTTCCTAAAATTTAAATATATATGATATATTAATTTTGGAAATGAAAAGAACACTTCTTCATTAAGTTATAACTTTAAAACATTATATGAAGATAGAATGTATATGGGAGATATAGTCTATAAACATGGGATGGAAATCTATAATGATATATTTCATGATATAATTGGATTATATCAATCCCTAATAATAGACAATAGATGATAGGAAGTTTCTCATATGATGATAAACTTCAATTAGAAGGACAACTCTAGTGAGACTAAGAAGTTGCTCTTCTCAAAGAGAACGTACTCTTTGACTCCCAAAGAAATAATGCGTAAATAGAATCCTTTATGCATACGCATAAAAGGGATTTATGTATTTCATATTGTATGAAAAACATTGATATGAGTTGTACCTAGAACGGTACAAGACGATATCAGTGCAAGCCCAGGATCAGAACCATGGCAGCTGTCAAGTGAGTCCTTAAGTATTTAAGAAATACTAAAGGATAGATTCCTCAAAGAATGAGGAAGAATTAGAGTAACGTAAAGGAAGCGTAAATATATTAGATTATGAATCTAATCCATCATTGGATGTTTCTTCATTATAAATGAAGAGATAATCAGATATCTCTTTATTATGACTAAAGAGATATTTGGATGGAAACATTAAAGTAATGACTTTAGTGTGTTCCATTATGAATGTAAAATATATTGCCATATAGAAGTTTACAACAATGTTGTTTGGATGGGAAAGTTCATTTATGAACTCTCTATTCGGTTCCAACCAGAAAGTGTATCTAGTGTACTGACACTATGACACTAATGGGGCGATAGCTCAAGCCAGGGAATCAAGGTCTCATCAAGGTCCGAACTCAAATGAGAGACTGAACCACATGATTGAGAATCATGTATAATGGTGACGTCGTTATTCTCAAGGTTGCTTCTATGGATAACATATAGATATCCATTGTCTAGGCCTACTACTCAGCCATTTATGAAATGACTACAGAAGAGGTATCATCACAGATGACCAAGCTGATTGGCTCTAGTGCAAGTGGGAGATTGTTGGAAATGTGCCCTAAAACCAATCATATGATGATACTTTACGGACATTTCACATGTTAAACTAATCTAGTTTAATATCAAGGGCAAAGATTATTGTTTGAGCCGTCTCATATCAATGTTATATGCTTAAACGATAAGTCCAAGGAATATGTGATTGGGAGAATGCGATCTAAAGAAGTTAGATTCATGAGACCATTCTTTCGTAGACACATCCTAAACGTTCCTGATCATAGGATTGCCAATTGGGCATTGACAGTCCGTTAAGATCAGTACGTGTTGTGTATTCTCTCAGGGAGAGTGACTAGTCTTGAGTCATTGGTGTGTGTGACATCAAGACAAGTACGTACGTGCTTAATAGAGAATGAGTTCACTGAACACGATCAACGAAGAGTTCTCATATTCATGTCACATGAGAACTCATGGTTGGGATAATGCAAAGTAGTCATTTAACCTGAGGCATCACGTTTGTCTTGTGGTTAAGTCCTTGATCTTTGATTATGTCAAAGTCACCCCATCCGCGGGTGTCCACGGCATCGTTGGGGTTAAGCCACTTAGCTATGGAGGCAAGTGAATGTGCAACAAGGGATCTCTAACCTTCAAACCGTTTGGGGGAGAATACTCTATGATATGATTTAGAATCTTTGGCCAGAGTATGAATGAGATTTAGGAAGTCGTTCCAAATCACATTCAAGGAAATCATATAAGCACACGAATCACATTGGATAGTAGACATGAATAAATAAACTATCAAACCAAACAATGTGGTCAAGAGTATTGTATTAGAGAAAGACCGTATTGCATTTGTAATCCTAAACTGAATAGGTTCTCCACCTCTTCTGATTAGCTTGGGTAACCATGATATGCTGCTAAGTGTCACTCATGGTTTGTGGAAGCCCTAAACGTGTGTAATCACTACAGGGAGAATTGAAAGTAAGTTTCAATTCACAATCGATGTGAAATGGTTTTAATCGCCCATTGCCTCGCTAAAAGGAACCTAATGGATCGTACACCGTGTAAGGTGAAGATTGAAGAAACAATGGAGATGAGTAAGAATAATTAAATGGTTTAATTATTTATGGCAATGATTAATTAATATGTTAATTAATCAAACGAATAAAGTTCGTTAAAAGACCACGGGTTAGTTTTGGGCCTCAAGGCCCAATGGGCTTCGAACGTCAAGCCCATTGACTTAAGTTGTATGACAACTTAATTCACAAAGGCCCAAAAGCCCAATAAAACCCTTATGGCCGGCCATGTTAGAGAGAATGGCCTTTTGGTTCTTTAGGTCACTTATTTGAAGTGACTATATAAAGGACTTTATAGCCTAAATTCATAAAGGGTTTCTTTTGGAGAAAATTGGTGAGAACTTGTCTCTCCTTTTCTCTCTAGGAGGCCGGCCCCCTTGGAGGGTGCATCTAGCAATCCCACTACTCCAAGGTCACTCATTTCTTCTGCAATCTCTCCTTGGTGTGGAGACTTAGAGGTTCTCAATTTTGGGAACTTGGAGAAACCTTTTCATCCATCCAAATCCATAGATTTTAGATGCAAGGAATGAAGGCCCTCTCTTTGGGTGATTAGCCTTTGCTTATGCAAAGAGGAATCTACAAAGATATAATTTCAACTCACTTTGTTTTGAGTTGAGTTTTGGTTCACCAATCTACTAGGCTTTGAATTTCATGGGTAATGTTTTGTTTTTGAATGCATGCAAGCATGATTCCGCCTTTTAATTGTTAATTGCATGCTATAGATGTTATTCAAATGAACATGTTTTCACATAATCATCCTTCAGAATATTGGTTGACTATTCCTAGATATCGAACAATATCGTCAATTAGTAGCGCCACTGTAGGCTGATTACAGTTTAGAACCTTCTCTGGTAGCTAGCCTCGAATAATTGGTAAGGAATTGGTCCTGCAAGGTGGTTTCAGTAATTCTATGAAAAATGCATACTACTTCAGGGATTTCTACTGACTGTAGGTATACAGCTCATACTCCCATGCCTATACTTATCAAAATGATGAGTATAGCACCAAAAGAATCTTTGGAAACTAGTATTGGTTGGAACGTCCTAAGGCTAAAAAAGGAATTTCCTATTAATCTACTTTAGGACGGGCTTAAACGTAAATCGATCTTCCTCCTAAAGATTTGAAATGAACACTAGTGTGTTTGAAAAGATTAGTGCTGTTGGGGACCAAAAGTGATTGCCCCTCAGATAATCTTCTGTCGAGGGTTACCACTTTAGCACCAGGTTGTCGCCCAAGACATTTCTAGAATGTTGATAAAGTAACCTTCGTAGGAATTCTAAGAGATGGTATACTAATGAATATTGCCAAAGAAACAAAACCATTTCCAGTTTCCTATCTCGAAGGGTTGGTGAAACGGTGGAAGAAAAGTGATAGAGTTGATTCGGTAAATCCTTGATGATGTTCAACCCTTGATATATTATCCATGCTGTAGGGCCTTCGACTTGTCTCAAATCTACCTCTTCCCTTGGCAAAGAATTTTTTTGCTTTAAGTCTAAAGGCGTTCACTAAGTGATCTTCTAAAATGTCGACAAGTCAACTAAACTGCCCAAAACTTAGGAAAAGTGAACACATTTTTCGTATTCGACGAGGTGGCAAGATTGTAGGTTCAAGAACTTAGAATGCTTACATCACGTGTGTGATGAACGCAATACTGTCCAAACTTATGCTCTGATACCAAACTGACACACCCCAACCCGGAATGTCCAGTATAACTCCGAATCGAGTTGTGTTGGCCGACACCTGGAAGGTG
Organism: Malus sylvestris; assembly: GCF_916048215.2. Taxonomy (NCBI): domain Eukaryota; kingdom Viridiplantae; phylum Streptophyta; class Magnoliopsida; order Rosales; family Rosaceae; genus Malus; species Malus sylvestris. The sequence goes on along the minus strand of NC_062265.1, from coordinate 12,066,233 downwards.
ATGAAGCCATAAAGTGTAGTTGTGTGGAAGATGTGAATAAATTTAAACCTAAAAGTGCCTAAATATAAGAGTACGCTGGTGAGCAAGATTGAACCTATCTCACATGTAACGTTAGAACATAAGTAAAGTACAATATAATAGGGTGAGAATTATACCATCGAAGGTATTTTTCTGCACCAAGATTTGTTAATATTCCTCGTCGGCACAAAAGCTCTGCTACTAGAACTTGGAGGGGCAAAAAATAGAAGGGTGAGTGGGCAAAAACAAAGCTTTAGAAAACACATTTCTCTTTTCTGAAAGTACTAACCCTTCACTGTAAAACTCGTATAGTTTCCAGAAAATACTACTACGTAGATATGAAAACTAATGCACAAGAGCAGTGAACACTGAAGCATGCCATGTCATACTATCTCAGCAATAATAAATATAAGCCAAGTGTGAAACCAATATAAAATAGTATGCCAGTCAGAGTCAGCTAACATGACCTATACGACTGGATTTGTAGCTCATCAATTTAGGCTAGCACACGAGTCGGAGTCACCTAATGTGACCTGTACGATAGGCTGGGTATAAATAAGTACGCTCAAGTGCTACGATCACGTGAAGGCTATGCGATAATTCGCGGGTCACCTACGAGTCGGAACCACCTATTATGGTTTGTACGACAGGCTGGCACCAGACTTGGATCCAAGGTGAGTGTGCAGTGCGAGAGGTGAACAATCACATGAAAGTGTGGGTGTGGGTGGGTGTGTGTGTGTGTCTTGGCAAAAGAGAGAGTGAGAGAGAGAGATATCATGGGATAGAAAAGGAAACCCCTAGAAAAATAGGGAATCTTGCCATGTGTTAGTGCAAGTGTGATCCAAAAATGTAGAAATATCTCCAATGCATAAATTACCCAAAATGCCCCTATCGTTCTGAGTTCCATAAAATTTTCCTTTTAGCTTCAAATTCAATTCCGCTTACACCCACGCGTTCGTATCGTCGAGAACTATGCAAATATGCTAAAAGAATAAGCCCTACGTCCCTCTAACTGATGGTCAACGGGAGTCAAAATCCTTGCCTCTAGGAGCATTTTCGTCAAATCACTCATTTAAAAGTAATAAAACTATAAAATTTGGGACGAGTTGTCACACCAATGATCATGGATTTTTAGTTGAGAGACCATTACTCCAATTAAATTAAAGTTGAGATACCATTGTTACAATTTTCTCAAATAAAAACTAGCTAACATATTAAGTAACATTTGAAATAATCAACCTAACAGGTTTTAACTTTGTGATTTTTTATTTTTTACTTAATAAACAACATTGAAAGCTTTCTGGCCCCTTGAAATTTGTCCCATGAGTTGTTGAATTAATAATAGGGCTAATGGGTAATGGGGATGTTTAAGATGATGGACATATTGAGTTTGAGATAAAGCTTCCATGTTTCTGATTATAATGCTTAATGTGCAAAATAATTAGTTTCCCCCATACTCCATAACCTACGAGAAATTTTTCAGTTTAGCCGGAATATGGGCCCGTGATCACACATCATAATAAAAGTGTAGTGGCATTTGAAAAAAAAATTTCTTCACTTATATTATGACATAAGTGTACCAACTTGTATTTAAAACACATACAAACATCTCTAATAACGTATCTAGTTACCTAATTTTTCTTATCATCTCGACATATTAGGTAACTCCAATGAATTATGTCAAAATATAATTCTTCACTTATATTCATTGGAGTACAAATATTTAAAAGATTTAAAAGGGAACTCCAATGAATAAATTGACTAGTGCGCACTCAAATTTTATCATCTCTGCACAATTTATCAAAATGTAGCTTATTGTAGCACTACAAAAGTGTGCTCAGGATTCACTATATATCGACATGATATCCCAGTGCCAAATATATTTTTTGACTACCGGATAGGGATATCAATGGTTCGGTTTGGTGACTGAAGTGTCATAGTCTAATTATATTTATAACTGCAAATTAACCATCATGTATTATCCATAACCATGCTTACTGGCTAACGGATTCCCCATATGGGTCCTTCGTCAATGTAAAAAAATTATTCATTCAACTGACACATTATAATTTAATAGATATACTAATTCCGTCATTGAATATCGCATCCAAATCATAAAAAACAAACTAAAAAAATGGTGAGATCATTAGTGAAAGAAGGACCAACGACGATGAAAGAGGAGAAGGGGGAGTCAGTCTTCTTTGAAGATCGAGGAAAAAATGGGCGGTGGCATATCGACAAATGTAATTATTGTTACGACGACCGCCAGGTCGTGAGGCTTTCCCAGGCGATGTTTTCTATTTGCATTCCCGTCTCTTAGAAAGAGCAGCTAAACGATCGGACCAGACAAGTGTAGGTAGCTTGACCGTCTTACTCGTCATAGAAACACAAGCTGGAAACAATACTTCCTGGAGGAATTCATGATCGATAAGCCAAATAAGATAGCAAATTAAGGCAAACTGGTCACATGAAAGAAGAAAAGGGATGAAAAAAGCAAATACAACACCCACTACAAGAGAAACATCAAACAAATTATCAAATAATTTCAATACTAGTGAATATACATATATATTATAGGGTCATTTTGGTTCTGGTCCCTAGTCACCCTATTGTTAGAATGAAACTTTATTTGTTTAAATAGTTTGATCAAAGTCTCTAGCATCATTTAAGGAATTTAACTCATGGATTTATGCAATCAATATCCCACAAATTATGAAATTTATACAAATTCAAATAATATTTTACAATATCACAATTACTTAAAAATCAATAATAGAGTAATGTTGTTCTTCACATAGTTCAAGCAAAAAAATAATGTACCCATGTAATTATTAATATAGTTTAAGAAATAATTATTGATATATTTTAAAACATAAATAAATACATATAATTAGCATGGGTACCTCCATTAAAAAAATGAGTACAAATTAAAAATAAAAAGAGTATTCGTATAAATTAAAAAGAATGACACAAACTGTAAATAGAAATATATGAAAAAAATACTAAAAAGTTATATTTGAAAATGATTAAGAAGTTTTTCATTTTTAAAATTGACATATAATGAGTTGTATGTTGCAGTCCTATTAGATTAGGAATGTGATTATGTAAATCCATCATATTTAGGATATCCTTATGGGATTCTACCATATCTCTTAGACTAGATATTATCCTAGTACAGTTGGAATCCTATTGGGGCAAGAAATTCACCTTCCCTACTACTATAAATAAAGGCACAATGAGGTGTGTGGGACCATGATTTTGTGGGCCCATGACACGTGGAAAGAATGATTGGAATGCCCGAAGCCCATGGAGCGTAGTCCATTAGGATAGGTTTATGCCTTTTAATAATATTACTTGTGTTGATGCACAAAATCAGTGAGGACTTCGGTACAACAGAAAGTGTTAAGTTTGTGACCCTTCACTAGATTGCTCCGGTCACTAGTGTGGATAAGTGTGCAAATGGATAGAGACAGGGAAGCAAACACAAGATGTACATGGTTCACCCAGATTGGCTACGTCCGTGGAGTAGAGGAGTTCTCATTAATTGTGAAGGGTTTACACAAGTACATAGGTTCAAGCTCTCCTTTAGTGAGTACTAGTGAATGATTTAGTACAAATGACATTAGGAAATATTGTGGGAGAATGATCTCCTTTTATAGAAGAGAGTTTCTAGCTTTGTTTTGACATTGACACGTGTCGTGTTGTGATTGGCTTCTGATGTCGACATGTGTCGCGCTGTGATTGACCTCCTGGTTGGAGGGAAACTCTTCTAGGTCCTTGACGGTATAACGTTGACCAGTGCTCAGTAGTTTCGGGATTGGTCAAGTATGGTACAAACAACTTGTCTCCCAAGTAAGGAAACCCTAATTAAAGTAAAAAATCAGGATATCTTAGGATTAGGCAACATAATCATATAATCATAGAAATATAGGGTATCTTATCCTAAATTTCCTCCTAGATAGTCTCCTGATTTAATGAAGATTACTTTCCTTACAAGAACTCTTAAGATCCTTATGAATACACTTGCCTAGGAATTTATCAAGGGACATCTAATTCTCTCTAAGTAGGATGGACTTCGATCTCTTTTTCTTAGAGCTATCTCTCTCTAGTACGATCACTTTTCGTTTTACAAGACTACCATAGATATCTACCTACATTCACATGTTTCCTTGTACAAAACCACAATACACATATTCTCTCTATGCCTAAAAGAGGTCCTTATGCCGCCGTCTATGTGTAGACATGTCCATGGAGAACTCATCTCCTAACACCCCGTCAGAGGTTATTCATCAAGGATGGTATACCCCATTCCTTCATAGAATTACATGCGTGGTTTGATTCTCCTTCCCAGAGTTATGTAGGCAATCTTTCCTAGATTCGATTGCACCCCTTAATCAACCCCATTATCCTCTAATTAGAAATCATGGGTTACTCCAACTGGGTTCTTGCTTCTGTTTGTGGATGTGCGCGAATAGTTCCAACAATTGGTGCTCTTGTAGAGAGTGAATTCATATTCCCCTATCTAAATCACTTTATTGACATGCAAGATGGCATAATTCCAATCCATTTGACCATGAGGAAGAAAAGAAGGTCCAGCATGCAGCTTTTCCAGATTAACGTTTTTGAACCTTTTGGGTATTTTGAATGTCAAGATGGCATATTTCGAGGAAGGTTCATTTTGAAGATATGTTGAGGATGTCTTAAACTTTAAAAATGATGGTAAAAGTCTTATCTGCAAGCGATAATAGAAATAAGAACAATGACCACAACTATTTCATGGTTGATTGAAGAATCATGAGCACCAACTCCATATGAGACGAGTTTTGTCGCAAGGCCTGAATTTTCTGAGAAAAAAACACAAAAAGGAGGATTTCTAATACCTTTATTTATTTTGTCCTAATATCTTATTACTTCGAAATGTTTAAATCACTTTACCATGAAACAAAGATTTTGACCTAACTATTTGTTATTATTTTTCCAAAGGGGATATATGCTAATTTTACATCTCATCTTCCTTCTAGATCTTATGACGTTGGACAAACTCAGTCCAACTCTATTCCGGTAGAACCAGTAACTCTAACAATGACACAACTTCTCTGACGAGCATGGGAGAGTCTCAAGACGAAGAGAAGTACATTAGGGGCAAGTCACCCTTACAAAAGGCGTAAAAGTTCAACTTAGGAACTAGGTTTTGAGTTTCATCGGAGTTCCAAACTCAAATATGAATAATGAGGTTTGACAATGTAGCATAGCAATCATGCTAAAACATAAAGAATTACAAAAAGGATTTAGAGAGAAGAGATTCCAAGCTAGGAAGCAAAAGCAGATTTGGCTCCATGTGGATGACCTCTCATTAGAAGTCTACATATGACTTAGTTCGAGTCCATCGCTTCGATAGGGGAAAAGTGTTAGCGCAAGGCTCTGGTGGCAATATAATCATGCCTAAAATCCATTTTGCACACTAGAATGATTTTCAACAAAAAGTAGATTTCACGAATGAATTTCGACACAAAGCCAGTTAGAGACAATATCTAAGACGCCTAATATTGTTGTATCAAAGTTTCAGAATTTTCTACAAAGTTAATCTTTCTAGTTTTATGTACGAAGTCATTCGAAGCTACATTCTAGTTAGAACTGCGCAGCTATAAGAGAAAGAAAATTTCAAGGCCTTCTCGATTTTTTTCGCATGACATGCCACATATGTTTAAAAGGATAAGAAGCCAAGCTACAATATTCTTATTTTTTTTAGAAGAAAGAACAGTCTCAAATCTAGCACACAAAGTAGCTGAATAACAAGCCAGCATAAGTAGCAGGACATGTAACTCCCCAGATTAAACTGTATATGCTCAAACAAATTGGGCCTTGTACCGTACATCATTGTGAAGATACGAAAGTTAGCTTTTTGTAGAATTTTGGGAACTCAATTTCAAGTTACGTGGAAGATGTTATTGCTGCTTGACCACTCATAGCATATGTTGGAAATTTTTACAGGATTCCTCAAGTCTTCCTTTTGATTCATATTAAACAACGCACAACGTGTTGCAATGACATACGAGTTCAAGATGCACACAATCATGATCAAGTCAACAGTTAACCTAAAGGTTCCAACCAATTCAAGTATGCTCCGATGAGCAAAAACTGAATGTCACCCACAAAGCATTGCATGACAGCTCCACATTTGTCCTCTTCCACTACTAACTTGTAATGGAAAAGGACATGGGACATACCATATACAGTAAGAAGAAAAATTTCATGAATCCGAATGCATCCTACACCACATGGCATGATTCATCCAGATTTCCACACCCGACATTAAATCTGGAGGCCATTCTAGGTATGTTTCAACATGATGTGAAAATTACTTGACACACAAATTAAACCCTATTGTTGACAATTGTAGCAAAGATGTAAGTAGGGATCGTTCTAGACCGGGGAATAACTAGGACTACTAATCTACACAAATATGACTTAAAAATACCAAACTAGACTTAGAAACACTCAACTAGACTAAAAATCACAAAACTACTCAAGATTGACTCAAACTACTCAAAATTGACTCAAACACTCAACTAGACTAAGAAACACTTAAGACTTAAAACTGACTCAAACTACTCAAAACAGCAAAACTAAGTTAAAAAGACTCAAAACAAACTCTAGGGACTTTTTGGACGAATTTAAGACTAGTAAGACTCAAAACACTAAATTGGACAGATTTAAACACTTTTCTAACTAATCTAAGACATTTGATTAGAATGGGGATTGATTTGGACGAAAATTAACTAAATTAAACAGATTGCAAAACAAAGTAAATTAGGTGATTTGAATGGTGAAAACATAGCCAGAGGATCCTTCTCCACACGTGACATATGCATATAAACCAATTTCCAGTATTGTTCCCTTAGACTATAAATGACAATACGCCAAGTAAACCATGACAACACAAATTAACCATCAGATTTTCCTTAAATCATTGAATTGGACGGGATACGCATCACAACCAAATTATCCTTATCAAGTTCCCTAACTATGAAAAGCATGAGAGAGAGACATATCAAAGGTCATTAAGTTCCTTGAAAACCATAAGCATTGACGAGGCATTCGTAACTATGAAAAGCATGATACTCCTACCTATAATTTACTTAACGCAATCATGACTAGTGACTTCCACTACTTGTGAATATAAGTTCATAATGATTAGGTGAAACTCCCTTATAGTCTAGCATCAAGTTTATGCATGCAAACTAAGTATGCCTCCTCAATCAACATACATAAACAAGTTTTAAGAACTCAGATAAGCAAATCACATTCAAGGCTAAAGAAACAATAACTGGATGTAATCAATTCATATAAAACATATAATCATGGCTTCGAATTCACCTCCAACTATAAAGAAATTAGTTCCTCATGTTTGCAATTAAACAAAGATAACTTAAATTAGACATTGAAAATAAAAGATAGAAAACACCTAAGAACGCTCCAGCAATCCAATGTTGAATGGCAAGGCACTGCAAAGGGCTCTAAGAACTCTCTCAATTGTATCTGAATAAATGGGTGTATGGTGTACGAAAATATGGTAAAGGGTGGTGGTTTGAATTGTGGCAGAAAATATGTATTTATAGGCTAAGGTTTTGCGCAAAGTAGTAGAGGAGAAGGATTACACAATCCTAGAGGAATAGGACTAGGAAATTTAGCACAAAGCTTCTAGAATGGGATTAAATTCGTCAGATTTCTAGGGGGAAAGGATTAGGTTATTTGCATTGTTTCAAGGCTTCTAGAATCAGATATTAGGTATTCTAATGTGATAAGGAGTCCTCCTTGCAGCTGCAATTAAGGTAGGATATGATTAGGATAGGATAAGATAAGATAATGTTAGTTTGGATGAGATAAGGTTGGATAAGGTTTTGGATAAGATAAGGCAGTTTGGATAATATCTCATTCTTTTGAGCTGATTCCTTATCTTCAATGTCTTGAATTAATTTCTTCAACTCTTTAGCACATTCCTAGCCTCTCTTGAGCTTCAAATTTGTCCATTCCTTGTGCTCCATATGTAAGCTATCCATTCCATCCCAAAACTGCTCTAAAATGCTCCAAAATGCACTTTCTTGCCAACTTTGTCATTTGGACCTACAAACACACGAAAATAGCTTAAAACACTATAATAAGTAGAAACTAGCTATGATAATGCAAGAAAACAAGCTAACTAAGTCGCATAAATATGCTCCTATCATGACACTTTCTCACCCTTTATCCGATCAATGCATTACCGCAAGTCTAGGGCAAAAGGTTTTCCATGGGTTTAATATTTAATTCCTGGTTTTGGAGTAAGGTGGTACTTCAAATATCGCAATGCAAATCTTTATAAACGCTAAGTTTAGGAGGTGATGCTTTTGCAAATCAATGTCACCAAGGGGGTTTTGATGAACTATGTCCCGGGCCCACAAGCTTACTTATGTTTTTTCTCAATACTCCTTACTTCGAAGTTAGCTTACTTTGGAAAGATTGATGGATTAAACTATATTCTACAATTAGGAAGAAAATGATGAAAATTTCCAAGTGTTTTACTCTAACAAGCTTAATGACTTGAGTAAAATAAACTTAGCAGGATATTCCTAAGGTATCTAAGTCCTTCCACAATCCGCCTTGCATCTAGCTTTTTAGCTATGCATCTGGAACCTCAACCAAGGGTTTACCATATGGTTTGGAACTCCAAAACATCAAGCCATTGAAAGACAAGCAAGTAGGACTAACTGGACTTGGCTGGCTCTGAATCAACAAGACGTTGAAAAGTCATTCTGACGCACATTCCAAGGAAGTTATTCTCGGATGATTCACTCATAGTCCGTTGGTAACTATCTATCATCAAAACGGAGCACATTCTCAGAAGCATAGTTAGGGGTAACTATGGGGCCATGATTTTCTAGGCCTATAACACGTGGAAAGAATGATTAGAATACCCGAAGCCTATAAAGTGTAGTCCGCTAGGATAGGTTTATGCCGGTTAATAATATTACTTGTCTCTCAAATAAAGAAACCCTAATTAAAGTCAAATTATGATATCTTAGGGATTGGGAAACATAATCATGATTATAGAAATATTGGGTATCTTATCCTACATTTCCTTTTAGATAGTCTCCTGATTTGATGAAGATTACTTTCCCTATAAGAACTCTTAAGATCCCTATAAATATACTAGCTTGGGTATTTATCAGGGGAACATCTAATTCTCTCTAAGTAGGACGAACTTCGATCTCTCTTTCTCAGAGCTATCTCTTCTAGGACGATCACTTTTCTCTCAACAAGACTACCATTGATATCTACCTACATTTACATATTTCCTTGTACAAAACCATAATACACTTAATATCTCTATGCTTAACAGAGGTCTTTACGTTGCCGTTTACGCATAGATACGTCCATGAGGAACTCATCTCCCAATGTCACACCATAAGCTATTCATCAAGGATGGTTTACTCCACTATTTCATAGAACTACATCCCTGGGTTGATTCTCCTTCCCGAAGATATGTAGGTAGTCCTTCCTAGATTCAACCACACCCCTTAATCAACCCCATTCTCCTCTCATCGGAGACCATGGGTTAGTCTGATTGGGTTCTTGCCTTTGTTAATAGAAATACACGAATTTGGTTAAAACAAGATGGTATAATACACACCTCACAATTAGACATCTCTTTCTTTCTCTCTAATGCTGCCGCACTCCCTCTCGTTGTTCTTACATTGTTCAGTGAATTAGGCCTACAACACGTTATCAACATAATCTTGCCAGAAACTAACAAACTAAAGAGGATGAGGTTTTTCTACAAATTCAAAGACTCAGTTGTTTTCTACCGATCAGGTTCTTTTAAAATAAATCAAGATATTTGAAATGTCCATGAAGCATGAAAACATTCCCCATGATGCATGAACCCCCTATATGTTCATATATATATATATACACACGTTCATTCATTACGCAATTATAATTATGCTATGTGAAATTTGTGAGTCAAAGAATCAAAAGAAATTAGAAGCAATTAGGTATTTCAAACCCTAGAAATTTCGGAAAATTTTTTTTTTGGGAAATTTGCGGCTGAGCTGCGGCCCATAGTTGTGCCGCCGCACCGACTTGACGCCAAGTCTAGCTTGCAGCTCACGGTTTGGGCACTAGAATGACATCGTCTCAACGTCCATGTGAGCCAACAGCCCTTTGGGTTGTGCTCCGTGAGTGGACCAGTCCCTAGGCTTGGGTTTATTTCGCGCCCTTAGCCCACCATTCAATAAGCCTATGCTTTATGGGCTTGTCCTGTGTCAACCAAAAGCTAACAAAAGCTGGGCTTCCTTCATGCTTCGGCCCAAAGCTAGTAGCCTAGCGCTATTGGGCTTTGCCCATTTGTTTCAGCCCATTGACCTGCAACCAAGTTGGGCTGCTGTGCAACCGTGTCACGTTGCCTAAGGCTTGCTCCAGGGTCATGCCTCACACAGACAGCCTACATGTGTTGGGCTGTGGTTTTTTTCCACCCAATGCCAAATTTTGGCATGCCCTACCCAAATATTTTGCTACATTTTTGGTTAAAGCCGTACTAGGCTATAATTTTGTTGTCCTTTATCGAACCTAATATGACTCAAATGTTATTAATTTTCTTCTACAATCAAACCTGAATGGTTATGATCTAGTGAATTAATTAAAGTGACCAGCAGTCCATTAATCTGACAAGACATCCAAAATTACTAGCCTAAAGTCCAGTTTTTGGCATTAACGATTCAATAAATTATTTATTTTCTTTGAACCGTTGACTCTCTTTCATAGTCTTAAAGATACTACTATAACCATAGAGATTTCAGATTTTCAGGAGACATCCACTCCTATGGAAAAATAACTTTATTTTTTAGGACATGTTTGGGAGGTTTTTACCCCTAGTGGCCGAACACACCCTCCCCCAACCCCCCTTTTTTATTTTTCAAGTTTGTGGTTTTAATTTTTAGACAATTTTCTAAGTTTTTGGAATAATTTGTTTGGTTGGTTTGTTTTGGATTATATATAATGATTTATGGATACTATTTCTTGATTGATTAATTGATTAAATGGAATTATATTTATGCATGTGACCGATTTAATTAGTTTATTTCTATGTATGACTAGTGGGAAAGTTAGTTGTCTGGCTGATAGTACTACCATGCATACCATCTTGCATTAGCGAAACTATTTTACTACCATCTTGCGTGAGTGACACTATTTTACTAACTTCGTACCTTAAAATGCACCTCTAACAACCCTCTTAGGTTCATCCAACCTGATTAAAGATTATGGAAGGCCCGTATAATGTTGTCCAATGGTACCAAATTAACCATTAAAAAGGCCCTCTATTCTCCTCGTTCGAGAAGAACGTTGTTGAGCTTTAGAGTTATTAGAGATAATAAATATCGTATTGAAACCATTGAAGATAATGGTCCTGAATCTCTTTGTATCACTTCCTACCAATATGCCATATTCACAAGAAGTTGGAACGTCTTTCGAGTGGATAATACATCTACAGACATGTAAATTTCGTTACATACAAAATATGCATCACAAATCTCCACGTGGCATATGACTCGTCACAAATGAACAAGTCATCAATGACATGTGGCACAAAACAAGCAAAGGAAGCTCAAAAGCATTCCTAAAATGCGGCAAAGGGGAAGAAATCTCCTTAAAATCAGCAAGGGGCCCAAATTGCTCCCAAAATCAGAAAGAAAGTTAAATCATGTTCACAAAACAAGCAAGAATTAAAGATTGCTCACAAAATAGGTAACAAGCCCTATAGATTTCAGCCAAGCAAGGGAAAGTGGCTGAAATTAAGACTCAAAACATGCCTAAATTCTCCCATGGATGAATTAAGACACAAATCAAAGCCAAATCCATCCAAAGGCAAGCTTTGAGAAGTTTATAAATACAAGGTCCCAAGAAAAGCATAAAGGTCAACAAGTTCTACATTGAAGGGTTAAAATTCTCACAAAAGGAGAACCTCTGCCAAATCTTTGAAGACTAATACACTGCCAAAGCTTTCCTTTGACCAAAGCCGAAGCATTCCCTAGAAGAATCAACAAGCACTTGTGCCGATTCCTTCAAGACTTCGTTGCAAGCTTAAAACTTGTAATGACGTTCGATTCAAGATCAAGTTACCAAGACCCTTGAATTAACAAAATCCCACATCAACATCAACTTTGCCGCATGTCATACACAAACCTAGAGGTGAATATTATCCACGCATTGTTTCAAGCTCAAAACTAGAAGCAATCGTTCGTCAAAGATCAAGTCATCGCGACCCTTTGATCAACAACCTATGCATCTACATCAAATTTAAAGACTGAATCAAAGGAAAATCATAAATAGAGATTGTAACCTTACAAATTCATCAATACAAATCTACTTTGTACACGTGTTCTCGTTTCATTTGTTATAGAATATTCATGTTTACAAATTTTGCATGCTCAATGGGACCTTTCTACCTTTAATCTTTGTCTTCAAATCCACAAGAAACACACATGGCATCAAGAAATGATCAAGTTGTTCCTGCAAATGACGCGAAGAATAAGAACATCCTTGCCGCAAGTGGTGGCACTTTGGGCATCATAACCCGAAGCAAGGCAAGACCTCTTTCTGCCATGCCTTCCACCCTTACATCAACTCTGTCGAAGGAATAAGAGCACCCGAGACACTAGCCCGTGATCATGCTAGCCTCACTAAGGGTGCCAAGGGAAGAAAGGTCGAAGAGGCACTCTAAGTCGTTGACTTTTGATGCCTGCTCAAGCAGCAACTTATATCCTGTAGCCATGCAAGTCATGACTACTGGTGCGACTTCAATCGAAGAGCAGCGGGCATAAATGAGCAAAGCAATCATAAGGCTAACAATGACCGTGAAGGAAAGGGAATTGTAGATTGCTACACCCGTCAATTGTCTGGAGGTGTAGCACAACGAGAAAGCTGACCCAAAGGTTGATCCACCAAAGGAGGAAATTGACAAAAAAAAGGAGCTTCTAATGGACAAAGCTGAGGAAAAGCTAGAGGTAGACCAAGCTACGATGCTCATAGGATCTCTCTCTATCCAATAACTGTAAGATATGATCACAAGCATGATTAAGGTGCAATATGAAGGAAGCTCACAGGATTCCATGCTGTACTTAAAGCCATACTCTAAAAGGATTGATGCCTTGAGGATGCCAAGCTTATCTTAGTAAGTGTACTACTAAGTACAGATGAGATCGAGGAGTACTACCAACTGCTAATGGAGTACCAGGATGTCTTTACTTGGACCTAAAAAGAAATGTCTGGCCTTGACCCTACCATCGTCGTGCATTCTCTTGCAGTCAAGCCTAGAATGCGACCGATAAAGCAAACTTAAAGACGCTATCGATTCGAGCTCATCCCATAAATTGAGGTTGAGATTGACCAACTAATTAAAGCAAGCTTCATTCGAGAGATGCAATACCCTAAATGGATCTCCAACATCGTCATTGTCCTTAAGAAATCTGGACAAATATGTGTTTGCATAGATTTTCTCGACCTCAACGATACTTGCCTGAATGATGACTTTCCCTTGCCAATCATCAAAATCATGGTGGACAAAACCACTGGCCACGAGGCACTATCATTCACAAAACCACTGGCCATGAGGCACTATCATTCATGGATGGCTCATCTAGATATAATCAAATTCGTATGGCTCCTGAAGACGAAGAACTAACAACCTTCCGTACTCCAAAAGTTATTTACAGCTACAAGGTAATGCCCTTTGGCTTGAAGAATGTTGGAGCTACATATCATCATGCAATGCAGAAGATTTTCAACAACATGCTACATTAAAATGTAGAATGTTACATGGACAACGTAGTTGTTAAGACGAAAAAGCGATCCGATCACTTGAAGGATTTACGAATGGTGTTCAACAAACTATGGCACTATAACCTGAAAATGAACCTGTTGAAGTGTGCATTTGGCGTTGCTTCTCGGAAGTTCCTCGGCTTCATTGTCAAGCATCGTGGAATTGAAGTAGACCAATCGAAGACCAAGGCCATCCAAAGCATGCCCGAACCAAGGAACTTACATGAGCTGAAAAGTTTACAAGGGTGGCTAGCCTTCATTAGGCTCTTCATGTGAAATTCCATTCATGGATTTCACTGTTATAATCCATGTATTTGTACTATTGAGATTTTATATTATTTTTCGAGAATTTATATTAATTTATTTGAATTTAGATTTCAATTACACTAGTTACGAAGAGTGAAGTTTGGAAAATTATTATTTACTCGTTGACCTTTCGAGGTCACAAGTAACGTTTTTGAATAGATCTCGAAACCACAAACGTATAGGTGAAAGCTGTTTGCGAGTTCGGATTCTTACAGTATAGTTACGGACGTTTGAAATCGTTTTACTAAACTATAGGCTATAAATTAATTAAAACTCCCATCATGTGGGAATGGTAACCAATCAAAGCTGATGGACCATTTAGAAAAAAAAAAGAGTAAGGGACCAATTAGAAAGGAGAGAGGTTTCTGAAAAAAAAAAAAAAAAAAAAAGAAAGAAAGGAGGATCTGATTCTGACCCGTTTTAGGGGGGGGAGAATGGACTTGTTACCCACCAACTTGACCCGCTTGTATCTCATCCATCCAAACTCTGTTTTGGGTGATCTTGGTGTCCATGGAAAGCTCTTGATGAGCCCTACATCTCTGTAGTGTTAGATTTCACATTTTCTTTTCCATCTTTGCAATTCGAAGCCACAAAGCTGATAGAAGCATATTTATGTGACTTAGTTAGCTTGTTTTCCTGCATTTATGTTGTTATTCCTTAGTTATTTTAGTGTTTAAAGTCATTTTCGTGCAATTTCAGGTTCTAAGGACAAAGTAAGCAAGAAAATGCATTTTGGAGCCTTTTGGAACAGTTTTGGGCATGAATTGAATAGCTTATGCTTGGAGTAATATAGATGGACAAAATTGAAGACTTAAAGAAGCTAGGAACCTGCCAAAGAGAAGAAGAAGAATTAATTCAAGTCAAGAAGGGAAAAGGAATCCAAGAAGAAGAAGGATTGTCAAAGTCAAAGTTTCTTAAACATAATCTACAAAGGTTTCTGTCATAATTAAGGTTCCTAGTCAATTTGGGACACTTAAATCTCAGTCCTAATGAAGTGCCGCACCTTTCCTTTGCACTTTCACTTCCTTGCCACACAAGGGAGACATTCCCTTTCCTATTTTTTGCACCAAATCACATTTCCTTTCCCTTTTTCCTCTTTGCCGCACCTTATTCCTTTTTCCCTTTGAATTTATGACTTTGACTTAGCCTTTTCCTAGTAGATTTAGAGTTATAAATCTTGAAACATTAACAAAAGCTTTCTTTCCTTTTCCCTTTATTTTTTGCCGCAACTTAGCCTTTATTCTTTAGGGTTTTTACATACTCTACTATAAATACAACCCCTTGCCGCATGATCCACCCATCCACCCTTCACCATAAATCAGCCATTCCATCCACCTATCTACCTATCCATCCTCTATCACCCATCACCACAAAGTCTCTACACAACCCTAACCTTCTCTACATAACCTGCTCCAACCCTTAAACTATATCCATCCACCACCATAATTTACCACTCATCCATCACTCCATCCACCTTTGTGCCGTAACAAGAAGAAATAAGGAAGGACTCTTGGATGTTCGAGCTTGATTATTGGATCATTCTAGGTGTAATTCGTTCTATATTTACAATGTTTAATTTCTTTTCCTTTCGTTTTGCTGTAAACATGAGTGGCTAAACCCCTCTTGGCTAGGGGTGATTTCGAAGCCATGATTATGTGTGCAATATGAGTTGATAAATTCCAGTTATGAATTCTTGAATCGTGAAGCAATTGGCTTAACTGTTTGATTGATAACTTATTTGTGTTTGTTGATTGAGGGTCGACACTTAATTGGCATGCATAAATCTGATGCTAGAGTATAAGGGAGTTTCACATCATCGTTACAAACTTATATTCATATGTAGTGAAGGTCGCTGGTCACGATCGTGTTAAGTTTAATTCCTAGCATGAGTGACATGATGTCATAGTTGCAAGTGCTTTGTCAATGCTTATGATTTTCATTGAACGTAATGATCTTTGATTGTATCTCTATTATGATGTCATGTAGGGAACTTTTGAAGAATGCTTGGTGTGATTGACAACAATCCGACCGTTGGATCATAATGAAATTTTAGTATGTTATTCTAGAAGCATAATGTGGACCTTGGGAAGTTATGGATCAGAAATCCTATGTGCGGATCTTTAGGATCAAATTACGTAGAGTTGTGGACCTTATCGTTGACTGAGAGTTGACTTGTGGTCAACATGTCTCGTAATGTTTTATATAATAAAATTAGTACTACGGGACTAATTGAAGTCTAGTGGGCCTATATTGGTTAGATAGTGACTTGAATATATGAGATATGATTATTATCTTAATTTCTTATATTGGTATCATTTGTGAATATGATTTGGTCTTATAAATATGATTTCTATTGAAATGTGATTTTTATATATTTAGCCATAGACCTATGCTTATTACATATGATTTGGCTTGTGTACTGATGATATTTGTGATATATATGTGTTTAATTATCTTTTTAATAAAGTGAATGATAATTATGATGAATGTTATAACAATTATGGGATCTAATTATTGTTTGATAATTATTTGGATATGATTGTCAACTGAGTACCTATTTGAACCTGCATTACTACCTAGTATGTGATAGGGATGAAATTCAGGAGATAAGTTCGGTACTTTATTAGATTTTTAGTAGAAATAGTAATTAGGGGAATTCCTTGTGTTGTGCTTCATATGACTAGATGTTGGTTGATATCTGGAATCGATAGTGTGTATATGTATAATTGGGTATATTGTGTGATGAGGAGACCGCACCATGTAGTAGTGGTACATGGATGATCCTGCTTGGTATATTCGCAATGGGGGACCATACGTATGCTAGGAGTGATCATGCTTGGTATATCCGCAATGGGTGATCACTACCTAGAGTTATATGATACAGTCTTGCTTGGTATATCCGTGATAGGGGACTGTTAGGGGTGATCATGCTTGGTATATCCGCGATAGGTAATCACTGTCTGCATGATGAGATTATGCCTATGGTTCTACTTGGTATATCCGCGATGGGGGACCATACGCATTCTAAAGGTGATGATGATTAGTTGTACTTGGTACATTTGATAGGCGATCATATTTAGTTTGGTTCCATTGAATGGTCTGAAACTTGAGGTTGTTAGATTTAGTAGAGTGGTCTGAAATCCCATTATTTGGAGAAGTAGGCTTGGCCTAACTATGTCACTCTAGTCTTAGTTTTGTATATATTTGTGTCAATGGTTTTGAGAATCTTATGAATTGAGTTAGAAAAGATGTTGGATGTCTGGGTGACTCTTTCAGGATTTTCGACGATTAGATTTTGATTTCATAAGGTATGAATTTAGAAGATATGGGAATGATTGTTATTACTTTGATCAAATTAATTAATTAATGTGGCTAGAGAATGGTTTTGTGTTTCGTCGGTTCTTAAATATGATGTATGGTGTGAATTGTGATATCATGATGAGACATAATGATTTATATGTAGGATGGAAGAGAAATCATGATTTCATGAGGGTTTGTTATGTAGCCTGAGCCCAGGAATTTCATGCTATCGGGTTATATTAAATGATTGAGGAATGTTATGCTTTTCTGCTTGAACTCAGTGGGATAAATGTCTGATTTTGTGAATGGTGAACTCGAATAGCTTGATCCCTATTGATGGTACGTAGGCAGTCTAACGAGGAGGTTAGATGCAGCCATAAAGTATACGAAAAAAAAATTACTACGCAAATTTGAGGCATGAGTTGAGCTTGGTACATATCTCGGAGACGAGGTATGTTAGATATACGGGTTTTTTATGACGTCACGTGTCGGTCTTGGATGTAGGTCAGGATTGGGGTGTGACACTTCATCTCTAACCTTGCTGGACTCTGTCAACCTTTCAGTCGACTCATGAAGAATGATGGTCCATTCATATCTGATGACGCCTATCACAATGCCTTGGAAGGTATAAAAAGGTACCTAGCAAGCCTACCTGCCTAAGGAGTGCCCGTGCCTGGAAAACCGCTTATCCAATACATTGTTCCACAAGAGGGTTTCAATGGAGCACTCCTGGCACAAGAAAATGAAGACCAAAAGGAAAAAGCACTCTACTACCTAAGTAGAACTTTCACTGGTGCCGAGCTCAACTACTTACCAATCGAGAAGATGTGCCTTGCCCTAATCCTCGCAATCCAAAACCAAAGATACTACATGTATGCTTACACCATCCACCTGGTTGCTAAAGTCGACCCAGTCAAGTACGTTATGTCCAAACCCGTTATGACAGGCGACTAGCTAAGAGCGTTGCTTCTCAATCAATATGAGATCATCTACGTCCCAGTTAAATCTGTCAAGCAATAAGCCGTAACAAATTTCCTTGCCGACCATCCATTCTTTGTCGATTGGAAAATCTCAGACAACTTGCTTGGCGAGGAGTTGTTCTACATCGACATCTTCTCGACATGGACAATGTTCTTCGATGTATTCACGTAAATGGACGGAGCGGGGACAGGAGTAATATTCATGTTGCCACAAAGACAAGTACTACCTTATTTCTTGCAACCAAGCGAGCTATGCTCCACCAACGTCGCTGAGTACCAAGCACTGATCATTGGACTCTAAATGGTGATCGACATGGAAATCGCAATGCTAGAAGTGTATGGCGACTCCAAGCTCATAATCAATAAACTCTTGACTGAATATGAAGTAAGGAAATATGGTCTCATCCAATACATTAGGCTAGCAACCTCAACTACTACAAAAGTTCAAGGCCAAGACGCTAGAACATGTGCGAAGAAAAGAAAATCAAACGGCGAACGTTCTCGTTAACCTAGCCAAAAGTATGGCGCTAGGAGAAGACGAAGTTGCGGACGTGCCAGTTTGCCAAAGATGGGTGATCCCGCTCGTCACTAAAATGCTACTAGATGATACGAACATCATCTCAATACTTCTAGTTGACATTTAAGAGTAGAGACAGCCACTGATCGACTACTTGGAGCATGGAAAGCTTCCGAACGATCATAGACACCGCTCTGTAATACATCGACGCGCACTTCCTTTCCTCTACTACAAAGAAACACTCTACCAACGCTGTTTTTAAGGAGTACTTCTAAGATGCCTAGGTGATGAAAAAGACAATCAAGCCATGGAAGAAGCACAATATCATCTTTCGATATGGTGTGCCTCGTTACATCATCACTGACAGGAAACTGTCGTCCATTTAATCCAAGAGCATATCATCTTTCGATATGGTGTGCCTCGCTACATCATCACTGACAACAAAAAATAGTTCTCGAACCGAGTCATGGATGAGCTCTGTAAGAAATACAAGTTTAAGCAGCACAAGTCTTCTATGTATCATACTCAGGCCAACGTTCTCGCGGAAGCATTCAACAAAACGTTGTGCAACCTCTTAAAGAAGGTGATCAGCGGAACAAAGAGAGATTGGCATGAAAAAAATAAGCAAAGCACTTTAGGCATATAGGACGACACATAGGACTTGTTATAGCCTAGTCGACATAGTAAGATATTGTCCACTTTGGGCCATGCCCTCATGGTTTTGTTCTTTGGTTTCCACACAAAACGCATGTTACTATGGGGAGGTGGGCATGTACATATACGGTACATCATTTCTTCTCCTAAGTGCGATGTAGGATCTCACAATCCATACAAAATGCGTCTTACTAATGCTTGAAGAACGCACGAAGGATGGAAGGATGACAATCATAACTAAACAAAGATGTGTATACGGCGTGATAAAAGGCCCACGTTAGTAAACACATCTTTAGATCAGCTCAAGACATCTTCAAGCCATTCCCAGTAAAACTCAGCAAAGACGGCCTCTCTAGTAGTAGACGAGATGCCATACCAAGTCATAGCTCCACTATGGATGCAATCACCAAGAAGCTTAAACAAACCCAGTGAACTGTCACGAACATGGTTTGAAGGATTCAAGATAACAATCCTCAACGTACACACCTTCTTCTTCGTATTTGGTCCACCAAAATCTGTCACCTCCCAAGATACTTCAGAAGACCACGACTTGATATGCATTGAGCTGTCTTTTGCAAGAAGAACAAGCGCCTTGGGGCCAGTGAACGACACATAAAGCTTTAACGTCGTTCCCCTATCATGCGAATCACCTTCCTTCGCAAGAATGGTGATGGTATTGCTCATAAAGCACTTGAAAAATACCATGGCTGTAACAAAACAAACAAGGCAACATAAGCATAAGAATGGGGTAGTAAGAAAAAAAAATTTGCTTTACTAAAGCAAAAGACATGCGAGACAAACCTCTTGATCATTGAAGAATGATGATGACAAAGTAATAACAACAAAAAGAAATCAGCCACAATGCTTGAGCAGCACAATAAAGAAGGCAACTACAAGAAAGCTATAGTAGTAAAGAAAACCAAAATGCTACGCAATCACACTACGTAACCCTGCAACAATTACGCAAGCAGTTTCTTGCACTGCATGGCAACGAAAACCAAAAAAACTGTGACCTTGCCGTGCAGTGCAAGAAATTGTGATGTTGTCCTGCAGTACAACACCACACCACACCACATGGTAAAAAGTGATGCACTGCAACAAGCTTCAAGTAGCTATAACTCATGGTAGTAAGCATAGTCAATGTGCACAGCAAGGATGTGTTGTGACAAGAACACACACCTAAGATTAAGCCTCAACGGTGCTTGAAGAAATGTTTCGTCCAAGAAATACGCCTCAACGAGCCTTGAAGAAAAGTATCATTTTTTTCAAGATCATGCTTCTATGGCCCTTTAAGGAAAATTTCATTGCTTTCAAGATCAAGCCTCAACTGCCCTTGAAGAAAATTTTCATTTCTTCCAAGATCAAGCCTCTACGGCCTTTGAAGAAAGTTTTCATTTATTCAAGACCAAGCCTCATTAGCCCTTGAAGAAATGTTTCATTCAAGAAATATGCCTCAACGGCCTTTGACAAAATTCATCATGTTAATTCAAGAAATACACCTCTACGGCCCTTG
This sequence comes from Malus sylvestris, assembly GCF_916048215.2. NCBI lineage: Eukaryota > Viridiplantae > Streptophyta > Magnoliopsida > Rosales > Rosaceae > Malus > Malus sylvestris. The sequence continues at coordinate 12,045,088 of NC_062265.1, read as the reverse complement.
AATAAGTAAGCTAATTCAAGATCAAATCTCAACGACCCTTGAGTTTGAACATTCACATTGTTGGACTTCAAAACACGTTTCCTACATGTGACAAGCACATGCCTAAAACGCGCCTTGAAGTGGGGGCATTTGTAGACATGTAAATTTTGTTGCATACAAATGATGCATCATAAGGCTCTACGTGGCATATGACTCATCACAAATGAACAAGTCATCAATGACATGTGGCACAAAACAAGCAAAGGAAGCTCAAAAGCATTCCTAAAAAGTGGCAAAGGGGAAGAAATCTCCTTAAAATTGGCAAGGTGATAGGAGCATATTTATGTGACTTAGTTAGCTTGTTTTCTTGCATTTTCATAGTTAGTTTGTGTTTATTATAGTGTTTTAAGCTATTTTCGTGTGTTTGTAGGTCCAAATGACAAACTTGGCAAGAAAGTGCAATTTGGAGCATTTTGAAGCAGTTTTAGGCATCAAATGGATAGCTTATGAATGGAGCAAGATGGATGGATGAATTGGAAGTTCAAGAGGCTAGGAATGTGCTGAAAAGATGAAGAAAATAAATCCAAGACAAAGAAGATAAGGAATTATCCAAAACATTATCCAACCTTATCTTATCCAAACAAACCTTATCTTATCTTATCCTTGCCTAATCTAGCTTTATCCTATCTTATCTTATCTAAATCAGTTTGTGCCTTAAATCCAGCTAGAAGAAGACCTAAAAACCTGATTTCTAGAAGGCCTATCCTTTCCCTACATTCATGCCGCACCCTTATGTTCTAGAATCCCTAAATTGGTGCCGTGACCACCCTTTCTAGAAGACCCTATAAATCTGGCGTTTTTCCTTGTTCTAGAAGCCTTAGAATCTACTAGAAACCTTAATCCTTTTCCTTTTGGATTTCTGCCAAACCCTAGTTCTTTTCCTCAAGGATTGTGCTATGTATTTCAGCTTATAAATACCACCCTCTACCATCAAATCACCACACCATCCACCACAATTTCGTGCATCACACATACAAGAGCCAAAACATCAGAAAATACATACTTGTGCGTAGATTTGCAAGGAAGGAAGGAGAGGAGACCCTTGGAGTCGTGCCCTGCCATTTAAGCTTGGATTGCTGGACATTTCGAGGTGTATTCTATCTTTAGTTTTAGTTCAATGTTTGTTTTAATTTGGTTCTATGTTTTCAAAGACATGAGGAACTCATTTCTTTTTAGTTAGAGGTGAATTCAAAGCCATGATTATCTGCTTTATATGAATTGATTACATCCACTTATCGGTAACATGTCTACTTACTGTCCACACGTAATGATGCATATACGAAACTCCTAGCTCAAATCATTAAGGTTACGGATTACAACCCTAATTATTTGATTAACTCGATTCAACTAGATAATGCTTAAGAGTTTACATCACAGTTTTTGGAAGATTATTACATGTCTGTTGGGATTGAAGTTAAACATCCAATACCCCACGTACGTACCCAAAATGGCTTGGCAGAAGCCTTCATAAAACGCTTTCAATCGATAACTCAGACTTTGGTTATGGGAACCAAATTGCCAATATCTTCCTCGAGCTATACACTATTGCATGCAACTATGTTAGTCCACATGAGACCCACCACTACCCAACCTTATTCACTGTTACAGTTGGTTACTAGGTACAAGCCTGACCGTCATGTGTTTTGGTGCGCAATCTATGTGTCAATGGCGCTGCCACTACGTACCCTAGTATGATTTCGGCCATCGCTTACTCAACCGTTCTGGCGCATGAGCTTATTCTAGATTACGATAAAGTCTTAGAGGAGATGAATCGACCTCCCAAGAATCGTGAAATTTCGCTCCATTATACAGTTTTAAATGAGATTGGGGATCAAAATGAGATGATCGTTGATGATTCCTTTGCATACACAGTAGCTACTAACATTATGTTTAATGATGATATTGAACCACGTTTCGTCGATGAGTGTCGACGTAGAATTGACTTGTCCAATTGGAAACAAGCAATCTAGGTCGAACTCGGTTTGCTTACAAAACACAAGGTGTTTGGATTCGTAGCTCCCTCACCACTACATATGAAGCCATTAGCTATAAGTTGGTTTTCTTAAGAAAGAATAATAAGAAGAATGAAATAGTGCAATATAAGGCACGCCCCGTAGCAGAAGGCTTCTCTCAACACCCTAAGGTTGATTACGAGGAGACATATTCTTCGGTAATGGATGTCATCACGTTTTGCTACCTTATCAGTTTGGTAGTTTCTGAAAATCTAAATATGCAGCTCATGGGGTGGTAACTACGTATCTATATGGAGATCTTGATACAAAAATCTAGATGAATGCTCCAGAATGACTTACATTGACTGGATCAAATAGTTCTATTTCACAGAACTTCCTCTCGATTTGACTGAGGAGATCACTCTACAAATTGAAACAATTCGGACGAATGTGGTATAACCGTCTGAGTGAGTATTTGATAAGTCAGGGTTATGTGAACAATGAAGTATGCCATGTGTGTTTATTAATAAGTCAAGTTCTAGATTTGTGATCGTTGCAGTTTATGTCGACGACATGAATCTCATTGGGACTCCCAAAGAGCTAGACAAGACTGCCACTCACTTGAAATCAAAATTTGAGATGAAAGTGTAGACATCGAAATTTCGGTGAAATAAATGTTGACCAATAGTTACAATTTCAACGCTCACGTGTCACATAAATTTTACACGTAGCGTGTGACTAAACGAAAAATCAAAATAAATCGGAAAAGTCATCAAATAAGACACATGTCAACACCTGGCAGAAACAATTTATTTCATCTGCATATTATATTCAAAATTAGGCCTTGGAAAATTCTATAAATAGGAAGCCAATTTCATTCATTGGGGGGGGGGAATTCAGAACCAATTGATAACCAATTCCTAACCAATTCATATTACACCAAAACCTTGAAGCTCTGAAGCTCTGAAACTCTGAAGCTCTTAAGCATCCAGGTTCCCGAAGAATCAAGAAAGCCCTTTTCGTTTTTCGTTCATCGTTCTTCTAAAATCAAGCCCCGACTGTCTTTGGATCAACAATCATCCACCTTCAAGATTAAGCCCCAACGGCCCTTTAAAGGAACTTCCCCCAATTCAAGATCAAGCTCCGACGACCCTTGAAGATCCGTTCATCAACAATTCTTCAAGATCAAGCCCAAAAGCCTTGAAGATCTGTTCATCACTGTTCTTCAAAATCAAGCCCAAAAGCCCTTGAAGATCCGTTCATCACCGTCATTCAAGATCAAGCCTTAACGGCCCTTGAAGAAACTTTCAACCATTCATCCAAGATCAAGCCTCGATGGCCCCTGGATCAATCGCACATCCACAAATCAACACCTTACGGAGATCGAATCAGAGGATCAAATTAGAGAGAGATTGTAACCCCTAAATCACAAATACAAATATTATTTTGTACATGTGTTATTGTCTCTTTCGTTTTAGGAAAATTTTGTGTTTACAAATTTGGCACGCCTAATTGGACAATCTCTACCTTTCATCTCTTTCTCCATTCAAGAAATCTAATCACACCTCAAAATCAATGGCATCAAGCAAGGGACAAGCCATTCTTGCAACCACCAAGGGAAGGATCCTGAGCACTTCTGCCACGAACGGACAATCCATTGGCGCCACAAACGCTCCTTAACATACCGCTTCAAAGTTGGTACCGCTAAATGAGCAAAGGGAGCATCAAAGACGCGAGTCTGTCATCAACCTGACCTCGCTGGGGGCACCGAAGCATGCTGCTGAGGCACACAAGATGACATCCTAAAGCAGCCAACGACGTTCTTCGTCAGCATCCTGGATGTCTAAAGGAAAGTCACGTCTATTGGTTGCACAAGTCATGACCATCGACGTTATCTCCATTGAAGAACAACTGGCTCAAATGAATGAAGCGATTGCAAGGCTAACACGGATTATGGAAGAAAAAAACTTGCAAATTGCTGCACTTGTTAGCCGACTGGAGCCATAGGACGGCAAGAACCCTGACCCAGAGGATGATCCACTAAAGAGAGGAGCTGGCGAAGAAAAGAAGCCTTTGGTGGAGAAAATCGTTATAAAGTCAGAGCCAGACCAAGCAGCGGGGCTCATGGGATCTCTCTCCATCAAGCAGTTGCAAGAGATGATCACCAGCACCGTTAAGGCACAGTATGAAGGGAGCTCAAATACCTCCGGGTTCTACTCAAAGCCTTATTCAAAGAAGATTGATGCCCTGAAGATGCTGAGGGGATATCAACTACCAAAGTTCATGCAGTTTGATAGAAAAGGAAACCCAAAGCAGTACATTGCACATTTCGTCGAAACTTACAACAATGCGGGGACGGAGGGAGACTACCTCGCCAAGCAGTTTGTGAGCTCACTGAAAGGAAACTCCATTGAGTGGTACACAGACCTAGAGCCTGTGTCTATCAACAACTGGGAGCAATTGGAAAGAGAATTCCTTAACTGCTTCTACAGCACCCGCCGTACTGTAAGCATGCTGGAGCTGACAAGTACGAAGCAATGGAAAGATGAGCTAGTCGTGGACTACATCAACCGATGGCGCACTCTAAGTCTTGACTGCAAAGACAGACTTTCAGAGACTTCCTCGATCGAGATGTGTGTTCAAGGCATGCAATGGGGATTACACTACATCCTTCAAGGCATCAAATCACGGACTTCTGAGAAGTTAGCCACCCGCGCCCATGACATGGAGTTGAGCATCGCCCATTATAGGAAGAAAAAATCGATCACCGACTACAAGAATGACAAAGTTCTTGGGACAAAGGTGGAGAAGGCTGTGTGGAAATCCACCAAGGAAGCAATGATGGTCAACACAGCTCCCCTCAAAATTTCTACACGAGGCAAGGCGATTCAAGCAGAAGCTTTTCGTGATCAAGAGATGCGTAGACATACTTTGAAGGAGCTTGAGGAGAAGACTTATCCATTCCCTGACTCTGATGTGGTTGACATGTTAAAAGCCTTGCTTGACAAAAAAATGATCGACTTACCTGAGTGCAGACGGCCGAAAGAGATGAATCGTACTGACAGTCCAAGGTACTGCAAATTCCACCGTTTCATAAGTCATCCAACGGAAAAGTGCTTCGTACTGAAAGATCTCATCATGAAGCTGGCTCAGAAACAAATCATTGAGCGAGATCTTGACGATGTGGTAAAGTCAAACTATACCACCATCACTTCTAGCTCTTCCGACTCAAAGTTTTCACCTCAACCGCTGGGGGCATGCTCCAAGTCAAGCGAACTTAAAGGATGGACTCATGTCGCTCCGAAGAAATTGCACATGAAATCTACGTTGCATCCAGAAGTTCGCCAATCGGAAAGGGGGCAAAACAGCTCTTGTCAACCTTCAAAGCTACATGAAAGTGTTGAGGATGATGAAACTTCGACCCGAAGATCGTCCGTCCCCATCACAATGCACGATTTCTTGCCTCTGTAGACTTCTTCAATCACTCGGTCAAGGCTCCTTGCTATGAAGATTGTGAGGAACGCCTCTCCAAAATTGCTTGACAAATTCACCATTTCTCATCGCCCGCATGAGTCTAAACTGCATGGCACAAAGCTCCTGGTCTGTACGAGTATAAAAGGCAACACCAAATGCTCCTTGTCTGCACGAGTTGAAACTACAAACGACACCAATCACTCATGGCCGGCAAGAGCATAAACTACGTACGGTACAAAAAAAAATGTATTTGAACTACTTTATGACTTGATCTCTTCTTTGGAGGGGTATGTAGGCAGCTCAAACATTCAATTTTGGAGTTTAGTCACATCATATTCAACTTTCGAGCCAACACCATCTATGACACCTGCCGCAGGTCACTCGTCACCATAAAGCTCCTCCATTTTCGTCTGCTATTTTCTCCCGCTTTGACTCGGTCATGAAGCTCGCACTTTGATACGATCTTAAATCGATCAGCCTAGAACGCCATCGAGAATCTCTACTCCTACTTCGTTTGGTTCCTGAAGGCCACAACAATTCCCTCTTCTTATTCGAGACCACTATGCTTGCCTTTGAAAAATCAACGCGGCGCCTCCCTCCAGCTTGACAGCCGCCTCTTCCTGCAAATCTCCCGTCTAATCCACCATCAAATTCACTTCAAGCTCGAGCTCTTATTCAGCAACAGCAGCAGCAATTGTATGTGTTTACGAACGACAAGACTCCAATGAGTTATGGTACCAAGTGGGTGGATCTCCATCCGGATTCCCAGAAAACAATTCTTTTGCAGATTGAGGAACGGATACTGGGGTATAGGGATGAAAGCCAGCGACTGGATCAGTGCAGTCGTCTCTACCGTTCCTCCGTTTCCAATGATGTTTTCGAGCATGACACAAGTCGTATTCTTCAGGAACTTAGGGGAATTGGTACTTCCATTGACCGGCAGCACAAGCACCTAAGAAACCAGAAGACGTTGAGGAAGACGGATGAGCAATTCCGGTTAATTTTGCAAGGGTCTAAAGCAGAGATCGCACCCACCGCAGCAGCTGCGCGTCCACCAGGGGGAGTATGGGTGTCTTGAGAAATTCTCTTTGAGTTCATCCTTGCCATCTCTGCAGCAATAGATGCGCTTGAAAAGGTGGAGATGGATGCATACTACGATGATGACTGCCATTGTGAAAGTGGAGAGGCCAGCTGGAGTCGAAGAGCTCGAGAATTAATGAGGCGGAGTCTGGTGTTTGTGCTCAGTGGTTGTGCTTGGTGGCTGTGCTTGAGGGTTGTGCTCGGTGCCTCTGCTGCTACCTTCGAATCGACGAAGAACTTCAGTGACCGCCGTTAAACAACTAGCCCGTCATGAAGCTCGACACGTTGCACTACCACCAAGCTTGACCCCAGCTCTCCGTCCGTCTTCATCCTTCCCTGCAAATTCCTCAACCCGTCATCCAAATTTATACAAAAATAAAAAATAAAAAAAAATATGGTGGAACACTGCACCATGATTGAAGAAAAATAAAATAAAATAATAAAATAATAAAAATGATGATGAGGGAACATGGTCCATCTGGCACCATACGAAAAAAAGGATAATGGGTGCATGATTAAAAAAAAATGGGAAAGGAAGGTGGTGGTCCATCTGGCACCATGTGCAAGAAAAGAAAAGAAAAAATATATATATATATAGAATGAAAAAAACCTCATTTATTGATTTCTCTGAAAATTTACAGAAATGTACATTTTACATCAGTAAAAAAAACAAGAAGAAGAGGAGTCGGAGGTTGATCATTTGGAACTTCATTACGCGGTACAGCCCCAGAAGACGAAGGTAACTGTTTTTGGAACAAACCCACAAACCTCTGATGATCAAGTAAAATATGACCATCAGATTCCTGCATCTGGTCAATCTTCCTCTTCATGTTTGTAGAAGAGTTATGTACGAGCCTGTGCAACTGTTTATTCTCATGCTTGAGCCCTCTAATCTCCTGTTTGAGACTCATCACTTCAGCCGCCAATGATTCAACTTGACGGGTTCGAGCAAATAGACGTTGGGCCATATTAGACACAGAACCTGCACACTACACACTGAGAGCCAGAGAATCCTTAACAGCCAACTCATCAGACCGTTTGGAAAGTAGTCTGTTATCTTTGGGAGTGACAAGGTTCCGGGCCACCACCGCAGCGGTCATATCATTCTTCATCACTGAATCCCCAACGGTAAGAGGACCAGTATGGGATATGAAGGATGGGCGCCATATGTTGTCTGGAGAAGGTGGGACTGCCTCTTCACCAAGGTTCAAGTCAAAACGACGGTCGGAGGGGCCAGACATTTTCAAAGGTGTTGAAAGAAAAAAGAGGTCGGGTAAGTCAAGATCGTAGAAGTGCAAGAAGGGAGTTTCTACAGGTAGAAATTCAAGTGTGCTTTGAAACGTCCTGCATACCTCTATAAAAATCAGCACTCGACGGGATTTCAGAGATCGAAGAGGCGAACTTAGAAATCGAAGAGGCGCTAGCTTTCTCAAAAGCTGGGCTTGCTCAGAAACCACGGGCCAATCTTCTTTTCCAGATTTTTCCGCACTTGTCACATGCACACTCGGCTTTGCGGAAATCACGGGCAGTTTGTTGAAGCGCCGATTTCAGATATCGAAGAGGCATCTGCTTTTCCAGACGTGTCATCATCTGTCGCATGCACACTCAGCTTTGCACAAATCATGGGCAATTTGTCGAAGATTTCTGGTGAAGTAGAAAACACATGAAGTTTACTATTCAATCATCCAACGGTTGACGACAAGAGTGAAAGAATAGTATTGGTTATTAATTCATATAAATGTCGACATTCACCCTCCATAGCAAGGTAGACATACACAACCTTTCTTCATCTCCGAGAATACCTTCCCAACGAAGCCTCTCGAGTCACTCAGTGTTCCTTATTCCTTGGGGTACCTCTGCAAACAAATGACACCAAAACAAAAGTATCTCATATCTCCAGGGTAGAAAGCAAGAGTATCTCATATCATGCACACTCGGCTTTGCGGAAATCACGGGCAGTTTGTTGAAGCGCCGATTTCAGATATCGAAGAGGCATCTGCTTTTCCAGACGTGTCATCATCTGTCGCATGCACACTCAGCTTTGCACAAATCATGGGCAATTTGTCGAAGATTTCTGGTGAAGTAGAAAACACATGAAGTTTACTATTCAATCATCCAACGGTTGACGACAAGAGTGAAAGAATAGTATTGGTTATTAATTCATATAAATGTCGACATTCACCCTCCATAGCAAGGTAGACATACACAACCTTTCTTCATCTCCGAGAATACCTTCCCAACGAAGCCTCTCGAGTCACTCAGTGTTCCTTATTCCTTGGGGTACCTCTGCAAACAAATGACACCAAAACAAAAGTATCTCATATATCCAGGGTAGAAAGCAAGAGTATCTCATATCATGCGTTCTCCCTATCCTTTCCTTTGTCCTTGTTCTTACCTGTAAAGACAAGGATAAAGAAAGCAATATGTCAGAACCTCCACTCAAACTCAGGTAAGGAATCGACTACCTGGAACCTTTGCCTGGTTGCTTACATGGTATTCCTCTCGAGTACTCGTCTTCCACTGCTGCTGTACTTCCAGAGAAGCTGCCACATCCACCTGGATAACAGATAAGGCAAGTGAAAATGATACCTTGCAGCATGTGGAGACAACATGCAGAAGAAACAAGCAAAGAAGTATGCAGTCTGCACAGTCAACTCAACAGAAGGAGTCTGAGTTGAGGAACTCGAGAAGGTGCCACATTTACCTGGGGAACAGATACGGAAAGTGAAAATGATACCTCGAAGCATGTGGAGACAAGCGCAAAAAAGCACTTGCCGATTCACCACCCTTGAGTCAAATCCTTAAAGATCAAGTCACCAACTGGAATAAGTGCCCATCAATCTTGACGATCATACCATTGACCAAACTGCTCAGGTGTGAATTAGAAAGATTGAACAAAGCAACAAGTCATCACCTTCACCTCGTGCCTACTTGCCATGTGTTCGAGTCAACCTTTAAGAATCAAGCCTTAACGGCCCTTGAAGAAATCTCCAGCCAAATTCAAGATCAAGCCTCGACGGCCCTTGAGAAAATCACAAGTCCGATTCAAGATCAAGCGTCCAACACCCTTGAATCAAATCTAGTTCAAGAATAAGCTGTGGAAAGTCAACAATTGGAGGAATCCAGAAAATCCTCCAACCCAGTTCAAGATCAAAGCTGTGGAAAGTCAACAAGCACAAAAACAAATACGTGCCAATTCATCCACTACCAAAGCCAAAGATCATCTACCACATGAAGCTCGTTGTGGTCCAATTTCAACCTTCAAAATCAAGCCTTGGCGGCCCTTGAAGAAATTTCAAACAAAGTTCAAGAATAAGCCTTAACGGCATTTGAAGAAACTTTCAGCAATTCAAGATCAAGCCTTAACGGCCCTTGAAGAAATCTCAAGCCCAATTCAAGATCAAGCCTTAACGGCCCTTGAAGAAATCTCCAGCCCAATTCAAGATCAAGCCTCGATGGCCCTTGGGTCGACATCTACATTAGGGGACATCAAACGCATCTCCTACACGCGACAAGTGAAGGAAAAATTTTGTCCTAGCTAAGAACAAGTATGAACATTTGAATATATATGCAAGCTATTAACACTTTAAAGTAGGCATGCATCAAAAAACAATTCATAAAACCCATGACTTTCAAAGCCTAGTATATGGTGAACCAAAAGACTCTTTAACAACATTAAAGAGAAGTAAAGATTTAGAGTTTCTTTACCCTTGAAGCTCATCCTTGTTTACACAAGGGATTCACCCAAGTAGAGGGCCTTCAAGTCACCTCCAAGCTCCTTGAATCTTGCTTGTGATTTTCCCCTTTTAGTGCTCCTTTGCTCCTTGAGGATGTGAGGAAAGGATCTCCAAAAACACCAAAGGTTTGGTGTCTCTAAGTCTCCACACCAAGGGTGAGGTGTGAAGTTGAAATGGATGACTTAGAGAAGAAAAGATTGCTAGCTAAATCTTCCCTAAGTGGCCGGTCTCTTTGTAGAGAGAAAGAGAGAAAATATTTCACCTCTTTGCCTCAAAGAAAACCCTAATGAAAATAAAGCTATAAAGTTGCTTTTATACTTCATTACATTTGGTGAGTGGCAAACTTGCAATTAAGCAAAGTCTCACACTCACCCCTTATGGCAAGCCCCTTGTAAGTGATTGGGCTTATTTCCCATTTTGTTTTAGTTGTCATACAACTTAAACATAATGGGCCTTGTTGACCAAAACGCTTTTGGGCCCCGAAACCCAAAACCAACTTAAAAGCCCAATACGAACCTTTCGTAAAATTAATTAACTAATTAATTAATCTTGACCATTCTTCAATTAAACCATTTAATTGCATATCCATTTCATTTAATTTCTTCACTATCACCCTTACTCGGTGTACGATCCATTAGGTTCCATTTAGCGAGGTAGTGGGCGATTGTTAGTCATAACGATCGATTGTGAATTGAAACCACATTTCAATTCTCCCTTTATTGATTAGTGTTGCCTAATCATTAGGGCTTCCACAAACCATGAGTGACACCTAGCAGTATGTCATGGTTACCCAAGCTAAGTAGAATTGGTTGGAGAACCTATCCAGTTACAACTACAATGCAATACGGTCCTTCTCTAATACAATACTCTTAATCACATTGTTTAAGTGATAGTTTGTTTCATGTCTACTATCCAATGTGATACACATCTATATGATTCCCTTGAATATGATTTGGAACAAACTTCCTAAGTCATATTCATATGCTTTGGCCAAAGACTTTAGAATCATATCTTAGAGTATTCTCCTTCCACCATGGAAGGTTAGAGATCCCTTGTTGTGCATTCATATGCCTACACGACTAGATAGCTTGACCCCAACAATGTCGTGGACACTCCGATGGAATGCCGATGACATGATCAAAGATCAAGGACCTAACCATTAGACATCTATGATGCCTCAGGTCAAAAGACTACTTTGCATATTGCAACTATTGAGTTCTTACATGACATATATGTTCAAACTCTCTTTCGATCGTTGTTCAGCGTACTCGATTACTCTTTCGAGCACCTATGTGTTTGTCTTAGTGTCCAACACCAAATGACTTGAGACTAGTCATACTCACGCTTGAGTCAACATAACACATACTAAACTTAGCGGATTGTCAATACCCAATTGGCAATCCTATGGCTAGGAACGTTTTAGGAATGAACATAAGAGAATGGTCTCGATAATCTAACTCACTTAGATCACTTGTCTCTTAGATCAAATACATCCCTTGGATTCCCTTATTACTTAAACACATGATACAATAAATAGTGATTAACAATAAGCTTTGCCCTTCATTAAACATATAAAAGTTTAATACATTAAGTATTCCAAAAAGCTATTACATCAAATGAGTGGCTTTGTGGGCATACTTCCAACAATCTCCCACTTGCACTCAAAGCCATCTTCCCATGTATCTAATGCCCATCCTTTCCATATGACGGTCAAGCTGGATTTGAGACATTTGCTTTGTCAGTGGATCTGCTACGTTATCGGCTGAAGCAACTTTGAGGATGTTGACTTTCCCCTCGGCAGCATATCTTCTAATGATATTAAAGCGCTTGTCAAAATGCTTGTTCTTTTGATGTGCCCTGGGTTCCTTGGCTTGAGTTATCGCCCCACTATTATCACAGTACAAAGTTACTGGTGATGTAATGGTTGGAACCACTCCAAGTTCAGTGATGAACTTCTTCATCCAGAACGCTTCTTTGCCGGCTTCAGCTGCAGCGACATATTCAGCCTCTGTCGTGGAATCAGTAATTACACTTTGTTTCTTGCTTTTCCAACTGACAGCCCCACCATTCAGAGTGAATACATATCCGGAGTTGGAACTCCTATCATCGACGTCAGATTGGAAATCTGCGTCTGTATAAGCTTCCACTCGCAACTCTGTTGCTCCTCCATAAACGAGGAACATGTCCTTAGTTCTTCTTAAGTACTTAAGGACCGTCTTGACAGCTGCCCAATGTTCTGATCCTAGGTTAAATTGATATCGACTAGTAATGCTCACAGCATATGCGATATCAGGCCTTGTGCATATCATGGCATACATGAGACTCCCTATGGCGGAAGCATAAGGAATATCATTCATTTGCCGTATCTCTTCAGGAGTCTTAGGTACCATGGACTTAGAAAGGTGAATTCCATGTCTAACAGGAAGAAAACCTTTCTTAGACTGTTCCATCTGGAACCTACTTAGCACCTTATCAATGTACATAGATTGGGATAATCCAATTAATTTTCTGGATCTATCACGATAGAGCTTTATCCCAAGTACATAAGATGCATCTCCTAAATCTTTCATGTGGAAGGTTTTGGACAACCACACTTTTACAGAAGAAAGTACTGCAGTGTCATTCCCGAATAGTAATATGTCATCTACATATAACACTAGGAATACAACTGCATCCCCAACGACCTTTTGATAAACACAATTGTCATCTTCGTTTTGAGTAAAACCAAACGATTTGATTTCAGTATCAAAACGAATGGTCCAGCTCCTGGAGGCTTGCTTAAGTCCATAAATGGACCTCTGAAGCTTGCATACTTTAGTCTTTTCAGACTTGGACACGAAACCCTCGGGTTGAGCCATGTAAAGCTCTTCCTCTAGGTAGCCGTTCAGAAAGGCCGTCTTCACGTCCATTTGCCAGATTTCATAATCATAGTACGCGGCTATAGCAAGCAAAATCCGAATGGACTTAATCATGGCTACAGGAGAGAAAGTTTCTTCATAGTCAATCCCTTCTCTTTGCCTGTAACCTTTGGCTACGAGTCTAGCCTTATAAGTCTCCATATTCCCATCAACGCCTATCTTCCTCTTGAAGACCCATTTGTTTCCAACAGGTACAATACCTTCTGGAGGGTCTACAAGAGTCCAGACCTGATTTTGATACATGGAATCCATCTCGGATTTCATGGCCTCTTGCCATCTCTTTGAATCAATGTCGGACATTGCTTCAGTGTAGTCCCTAGGGTCATCCTTTGTGTCATTGTCACCTAGAAGGTGCAATTCCACAAAGTCATTGTCTAAGCCATACCTCTTAGGTGGCTTACTAACCCGTTCAGATCTACGTGGAGCTAGGGGTTCATGAACAGGTTTGTCATCTTGTTGAGTGCTTGTTTGTGGTTCATCATTAATCTCATTAATTTCCTTCAATTCTATCGTTTTCTCGCTACTTCCATTGAGAACGAATTCGTCCTCAAGGAACATAGCAGTTCTGGCGACAAAGACTTTCTTGTCGTCAGGGTTATAGAATTCGTATCCCAAAGTCTGTTTGGAATACCCCACAAAGTAGCACTTAACAGATCTTGCTTCAAGCTTGTCAGCTTCAAGCCTTTTAACGTAAGCCTGACAACCCCAAATCCTAATATGATTAAGATTTGTGCTTTTGCCATGCCATATCTCATATGGCATTTGTGAAACTGACTTGGAAGGTACTCTATTAAGCAAGTAAGCTGCTGTATATAGAGCGTATCCCCAGAATGTTACTGGTAGATTAGCAGAACTCATCATAGAACGAACCATGTTCATCAAGGTTCAATTTCTCCATTCAGAAACTCCGTTATGTTGAGGAGTTCCTGGTGGAGTCCACTGTGATACAATTCCACACTCTTTGAGATAATCTAGGAACTCGTTACTCAGATATTCACCACCTCGATCTGATCTTAGGGTCTTTATCTGTTTCCCAGTTTGCTTCTCAACTTCATTCTTGAATTCTTTGAACCTTTCAAAGGATTCTGACTTGTACTTCATAAGATACACATAGCCAAACCGAGAGTGATCGTCGATGAATATGATATAGTAAGAGAAGCCTCATCTCGATGTAGTAGACATAGGTCCACATACGTCAGTGTGGATTAACCCTAGAATTTCAATGGCACGCTCTCATTTCCCAGCGAATGGAGATTTGGTCATCTTCCCTTTCAAGCAACATTCACAAGTACCCATCTGGTCATTACCTAATGGGCGGATATATCCGTCTTTCAACATCTTGCGAATCTTTTCAAGGTTCACATATCCAAGTTTAAGATGCCACATCTTTTCTTGGTTAACTTCTTCTCTAGCCCTTTTGGGTTTTGAGGTATTCCCGCTTTCAATATAGTGCATCCCACTATTCGTCTCTAGGTGAAAAAGTCCCTCTATCATATTACCATGAGAGATAATATGACTGTTCAAGTATAAAGTGCAACTTATTTTGTCAAACAATACTGAGTGCCCATCTCGTAAAAGCTTAGAGATAGAAATCAAATTCTTTATACATGAAGGAAAATATAAACAATTTTTAAGTTCCAGGACTTCCCCAGAGGGTAGGTTAAGCATGTAGGTGCCTATTGCTTTTGCAGAGATTTTAGTGTCGTTCCCAACTCGCACAACCATCTCCCCATTGCGCAGTGACCTGCTCCCTGCTAGTCCCTGCAACGTATTGCAGATATGTTGACTAGCGCCTGAATCAAATATCCAGGAATTGGAGCTCACTGTAAAAGCACTCTCTATGACAGAAATAGTCTCTTCAAAAGTTCGTGTCACAAGGCTCGCAATGCGCACCCTGTATTTCTTCTTCCAACGTTCATCCTTTCCATAATGAAAGCATGTTCCTTTGGATTTCTTTGCCTTCTTCTTATGCAACCTTTTCCTTGTGATTGCATTCTCACTCCTACTGTCCCTTTTGAAACCTTTTTCAAACTTACAGCACATGTCAATCATCTCGTTTAAAGCATGATCGAATCTATTCACTTTATAGTTTACAATAAACTTAGTGAAATCATCCGAGAGAGATGCAAGGAAAAAGTCTTGGGCCATTTTCCCATCAATGGAAGTTCCTAAACTTTTAAGATCATTAAATATCTTTTCCATCTTTTGTCCATGTTTATGGACTGATGTCCCTTTTGCCATTTTGGCATTCATTAGACTACAAACATTTGAGAATCGTACATTACTAGTCTCAATGTCATGCATCTTATGCAAACTTTCAACCATGGCACAAGAAGTGTCCATGTGCTCATGTAGCTTCATAAGTTCCTCACTAAGTGAAGTGAGGATTAAGCATTTGGCTTGTAAGTCATCCTCATAGTGTCTAACATAATTTTGACACTCCTCCTTTGAAGGTAGTTTCGTAGGAGGTTCATGAGAAGGGGATTGCTTAAGCACATACAATATGTCTTTCACCTTTGAGACATTCTCAATGTGGCGATACCAAGCAAGGAAACGTTGGCCCTTAAGGCCCTTTTTGTCAAGTATAATGGTGGGTATAATTTTAGGCATGTCGTTAACTACATAACATAGCAAAAATCGTATTAGATTGTTTGTTTAAAACTATTTGATTGGGTCTTTGAATCAAATAGTACCTCCCACTATTTTTGGCAAATTCCACATCCCTCAATAGAATTCGAGAGTTATTTTGAACTCTTAGCGGGGTATGGGAGACTCACCATTACCAAGCCCACCTCAGAAGAATATCATATTGGCTAGCAACAATAATGATGAGAGGATAACGCTTTAGCCATTTACAACTTTTGTAATTACCCATCTAGTTTGGCCTCTAGAGAGTGATGCCTCAGAAGAATATCATATTGGCACCATTGCACTTAGTTAAGTCATTCCCACCATGCTAGTTCAAGTAGGGGTTCAAGAATGGCCTCAGAAGAATATCATATTGGCCATACTCGTTGCCTACTTTCACTTCATCATATGTTTATGGGCTTCTCCTGAATGTAAGCACATACTTTGCATACCCCAGAACTGGACGAATACGGTGTATGAGTCACAAACGATTGAAGCCCACCACGGTGGAAGGCCTACGAAGAGATGTTCAAAACATCTCTCGCTTATCAACTTAATATTCGTTTTGTTGAGGGAGTAGTGTTGGGCTACATCAAAACATTTTAATCTCGTTAAAAGAACTTGGGCCTATCACAACCATTGGTCCAAGTTAATATGATTTAGTAGTTTATAATACTCCCACTATTTTGATGAAACAAGCGAGACTATATGGAACTACTAACGAATGCATTGCATCCTCATATGGACTATATAGTCATATTAGGTTTTAGGATGATTATGAACCGTTAAATTTGATCCAACACGAGCCTTGTGTTGGACCTTGGGTCTAAGGTAGGTAGTTGTTGATTTTAGTTACGCGTTTAATCCAATTAAACCGTTATTTCCTATTGGGCGTTGGACCCAACTATTCCATTTTGCATACATATAAACAAAAAAGGAATACATGAAATAGTAATAAGGGCTTATGCCCTTTTACAACACAAATGATGGACTTATGTCCATTTACAACAAATTGAATTAATCAAATTACATTCAAATCTACACTACTAAACCCAAACATTCATAATGTAAATCGGCCAATCACATAGCTTAATTATCGAGGCCTTTGGTTCATAATCACCCTTTTCTTAATTAATCACATTAACTAAGAAAGCAACTTAAACAATTGGTTTTTGGATCCATAGAATTGATTTAAATGGAACTAAATGAAATGAAAATCCAATTCTCATTAAAGAGACAAAACAATTTTGTTCTCATCCTTTTGGGCCAAAAGGAAACTATGACCACAACATTTGGGCCACAATGCAAATACTAAAAAACTTTTGGGGTCACTTTGTAAAAACACAATAGTCCACAACTTCATGTAATTACAACTAGAACCCAAAATTTTAATAATGTAAAAACATCATTAAAGGATCAAAACAATTTGTCCTTTAGAGTTTTTGGGCCTTAACGTAAAAACGTAAATTTTTGGGCCAAAATGCAAATACACAAAAGTATCTCAAACTTTATGTAATTGCACAAAAGGCCCCAAAAGTACTCCCACTAGGGGGTGGCCGGCCTTTAGAGAGGAAATGGAAAATTTCTAAAAAGTTTTTGCAAGTTGATTTTGGTGGGTGAGGTAAAGGTGAAATTGATGGTTTGTAAGAAAAATAAAAGATCTATGACAAAACATTAAAACCATTTCATCACATCTCACCAATAACCATCAACCATCAATTAATAAACCAAAACTTTATGAAAAACATAAAACTTTTGAATCAAAACTTCAAAACTTTTTGTTCTTGGCAAGAACTTCAAGAACATTGAAGAACACCATGAAAACTCATAATAGCTCCATGAATGTTTTCACTCACCAAAACTCAATTTTTCACCACTCAAAAGAGGGCTAATATCCTAGGGTACTTAGGGGTTCCAAAAGTCACCTTAAAACCATTTTAACAAGACAAACATGAACCCAAAAAATCACCCTTTGGATTTGGCCGAATTTCCCAACATACATGGCACCAAATTTTAGTTCCAATATTCATGCTTAAATGAAATACATCTACAACATTTGAGATGCTAAATTTTCTAGCAAAATTTATATATTCAAAAGCAAGAACAAAGCTTGTAACATTTACAACATTTAAATCACAAATCATGAAAATCACAAAACCCAAAAGGATTCACCATAAACTAGGCCTAGGCTCTGATAGCTAAATGAACATTTGAATACATATGCAAGCTATTAACACTTTAAAGTAGGCATGCATCCAAAAACAATTCATAAGACCCATGACTTTCAAAGCCTAGTATATGGTGAACCAAAAGACTCTTTAACAACATTAAAGAGAAGTAAAGATTTAGAGTTTCTTTACCCTTGAAGCTCATCCTTGTTTACACAAGGGATTCACCCAAGTGGAGGGCCTTCAAGTCACCTCCAAGCTCCTTGAATCTTGCTTGTGATTTTCCCCTTTTAGTGCTCCTTTGCTCCTTGAGGATGTGAGGAAAGGATCTCCAAAAACACCAAAGGTTTGGTGTCTCTAAGTTTCCACACCAAGGGTGAGGTGTGAAGATGAAATGGATGACTTAGAGAAGAAAAGAGTGCTAGCTAAATCTTCCCTAAGTGGCCGGCCTCTTTGTAGAGAGAAAGAGAGAAAATATTTCACCTCTTTGCCTCAAAGAAAACCCTAATGAAAATAAAGCTATAAAGTTGCTTTTATACTTCATTACATTTGGTGAGTGGCAAACTTGCAATTAAGCAAAGTCTCACACTCACCCCTTATGGCCGGCCCCTTGTAAGTGATTGGGCTTATTGCCCATTTTGTTTTAGTTGTCATACAACTTAAACATAATGGGCCTTGTGGACCAAAACACTTTTGGGCCCCGAAACCCAAAACCAACTTAAAAGCCCAATACGAACCTTTCGTAAAATTAATTAACTAATTAATTAATCTTGACCATTCTTCAATTAAACCATTTAATTGCATATCCATTTCATTTAATTTCTTCACTATCACCCTTACTCGGTGTACGATCCATTAGGTTCCATTTAGCGAGGTAGTGGGCGATTGTTAGTCATAACGATCGATTGTGAATTGAAACCACATTTCAATTCTCCCTTTATTGATTAGTGTTGCCTAATCATTTGGGCTTCCACAAACCATGAGTGACACCTAGCAGTATGTCATGGTTACCCAAGCTAAGTAGAATTGGTTGGAGAACCTATCCAGTTACAACTACAATGCAATACGGTCCTTCTCTAATACAATACTCTTAATCACATTGTTTAAGTGATAGTTTGTTTCATGTCTACTATCCAATGTGATACACATCTATATGATTCCCTTGAATATGATTTGGAACAAACTTCCTAAGTCATATTCATATGCTTTGGCCAAAGACTTTAGAATCATATCTTAGAGTATTCTCCTTCCACCATGGAAGGTTAGAGATCCCTTGTTGTGCATTCATATGCCTACACTCCGATGGAATGCCGTGGACACTCCGATGGAATGCCGTTGACATGATCAAAGATCAAGGACCTAACCATTAGACATCTATGATGCCTCAGGTCAAAGGACTACTTTGCATATTGCAACTATTGAGTTCTTACATGACATGTATGTTCGAACTCTCTTTCGATCGTTGTTCAGTGTACTCGATTACTCTTTCGAGCACCTATGTGTTTGTCTTAGTGTCCAACACCAAATGACTTGAGACTAGTCATACTCACGCTTGAGTCAACATAACACATACTAACCTTAGCGGATTGTCAATACCCAATTGGCAATCCTATGACTAGGAACATTTTAGGAATGAACATAAGAGAACGGTCTCGATAATCTAACTCACTTAGATCACTTGTCTCTTAGATCAAATACATCCCTTGGATTCCCTTATTACTTAAACACATGATACAATAAATAGTGATTAACAATAAGCTTTGCCCTTCATTAAACATATAAAAGTTTAAAACATTAGGTATTCCAAAAAGCTATTACATCAAATGAGTGGCTTTGTGGGCATACTTCCAACAACAAGCACATGTATACGACGCGCCTTGAAGTGGGGGCATTTGTAGACATCAAAATTTCGGTGAAATAAATGTTGACCAATAGTTACAATTTCAACGCTCACGTGTCACATAAATTTTACACGTAGCGTGTGACTAAACGAAAAATCAAAATAAATCGGAAAAGTCATCAAATAGGACACATGACAACACCTGGCAGAAACGATTTATTTCATCTACATATTATATTCAAAATTAGGCCTTGGAAAATATCTATAAATAGGAAGCCAATTTCATTCATTGGGGGGAATTCAGAACCAATTGATAACCAATTCCTAACCAATTCATATTACACCAAAACCTTGAAGCTCTGAAGCTCTGAAACTCTGAAGCTTTCAAGCATCCAGGTTCCCAAAGAATCAAGAAAGCCCTCTTCGTTCTTTGTTCATCGTTCTTCCAAGATCAAGCCCCAACGACCCTTGGATCAACAATCATCCACCTTCAAGATCAAGCCCCAACGACCCTTTGAAGGAACTTCCACCAATTCAAGATCAAGCCCCGACGGCCTTTGATGATCCGTTCATCAACAATTCTTCAAGATCAAGCCCAAAAGCCTTGAAGATCTGTTCATTATTGTTCTTCAAGATCAAGCCCAAAAGCCCTTGAAGATCCGTTCATCAACGTCATTCAAGATCAAGCCTCAACGGCCTTTGAAGAAACTTTCAACCGTTCATCCAAGATCAAGCCTCGACGGCCCCTGAATCAATCGCACATCCACAAATTAACACCTTATGGAGATCGAGTCAGATGATCAAATTAGAGAGAGATTGTAACCCCTAAATCACAAATACAAATATTATTTTGTACACGTGTTCTTGTCTCTTTCGTTTCAGGAAAATTTCGTGTTTACAGAAAGGTTTTGAGAAAACTCAATATTGCCTTGGTAACTGTTTGGATGGAATCCTAGTACATCAATCAAACTACACCTGGAAAGTATTGCGGCGTTTTAATGAGGATAAAACGAAGCTTTCGAGTACTCATATGGTCGTTCGTACTTTAGATGCTAAATGAGATCCTTTCTATTCAAAGAAGTATAAGGAAGAGATTTTGGAGCCCAAAGTTCCATACCTAAGTGCAATTAGTGCTTTATTGTACTTTGCTAAATGCACTAGACCAACATTGCATTCGCTGTGAATATTTTAGCAAGATAAAACAATGTGCCTTCATGCAGACGCTTGAATGGTGTTAAAGATATTTACCGCTACTTAAAGGGTACGACATATTTGACTTTGTTCTTTACCCATGAATCCTCCAAAGGAGTCGCCGCCCCCTTCAGTCCTCGGGTTGATTATCGCCTTGTTGGTTATGTTGACGCAGGTTATTTATCTGACCTACACATGGCACTTTCTCAAATGGGTTACGTCTTTATTGTTTGAGACACCATAATTTCTTGGAGGTCTACCGGGCAATCGTTAGTTGCAACTTTTTCGAACCATGCTAAGATTCTCACCTTGCGTGAAGCCTCACATGAATGCTTTTAGTTGAGAGCAGTCATGGAACATATTCGAAGTACTAGCGGTCTTTCTACCATTGTTAAAGTTCCCACAATGATCTTTCAAGACAACACTACATATATCGATCAATTGAAGAAGGGATACATTAAGGCAGACAACACTAAGCATATTGAGTTGAAGTTCTTGTATTCTTACCAGCAACAATAGCATCAGAACATTGAAGTCAAGCAAATCCGTTCCTAGGACAACCCGACTGATCTCTTCATCAAGTCATTTGCCCAAATCTACATTTCAAAAGCTCGTCCAAGGAATCAATATGCGTAAACTTTCTGACCTGAATAGCTTGTCTGTTCTCTTATTTAGAAGTTATGTCAAACTCAAGGGAGTATCTAGAATCATACTCACTTGATCTTATTATACTCTTTTTCCCTACGATTAGGAGCATTTTTTGCATTGAGGTTTTGCTACCTTAACGATGTTTTGATGAGGCACACATCCTGGACTGATAGGATGCCACCATTATCTCAAGACATTCTTTCCTATTTAATATCTTGAAAATATTCTCTACATACACCTTGGCCAATAGGATGCCACCATGTCTAAGGCAAAAACCTTACACCATGGTCAACCTCTCCCCCTATATATATATATATATATATATATATATATATATATATATATATAGGCCTAAACACATACTCTTTTCAAAGAAACTAACTAAGGCATCAGAGATCCATTGGCCTAACTCCCCCTTCTAGACCTCGTGAGCATGTGAGGCTTAGGTATGTGATCAAAGGTGTTGATTTTTTTTGCAGGTGCATTTTCGTCAAAGCAAGAGATGGAGGAAATTTGCATCGACAAGATTCAACCATTGTGCCGACAACTTCATCAATTGTTCTACTTCATCCACTGAAGACCTGATGTGATGTTTTGTTTGAGTATTTACACACTCAAGAAGGAGTGTTGCATCATATTAGATTGAGAATGTGATTGTGTAAATCGTATTATATCTATGATATCCTTATGGCATTCTACCATATCTCTTAGACTAGAGTTGCAATCCTATTGGGCAAAGGAATTTAGCTTCCTTACTACATAAATAACGGCATAATGGGGTGGTCTAACACACACCTCACAATAACATATCTCTCTTTCTCTCTATTGTTGCCACACCCCCCTCTCTGTCTTTTATATTGTTCAATAAATTAGGCATATAACTATAAATAATTTAACATTCAAAAAATGATAGGAAGAAAAGTCAAGAGACCTTGATAAAAGATGACAAAGGAAGAAGGTTTCAATTAATGAGAAAGATAAATAAGGGATGAGAAACTAGTTTATCCTATAGTATATCACATTATATATTCTTCGGGGTAGATTTGGGGACGGTTATTGATCAGGAACTCTTATAACCATATCGAAAACCTTAACCAAATAATATTCATAGTTTTTCTCCGTATTCAAAAAATATCCGAATTCTAATCCTAAATCCGTCCCATTCGAATGGTTACCCACATTTATCAGAATTAACGGGTTGAATTGCTATCCCTACCTCTTCGGAAGTGGGTAATTGGATTTCAGCTATAAACTTTAAACTCGAAAATGGTAGTGATGGCATGCTATGTATACAGCTTCAGTTTAGTTTTAAAAAGCACCTAAACAAAGAAAAGAAAATTCATGATGCAATACAGATCAAGGGTCTGGATCAATTGATGCCTATGCAAAGGCTAATTAACATATTAATCTGGGGATCCGATGAATGGTGTTTTTATTTTTTTATTTTTTTATTTTTTTAAATATGTATTACTTGTGGGGATCGTGCATGATTTATCTCAAAAGCATGTTTCATGTGCACATTATAATTCATTTCTCATATATGAATGTAGTACATAACAAAATGAACTCACACTTATTAATTCCGCCTAATCTTTTATTTTATTCCGCCTAATCTATAAACAAATAAAATTGAATCAAATAAATTAACCTTTTGTTTTATTTAATTTCAGCATAAATATTTAAGTACATAATTGATGTACAGAAGGTTCATCGTAGCAGTACTATGAATACTTTTACAATATTGTTTAACTCCCTAACATACACTTTTACGAATATTACCACCTGTACATATTATTAGGTAATTTCGTATCGCTAGCTGTTTCTTTGGTTGGTGAGGAAACCTCTTAAGAAGCAGGTCTAATCGTCGACCTTCCGAGAACCGTAACAGATAAAATTCAACACCAAGAACTTAATAAAAAGTGAGGCAGCAGACATGGTACTTTGTAACATGTACGCACATTTGAATTTTGAATACTACTCTCTCCTCACTAGAACATTATTAATAAAGATTAACTGCATGCTTTGTATTTGATTAGTTTATAGTTGTGCTTAATTTTTCTCCCACCTCTAATGTGTTGATACCATTTACTTCCACGTTACTGAAGCAATCCATACCAAAATCATGAATACCATAATCTTGGCAGTCCAAAAGCCATGTCCAATTGTCATCCCAATTAGATTGGAAGCCCATTCCATTATTCTCAGTGATATTGTAATTGATCCCTCCTTGATCAAGTTCTACTTGATTGTTGTCGTTCCACAATGCATCAATCAGAGGTGTTTCATCCATCCACAGGGTGTTCGTTAACAAATTGTCGTTGCAAATGCTGTCAAACAACATCGATTCAGCGCCTATTGAGTATTGAACTAAACATGGTAAATACCAAAAATATATATGACAATATTTGGAAATTTCTTATATATTCATTAATCTCCAAAGTGGAGTATATATAGGAGTTACAATTGGTATTACATATGTATTTCACCAATGTGGGACAATAAACTACTATTTACACTCTAACTAATATATAACTCGCAACACTCCCCCTCAAGTTGATGCAAAGATGTCACGCATGCCCAACTTGTCAAGCGAGTTGGAAAACACACTATTAGACAAAGCCTTGGTAAGAGCATCAACAAGTTGATCTTCAGATCTCACAAACGGAAACATAATAATTTCAGCATCCAATTTTTCCTTAATGAAATGTCGATCAATCTCCACATGTTTTGTTCGATCATGTTGAACTGGATTATTAGCAATCTCAATAGCAGCCTTGTTATCACAATGAAGTTTCATAGCACCTTTGGGGTTAAACCCAAGATCTCTCAACAATTTTTTCAACCACAACAACTCACATACACCATGCGACATACCATGAAACTCAGCTTCTGCATTTGACCTAGCCACACCTTTTTGTTTCTTGCTTCTCTAAGTAACTAAATTACCACCCACAAGCGTAAAGTATCCAGATGTAGATCACCGATTGGTGATAGAACCTGCCCAATCTGCATCTGTATATCCTTCGACATTCAAATGACAATTCTTGGAGAAAAACAGGCCTCTGCCAGGAGCCATCTTCAAGTACCTCAAAATACGGGTTACTGCATCCATATGAGCTTCACCAGGTGAGTGCATAAACTGACTTACCACACTAACTGCATAAGCAATGTCAAGGCGAGTGTGAGATAAATAAATTAATCTCCCAACAAGCCTCTAATACTGTTCCTTATGAGTAGGAACTTGATCTGGAAATAAGCCCAAACGATGATTCTGCTCAATCGGAGTATCAACAGGCTTGCAATCTAACATACCTGTTTCAGCTAACAAATCAAGAACATATTTCTGTTGAGACAAAAAAATACCATGCTTGGATCGTGCAACCTCGATTCCAAGAAAATACTTCAATTCACCCAATTCTTTCATCTCAAACTCAGTAGCTAGGTACTTTTGAAGGCGTTGTATCTCTTTCTGATCATCACCAGTCACTATCATGTCATCAACATAAATAATCAATGCAGTTAGCTTACCGTTTTGTCGCTTTAGAAACAAAGTAGGATCTGAATGACTCTGGATATACCTAAACTTCTTCATTGAACTTGTAAACCTCCTAAACCACGCTCTAGGAGATTGTTTCAAACCATACAAGACCTTTCGTAACCTGCATACAACACCTTTTCCAGGAGATGTTCCAATACCAGGTGGGAGATCCATATACACTTCCTCCTTAAGATCGCCATGAAGGAAAGCATTCTTAACATCAAATTGCAACAGAGGCTAATCCTGGTTTGTTGCTAAGGACAGAAGAACACGCACAGTATTAAGTTTGGCAACAGGAGCAAATGTCTCCTAATAGTCCACCCCATAAGTTTGAGCATAACCCTTAGCAACTAATCTAGTTTTATACCGGTCAATAGAACCATCTGCTTTGTGCTTAATAGTAAACACCCATCTACATCCAATGGCTTTTTTTCCGTTTGGTAAAGAAACCAAATCCCAGGTAGAATTCTTTTCCAAAGCTTCCATCTCAACTTGCATGGCATTAACCCACTTAGGGTCAGACAAAGCATCGTGCAATTTTGTTGGAATTGATACACTAGATAGCTGACATATGTAAGATGCATATGGTTTGGATAAACGATGAGTAGACACATAATTGTTGATAGGATATTTGGATTTGGCATGCATATCAGACTCATATTGTACTTTAGGTTTTCCACGATTAGCTCATGGAGGCAACTGATAAGTAGAAGAATCATCAGAATTTACCTCATGTATGCCATCATCTTGTACCAAACTGTTAGAAGAATCATCACTGGACGAACCATCATCAGGCAACTCGTTAGACATATCAGCAGCAGGCAACCGATCATTAGAAGGTAATTCGTCAGACATACTAATAGGCAACTCGCTGGGCATATCTGATCTATCGTCAGTAGAAATAGTTCCGGGAATAATAGGTGACCGATCACTATATGTAGTTGACTGATCAGTATCACGCAACATAATAGGTTCTGTTCCCAACTCTGCCTGTAACACATTATCCATACCATTTCTTCGAATCTGCTCTTCACTTCCCCTCTCCCCCTAAAGTGGAGAGTCGGAAGAGGGCTAAGGTGACATCCATGGTAATATAAGTTTTTTGAGTCGGAGGATGATAACACTTATAGCCTTTCTTATTGTTAGCATACCCAATAAATACACACCGGAGAGCACATGCATCAAGTTTACTCCGCTGATGAGAGTGGACATGCACATACGCAATACACCCAAACACTTTCGAATGAAGCTTTGATACATAAACAAGAGAAACATGTTTTTGTAGCACATCGAACGATGTCTGAAAATCAAGAACTCTACTTGGAACACGATTGATCAAATACACAGCAGCCAAAACAACATGACCCCACAAATGATTAGGAACACATTTATCCAACATCAATGAGCGAGCAACTTCCATTATTTGACGATTATTCCGTTGGGACACACCGTTTTGTTGGGGTGTAAACAGAGTAGTCGTCTGGGGAATAATACCATGATCACGAAAAAAACATGTCAAAGAGTGATTCACATATTCTCCCCCGTTATCAGACCTGAAGACATTAACTTTGGTCTGAAACTGAGTAGACACCATTGTACAAAATTTTTGAAGAAGTAACGGAACATCACTTTTATTCTTCATCAAGAACACCCAAGTTAACCGAGTACAATCATAAATAAAAGTAACAAACCAACGGAATCCATTAGAAGTAACTTTCACTGGACCCCACACATCAGAATGTATCAAATCAAATGGCAAAGTAGCTTTAGAATGACTTATAGGAAATGAAGCACGATGACTCTTAGCCATGACACATGTTTCACACTTAAACTCTGAATCACTACAAGTGCGAAATAAAGAAGGAAATAGATGTTTTATATAACTGAATGATGGATGTCCCAATCGTCGATGCCACAACCAAATTTGATGTCTGTCATCCACTTTAGCACTTAAAACTTGATGATTATTTGAACTAGAAACAACAGTATCCTCCATAGTCAAGATGTACAAACTCCCTATTCTTTTACCATGACCAATTATCTTCTGAGTTTGAATATCTTGAAAATAACAATACGCAGGGTAGAAGTGAGCAGAACAATATGAGGTATCAAGAAGTTTTCCTACCGATAAAAGATTGCACTTAAGATCAGGAACAAGTAAAGCACGGACCAAAGATAAGGTTGGAGTCAGAAAGATAGTGTCTTCACCCTTTACAGGGGAATGTGCTCCATTTGCACTAGCAACATACGGATCACGAACATAGTCACATAACTCATCAAACACTCTAGGGTCACTAGTCACATGATCAGTGGCCCCAGTATCTATTATCCTTTTATTTGTTCCACCAAGATGCATAACAACACTATGATTATATTGAGCCATTAAACAAAAATCACGAACAATAAAGGCACAAAAGATACGCAGCGGAATGAAAACAATTTACCAGATACTGTAGAAGAGACTGTTCACGGCACTGTAGCAGAGCACTATTCACGACACTGTAATCACTGTTTTACGGCACTGTAGAGGACACTGTTCACAAAACAGACCACTATTCACGCACTGTATTGTAGCGCACCACTATTCACTTTTTTTTTTTTTTTTTAACGAAGGAAATCACGAAAAATGTGGGTACAAAATTAAAGCACACAGGTCACCAAGAGTGAACTGTTCTGATACCATATTGAACTAAACATGGTAAATACCAATATTAAACTAAACATGGTAAATGCCAAAAATATATATGACAATATTTGGGAATTTCTTATATATTCATTAATCTCCAAAGTGGAGTATATATAGGAGTTACAATTTGTATTACATATGTACTTCACCAATATGGGACAATAAACTACTATTTATACTCTAACTAATATATAACTAGCAACATTGAGGAGTTTTCAGTCTATGAGTTTATGCCCTCCGATCCTGATGAATTCACCACGTTTTGATCATTTTCTTGTGAATTGTGAACACCATTTATAGACTTATCAGCTGGCAAATTATTGTCATGATCATCATGATCATGGGAAGATGATGATGAGTTATTTTCCTTAATATTGGAAGGCAACTCTTCTTCTTTGTGGAGGGGTTCATGCGTGACAGGATCAATTCCCATCCTAAGCAGCTTTTTCTTGATATGGGTGTTCCAATGATTCTTGATCTCATTATCTGTTCTCCCTGGCAATCTGCCTGCAATCTTGGACCACCTATATGTCCAAAACAAGCAGAAAACCATATATATTAATTAGTAAAACTTGTAATAATGATCATATCTTAATGCTTCTCTTAAGTTATCAACTAATTAAATGTAGGATGCATGTAATAGCACTAGCTTAAACTTAAACTTATAAGCAAGCAAATGTTGAGAGGTAACTATTTGATTAGTTTTGCAGATTGTATGATAGAAGGTGATTATTGATATCCATATTACTATGCACATGCATAAGCATTCATGCAAATCCAAGGAAAAGAGTTGTGTTGTGTCAAGTGCTCACTTGTGTAAAGTGTTTGAGTTGTGAAGTTATTCAAGGGATGGAGAATGCCTTGAAAATAAAACAATGAAATCTTGTATATGTCAGGTGTCAGGGGAAGGGCTTGAATATATAATTGGACTTCATGGGAAGTTCCTACATAAATAAAGTAGAAATTGAGAATTTAATTCTAAGAATTGGGCTTAAGGGATGAACGGGAGTTAACTCATATTCTAAGGTATTTGGAGCCAAGTGGTATAAGCATGGTATGAGACGTGCAGACTTGGATGCCTTAGGTATGTGTTAGGGGGATTAGAAGGGAGTGAGTAAATTCATCCATCTCATTTGCATATATTTCATGCATTTGAAAGAATTGTTACAATTTAATTATTATCTAATTGGTAGTTTTTGTTGTGAATTAATTTGTGCACTATTGTTATTTCACTGTGTATTCGAAAAAATTTATGTAAAGATTTTGTTGATGTATGGTGTAATCATTATAATTTAATTTAATTTTCCACCATATCTTAGTTGTAGAATTTATTTCTATAGCTAAGATATGGCTCACACCCTAACTTCGCTAGTACAAAAAACAATTTGCGCAACATAGGTACCTTCGTCGTGCAAAATAAAAAAAATGTTGCCTGAAAATTTGCCCAACGAAACATTTGTCGCGCGCCAACTATCGCGCCAAGGCAGTGAAAGCATGTCCTTCAGTCGAGCAAAGTGTCTTTGGGCAACGCATGTCCCTACTTGGTGCAAAACTACTTTGCGCAACGTAGGTTATCCGTTGCGCAAAGACGGAGGGACATGCTTCGCGCAAAGAGTTTTGTGCGGTATACGGACATGCGTCGTGCAAAGTGTCTTTGCGCGACTAAGGTTACTTTTTTGTCCAGCAAACCCTTTTTATATTTTTATTTTTTTGGAAAAAATATTTTTTATTTAATTTTTAATAAATATTGTAATTAAATTCTAAACAATAATTAATAAACCAAGAAAAAGTATTTAATTATAAAATATATGAAAATGTACATACAAGATGCATCAGGCTACTTATCGACTGGGTGAAGTGGCTGGGAGGATGAAGGTGGAGCAAGATTATATGCTGGCATTGGAATTTGAAGGCTAGACATCTATAAGGTCCGTAGGATCATCCTCATCTTCTCGTTCTGGGCCTATAACTAGGCTGCAATCTGGGCTTTCCGAGCTACTTCTTTGACTGCAATATGGGCTTCCCAGGCATCCCAAGCTACTACTTGGACCGCAATCTTACCTTCTAGGGATTCCACGTCCTTCGTCAGGGCGATGACATGTCCTTATATACATCCACACACATATACTAAGAAATACGAATATATACTAACTATTATGCATATAGCATTTGACGGTGATTAGTAGTGGATGAACCGAACCAAAGGCAATATACAGACTCGAATGAGCTGCCAAAGCCAATGGGATTATCATATAGACTCCAATGAGCTACCAATGGGATTATCATAATCATAGACCCGTAGAATCTCTAGTCGGTCCTTTCTAAATGAGCTGCCATGTGATAAAACGTAAGAGATGAGCCATTTCTGTCTTAGACTCCAATCAGTTGCAGAGAAAATATAGGAAACAAGGCAATATACAGATTATTAACAATGAGTAACTCTATCACAATGAGAACACTTGTAATAAACAAATACAAAGGCATGTTAAAAAATACGGTAAGGATGACAATCATGAAATAACAGAAGTCTTTCCTCTCATTGAAAGTAGCTCCTAAAATAATCATTTGAGAATAAATAACAGATTAGTTTCAAAATTGGAAATTAATGGAATTTAACAAACATGAAACATTTCCAAATGAAATAAGGGAACACATTTCAAAAGAAGAAAAAAAAAACAAAAGAGAACTAAGCACATGAATCAAATGTTTAACCTTTATAAGTGATATCTTCTCAAGGGTGGTTGAGCTCATAAGGGTGTGGATTAAAAGGTGCAGTACTCAGATATTTCAGAGCTTATTTTGTATTTTGTTGTATTTTCCCATAGTTAGCACTTTTTAGAGGACCACACCAACACTTCAAAGTTCTTAGATGACCAGGGTGGATGAGGAAGTTGATGAATACCGTAGGTGCAGGCACACTGCTAAAAGAATAGAAGCTGGTAAATTATGTCGCCCCTTACACAAATAATTTAGACTTTCCATGATTACGAATCTTAATTAGATAAACAAATTCCTACCATAATTCATCTAAAATGAGGGGCAAGGTCTACTATCAAAAGAATATTAACACGAAACCATTACCTTTATCAATAAATAGCACACATTTCAGTAAAAGTCGTCTGAAAGCGAAGTGATGATTCATCTAAAAGCCTAGTTTCCTTTAACTAATTACGAATTGTAATCACCCAAACACAGTAGTAATCAAACAAAAAGCAGGGGTACCATAGAGAACCAAACATCAGAGCAGTGTGCAACGAATCGAACCTATGAAAGGGTTGGTGCGAACTTGTTTACAAGATCATCTACACGCTTCGAACCAACCCCCTGCAAGAAACCAAAAAATCATTAAATCTCCACCGTTGTGTTTCTGTTCGTGAATTCGATTTACAAAGGTGGCTAGTATGGTATACCCCTGACATATTAGAAGCGTTTATGATGATTCTTGTACCATATACTCCAATCTGACACCGAATTGAAAAACCTAAAAAAGGATTAAAAACAGATCAACACCAAGAATGTAAGAAACAAAAAACAATTCCAAATGAACAAAACAAAGTTCTAGTTCTTACGGAATGAGAACTTCGTTGTAACAAACACATATTACTTTTCTGATCTTTCACAATGGGGAGAGGGATCGGGCTGAGGGTGGGGATGATGTTATTTTCTCTTTGCTAAATCGACATTATCCACTCGTGCGTAGAGATCGATCCCCAGCAAGAAGAGGCTAAGCCACCAAGAACTATACCAAGTTCTCGATCCTGGTCAACCAAATCCTCCGTGACCTCAAGAGTGAGCCTTAGTTCAAGCTGCCAAGACAATCTAGAAGAGACACCTCTAAGCTGGATCACACCAAGTACTGCGCGTTCCACTGAGGTCCTGGTCACACGACCAACACTTGCTATACCTGGAGGGAATACTTAGAGAAGCTGGTGAAGAAGGGTAAATGTGCAGATGACTATACAAGCTAGTTATGCAACCTAGGAGGAAGGCAAACGTAGACAAGGAGCCGCCTTCCAAGACTATCAGAATCAACGACATTTTCACTGAGTTCGAATACTTGGGAGCCACAAACAACTCTAAGTAGAGAAAAATCTAATAGGCTATAGCAATCTCTTAGGTTCAGGCAGCCTACACCAAACTTGGACCCATTGTTGGTTTCACCGAGCAGGATGTTGAGGGAGTTGACTTCCCACACGACGATGCTTTGGTAGTGTCCATTCAATTGGGGCATGTTATAGTCAACAAAATGATGATGGAGTAAATCTACTTCAGTTATCCATCATTTAGAAGACGGGCCTAAAAAGTACGGTAATACGTTGAGTAGAGGTACTCATCGGATTTAACGGACACACCTCAATAGCTATTGGCAACATAACACTAAATGTGAGAACACCACCAATAGTCTTAAAGTAGACGTTCATAATAGTTAGTGACCTGTCTCCTTATAACGGGATTCTGGAAAAGCCCTGGCTCATGAAACTGGGTGCTGTAACCTCTGTTGAGTACTAAAAAATCTAATTCCATGTCCCGGAAGAAGGAGTCGAAGAGATTAAGTCCAACCAGGCCACATCCTGACGATGCATGGTGCAAATGCTGAAAGAGTCAAAGAAGAAGTCCTTCATTCCCGCAGAAGCTACCAAGGTTCAGAAGGACAAGCTTATTACCATATAGCAACCACATCAGGCAGATTAAGATGATGCCATTCAAAAGGACACATTGACATAAGAAAAAGGATGGAAGCCAGAAGATGACGCTAAATACATCATTCTTGATCCTGAGTAGCTGAAGAAGAGAGCTAGAATCGGCTCACGATTAAGCCGAATCACGCTCAACCGTTTCCTCTTGCATTCTATCAATCGATGTAAGCCCTTCAAGGTCATCAAGAAGGTACAAAGAGACAAGTGAGACGACGAGTGCAAGAAAGCATTTCAAGACTTGAAGAAATGTTTGACATCCCCTCCGTTACTATCTAAGCCTGAAGTAGCCGAGGAATTATACATCTACTTGGTAATATTAAACATAGCAGCAAGCTCTGCCTTCTTACGAGAAGAGCTAGGGCCCAAACTGATGGTATTCTACACTTCTAAAGCTCTCTTTGATATGGAAACAAGATATCTGAGGATCAAAAAGCTAATTTTGGCAGTAGTTGTTGTAACTCAGAAGCTCAAAACATACTTTCAAGTGCATACGGTAATTGTTTTAACTAAGTATCCCCTACGATCTATCTTACATGGTCCAAACGCTTCTCAATGAGTGATGAAGTGGGTGTTGGAACTTGGCCAATATGTCTTGGTTTACCAACCTCGCACGACAATAAAAGCTCAGGACTTGGCAGACTTCATAGCAAAGTTCACTCCTGGTATGAGAGATGCAACGACATAGCCTAAAGACGCATTCGAGGATGCCTTGGTCGAACATACCCTTTTTGACAAAGACTTTTACCGCCTGCACGTCGATGGTTCATCCAACTACAAGGGCTCTAGAGCAGGCTTGCTTCTCATCACCCCAGACAACTCGATGCTCGAGCAGGCAATCACTTTAGGCTTCCAGGCATTGAACAACAAAGAGAAGTATAAGGCCTTATTGGCAGGCCTCCGAATGGCACAAGATCTGGCAGTCAAGAAGCTCACAATCCATTTTGATTCTCAATTTATCATTAGTCAGACTACCGAGGAGTATGCAGCAAAGCATAAAAGGATGGCACTTTACCTCGAGAAGGTACGAAAGTAGCTCGAGGCATTTCAAACGTACACCTTCACACAAGTGCCACAGGCAGACAATGCTCATGTAGATGCCTTGGCAGCTTTAGGCTCCCCTTTGGACTATCAGTTCAGATGCTCCATCTCAATCAAGTATTTGGGAAAACTAAGTATAGAAGATGAACCAACAGCCGAGGTGTTACAAGTCAATACAATCCCAAGCTCGCAAAATCTTATCATCAATTACCTCGTCAATTGGACACTGATAAGAGAATATTTATGCGACTTAGTTAGCTTGTTTCTTGGCATTTATGTTGGTAGTTCGTAGTTATTTTAGTATTTTAAGCTATTTTCGTGTGTTTTAGGTCCAAAGGGTTAATGTGGCAAAGAAGTGCATTTTGGAGCATTTTGGAGCATTTTTGGGCATGGAATGGATAGCATATGTTTGGAGCAAAAGGAATGGACAAAATTTGAAGTTTGTGCATCATCCTCTCCCTATAAATAACCATTTTAACACACTCATTTCACCCAACACATCCATTCACCTACCACTACATCCACTCATTTCACCCAACACATTCGCCTACCATTACATCCACTCATTTCACCCAACACATCCATTCTCCAAACATCCATCCACTACACCCAATACATCCACTCATTACCAAACATCCACCCACTACACCCATTACATCCACTCATTACCACAACCCATTACACCCATTACATCCACTCATTACCAAACATCCACCCACTTCACCCATTACATCCACTTATTACCAAACACTCATCCACTACAACCATTACATTCACTCATTACCAAACATCCACCCACTACACCCATTACATACACTCATTACAACTCCATACACTTTTCATCTCTTAGCCGTGCAAATCCATTCCATCCATATATCCATACACATCCAAGACACTTGTGCTACAACAAGGTGGTCAAAACAAAGGTCCTTGGCGTTTCAAGCTTGGAACTTTGGAGTGTTTTAGGTGTACTTCGTTCTTGCTTTCAATGTCTACTTTGTTATTTTCTAATTTTGTTGCAATTATGAGTGGCTAAACCCCTATTTAGTTAGGGGGAAGTTTGAAGCCATGAACATGCTTGAGATATGAATTGATTTCTTCCAATTGTGATTTGATAAGTTGTGATTGCAATTCAATTATCTATTTTATTCATAACTGATTCTTGTATGTTTATTAAGGATGCATACTTAGTTTTCATGCATGAATTAGATGCTAGAATATAAATGAGTTTCACCTAATCGTTACAAGTTTATATTCATGAGTAGTGAAGGTTGTTTATCGCAATCGCGTTAATTGAATTCTTGGCAATTGTATCATGCATTCATAGTTATAATTGCCTCGTCAACACTTATGATTTTCATTGAACATAATGATCTCTGATTGTATCTCTATTATGCATTCATATAGGGGACTTTTAGAGAATGATTTGGGTTGTCGCATGCATTCATCCAATTCAATGAGTAAAGGAAAATCTGAGGGTTAATTTGTGTATCACGGTTAATTTGGGGTGTTGAGCATCATAGTTTATTGAAAAGCAATTGGAAATTGATTCATGTACTAGTGTGTCATGTGTGAAGAACGGACCTCTAACTAATCCATCCATCATTTTATTTTTCAAATTCATTTTATAATCTGCCTAGTTTCATAACTTGCTTGTTTATTTCAAATTCATTCAAATCAAAACCCCCATTTTACTTTCTTGTTCCAAAGTGTTTAAAATCTGTTTTGTTTGTGTTTTAGAGTGTTTTGATTTAATTCAAAACACTAAATTCGTCTAAAGTTGTGTTAGAGTCAAATCTGCCCAGTTTGTGTTTTTAGGCAGTTTTGAGTATTTTTAAGTTGTTTTGAGTCTTTAGAATCTGTTTTGAGTCCTTTGAGTCTATTCAAACGTTTTTAACTTTGTTTTTATGTTTTTGAGTAAGTTTAGAGGTTTTAGTAAGCCCTTATAATCCCTGGTTTAGAACGATCCCTACTTGCATTTATACTACAATTTGACAACAAGAGGGTTTAATTTGAGTGCTTAACTTTCATCGCATCAAATTTTGGCGCCGTTGCCGGGGATTAGCAACTTTGCTAATCCCCCGTTGTTTCTTTTTCATGTTTTTTTGTTTTAGTTACTAACTTTGTTTCTATTTGTGTCTTTTATTTTTACTTATGATATTTGATTTAGTTTTGTTTCCTTGATTTTAAGTACTAGAGAAGTAAGACATGGATTTTGTTACCATTCAAGCTCAATTGGCAAAACTTACTTCTCAATTGTCACAATATGCCGGAAGGACGACAATGCAAAGTGTCCCTACAGATGGTGTGTCCTATGGGCAAGGATATCCAACTCATCAATGTTCTCAATTCGTTGCGAATGAAGATGCTTGGGGTTATCAAGGCCATAGCCAATTAAGGGACAACATGATTTCCAACGCTTACAATTCGGATTGGAGAGATTATTTAGATTACATGTGGGGAGAACCTCAACAATTCCAACAAGATGGGTATTGGCAGCAAGAAGATGAGTTCTATTCAAGACCTATGCAGCCACCATAACAATCTGCCCAATTCAATTCACGTACGTCTTTGGATAATGATATGTTTAAAAAGTTACTCACTTCTTTGAACCAGGAAGTAGAAAATGGAAACAAAGATATGCAAAATCAAGCCAAGAAGACTAGAGAATTGGAGAAGCAAATTGGGCAAATTATGGAGTTCATGGCACAAATTCAAGAGCAAAGTGAACTCTCCAACTCAACTATTGAAAATTTGAAGGAATATTTTGAAATCCATGATGTTGTCACTTTGGGAAGTGTTATGGAGGTTGGAGGTGAATCGAAGACATCCAAACCAAGCCAAAACATGGATGAATAGTTGTTGCTCAAAGAAGAAGAGAATAACAAGGCCACGGCAAGGGAAGAACCACCATTGCCGCAGCCCCATATGCCATCTATGTCGTCCATTATAACCAAGGTAAGCCTAAATTCAATTTGCCTTGACCCCGTTTCACCAAATGTCCTTATTCCTTGCAGGATCATGCAATCCAAGGAAGAAGAGGGTGAGAAAGGCATCTTCGAAACCTTTCCAATGAATCAAGAGCAAGAAGTGGATGATGAATGTCTAGAATTCATCAAAGAAGATACACTTGAGACGAAAATTCCCAAAGAAGTTGGATTTTATGACACGGGACAAGTCATAACTCTCAAAACACTAAATCTGGCTAAGTCCCATATCCTTGCAACCTTCAAAGATCTGGTGTTCGTAATTGAGTTTGTGTTGGAGCAAGCAAGTAAGCCATCTTTTCCAGCTTTGATTTTAGTATATACTAACTTCCTGATTTTGATGATTGAGGGACCTACACTAGAATTTAAACCATTGCCGAATCACGTCAAGTATCACCGTCCATTCAAGGATCAATTCCATGCTATGGGCCCTACCCAAGTTTAGAAGGAAGTTTCGTCTGGCTGGAAGACGTTAAAGCAAGCGCTTCTTGGGAGGCAACCCATGTATTCAAATAAGAAAGATTTTTGAATTGCTCCACAATCAGTTTTGCGTTTCTAAAAACCTTCCCTTTTCTATAGTTTTATTTTGCCATGATTGTCATTTTTATCTATTGCTTGTTTAATTGTTTTTTGTGTGGGTTTATTTTGAAACACTGACAGTTATGCAAGGTATTTTTACATTCATAAAAAAGGAAAGGAACATTAAGCAGATAAATACAATAGGGAGCCCTTCACAAAGGTTGCTTAGGAGAAGTCTCAGTAGTCGGCGGAGCCTCAGAAGGAGGAGGCATCGGAGGTTGATCATTTGGAGCTTCATTAAGTGGTACAGCCCCAGAAGAAGAAGGCAAATGCTGTTGGAACAAACCCACAAACCTCGGATGATCAAGTAAAATCTGACCATCAGATTCCTGCATCTGGTCAATCTTCCTCTTCATATTTGTAGCATAGTTATGTGGGAGCCTGTGCAACTGTTTATTCTCATGCTTAAGCCCTCTAATCTCCTGCCTGAGACTCATCACTTCAGCCGCCAATGATTCAACTTGACGGGTTTGGGCAAATAGGCGTTGAGCCATATTAGACACGGAACCTGCGCACTGCACACTGAGAGCCAGAGAATCCTTAACAGCCAACTCATCAGACCGTTTGGCAAGTAGTCTGTTATCTTTGGGAGTGACAAGGTTCCTGGCCACCACCGCAGCTGTCATATCATTCTTTATCACCGAATCCCCAACGGTAAAGGGACCAGTAGGGGATATGAAGGATGGGCGCCATATGTTGTCTGGAGAAGGCGGGACTGCCTCTTCACCAAGGTTCAAGTCAAAACGACGGTCGGAGGGGCCAGACATTTTCAGAGGTGTTAAAGAAAGAAGAGGTCGGACAAGTCAATATCGTAGAAGTGGAAGAAGGGAGTTTGTACAGGTAGAAATTCAAATGTGCTTTGAACGTCCTGCGTACCTCTATAAAAATCAGTACTCGATGGGATTTCAGAGATCGAAGAGGCGAGCTTAGAAATCGAAGAGGCCAACTCAAAAATCAAAGAGGCCAACTTAAAAATCAAAGAGGCGCTAGCTTTCTCAAAAGCTGGGCTTGCTCAGAAACCATGGCCAATATTCTTTTCCAGATTTGTCCGCACTTGTCACATGCAACCTCTGCACTCGACGGGATTTCAAAGATCAAAGAGGCAAGCTCAGAAATCGGAGAAGCATCTGCTTTTCCAAACGTGTCAGCATCTGTCACATGCAGAGTCAGCTTTGCAGAAATCATGGGCAGTTTGTCGAAGCACTTTTCCTGACGTGTCAGCATCTCTCACATGCATGCTCAGCTTTACGGAAATCACGGGCAGTTTGTCGAAGCGCCGATTCCAGATATCGAAGAGGCATCTGCTTTATCCAGACGTGTCAACATCTGTCACATGTACGCTCAGCTTTACGGAAATCATGGGCAATCTATTGAAGATTTTTGGTGAAGTAGAAAGCACGTGAAGTTTACTGTTCAATCATGCAACGATTGCCGACAAGAGTGAAAGAATAGTACCGATTATTATTTCCTATAAATGTCGACCTTCACCCTCCATTGCAAGGCAGACATACATAACCTTCCGTCATCTCCGAGAATGCCTTCCCAACGAAGCCTCTCGAGTCACTCAGTGTTCCTTATTCCTTGGGGTACCTCTGCAAACAACTCATCCAAAGAAAAAGTATTTCATATCATGAAAGATGAAAGCAAGAGTATCTCATATCATGTTTTCTCCTTGTCCTTCTCCTTGTCGTTGTTTTCATCTGCGAGACAAGGAGAAAAAGAGCAATCAGCCAGC
Source organism: Malus sylvestris (assembly GCF_916048215.2). NCBI lineage: Eukaryota > Viridiplantae > Streptophyta > Magnoliopsida > Rosales > Rosaceae > Malus > Malus sylvestris. Next base: position 12,006,153 of record NC_062265.1, on the reverse strand, counting down.
ACTTGGTATCAATCTTTCGATCTGGAACTGACTGCTTGTAACCCCTTCCTAATTGCTTACCTAGCCCTACTCTCGAGTACTCATCTTCAACATCTTATGCTTCCTCTTCGTCTACCACATCTGCTTGGGGAACAGATAAGGGAAGTGAAAATGATACCTCAAAGCATGTGGAGACAAGGTACTAATTCATCCTCAGCTAAGGACAAGGAGAAAGAAAACAAGAGGTGGGCACTTGGAAAGATTAAAGAAAGAAACAGACCAACACTTCTACCTCGTGCCTGCCCGCCATGCAGAAGAAACAAGCAGAGAAGAATGCAGAATGCACAATCAAATCAACCCAGCAGAAGGAGTCTGATTTGAAACCAAGGAACTCTCATATTCCTTGCTCAGAATTCCAAACCAGTTCGAGATCAAAGCTGTGGAAAGATAACAAGATCATCTATCTCCAAAACCAGATTTGCGTTCTTAAACTCTACTCTGTCTAATTTTTACTTTGCCATACTTGTCATGTTTATTCGTTGTTTGTTTGTGTGAGTTTATGCTTGAAACATTGAGGACAATGTTTGATTTAAGTGTGGGGGGTAACCATTGTTTTGCATGAAATTCTTTGCATGAAATTCGTAGGAGTTTATCACCCATTACTTCTAGTGTTGTTCCTTGCTGTTTTAAGTGTTTTTAAGCTGTTTTGGAGTGTTTCAGTGTGTTTTGACATAAAAATCCGAAAATCTCATAAAAACTTGAAAAATTGTTTTGAAAAACCCAAAAATAGTTGTTTTTGTATGTTTATTTGTGTCTTAGGGTACCTTCTAACACAATGATGAGGATTTGGTTTTTAATTGCATGACTGTTAAAGAGAGTTATAAACATGGATGAAAATTTGATTTACTCTTTGGTGTATGCTTGGTTGTGGTTATAATTTATGAATTCACAAGCAATCATAAAGGAAAAATCATTTTTGTAACATGCTTGAAAGAAGGAACTCAAATGTACGCTACAACCTTGTGAGACTTGAGCCTAAATGTTTATTTGGAGAGTTAATAATTTGTGCATCATTGTTTTCTAAAGTCGTTGCATGATGTCATTATTCTTTGCTTGGTTGCTACTTAGAAGGCGTTTCATCAGTTAGTTCCAATTGCTAGAACTCATGCCTATTTCATTCAAAGCATGTTATTGAATTGCATAATACATATTCAAGATGAAGTTGTGTAGTGATCACCACTGCCAAATTGTCGTGCCCTATTTCATTATGTGTTTAAGTTTAACCCCGTTGAGCCTTGTGTAGCCTATGTTCTTTGTTAACCCACAATATCCTCACCTAGCCTAGATTAGGACCATCCATACCCTTGTTCTTGAAGCATAGTAAAACATAATTTAGAAGGAATTCCTTTTGTTGAACTCTTGCAGAAAAACAAGTGTGGGGGAAGTGATTCTTGTGTGTGTGTGTGCCAAAGTCCTTAATAAGGCACGGGTAGAAAAGAAAAAGAAAAAAAAAACATTTGTGGAAAATAGAATGAAAAGAAGAAAAGTTGTGAAAAAGAGCCCTAAGTGTTGCATGAATATTTCCTTTGTATTTAAAAGTTGATTCTGCATTCTAAAGTGAATTCCAAAGTGTCTATTTCATTGCTTTGCTTGCTATCGCTTTAAGAACATTTGTTATTCCTATCCTTTCTTTATTAGCCAATACCCCAAGCCCCATTACAACCCTTGACTTCTATCTTGAGTGTTATGTGTTTCAATTTGTGGAGTTTGAAATTGGTATGAGCATATGGTGTCACTGATTCTCGCATCTAAGTAGTAGCGTTCCATTCATGAGATCATATCTAAACATGCTGAATAACTCCAGAAAATTGCTCTCTTTGTTATACATATATGTGAGTGTTCGTTTTCATGTTTACATCAATCTTCTCACATATAACTAGTGTAGGATGTGTAGTAAAAAAATGTGTCTGAAAATAGAGAATATCTTGTAAGGAATTGAGTGAATTCTCTAAGGCATATTACTACATTCAAAACATCGTTTTAATTGGTTAATTGTGAACTAGTAAGTGGTGACTATAAGTATGTGCTCAAGTGTAAGGATGACCAAAATCTGTGGGAATGATGATTTTTAACATGTCATGTTTCATTAAAAATCCCTGAGGCAATTGTTGGAAGGTCTAGGTTGTGTTTTGTTTTGTTTTGTTTGTTTTGTTTTGCTCGAGGACTAGCAAAAGCTAAGTGTGGGGAAATTTGATAGGAGCATATTTATGCGACTTAGTTAGCTTGTTTCTTGGCATTTATGTTGTTAGTTCGTAGTTATTTTAGTATTTTAAGCTATTTTCTTATGTTTGTAGGTCCAAAGGGTTAATGTGGCAAAGAAGTGCATTTTGGAGCATTTTTGGGCATGGAATGGATAGCATATGCTTGGAGCAAAAGGAATGGACGAAATTTGAAGTTTGTGCATCATCCTCTCCCTATAAATAACCATTTTAGCACACTCATTTCACCCAACACATCTATTCACCTACCACTACATCCACTCATTTCACCCAACACATTCACCTACCACTACATCCACTCATTTCACCCAACACATCCATTCTCCAAACATCCATCCACTACACCCATTACATCCACTCATTACCAAACACTCATCCACTACACCCATTACATTCACTCATTACCAAACATCCACCCACTACACCCATTACATCCACTCATTACCACAACACTCACCCACTACACCCATTACATACACTCATTACAACTCTATACACTCATCTCCCTAGCCTATAAATACATCCACCCTTCACCATAATTTTGGGGGGCCATCATCCAAAGACACTACATTTTACATCTCACCAATCCATACACTTTCATCTCTTAGCCGTGCAAATCCATTCCATCCATATATCCATACACATCCTAGACACTTGTGCTACAACAAGGTGGTGAAAACAAAGGTCCTTGGCATTTCAAGCTTGGAACTTTGGAGCGTTTTAGGTGTACTTCGTTCTTGCTTTCAATGTCTACTTTGTTATTTTCTAATTTTGTTGCAATTATGAGTGGCTAAACCCCTATTGAGTTAGGGGGAACTTTGAAGCCATGAACATGCTTGAGATATGAATTGATTTCTTTCAATTGTGATTTGGTAAGTTGTGATTGCAATTCAATTATCTATTTTATTCATAACTGATTCTTGTATGTTTATTAAGGATGCGTACTTAGTTTTCATGAATGAATTAGATGCTAGAATATAAATGAGTTTCACCTAATCGTTACAAGTTTATATTCATGAGTAGTGAAGGTTGTTTATCGCAATCGCGTTAATTGAATTCTTGGCAATTGTATCATGCATTCATAGTTATAATTGCCTCGTCAACACTTATGATTTTCATTGAACGTAATGATCTCTAATTGTATCTCTATTATGCATTCATATAGGGGACTTTTAGAGAATGATTTGGGTTGTCGCATGAATTCATCCAATTCAATGAGTAAAGGAAAATCTGAGGGTTAATTTGTGCATCACGGTTAATCTGGGGTGTTGAGCATCATAGTTTATTGAAAAGCAATTGGAAATCGATTCATGTACAAGTGTGTCATGTGTGAAGAACGGACCTCTAACTAATCCATCCATCATTTTATTTCTCAAATTCATTTTATAATCTGCCTAGTTTCATAACTTGCTTGTTTATTTCAAATTCATCCAAATCAAAACCCCCATTTTACTTTCTTGTTCCAAAGTGTTTAAAATCTGTTTTGTTTGTGTTTTAGAGTGTTTTGATTTAAGTCAAAACACTAAATTCGTCTAAAGTTGTGTTAGAGTCAAATCTGCCCAGTTTGTGTTTTTAGGTAGTTTTAAGTGTTTTTAAGTTGTTTTGAGTCTTTAGAATCTATTTTTGAGTCCCTTGAGTCTATTCAAACATTTTTAACTTTGTTTTTATGTTTTTGAGTAAGTTTAGAGGTTTTAGCAAGCCCTCCTAATCTCCGGTTTAGAACGATCCCTAATTGCATTTATACTACAATTTGACAACAAGAGGGTTTAATTTGAGTGCTTAACTTTCATCACATCAGACACTCCCTACAGAAAAATTAAAAGTTAGGAAGCTCCAAATAAAGGCAGCTAGCTACTACATGTGGAACGACATTCTCGTCCGAAGGTTATTTTCAAGCCCACATCTTTGTTGCCTTGTGTCTCTTGACGACTTAAAAGGTTTGAGCTCGATCCACGAAAGTGTTTGTCTCAGGAAGTCGATCCTTAGCACCAAAGGTCTTCAACGCCGACTACTGCTAGCACACCGGGCATCAAGACGCTAAGGAATTTGTTCAAAAGTGCGACAACTACCAACGCTTCAAGTGTGTACCCGTACTGCCTGCTAGTGAGCTCCACTTGTAAACAAGACCATGGCCATTCATGCAGTTGTTAATCAACCTGGTAGGGCCCATGTCGCTCGCTACTAGGGTAGGGGCATGATGATTGTGGTTACTAACTACTTCACTAAGTGGGTAGAAGCCGAACCCATGACTACCACTACTCAAACAGACATAGAGCGCTTCATATGGAGGAACATCATTTGTCGATTTGGCATACAATAATATATCGTCACAGACAACAGCCCGTAATTAGTGGGCAAAGACTTGGTGAAGTTTTTCTAGAAATATGGCATCAAGCTACACGTGTCTACGCCTAGATATCCCCAAGGCAACGGGCATGCAGAAAGATCCAACAAGACAATCCTGGACTACCTTAAGAAATCCCTTACAGATAAGCAGCAGAAGTGACCAGACAAACTTCTTGGTGTATTATAGGCATATTGCACGACCAAGCAACAAGCAACCGGTTAAACTCCTTTCTCCTTGGCATTTGGTTCAAAAGCAATCATCATTCCTAATGTCATCATGTCGAACATCAGCACCATACTACCAACAATGGAGGAGAACAGAAAAGACATGGCCACAAATCTAGATCTGGCAGAGAAGGAACGCGAGAAAGTCATCACTAACAGCAGCTCCTCTCCAGCTACAACAAAAGGTTAAAGCTCCGGCAGTTTCAGCCTGGAGATCTGGTCTTAAGAAAAACATTCATCAATGCCCAAAGAGAAGGCTCCAAAAAGATGAATCCTATATGAGAAAGTTTGTACAAAGTCAGTAGAGCAGACGACAAGGGTGCCTACACTCTTACCACTTTGGACGACAAAGAGATTGACAAGTAGTGGAAAGCCTACAACTTGCAGAAGTATTACTCATGACCTCCTACTTCTCCCTGAGCCTTGCTCAAACGAAATAAAGCTTGAAGACTCAAGCAGCTCGGTGAACACTACCTTGCACGCCGAGGACTATCCAGTTGTTACGCAGTTTCTACCTTCCAGCTAAGTTCGATATTCTTTTTCTCATTTTTTAATTTAGATTTCTAAAGGTATTCATCACTTGGCTTGATTGCGTATCTACAACTTTTGCTCTCATCGAAGATCGCGCCTAATCAGGGACTTATTGCAGGAATTACGCCCCTTGTGGGGATTAACTATGCTCCCCCCTTAAGAGAGGGTAAACTGCGCACAATGGCCTCCATAGCTTGCCCTTTGGATGGCTGCCCATGATGATGGACCGCAATTGAGCATCCTTCTTGTGACCAGCCGTTGGCAACCTCGGCTGAGCATTCTGTATGTGACCAACTAGTGATCTTTGTGTTACGGAATAGGATTCCCTTTACTCGTTAGAGGAACATCCCTTTTGAGCATCCACGATGTGACCAGCTAGCATTCATAGCTGAGCATCCTGTTGCGTTCCTTCCGAATGCAATATATGGTTAGTATAATGGCATAAGTAAGGGTGTCAAACCACAGAGAGTGATTAGACGTCTATAAATTACTAGACTTGATAGAACCCCAACTAAACAATGAAAATAACAAATTAAATGTAGGTTTTGTTCTGTTAATGATAATAACTAAAAATGCAAGAAAAATGTAACAACGAATGATATGTTGATTGAGAAACGATGAGGATGGGTCCATGGATTTCGAGTTACCCATTACAAAACCAACTCCATGTTTATAAAATTAAACCGTATTCAATTACCAACCTGTTTCCAGAGTTCGTTTTACATATATATGATCAGCCATATGATGTGTGGTTTTGATCAAATTCTCCTAATCTACAACCTAATTGGGATGTTCAACTTCGGCTCCAAATTAAGAGTCTTTAGAATGCAAGAAAACGTTACCAAAGAAAATACATGGTAGGATGTTTGCATAGCATTCTCTTCATTCATTCACATGTCTACCTAGATTAAGCTTGATGTTTACTATAATCTTTATCAAAAGATCTGTAAGAAATCTTAATGGTGATCAATCATTAAAATTTACAAACAAATTTAACAAAAGATTTTGTGAATGAAACAAGAGACAGATTGATGAATTGAATATTTTAACATAAAAACAAGGCTACATCGAAATCCCTAGCTATGAATTTAGTTACACATCATGTTCATAGAGATGAAATTCGAAATACACAACATGAGTGAAAATAAATCAAAGAGAGAGGAAACTCTTGAAGCAATTATGATGTGGAACTTCTCTAAGAACAGCCTGTCGGGATGAGTCTTCGATGATGTTGGACTGTATAGAATGGGTGGGGTTTTGAGTGAGGATGAAATGAGAGAAAAAATAGTTACTAGAGTTGTGAAATTCGCTTAGAGTGAAAGGTGTATATGAAAATGGCTGAAAGGCTAGGTTTTATAATGTTAAAGAGCTGTTACAAATTGCCAATACATCCTAGTAATTGGGCATTTACTTCCCACATTTTTTTGCTGTTATTGGTCTTATAAAGAGCCATATTCATCACCATATTCAGTTTCCACTTTTAATTCTTTGTCAACATCAGCATCCTTATTCAATTCTCCACATTGATAGGAGCATATTTATGCTACTTAGTTAGCTTGTTTTCTTGCACTTTTATAGTTAGTTCATGGTTATTATAGTGTTTTAAGCTATTTTCTTGTGTTTGTAGGTCCAAATGACAAAGTTGGCAAGAAAGTGCATTTTGGAGCATTTTGGAGCAGTTTTGGGCACTAAATGGATAGCACATGTATGGGCCAAGATGGATGGACAAATTTTGAGTTCAAAAGGCTAGGAATCTGATAAGGAGATGAAGAAATTAAATTCAAGACAAAGATAAGGAATAAGCTCAAAAGAGGAAACATTATCCACAACCTTATCCAACCTTATCTTATCCAAACCAACCTTATTTTATCCTATCCTAATCTTATCCTGTCTTAATCCTAGCTGCAAGGGGACCTAAATTTATATTTCTAGAACTTATTTATAGAAGAATTCCCTTCTAGAAGTCCCAAATCAGCCAAAAAACACATTGTTTCTAGAAACCCTACAAAAGTGGCGCTTATTTCCCTTCTAGAAGGCTTTTGCCTTGCCTTGCAAGCTATTCTGTTTTTCCTCCAATGTGTGCCACACCCCTCTATCCCTTTTCCTTTGTGGATTCTGATCTATTAGGCCTTATTCCTTATGGATTTGGGTTATACAAATCCTTTTCTGAAATTAATTGGGCTAAACCTTTTCCTTAGTGGATTTAAATCCTTGTGCCAAACCCTAGGGCCCTAATTCTCCTAGTGTACTGATTTCTAACCCTAATCTGATTTACCCTAGGGTTTTGTTGAGCCTATATATACATATTTTCAGTACAAATTCGTCACCACCCTTCATACCACTCAGAAACACCTTTGCTGCAACCCTAACCACCATTCTACATCTCAAAACATCATTCTACATCAAGATACATTTGTGCCGCACCTTTTGGAGAAAAAGGAGAGCCTTGCCGTGCATTCCATTGATGAAGGAGGGCCTTGTGCACAAGCCATCCGCATCCTTGGGAGTTCTAAGAGTTCTTTCTTCCTTCGTTTCATGTTTCGATGTTTATTTCAATTTACTTTTCAACTGCTATGAACATGTGTAGCTAAATTTTTATTAGTTAGTGGTGAATTCGAAACCATGGACATATGTTTAATATGAATTGAGTCTTTTCAGTTATTATTTCATAAAACATGAATGCAATTTACTTATCTATTTGATTGATAACTTATTCTTGTATGTTGATTAAGGAGGCCTACTTAGTTTGCATGCTTGAATCTGATGCTAAATTATATGGGACTTTCACCTAATCGTTAGGAACTTATAATTACAAGTAGTGAAGATTGTTAGTCACAATCGTATTAAGTAGATTATTGGCAAGAGTATCATGCAGTTCATAGTTATAATTGCCTTGTCAATGCTTATGATTTCCATAGAATTTAATGATCTTTGAATGTATCTCTATCATACTATTCATATAGGGAACTTGAGAAGAATGATTTGGGTTGTTGCATGCATTCATCCAATTCAATGAATTTAGGGAAATCTGAGAGTTAATTTGTGCATTCATGATTAATTTGGGGCATTCTCATCCATGGTTTAAATCTGAGAGTTAATTTGTGCATTCACGATTAATTTGGGGCATTCTCATTCATGGTTTAAAGAAACAATACTAGAAATCAATTTATGTTGCATATGTTCATGTGTAGAGAAGGATCCTCTAACTAGCTTTTCACCCTTGAATTCTGTGAACACGGAAAATTCCTGAAACGAAAGAGACAAGAACAACGCGCACAAACAAATATTATGTATTTGATGATTTTGGGTTACAATCTCTCTCTAATTTGATCCTCTGATTCGATCTCCGTAAGGTGTTGATTTGTGGATGCTTCGTTGATCCAAGGGCCGTCGGGGCTTGATCTTGGATGAACTGTTAGAAGTTTCTTCAAAGGGTCGTGGGCTTGATCTTTGAAGGTGGATTTGAGCGGATCTTCAAGGAGCCGTTGGGGCTTGATCTTGAGTAACGGTGATGAACGGATCTTCAATGACGTTTGGGCTTGATCTTGAAGAACAGTGATGAACGGATCTTCAAGGGCTTTTGGGCTTGATCTTGAAGAACGGTTGGATGTGTGGATTTGTCGACGTTTGTTGATCCAAATGGCCGTTGGGGCTTGATCTTGGATGAACGGATGATGAACGATGGTGCTTTCTTCAAGGGCCGTCGGGGCTTGATCTTGAATTGTTGGAAGTTCTTCAAGGGCCGTTGGGGCTTGATCTTGGAAGAACGATGAACGAAGAACGAAGAAGGCTTTCTTGATTCTTCGGGAACCTGGATGCTTGAGAGCTTCGGAGTTTCAGAGCTTCAGAGCTTCAAGGTGTAATATGAATTCCCCCCTAAATGAGTGAAATGGGCTTGTATTTATAGAATTTTCCAAGGCCTAACTTTGAATATAATATTCCAGATGAAATAAGTCGTTTCTGCCAGGTGTTGACACGTGTCCTATTTGATGACTTTTCCAACTCATTTCAATTTTCGTTAAGTCACACACTACGTGTAAAATTTATGTAATACATGAGCGTTGACACTTTGATTTATCGGTCAACATTTATTTACCGAAATTTCAATGTCTACAAATGCCCCCACTTCAAGGCACGTCGTATACATGTGCTTGTCACGTGTAGGAGATGCGTTTTGAAGTCCCTTACTGTAGATGTCGATCCAAGGGCCGTCGAGGCTTGATCTTGAATTGGGCTGGAGATTTCTTCAAGGACCGTTGAGGCTTGATCTTGAATTGTTGTTTGAAATTTCTTCAAGGGCCGTCGAGGCTTGATCTTGAATTGTTGTTTGAAATTGGACCACAAGGAGCTTCATGTGGTAGATGATCTTTGGCTTTGGTAGTGGGTGAATCGACACGTATTTTGTTGCGATTTGTTGACTTTCCACAGCTTTGATCTTGAACTGGGTTGAAGGATTTTCTAGATTCCTCCAATTGTTGATTTTCCACAGCTTATTCTTGAACTAGGTTTTGATTCAAGGGTGGTAGACACTTAATCTTGAATCGGACTTGTGATTTCTTCCAGGGCCGTCGAGGCTTGATTTCGAATTTGGCTGGAAGCTTCTTCAAGGGCCGTTGAGGCTTGATTCTTGAAGGTTGACTCGAACATATTGCAAGCAGGCACGAGGTGAAGGTGACGACTTGTTGCTTTGTTCAATCTTTCTAATTCACACTTGAGCAGTTTGGTCAGCGGTATGATCTTCAAGATTGATGGGCTATTCTTCCAGTTGGTGACTTGATCTTTAAGGATTTGATTCAAGGGTGGTGAATCGGCACGTGCAGCCCACAACGCCTAGTAAGTTGACCCAAGAATTTGAGGGTCAAAACGAGTTCTTCATCTCAGACTCTTTCTGCCGAGTTGACTGTGCATGCTGCATTCTTCTCTGCTTGTTTCTTCAGGCAGATATGGCAGCTTCTCGAGTTCCTCAGTTCGGACTCCTTCCGCTGAGTTGACTGTGCAGACCGCATTCTTCTCTGCTTGTTCCTTCTGCACCTTGTCTCCACATGCTGCAAGGTATCATTTTCACTTGCCTTATCTGTTCTCCAGGCAGATGTGGCAGCTTCTTTGGAAGTACAGCAGCATTGGGAAACGAGTACTCGAGAGCAGTGCTAGGTAGGCAATCAGGGAAGGGTTCCAAACAGTCGGTTCCTTACCCAAGTTTAAGTGGAAGTTCCGGCATATTGTTTTCTTTATCCTTGTCTTTGTAGGTAAGAACAAGGACAAAGGAAATGACAGGGAGAACGCATGATATGAGATACTCTTGCTTTCTACCCTGGTGATATGAGATACTTTTGCTTTGGAGTCATTGGCTTGCAGAGGTGCCCCAAGGAATAAGGAACATTGAATGACTCGATAGGCTTCGTTGGGAAAGCATTTTTTTTGGAGATGAAGAAAGGCTCTGTATGTCTGCCTTGCTATGGAAGGTGAAGGTGGACAGTTATAGGAAGTTCTTTGATACCTGTAGAGGTACTATTCTTTCACTTGTGTCGGCAACTAACGCGTGATTGAACAGTAAACTTTCACGTGCTTTCTCCTTCACCGAAAATCTTCGACAAATTGCCCGTGATTTGCGCAAAGTTGAGTGTGCATATGACAGGTGATGACGCGGCTGAAAAAGACTGGCGCCTCTTTGATATCTGGGATCGGCGCTTCGACAAATTACCCGTGATTTCCGCAAAGCTGAGTTTGCGTGTGATGGGTGCCGACGCGTCTGGAAAAGCAAGATGCTTCTCCGATTTCCGAGCTTGCCTCTTCGATTTTTGAATGGCCTCTTCGAATTCTGAGCTCACCTCTTCGATCTCTGAAATCCCGTCGAGTGCTGATTTTTTATAGAGGCATGCAGTTCGTTTCAAAGCACACTTGAATTTTCGCTTGTGAAAACTCCCCTCTTGCACTTCTAAGATCTTGATTTGTCCGATTTCTTCTTTCTTCAACACTTTGAAAATGTCAGGACCCTCCGATCGTCGTTTTGACTTGAATCTTGGTGAAGAGGCAGTCCCGCCTTCTCCAGACAACATATGGCGCCCATCCTTCATATCCCCTACCGGTCCTCTTACTGTTGGGGATTCGGTGATGAAGAATGATATGACCGCTGCGGTGGTGGCCCGGAACCTTGTCACTCCCAAAGATAACAGACTACTTTCCAGGCGGTCTGATGAGTTGGCTGTTAAGGATTCTCTGGCTCTCAGTGTGCAGTGTGCAGGTTCTGTGTCCAACATGGCCCAACGCCTATTTGCTCGAACCCGTCAAGTTGAATCGTTGGCGGCTGAAGTGATGAGTCTCAAACAGGAGATCAGAGGGCTCAAGCATGAGAATAAACAGTTGCACAAGCTTGCACACAACTATGCCACAAACATGAAGAGGAAAATTGACCAGATGCAGGAATCTGATGGTCAGATTTTACTTGATCATCGGAGGTTTGTGGGTTTGTTCCAGCAGCATTTACCTTCGTCTTCTGGGGCTGTACCGACTGCTGAAGCTTCAAACAGCCAACCTCCGACGCCTTCTCCTCCTGGAGCTCTGCCGAGTTGTGAGGCGCCACCTGATCGTCCTTGAATATCCCCTCTTGTAAATTTGATTTGATTTGATTTGATTTTTTTTTTTTTTTTTTTTAAATTCATGTATAATGCAAATTTATGTAAAATTTCCAGAAAAATAAATAAAATGGACCTTCTATTTCTCTCTATGCATTTGTTTTTTTTTTTTTTTTTTTTTTTTTTTTTTCTTTTGGTGCTGGATGCACCAAGTTCCATCATTTTTTTATTATTATTATTATTATTTTATTTTATTTTTTTTTATATATATTTTTTTTTATTTTTTTATTTTTCGCACATGGTGCCCATGCACCACCAAAAACTTTTGATCTGCCATGGGGCTGTACCCCATCTTTGATCCACCATTCCTCTTTTTTTCACGTGGTGCCAGCTGCACCACTTTGCTTTGCTCCACCATCCTATTTTTTTAATATATCTTTTTTGTATAAATGTTGATGATGGGTAGAGAAATTTGCAGGCAGCGGAGCAAGGAGGACGGAGAGTTGGAGTTTGAGGAAGCGCTTCTCGGCCGGCTAGTCGTTTGACAGCGGTCTTTGAAGTTGTTGGCAGCTGCGAGGCAAGAGACGGAGGAGAGGATGGGGAGTTGGAGAGGGCTTCGGGGCACCGGTGCTTCAGCCATAGAGGGCACGGGGTCGAGCTTGCTGCTGCGATCGGGGGAGAGCTGCAGGGAGCATCGACGGAGATGGAATCAGCGCCGTTCATGCCGCTTATCCTCTGATGCGAGACGCCGCCATCAAATCTGGAACCAGACGACGCCGCTTTGGAGCGTGGCATCCTGACCCCCCCACCTGAGTGTCAAAAGAGACTGCAACATCAGAGACGAAGGCCCCGCCGCCTGCGCCTGCTTGAGCTGCAGCAGTAGCTCGACGGAAAACATGAAGCTGAGAAGGCCAAGCGCGGAGATGAGGATGATGAGGCGGCTTGGAGCACATTGAAGGTACCCTGCATGGCGGGCAACACTAGCTCGGCCTGGGGGTCGGTGGGGAAGCTCGCGCGGGATCCGACGTATTACCGGCGGAAGCCGTGGTCTTTGTTGCTGTGCCATCGGATAACTTTTGTTCCCTTTTAGGCTTCACAGATTTGTACCCTTTGCCATGCTGCTCTTCGTCAACCAAAGTGCTCATCATGTCTGTGAAAGAAGCTGGAGTAGCACCCCTGGCAAGTAAAGCAGATGACTGGTTCCATGTCACCGAACCACTTCCTATTGGGGCACACGTTTCAAATTTCAATTGTTTAAAAGAAGCAGGAAATTGACTCGATGAGGTGATAGATGATTTAGTATTGTCTGATCGGCTAGACGAGGTTTCATCTTTGGCTACAAACGCTTTCACGAGGTTCTCAGCATCACTTCCTTTGGAAAACCAGGATGGCTCAACACGGCTAGCGAGATCTTTCTGCAAACTAGAGCTGCTACACGTATCATCAATGCCAATGGTTGGATCCCATAAATTTTCATCGGTCTGCCTTTGCGGAAGTGTTCCAAGTGCTTGATGTAGTTCACAATTTTCAGGAAAGCTAAAGAAATTATTCACCATGTTGTAACTTGTATCTTTAGCATTAACGTCTTCGAACAGTTCAGCTACACCTCCAACAAGGTAAGAAGTGAAATCGTTCATGGATTCTCCAAACACTTCCAAATTGTAACCACCAAATTGAGAATAGGCTTCCTCCAGACAAGACAACCCAAACATCTGACTTTCCATCATACCCAACAAGTTGGTATCTATCGACTGACTGCGTGGACTTGATTCTCCACTGTGATAAATTGGTGGAACCTGGGGTCCTGATGAAAACCACACTGCTCACAGTCAAAGCAAGGCACATAAGTCACCGTACTTCCCGTATCCACAATCAGCGCGAATTGCTGCGGCGGCGTCCTAATCCACAGCCGCGTCGTGTAGTACCCGTTGGCGAGGAGATCGTCATAGAGCCTCATGTGGGCGTTGGGCACCGATCTCTGGAGCCGCCGGCCGTCGAAGGGTCGCCGGTGGAGCCAATTGGATTTTGGAGACGAGAAATGGAGAGGGAGGATCATCGGACGGCGGTGACCGTCGGAGAGTGAAGCATCCGCGCCGCAGAGGTTCAGCAGCAGGAAGTAGATGAGCAGGAGCGAGGTCCGCCGAGCCATGGCTGCTGCCTACTACAACGGAGAAGCAGAGGACTTTAGTCCTCCGTCGTCGCACGGGTCAAACGCGCTGCTTCCCAAATGAAATTTCTTTGGACCTGAAATTTTCTTTTCTCCGCAACTCCTTTAGAGCTTCAACCTTGATTCTCCCCACGCTATTTAAGCACAATAGATGTTCATGTTCTATTTTCCTTTTGAGTGCGGAAACGGTGGCGTTGGGGTCGACGGTGACGGCGATGTGGGTGCCGAGGCTGGTGTCGGCGCCGGCGTTGAGAGGATCTGACAGAGCCTAGGAGCGTGAGGCTCGTCCGTGGAGGACCTGTCTGCAGCTCCCCGGTTTCGCCATCGGGACCCATTTTGAACTGCATGAAGTCCGCAATTGAATTGTTCTGCAAAAACTGGTCGGCGGAGCCATCCTCAAAAGGGCTGAGGGAGGAAAAGCCGAAGACCTTGAAAGGAATGAGCTTTGAGGGTCTGGAGAATCTGAGGGACTTGCGGAGGAGATGATGACGGGACGAGATTGTATTGAGATTAACGCTCTGGAGGAAATCGGGGAGCCGTCGGGTTTGGTGAATCCGGACGCCGACCTCACCGCCTTCGTCGCTCTCTGTGCTTTGGAGGGAAGCTTGGGCTTGGAGGCTGTCACTTGGGCCTGGATAGCTTCCTTTTGTTGCTGCTGGAGCTTGGTATTGGGCCGAGACATATATATGTTTCCCCTTTTTTTTTTTTTTTTTTTTTTTTTTTTCTAAATACATAATAACATATTTTTTTTTTTTGAAGAAATTGTATCTCTTTTTTTTTTCTTTCTTTTTTTTTTCTAAATACATATAATAACATATGTATTCAATTTTTTTTTTTTTTTTTCAAAGAAACTGTAATTTAATTTTGTACAAAGAAAATTGCAAATTTTCTTAACAAAATAAATTTGTAATGAAATTGACCTTCTTTAATAAAACATTTATTCTTTTGATTTTGATGTGACTGAACTCGAAAAATTGAACATTCGAGCTGCCTACGTACCCCTCCAAAGAAGAGATCAAGTCGTAACGTAGTTCAAATACATTTTTTTTTTTTTTGGTATTTTCTTTTGGTGCCGTTTGCAGTTTCAACTCATGCAGACCAGGAGCGTTGGTGTTGCCTTTTATGCTCGTGCAGACCAGGAGCGTTGATGTTGCCTTTTATGCTCGTGCAGACCAGGAGCATTGTGTCTTGCAGTTTAGGCTCTTACAGACAATGAGCTTTATGTCTTGCAGTTTAGGCTCGTGCGAACAAGGAGCATTGTGCCATGCAGTTTAGGCTCGTGCAGGCGAGGAGCATTTGTGAATTTTGTCAAGCAATCCGGGAGAGGTGTTCCTCGCAATCTTCATAGCAAGGAGCCTTGACCGAGTGATTGAAGAAGTCTTCGGGCAAGAAATCACGCATTGTGATGGGGACGGACGATCTTCGTGTCGAAGTTTCATCATCTTCAACACGTTCACATTGCTTTGAAGGTTGACAAGAGATGCTTTGCCCCCTTTCCGATTGGCGGACTTGTGGAGGAGACATATGCTTCTTGTGCAATTTCTTAGGAGTGACTTGAGTCCATCCTTCAATTTTGCTTGTCTTGGAGGATGCCCCCAGCGGTTGAGGTGAAAACTTTGAGTCGGAAGAGCCAGAAGTGAAGGTGGTATAGTTTGACTTCGCCACTTCGTCAAGATCTAGCTCGATGATTCCTTTCTGAGCCAGCTTTATGATGAGATCTTTTAGCACGAAACATTTTTCTGTCGGATGACTGATGAAGCGGTGGAATTTACAGTACCTTGGACTGTCGGTGCGATTCATCTCTTCTGGCCGTTTGCACTCAGGCAAGCCGATCACCTTCTTTTCCAGCAAGTCTTCTAACATGGCAACCACATCAGAGTCGGGGAATGGATAAGTTTTCTCCTCAAGCTCCTTCAAAGTGTGTCTACGCATCTCTTGATCACGAAAGCCTTCGGCTTGAATCACCTTGCCTCGTGTGGATATTTTGATGGGAGATGTGTTGACCGTCATCGCTTCCTTGGTGGGTTTCCATGCACCCTTTTCCACCTTTGTCCCAAGAACTTTGTCGTTCTTGTAGTCGGCGATCGGTTCTTTCTTCCCATGATGGGCGATGCTCAACTCCATGTCATGGGCGCGAGTGGCCAATTCCTCGAAGGTCCGCGGTTTAATGCCTTGAAGGATGTATTGCAAACCCCATTGCATGCCTTGGATGCACATCTCGATTGAAGAGGTTTCCGAGAGCCTATCTTTACAGTCGAGGCTTAGAGTGCGCCATCTGTTGATGTAGTCAATGACTGGTTCGTCCTTCCACTGCTTCGTGCTTGTTAGCTCTAGCATGCTCACAGTGCGGCGGGTGCTGTAGAAGCGATTGAGGAATTCCCGCTCTAATTGCTCCCAACTGTTGATGGACTCAGGCTCCAGATCCGTGTACCACTCAAAGGCGTTTCCTTTCAGCGAGCGCACAAACTGCTTGGCGAGGTAATCTCCCTCCGTCCCTGCATTGTTGCAGGTTTCCACGAAATGTGCGACATGTTGCTTCGGGTTTCCCTTTCCGTCAAATTGCATAAACTTCGGCGGTTGATAGCCCCTCGGCATCCTTAAGGCGTCGATCTTCTTTGAATACGGCTTTGAGTACAACTCGGAGGTATTTGAGCTCCCTTCGTACTGTGCCTTGATGGTGTTGGTGATCATCTCTTGCAGCTGCTGGATAGAAAGAGATCCCATGAGTGCCGCTGCTTGATCTGGCTCCGGCTTCGCATCGTTTTTCTCCACATGAGGCTCCTCTTCTTCGTCCTCTCTTCTCTTTAGTGGATCATTCTCTGGGTCGGGTTTATCGCCGTCCTGCACCTCTAGTCGGTTGACTAGTGCTGCAATTTGCAAGTCTTTTTCTTCCACAGTTCGGGTTAGCCTTGCGATTGCTTCATTCATTTGAGCCAGCTGCTCATCGATTGAGGTTGCTCCAATGGTCATGACTTGCATGGCTGAACTGTCGCTTGAATCGGCATCGGAGAGCATGGATTCGGAGTATTTCCTTGGGCTTTCCCCCCTTGGTGCCCTTAGTGAGGCTAAGGTGATCAAAGGCTCGTGCCTTGGGTGCTTTTGTTCCCTTGACAGAGTTGATGCAGAGGTGAAAGAGGTGGCAGAAGTAGCTCTTGCCATGCTTCGAGTCGTGATGCCCAAAGTGACACCACTTGCGACGAGGACGCTCTTGTTCTTTGCGCCGGTTGCAGGAACAGTTTGAGCCTTCCTTGATGCCATTAATTTTCGAAGTGCGCTTGAATTTCGGAGAAAGAGATGAGAGGCAGAGAAAGTCCCACCGGGCGTGCCAATTTGTGAACACGGAAAATTCCTGAAACGAAAGAGACAAGAACAACGCGCACAAACAAATATTATGTATTTGATGATTTTGGGTTACAATCTCTCTCTAATTTGATCCTCTGATTCGATCTCCGTAAGGTGTTGATTTGTGGATGCTTCGTTGATCCAAGGGCCGTCGGGGCTTGATCTTGGATGAACTGTTAGAAGTTTCTTCAAAGGGTCGTGGGCTTGATCTTTGAAGGTGGATTTGAGCGGATCTTCAAGGAGCCGTTGGGGCTTGATCTTGAGTAACGGTGATGAACGGATCTTCAATGACGTTTGGGCTTGATCTTGAAGAACAGTGATGAACGGATCTTCAAGGGCTTTTGGGCTTGATCTTGAAGAACGGTTGGATGTGTGGATTTGTCGACGTTTGTTGATCCAAATGGCCGTTGGGGCTTGATCTTGGATGAACGGATGATGAACGATGGTGCTTTCTTCAAGGGCCGTCGGGGCTTGATCTTGAATTGTTGGAAGTTCTTCAAGGGCCGTTGGGGCTTGATCTTGGAAGAACGATGAACGAAGAACGAAGAAGGCTTTCTTGATTCTTCGGGAACCTGGATGCTTGAGAGCTTCGGAGTTTCAGAGCTTCAGAGCTTCAAGGTGTAATATGAATTCCCCCCTAAATGAGTGAAATGGGCTTGTATTTATAGAATTTTCCAAGGCCTAACTTTGAATATAATATTCCAGATGAAATAAGTCGTTTCTGCCAGGTGTTGACACGTGTCCTATTTGATGACTTTTCCAACTCATTTCAATTTTCGTTAAGTCACACACTACGTGTAAAATTTATGTAATACATGAGCGTTGACACTTTGATTTATCGGTCAACATTTATTTACCGAAATTTCAATGTCTACAAATTCATCTCAATTTTGTTTTAGTTTACTTTGTTTTGCAATTTGTTTAGTTTTAATTCAATTTCGTCAGAAACCAAACCCCCTTTTCTGTCTTGTGTTATTAGGTCAGAATATGTCCTAATTAGGTTCTTTAGAGTGTTTTGAGTCAATATAGGTTATAATTAGTCCATAAACATTGTTTGGGTCTTAGTTTAGTCTTAAATTCGTCCAATTTAATCCCTAGAATCTATTATGAGTCTAATTGTTAGTATTGTGCTATTTTGAGTCTTTTAAGTGTATTATGAGTTAGTTAAGTTACAATCTATTTTCTTTTAATCTTTTGAGTCAAAGTAAGTTTTAATTTCGTTCAAATCACTTGTTAGGTATAGAATTGAGTCTTTTTAGCTTAGTTTTGCAGATTTGAGTGGCTTAGGTCAGTTTAGAGTCTATTCTTATGTTTTTAAGTTTAGTTTAGTGTTTTAGAGTTTAATTTGAGTAGATTAGCAGCCCTAGTTAATCCCCAGTTTAGAACAATCCTTACTTATATCTTTTGCTACAATTGTCATCAATAAGGTTTAATTTGTGTGTCAAGTAATTTTCACATCACACATTTAGCACCATTTTGCCTTATTTGTCCTCAACTGAGCTCCAAAATACGATAAGCTGCACACTAACACAAAAAAGGGTAAAATGCAACAAGTTTAACTAAAAAATATCACAAAGGAACTAGGAATGGATGATATAAATGTATGAAATTTATGAGTTATCAAATACCCCCAAACCTGGTTTTTGCTGGTCCTCGAGCAATACTAAAATTGAAAACGAACAAAACAAAGAAAAATATAACTAGACCACTTTCGGTAGCTAACCGATTGCATTGAGCATGTGCAACAAGCCTTTAAACCTCTAGGTGTCCCTAGTCGGAGGAGTGGTGTCTCCTGAGGGTTTACAGCGGTGACGCCCACAAACATCTACAGACTTGACAAATAAATTAGTTAAGACTCACTTGAAACAAACTAATAAGAACAAATGAATGCTTAGTCATACCATAAAACAAAACACTGTGACTTCAAAGAATCATATCATGTGTGTAGTGTAAAAGTATTGCTCCATGAATCATGACTTCAAAAGCGCCATACTCAAAGATGGAAGATAGAATTCGCCTTAACTTTAATTCTCACAGATTGTCACTCAAATTTTCACTTAGATCCTAAGGTTTTGTCTCTCATCCAACATATATGAGTGAAGTTATGTAAAAGGGAATCAAAATTCTGACATATGAAATATGAAATAAAAGCACAATTTCTGAATATTTCTCATGAAAGGAATCAAACACTAAGAATATGGATAGTACACATACTTACCAGCACCCATGAATATATCCCCAAAGATTAGCTAGGTCTTTCACAAGGTTGTAATGTAAGGCTTAGGCTAGGGGCTACGAAATAATGGATAGGAAATACTAGAGCCTGGGACATACCAAAGTGTCTTTGTTGTGAAACCAGTAAGCACTCCTCTTGAATTGATCTTCGTTGTTTGTTCTTGGCGTCTAGGACACACGTGCGATAGTGAAGGATTTGGAAATTGCATTTTCTTTATTCATTTTTTCTTTTCTTTTTTTTTTCAAACTTTTTTTTTCTCTTTTTATTTTGCAATTCCAGCACGTGTTACCTCGGTACACGCCATTATCTTGATGTAAAGCTTAATCATCACTTTGGTATTTTCCAAACTATAGGGTATGCTGTAATGGCTAAGTATCTCTGATTGAGATGAAAGGGTAAGGAAATATAGTGGTGAGAAAAGAAAAAGGCTAAAAGTGGGCTTCAAAACGGGGTAATGGCACACACATAAAGGTAGGGAATTAGGCCTTTTAGTGGTTAAAACATGCATAGCCTAGCATCGTCTCATTGAGTTCAATCATAGGTGATAATAAACACATGGTATCTGCAACATAGGATTACTCTTACCATTCAATCAAAGAGAAATAATGAGATCATTAAAGTGAAATTGAAAGAAAAAGATAAGAGCAGTAACACTTTGAACCCTCAAAAAGAAGCAAATAGCTCAAAATAACTCACTAGGGTAGTCTCCACTATTCTTCTTCCAGAATTTGAGTATGACACTTTAATCACCATAATTCAAGAGTAATAACTTTGTGAACTACAAAAATTATGATATGGAACTTTTCATGATAGCATCATAGTTAGATTGTATACACAACCATCATATACATTCACATTAGTAAGCAAAAGTAAACTTTAACCAAAACTGAAATCAAAAGCAAATTTTCAATTTCCAACACCCCCAAACCTAAACTAAGCATTGTCTTCGATGCTTAAAAATGAATGGAATGCATGCAATGCAAATAGGTAGAGGGCATATGGAATGAAAATAAAATAAAGAAAAAAAAACACAAATAAAGGGAAAGAACACAAACCCAACTAGGCGCTTTATTTAATGTCTAGGCAAGACATGACAGCATGTTTAAGTTGTAAACTTGAGAGAATCCACAACTAGATAGACTTGCTCTTGTGCCACATTCTCTACATAAGCCTTCAAACGCTGCCCATTGACCTTAAAACGAGTGTCATTCTTGATGTTTTCTATCTCCACAGCTCCATGGGGAAATACTTGAATCACTTTGAAAGGTCCAACCCATTTAGACTTCAATTTATCTAGAAAAAGTCGCAAACGTGAGTCATACAAAAGTACTTTCATACCTGGTTGAAACTCTTTCCTCAGAATTGCTTTGTCATGGTAGAGCTTGGTTCATTTTTTGTAGATCTTTGCATTCTCATATGATTCATTTATGAGCTCGTCCAACTCATTAAGTTGAAGCTGCCTCACTGTACCAGCTTCTTTGAGATCAAAATTGAACTTCTTTATGGCCCAATATGCACGGTACTCGAGCTCCATTGGCAAATGACATGCCTTTCCAAACACAAGTCGATAAGGGCTCATTCCAATTGGGGTCTTGTATGCTGTTTGATAAGCCCAAAGTGCATCATTCAACCTAAATGACCAATCCTTCCTTATAGGGCTGACGGTCATCATCAAAATGTTCTTTATTTCCCTATTGCTAATCTCCACTTGGCCAGAGGTTTGAGGATGATATGGAGTTGCCGCCTTATGTGTGATGTTGTACTTCTGCATCAAGCCTCGAAGGGTTTGTTGTAGAAGTGGCTGCCACCATCACTAATGATAGCTCTCGGAAAATGGTTGTAATGACTCTATAAGAAGTGAAATAGTGGAGGGATATGGTTTTAATTCTTCCAAGGCAACCACCACTTCCATGAGTGCAGATTCTTCGTCAAAATCATCTTGAGATTGACTCAAAACAAATTGTAATGGATCATTAGATTATGTCTGCAGAAAGTTATTGAAAACAAGCGAATCAAGCACATCAATCGAACAACAATCAAGTGAACTAGAAGGGTGAGAAAGAGATTCAAACACTTTGAATTGTGTTGGAAATGTGCCCTAAAACCAATCATATGATGATACTTTACGGACATTTCACATGTTAAACTAATCTAGTTTAATATCAAGGGCAAAGATTATTGTTTGAGCCGTCTCATATAAATGTTATACGCTTAAACGATAAGTCCAAGGAATATGTGATTGGGAGAATGCGATCTAAAGAAGTTAGATTCATGAGACCATTCTTTCGTAGACACATCCTAAACGTTCCTGATCATAGGATTGCCAATTGGGCATTGACAGTCTGTTAAGATCAGTACGTGCTGTGTCTTCTCTCAGGGAGAGTGACTAGTCTCGAGTCATTGGTGTGTGTGACATCAAGACAAGTACGTAGGTGCTCAATAGAGAATGAGTTCACTGAACACGATCAACAAAGAGTTCTCATATTCATGTCACATGAGAACTCATGGTTGGGATAATGCAAAGTAGTCTTTTGACCTGAGGCATCATAGTTGTCTTGTGGTTAGGTACTTGATCTTTGATTATGTCAAAGTCACCCCATCTGCGGGTGTCCACGGCATCATTGGGGTTAAGCCACTTAGCCATGGAGGCAAGTGAATGCGCAACAAGGGATCTCTAACCTTCAAACCGTGGGGGAGAATACTCTATGATATGATTAAGAATCTCTGGCCAGAGTATGAATGAGATTTAGGAAGTCGTTCCAAATCACATTCAATGTAATCATATAAGCACACGAATCACATTGGATAGTAGACAAGAATAAACTATCAAACCAAACAATGTGGTCAAGAGTATTGTATTAGAGAAAGACCATATTGCATTTGTAATCCTAAACTGAATAGGTTCTCCACCTCTTTTGATTAGCTTGGGTAACCATGATATGCTGCTAGGTGTCACTCATGGTTTGTGGAAGCCCTAAACGTGTATAATCACTAAAGGGAGAATTGAAAGTAAGTTTCAATTCACAATCGATTTGAAATAGTTTTAATCGCCCCCTGCCTCGCTAAAAAGAACCTAATGGATCGTACACCGTGTAAGGTGGAGATTGAAGAAACAACGGAGATGAGTAAGAATAATTAAATGGTTTAATTATTTATGGCAAGGATTAATTAATATGTTAATTAATCAAACGAATTAAGTTCGTTAAAGACCTCGGGATAGTTTTGGACCTTAAGGCCCAATGGGCTTGGAACGTCAAGCCCATTGACTTAAGTTGTATGACAACTTAATGAATAATGATTCACAAAGGCCCAATTAGCCCAATAATACCCTAAGGCCGGGCATTTAGAGATGGGCTTGCCAATGGGCTTGCCATCTCGAATGTTGTAGATGTAGTTCATATGAGCATGAATTTTGGAGCTAAAATTTGGTGCCAAGTTTTTGGGGATTTTCGGCCAAATCCAATGGGTGATTTTTTGGGTTCATGTTTGTCTTGTTAAAAGTGTTTTCAGGTGACTTTTGGAACCCCTAAGTACCCTAGGATGTTAACCCCATTTTGAGTAGTGAAAATTTGAGTTTTATTGCTTGAAAATGTTCATGGAACTCTTATGGGTTTTCATGGATGTTCTTCATTTTTCTTGAAGTTCTTACCAAGAACAAAAAGGTTTGATGTTTTGATTCAAAGTTTTGGATGATTTCATAAAGTCTTTGTTTTGTGTTGGTGGGTGTGACTTATCTATCAACAAAACATTTATTGAAATTTTGAAAGGTGATAGAAATGGTGATGGGTGTGTAAGAAGTACTTCTCTTACACACACACAACTTCCATGGCTTTATGACTTTGTTGAAAAAATTTCAAAATTTTGTGGCTTCAATCTCTCCAAAACCGGCCACCCTACAAGTGGGGTGCTTTTGGGGCTTTTATGCAATTACATAAAGTTTTGGTACTTTTGTGTAATTTGTAGTTTGATCCAAAAGTTTACGTATTTACGTAAAGGCCCAAAATCATTAAAGGACAAATTGTTTTGTTCCTTTAATGATGTTTTTCAATTTGTTGAATTTTTGGGTTCTAGTTGTAATTACATGAAGCAGTAGACTTTTGTGTTTTTACAAAATGAGCTCAAAAGTTTAAGTTTTGCAACATAGCCCAAAAGGTTGAGGTTATTGCATTTTGGCCCAAATTAGGTTGAGAACAAAATGGTTTTGTCTCTTTAAATGAGAATTGGATTTTCATTTCATTTAGCTCCATTTAAATCAATTTTATGGATACAAAAACCAAATGAAAATGTTGCATTCAATTTAATTAGTTAAAGTGTTAATTAATTAAAGGGTGATTATGAACCTAAGCCTACGATAATTGAGCTATGTGAAAGGCCGTTTCAAATTTGTTTGAACCATGGGAATGTGTAGATTAGATTTTGGTTGTAATTTGATTTGATCAAATGTTGTAAAAGAGCATAAGCTCTTCTTTACTTTAAAGTAATTTGTTTTATTCAAATGTTGTAAAGAGCATAAGCTCATCTTTACTTTGAAGTACTCCTTTCTTGTTTTATTTGATATGCATGAAAATGGAGTAGAGGGTCCAACGCCCCTAAGACAACACGCCTTAATGTGATTAAACGTGTAACTAAAATCAATCACCATCCCTAGACCGAGATTCAACACTAGGCTCGTGTTGAATCTAAACAAAAGGTTCATAGTCATCCTAAGGCCCTAAGGCAACTATATAGTCCATCAAATGAATGCAAAGTTTATGTTAGTAGTATCATATACTCTTGCTTTAAAAACCGTTTTATAAGCATAGTGGGAGTATTATATACAACTAAATTCAATCAAATGGACCAATAGTTGTAATAGGAACAAAATTGTTTTAATAAGATTAAAATGTATGTTCATATATGATGAGACCTAAAACCCTCAACCAAACCATTATTAAGTTGATAAGCGAGAGATGCTTTGAACATCTCTTCGTAGGCCTTGCACCATGGTGGGCTTCAATCGTTTGTGACTCATACACCGTATTCGTCCAATTCTGGGGTATGCAAAGTATGTGCTTACATTCAGGAGAAGCCTATAAACATATGATGAAGTGAAGGTAGGCAACGAGTATGGTCAATATGATATTCTTCTGAGGCCATTCTTGAACCCCTACTTGAACTAGCATGGTGGGAATGACTTAACTAAGTGCAATGGTGCCAATATGATATTCTTCTGAGGCATCATTTTCTAAAGGCCAAATTAGATGGGTAATTACAAAAGTTGTAAATTGCTAAAGCGTTATCCTCTCATCATTACTGTTGCTAGCCAATATGATATTCTTCTGAGGTGGGCTTCGTAATGGTGAGTCTCCCATACCCTACTAAGAGTTTCATCCAAAACTCTCGAATTCCAATGAGGGATATGGAATTTGCCAAAAATAGTGGGTGGTGCTATTTGATTTAAAGACCCGGATCAAATGGCTTAAAATCAATCAATTTATATTCGTTATGTATTTGTTTACCAATATATTTGCAAACGCTATCCAAAACTTGACAAAGAAAAGCCGAATGCTTTAGTTTCCAGACTTGGTGCAACAATCCCAAAGATTGTCTTAAATGGATTGTATATGTACCTAAGTAGTCTCATCCTCACAATCTTCCTATTGATAATGTACCATTGGAAGAACATGTTAGATAAGTCTATCATAAAGAGGACAACACTTTTAAAGTCATAATTCTTCAATTACAAATCGTTGTATGAAGAAATAAGAGTTGCTTTGAACAACCCTTAACTAACGCAAACATTAGTGCTTGTTTCTTTGTTACATGAACAAGGAACTTAAGAAGAAAGCACAAAGGCATGGACACTTTATGTGCCATGATTCTTCACTTACAAATTGTTGTATGAAGAAATGAGAGTTGCCTTGAACAACTCTTGAAAGTTTGTAATTATGTTTAGAACATAATGGTTGGTTGACAAAAATAGTCCATCGACATGGACTTATGATGATTTTGAATCATTGAGTGTTGAAGTGTTAAACCACTTCTAGAAACGGAAACTAGGCAAGGACTTCACCTTTGTGTCCCTATCCAAATGGTTCACTAAGTTTATTGTAAACTATATAGTGAACAATAACCACACACTCTCCAAATCGTTTGATGTGTATCACACAATTGAAATAAGTTTCAAGAGAGATAGTGGGAGTTTAGGGACCATGACTATTGTAGTAAAAGGAGAAGTCAAATGAAGAAAGCGAAATAAACTCCAAGGGAACAAACTTTCTTTATGAAAGGATGGACATTGGAAGGGGTATTTGCAAGAAATGTCTTGCAAGTGTCAAGAACACACCTTTCGAAGGTGTTGTAAATTGTTCTTGAATAGTTCAAAACAGTTGGTTCTTCTACTTGAATGCTTGATTCAGTATTAGTAACTATGTTTTACAATCGTTGTAAAAGTGTGGCTAATAAAAAGTAGAAGATTAATGAGAGAAGAGAAAGTACTTCACATTCGGAACGTGAATCAAATGTAGATCTCTGCAAAAGAAATTGGTACTTCCTCATATGAACTACCAAAGAAATTGGAAAAACCAAAGATTGTCTTTACATTCCAATTTTAAGGAACTTAATTCCATCACTATAAGGGATGGACGAATGTTTTGTTTGACAAAACATTGTTCTTTATTAATGAATGATTAGATTATTGTAATCTAATTGATTGTCTCTATAGTAGAGATGATATGGTAGTGTTAACTGTTTAGAATATAATGATGCTTAAAACCCAAAAGGTTGCAAGGTAGTGACTATTCCCAACTGAGTTGTGATACCTCAAAAATATAAAATACGAGTTGGTCATAGATGGATGCTTTGGATCGTTAGATCCGGATCCAATACCTTCTTATTAAAATTGTATAGAGGCGAAATGTTCGAATCTTTATTCTTTTGGAAAGAAGAAAGAATCAAAAAGTTGTTGAGGTTAATTCACTTAGATGTCAGTGGCACTTGTCCACAACATAATACTACTCATGTTGTATGACATTCACCGAAGATCGCTCTCGGTTGGACTATAGTTTATTTTGAATAAACACAAGTCCGAATACTTTGCAAAAGGTTTCAAAGAATTCAAGAAATGTAAGTTGATTAGTAAGACGTCTAAAGTATTTGCCTCCTTAGATTTGATCCAAGGAAAGATAACACTTTAGAACAGTTTCCTCGAATAATATCAAGGAAAGAAGCATCAAAAGATAATGGATTTCTCCATTAGGAGAAGAACGAACTTGAATAAGATTTAGTTCGTTGGATGTTATCAATTACCCATATATGGGATATATGCTTCTAAGACAATATGATTGGACAATATGATTGTCAATTAGAAGATTTTCCAAAATTTTCATGACTCCATAAGATGTAGTTGGAAAGAAAGACAAATCTTAATCATGTTAAGATTTGGGGTTGTGTGCTAATAAACAATATTTGTTTAAAATTATCTTGCGGGTATCCTTAAATTAACATTTGGATATCACTTCTATAAACCAACTAACAAATGTTGTTTGTTGGGTAGTTCATTGTAATCCTACACTAGGATTTGCCTAAGATAGTGCAAATGAACGAGAGATAGAACTCAAAGAATGGGTTCTTTGAGAAACAAGATAGTGATCAACAAATATAACAACCTAGTTCCTTCACCACAAGCTCCTAGGTAGTCGAGAAGGATTTATAAACCGTCTCGGTTGAATGGTTTGAACTTTATGACTATGTCATAGAGTTGCAACTCTTAATTCGAAAGAAATAAGAATGATAAATCCTTATGACTACATTGAGTGTATATAGGATATATACTCAAGGAAATGGTAAAGTACCATTTGACCTAAAATAAGTGAAACCTTTGATAGCTAATTGGTAGCTTAAGGTGACTACAATCAAAGATATTGGTTGACTTGGAAGAAACCATCTTTGACGTAGTCTTAGTTTCAATTAATTCGAAGATTGCTAGCTACAACTAAATTGTGATTCAATGTTTGGACATTATATGGGTTTTTGAAACCATTATTAAGATAGTCTTGATAATATATATGTCTAAAACTATGAATCACAAGACATGTAAGTTGTATAGATCCATCCATCATGGATCTTAGCAAGCTAGTGGGAGCTATAAGCGTCTTATGAGAGAAAGATCAAATCGTTTGATTTCTCATAAAGATGTGAATGAATCTTTTGTTTACTAGGTTTACAAAAGATTAGTGGGAGTTAATCATGTTCCTAAAATTTAAATATATATGATATATTAATTTTGGAAATGAAAAGAATACTTCTTCGTTAAAGTTATGACTTTAAACATTATATGAAGATAGAATGTATATGGGAGACATAGTCTATATACATGGGATGGAAATCTATATTGATAGATTTTAGGATATAATTGGATTATATCAAGCCCTAAATATAGACAAAAGATGATAGGAAGTTTCTCATATGATGATGAACTTCAATAAAAAAGGACAACTCTAGTGAGAATAAGAAGTTGCTCTTCTCAAAGGAAACGTACCCTTTGACTCCCAAAGAAATAATGCGTAAATAGAATCCTTTATGCATACGCAGAAAGGTGATTTATGTATTTCATATTGTATGAAAAACATTGATATGAGTTGTACCTAGAAAGGTACAAGACGATATCAGTGCAAGCCTAGGATCAGAACCACGACAACTGTCAAGTGTGTCCTTAAGTATTTAAGAAATACTAAAGGATAGATTCCTCAAAGAATGAGGAAGAATTAGAGTAACATAATGGAAGCTTAAATGTATTAGATTATGAATCTAATCCATCATTGGATATTTCTTCATTATGAATGAAGAGATAATCAAATATCTCTTTATTATGACTAAAGAGATATTTGGATTGAAACATTAAAAGTAATGACTTTAGCGTGTTCCATTATGAATGCAAAATATATTGCCATATAGAAGCTTACAACAATGTTGTTTGGATGGGAAAGTTCATTTATGAACTCTATATTCGGTTCCAACCAAAAAGTGTCTCTAGTGTACCGACACTCCGACACTAATGGGGCGATAGCTCAAGCCAGGGAATCAAGGTCTCATCAAGATCCGAACTCAAATGAGAGACTGAACCACATGATTGAGAATCATGTATAATGGTGACGTCGTTATTCTCAAGGTTGCTTCTATGGATAACATATAGATATCCATTGTCTAGGCCTACTACTCAAACATTTATGAAATGACTACCGAAGAGGTATCATTACTGATGACCAAGCTGATTGGCTCTAGTGCAAGTGGGAGATTGTTGGAAATATGCCCTAAAACCAATCATATGATGATACTTTACGGACATTTCACATGTTAAACTAATCTAGTTTAATATCAAGGGCAAAGATTATTGTTTGAGCCGTCTCATATAAATGTTATACGCTCAAACGATAAGTCCAAGGAATATGTGATTGGGAGAATGCGATCTAAAGAAGTTAGATTCATGAGACCATTCTTTTGTAGACACATCTTAAACGTTCCTGATCATAGGATTGCCAATTGGGCATTGATAGTCCGTTAAGATCAGTACATGCTGTGTCTTCTCTCAGGGAGAGTGACTAGTCTCGAGTCATTGGTGTGTGTGACATCAAGACAAGTACGTAGGTGCTCAATAGAGAATGAGTTCACTGAACACGATCAACAAAGAGTTCTCATATTCATGTCACATGAGAACTCATGGTTGGGATAATGCAAAGTAGTCTTTTGACCTGAGGCATCATAGTTGTCTTGTGGTTAGGTACTTGATCTTTGATTATGTCAAAGTCACCCCATCTGCGGGTGTGCACGGAATCGTTGGGGTTAAGCCACTTAGCCATGGAGGCAAGTGAATGCACAACAAGGGATCTCTAACCTTCAAACCGTGGGGGAGAATACTCTATGATATGATTAAGAATCTCTGGCCAGAGTATGAATGAGATTTAGGAAGTCGTTCCAAATCACATTCAATGTAATCATATAAGCACACGAATCACATTGGATAGTAGACATGAATAAACTATCAAACCAAACAATGTGGTCAAGAGTATTGTATTAGAGAAAGACCATATTGCATTTGTAATCCTAAACTGAATAGGTTTTCCACCTCTTTTGATTAGCTTGGGTAACCATGATATGCTGCTAGGTGTCACTCATGGTTTGTGGAAGCCCTAAATGTGTATAATCACTAAAGGGAGAATTGAAAGTAAGTTTCAATTCACAATCGATTTGAAATGGTTTTAATCGCCCATTGCCTCGCTAAAAGGAACCTAATGGATCGTACACCGTGTAAGGTGGAGATTGAAGAAACAATGGAGATGAGTAAGTGATAGGAGCATATTTATGCGACTTAGTTGGCTTGTTCGTAAGCATTTATGTTGTTTTTCTTTAGTTATTTTAGTGTTTAAAGTCATTTTCGTGCAATTTCAGGTTTAGAGACGAAGTATGCAAAGAAGTGCAAAATGGAGCATTTTAGAGCAAAATTGAGCTAGAATGGAGTGTATGCTAATGGAGCATAAGGAATGGACGAGTTTGAAGGTCAAAGGAGCTTAAGAAATGAAGAAATGAAAGTGAAGAACAAAGAATTCAGATTTGGAAACCAAAGTTTCTAAAGTTGGAAGTTTCTATTCTTGGAGGTTTCCATTTTCGAGAGTTTCTATTCTTGGTTTTGGGCTTTTAGATGACCTAAACCCTAATTCCTTGTGGACCCTAACCCTAGCCGCACCTAGGCCTCTAGAATATCTGATTTCCTTGCCTTGCAAGGCATTCTAGAAGGCCCATCTCTAAACCCTAACCCTAGCCGCACCTTAGGCCTTATTCCCACTAAAAATCTGATTGTTTTAACCTAATTTCTGGTGGATTTGGGCTTCTAGAAACCCTAATCTGATTACCCTAGGGTTTTGGATGCCTATATATACTCATTATAACCCCTAGATCAGATCACCACCTCTCATACACAATCATTCACGCCAGAAATCTGCCCTTGCATTCTGCCGCACCTTCCCATCACCAAAATCCCAAAATCCTGCCCAAAAATCATCCCTAGCCATACCCACATCAACCCTAAACCTTTCCCTACCATTCCCCATCCATTCTACACCCTAAATACTACCCAAAACCTGTTCTAAACTTCTCTGCCGCAGCAAGGAGGAAAGGGAAATCATTGATGATCTTGCTGCCAAGTTGGAGCCTTCTAGGTGTTTTCTTTCTTTGGGTTTTAATTTCTAAATTTATGTATCTTTGCTTTGCGAGTATGAGGAACTAAACCCCCCTTGGCTAGGGGGGGATTCGAAACCATGTTTATGCTTGCTATATGATTTGATTACTTCTAATTACGTTTCATAAGTTGTGATTTCAATTTGCTTATCTATGTGAATTAAAACTTATTCTTGTATGTTGATTGAGGGTCGACACTTAGTTTGCATGCATGAATTTGATGCTAGGATATAAGGGAATTTCACCTAATCGTTATAAACTTATATTCACAAGTAGTAAAGGTTGTTGATCACAATCGTGTTAAGTAAATTCTTGGCATAAGTTTCATGCAATTCATAGTTACGAGTGCCTCGTCAATGCTTATGGTTTTCATAGAACTTAATGATTCTTGCTTGTATCTCTATTATGCAATCATGTAGGGGACTTGTGGGGAATGCTTTGGGTTGTCGTATGCAATCATCCAATTCAATAACGTTAGGAAAATCTGAAGGTTAATTTAAGCGGACCTAATTAACTTGGGGTGTTGAGAATTCATGGGTTATTGAAAAGCAATTGGAAATCGTTTTGAATGCAAGTATAACATGTGTGGAGATGAACCCCTTAGCTAGCTTTCTATCCATTCAATTCAATCAAATTCGTTTTAAAATCTGTTTTGATTTACAAGTTTATGTTTTGTTTTCAATTTCGTAAAAACCAAATCCCCCTTTGTTTTCAAGTGTCAAATTAGTTAGAGAGTGTGTTAGTTTGTGTTTTTAAGTGTTTTGAGTCAAGTTAAAATCTATTTTCGTCAAAATCTTGTTTAGAGTTCAAAACTGCCCAGAAAGTGGTTTTAAGGCAGTTTTGAGTGTTTTTGTGTTATTTTGAGTCTTTTGGTTTGTTTTGGTGTTTTAAGTTATAGTTTTACATTCTTTGAGTCTAGTTTAGTGTTTTAAACTTTGTTTTTACGTTTTTGAGTCAGTTTTCAAGTGATTTAGCAATCCCTCCTAATCCCCGGCCTAAAACGATCCCTACTTACATACTTACTACAATTGATAAAAAGAGGGTTAATTTGGGTAACCATGATATGCTGCTAGGTGTCACTCATGGTTTGTGGAAGCCCTAAATGTGTATAATCACTAAAGGGAGAATTGAAAGTAAGTTTCAATTCACAATCGATTTGAAATGGTTTTAATCGCCCATTGCCTCGCTAAAAGGAACCTAATGGATCGTACACCGTGTAAGGTGGAGATTGAAGAAACAATGGAGATGAGTAAGAATAATTAAATGGTTTAATTATTTATGGCAAGGATTAATTAATATGTTAATTAATCAAACGAATAAGTTCGTTAAAGACCTCGGGATAGTTTTGGACCTTAAGGCCCAATGGGCTTGGAACGTCAAGCCCATTGACTTAAGTTGCATGACAACTTAATGAATAATGATTCACAAAGACCCAATTAGCCCAATAATACCCTAAGGCTGGGCATTTAGAGATTGAGTGAGTTTTGGACTTATTTACAAGTTTGCCACTCCAATGAATTAAGGTATAAATATGACTTTATAGCCAAAATTCATATAGGGTTTCTTTTAGAGAATTGGAGAGAACATATCTCTCTCTTTTCTCTCTAAGAAGCCAGCCTCCTTGGAGGGTTTAGCTAGCAATCCTACTACTCCAAGGTCACTCATTTCTTCTCTAATCTAACCTTGGTGAAGAGACTTAGAGGTTCTCAATTTTGGGAACTTGGAGAACCATTTCATCCATCCAAATCCATAGATCTAAGATGCAAGGAATGAAGGCCCTCTCTTTGGGTGATTAACCTTTGCTTATGCAAAGAGGAATCTACAAAGGTATAATTTCTCAACTAACAAATGTTGTTTTAAGTTGAGTCAAGGTTCACCAATCTACTAGGCTTTGAATTTCATGGTTAATGTTTTGTTTTTGAGTGCATGCAAGCATGATTCCGCCTTTTAATAGTTAATTGCATGCTATAGATGTTGCTCAAATGGACATGTTTTTCACAAAATTTCCTTGAAATTGCACAGTTTCTCCTAGTACAGTCATGTTGAGAAGACCATTTTGCACGTTTATGATAGTCTTTGCAAAATATGTAACTCACGATCATGTATATGAGCTTCTTCCATATCCAACACTACAGAATCAGAACACAAAATTAGTTTGTCAACTTGAACTAAGATATCCTCCACTATACCTCTTGGATATTTCACTGATCAATCAACAAGTTGCAATGAAATAGTTGTTGCCTTAAAATCCCCCAAACCTAATTGAAGGTACATTGAATAGGGCATTAAATTGATGCTAGCACCCAAATCGAGCATAGCCTTTTCTACAATGGTGATATTGATAGAAAAACTACCCATATCCTTAAGTTTTGTTGGAAGCTTTGTTTGAAGCACATCACTCACATTTTCAGGCACCATCACTTTCTCATTAGGTCCATACTTCCTCTTATAGTTGTTTAGCTCTTTGAAAAATTTCCCATACGCTGGCATATTCCTAATGACATCAAGCAAATGTAAATTAACATTCACTTTCCTTATAATATCAAAAAATTCATTAAATGACTTATCTTGCTTGCTTTTGTCTTCCAGGAAATGGCATGGGAGGAGTGTAAGGTTTCTCAGCCTTATGGAGATTTGGTGCTTCAAATGAAGAAATGGCATTGCTTGGTTTGTCATTTGGTTTCTCATTCTCTTCTTGAGTCGCACCTGCATTCACATGATCAGATTCATTAGTAACTTCTATGCCAACTCCATTATTAATAACCTTACCACTTCTAAGTGTAATGATTACTTTGGCTTGCTCTTGGTTCCTTTGAAGTATTAACGATTGGCTCGGAAACTTCCCAGGCTCTCTTTGACTTAAAGTATCAGCAATATTACATAATTCTGTCTCCATTTTGGTTAGAGCAGCCAAATGTTGTTGGAATTGAACGGTAGCATCAGCTCTCTTGGAGAGTACTAATGGTAGTTTGCTGGAATTGAACGGTGTTTTGGGCTAGCAATTTAACCGTATCTTCAAGTGTAGTAGCATGCTTTGGTTGGAAATTTTGAAACTGATTGTTATTTTTCCATGAGAGATTGGGATGATCTCTCCAACCAGGGTTGTATGTATTAGAGAATGGGTCATTTCGTGGCCTCTGATTGTAAGAGTTCATAAGATTCACTTGCTCTTGGACGAATTAAGGATAAGCCTCACTACCTGAGCATTGATAAGTAGGATGACCTGGTATGTTGCAAATGGCACACACCTCAGCTATCTTAGGCACCATATTGAGCATAGAATCAAGCTTCTTTTCCAAACTTGCCACCTACAATGCAAGATCGTTATTAGAACTCATTTCATACACTCCAGCTCGTTTACCTCTTATATCTTTGTGTTGAGCAGTAGATCCTAACATCTCATAGATGTTATATGACTCTTAAGCATTCTTTTTCTTTAAAGCCCACCTGCTACATTATCAACAATTGATTGACATGTTTAGGTTAATCCATCATAACAAATTTGCATTTGTAAGTAAAAAGGTAACCCATGAAGTGGACATTGTAGCAAAAGCCCTTTAAAATGCTCCCAACATTAATTGAAAGGTTCTATGTTGTGCAAAATTACAGATTTGCCCTCTCAAAGTAGTTGTCTTTTGAGTGGAGAAAAATTTCTCCAAAAATTTCTTAGCTACGGCATCCCAAGTGGTGAGCAAACCAGGTGCTAAAGTCATTAACCAACCCTTAGCTTTATTTTTCATTGTGTAGGGAAAAAGTCTTATCCTCAGATTTCCTTCACTCACTCCCTGCAAAGGTAAACTACTCACAACATTATAGAATTCTTTAATAAAAAAAAGGAAGCATAAAAAGAAGGAAGCATATGAAAATGTGAAGATTTACGATCATAGTTTCTAGCTTCAACAGGAAACAAGATGCATCATGTAGCATCCCACATCATCCAGGGGAGTGGATCCTGTAAGCCTTATATGTATATTGCCATCTCTACCTAGCACGAGGCTTTTTGGGAGCTCACTACCTTCGGGTTCCATCGGAACTCCAAAGTTAAGCGAGTTCACGCAAGAGCAATCCCATGATGGGTGACCCACTAGGAAGTTCTCATGTGAGTTCCCAGAAACAAAATCGTGAGGGCGTGGTCGGGGCGCAAAGCGAACAACATCATGTTATGGTAGAGTCGAGCTTGGGATGTGGTGGGGGACCGGGCCGGGCTGTGACAATTTGGTATCAGAGCCAATCTCTGGGCGGAAGTATGCCGACGAGGAAGTCGTGCCCTTAAGGGGGTAGCATCCCGCATCATCCAGGGGAGTGGATCATGTAAGCCTTATATGTATATTCCCGTCTCTACCTAGCACGAGGCTTTTTGGGAGCTCACTGGCTTCAGGTTCCATCGAAATTTCGAAGTTAAGTGAGTTCATGCAAGGGCAATCCCATGATGGGTCACCCACTGGGAAGTTCTCATGTGAGTTCCCATAAACAAAACTGTGAGGGTGTGGTCGGGAGCTAAAGCGGACAGCATCGTGCTACGGTAGAGTCGAGCCTGGGATGTGGAGGGGGCTCGGGCCAGATGTGACACACGAATGTGAATTTCATATGACCGGCTGAGCATAGTCCTCCAAAGCTCGATAGTCATCGTCATTGTCTGCCATCTCTTGTTCTTGCTCAGAATTGGAGTGCTCAGAATAAGCACCTACACTCGCTGATCTAGAAGATTGATCGTCCTCTTCTTCACGGTTAATTTAAGTACCAGTTGATAGAATGTTCTCAAAAGTGTTACTCTTTATAAGTTCAAGTCTTTGGCCTATCTCAGCAAGTTTGTCGGACATATATTACCTAAGAAAGAGAAAGAAAACAAATGAAATTTAGAAATCTAAACTGAAAATGAAAATAAATAGGGTTTGAAGAACAAGCAAATATAGGGGACTAAAAACAGCCCCTGGCAACAGTGCCATAATTTTGTTGTGTTCCTTCCGAGTGCAATATATGGTTAGTATAACGGCACAAGTAAGGGTGCCAAACCGCAGAGACTGATTAGACCTCTATAAATTACTAACTTTGAATGTAGGTTTTGTGCTATTAATGAGAATAACTAAAAATGCAAGAAAAATGTAACAACAAATGATATGTTGATTGAGAAACAATGAGGATGGTTCCAGGGATTTTGAGTTAACCATTACAAAACCAATTCCATGTTCATTTTACATATATATGATCAGCCATATGATGTGTGGCTTTGATCAAATTCTCCTAATCTACAACCTAATTGGGATGTTCAACTTCGGTTCCAAATTAAGAGTCTTTAGCATGCAAGAAAATGTTAAAGAACCAAAGAAAATACATGGCAGGATGTTTGCATTGCATTCTCTTCATTCATTCACATGTCTACCAAGATTAAGCATGATGTTTACTATAATATTGATCAAAAGATCTGTAAGAAATCCTAATGGCAATCAATTATCCTAATGGCAATCAATCATTAAAATTTACAAACAAATTTAACAAAAGATTCAGTGAATGAAACAAGAGACATATTGATGAATTGAATATTTTAACATAAAAACATGGATCAATTGTGCAAGGCTACATCGAAATCCCTAGCTATGAATTTAGTTACACATCATGTTCATAGAGATGAAATTGAAAACACACAACATGAGTGAAAATAAATCAAAGAGAAAGGAAACCCTTGACGCAATTATGATGTTGAACTTCTCTAAGAACAATCTGTCGGGATGAGTCTTCGGTGATGTTGGACTGTATAGAATGGGTGCAATTTTGAATGTGGATGAAAAGAGAGAAAAAATAGTTATTGGAGTTGTGAAATTCGCTCAGAATGAAAGGTGTATATGAAAATGGCTGAAAGGCTAGGTTTTATAATGTTAAAGAGCTGTTACAAATTGCCAATACATCCTAGTAATTGGGCATTTAATTCCCACGTTTTTTTGTTGTTATTGGTCTTCTAAAGAGCCATATTCATCACCATATTCAATTTCCACTTTTAATTCTTTATCAACATCAACATCCTTATTCAATTCTCCACTTTTAGCACCATTTTGCCTTATATGTCCTCAATTAAGCTCCAAATACGATTAGTTGCACACTAACACAAAAGAGGGTAAAATGCAACAAGTTTAACTCAAAAATATCACAAAAGGACTAGGAATGGATGATATAAATGTACGAAATATATGAGTTATCAAATATGTGACCAACTAGCGTAATGAGCTAAGCATCTTCTATGTGACCAACTAGCAATCTCTGCTTATCCCTAGAAAACCTGAAGCCACTGTTCATTTAATGAGTAGCCTACAGTTTCTTGAAGATCCCTGGGAACCGAAAGCCATTGCCAATTCAATGAGCAACCTACGATTTTTGGAAGATACATATGGTACAACTTTTGAGCAGTTGATCGTATAAACCTATATATCCGCACAATCCTGTGAAAGGTTAACAGGTTAACGTGCACATCCACTGACTAGAACAGAACAATCCCTTGGGTTTACACTAATTCCTAAAATGTTATGCTACTTGTTATGCAGCCTACGGAATTGGTTACATAAAATCCAATGAGTTCTTTCGAATCACTGCCCATGAAATTCTAATAAACCAATCAGTTTTGATGCGAAAGGTTAGTGAATTTCATGTCCCAACAATCTTTAGTATGTTATGATACAGGCTACGCAGCTTAAAGGATTGGAGAAATGACGACTAATTAAGCAGCCTATAGTCAGGGGGCAATAATAGGAGATCAATCTCAGTAGTTCAACGTCTAAAAAGATCAAAGTTAAAACCAAGCAGTCATGCAGACTCGCCTGCTTCTGTAAGTATGGTACATGGCTGCTGACACTCTGGTTAATAGCTATGCAGAGGTCTTAAGCCTAGATCAATAGTCACATAGGTCATGCAAGTCTATCTACTTATTAAAAAGCAGTGTGCTTTGTTAATGACCTTGGGATTACAGATCTAGTGGACCACCAATACGAAACATACAATTACGGAGGTCATTCGGCCCTACAGGTTAGAAGTTTCAAAAGACGCCTTAAGCATGCGAAGATTTGCACCTGACACCTTGAAGTTGGTGCCTAAAGAAATGAATATGGGTTTGACTGCTTTGTTCAAAGCACCCTGCTTGATTGTTCATTCTACAACAAAAGCTTGAAGCAAGGCAAAGAGACAAAAATGAAGTAAAGCGAAGAAAACTAGTTTATTAATTTCTAGCAAATTGGTAAACTGGCACGAAGGCCAACAAAGTTCAAGCAAAGGAAAAAGTAAACCAAGAAAGTAAAATCCTAAAGTCTATGTAAAAAGATTGTTCCTCAGTACTATCATTAGCCATCCCTACCTTGGCGACACCACATTTGGCAGCACCTACCTGGCTAACCTGATCCTAAGCTGCTCCACCAACGATGCTCTGAAAGGAAAACTTGAACAGATCCTCAGAGTAAATAGCAAAAAGCTCGAGGTCCTTATCAAAGAAAGCGTAGTTAGATAGTAATGCTAAGAAAATGATCAATATAGCCAAGCTTGTAAAAGTTAGCTTGACCTTAGGCAACAAAAACCTCAAGACTAGACTTCTCATTCCTCAACTACTTATTCCCCTCAATCAGGTTAGTAAAAGCATTCTGCAACTCATTTAGTTTCTTCTTCAGGTACTCGCTAGCAGATAACGCTCCTTGCAGCTCTACTTCCTTAGATCGCATCAAGTTGAGTCTTCAAGTTGTTGAACTCTTGGCAAGTGGTCTAAAGTTACTGAGCAGTGGGGGCAGAGACATCAGATCCCTTCAAAAAGGCAAGTTTAGACTCTAACTCTTTAATTTTATCAGCAGCCAAGCAAACCTCTACTACTATGGTTGCCACTATCTCCCTAGTAGCCTTGGTGTCATCCTGCTCCATATGAGTGTACTCGGCTGCCAAGGTCATATATTTTTGCATCATAGCAAGTATGGAAGCCTTTTGCAACTAAGATTCATGCCTCACGAAGAAACTAGAGTTCACAACCCTGTTCACGTCATTAACAAACCTTGCACATGCTTCCGTGTCTTCAAGTAGATCGGTCTTCAAAAGAGCATAGATCTCGAAAAACTTCTCTAAGGTTAGTTTGGCAAACTGATCATCATTGCTCATATAAGCAGATGCTCCAGTCTCAACAAGAAGAGCTGGCCTTGGCACCACTTTGGCAGTGGAATCACCATCCTCGCTCTTTATGGCTACACGCACCTCCGGAATTGGATTAAACTTGGGCACGGAAGGCTGCCTCAGAATAAACCCAGGCATAGAGGCACGACATAACTTTTCCACTAAGCAATCCTCAAATCAACAAGCTTCATAGGCTCAGATCCAGCAACCATTTTCTTCATTTTTAGAGAAGTCAAGTCAATAACGAGCTTCTCAATAGTGGACGAACCCTCACGAGTAGTAGAGAAAGTCTTATGTGTTGTCGCCACCGACGACTTTTGAGCAGGTGACGAAGATCTCTTTCTCCTGTTGTCACTTGCAGCAGGTTCTAGAATGGTGATCAGACGAGCAAACGCCTCACCCTTGATCCTCTTAATCTCTTCTAATTAGGGCAGCCCACCTTTCTCCTTATGAAGATGAGTAAGTAGCCAATGCCATTCACGGTATTCAGCAGGACTAAGTACCTTTTTCATTTTTTAAGAAGTCTTGGGAGTTGAACCGAATTTTGAATCTACATAAACAGAGGAGGACAAATCAAAAGGCAGCTCATCAAAAGTACTAAGCAACTTACTTACAATCGATGAAGGCAGTCAGAACCTGCAGCCTAGGCAAGGAGTCGAATTCCCACTCTCTGCTGATCTCAAGGGTGTCCTTAGATCAATCATGATTCTTTTTGCTCGAGTGATCAAAACGCCTATAGTGGGTCCTCAGTGGCCCAACACCATCGATGTGATCTATATCAAACAATTACTAAAACTCGTTGGCAGTCAGGTCCAAGTTAAAGGACTTGCTTAAGTTATGGAAACCCCATTATCATGCGAATCACGTTCCGATAGCACTAAGCAGGAGCACACTTCATGGAGCAGATCACCTCTTGGAAGAACTGAGGCATGGGAAAGGTGAACCCCAACACGAAGTAGTAGGGGTTAGACTTGATAGCTCCCTAAAACCACACGGCCCATGGCTACTACCATCCTTGGCTTGCTTCACACGAACCCGGATGAAATTGGGTGCTTAAACATCTCGAGGAAGCCCCTGAATTGCGTATCGAAACTTCTCTTAACATGAGCAGCTTTGAAGTAGCTTAGCTTACTTGCAGATCCGCCTTAATGATACAACACCAGAATGAATTCATTGTTCTTGTGGCTCAAGAAAGACATGTTCGAAAGATCTCACGAGCCCAGAAGCCGCACCTGGCCCTATAACCTGGTCTCCTTTCCTCTGCCCAAAGGGCGCAGCAACCTAGATTACATGGCATGGAGCAGACACCCCAGCACTTCCTCTCTTCTCCTCACGGCCCAACATACTTTCATGGCCCAAACCAAATGAGGAGGAGCTGTCGCGCTCGCATCTCCCTCTTTTTTCCTCGCGCCTCTCTTGTTGCACGGGCCCAAGCCCAACAGCCTAAGATCGACGTCGTAGAACCTCAGCATGCTAAGCCCAACACCAGCAGCCGAGCCTCCTGCAATAGCATGGCTACCATGGTAGTAACACTACAGCCCCATGGCTGCCACTTTTCACTACTCCTCTACCTCCATTGAGCCAAAAATTCAAGCCCCGAGGCTCCAAAAAATCAAGAAGCAGGAGAAAATTAATTTTTTCTTACCATGGAAAAGAAGAAAAGCAACGGAACACAATTCCTTACAGGGGCAAACGAAGAAGATTGCTAGGGGATGGGGTACAAATATTCTCTGGCTTTCTCTCTTTGTTGCGGGGTTTTAATTGCATTCCATATTTCATTAACCCCCTGCTTGATGCAGACTTAAACAGGTTTCGGTAGCAATTACATTCCCTTTCCTACAAGAATTTAAATTCCAAGTCAAAGAGGGAATCTACATTAAATTGGGACACAAACTCCATTGCAACCTTGGATTCGTACACCTCCTGCCCTTTCCTGCGAGCTGCCCAGTAGGTGTGGGGGCATTTGTGGAGCCAAAAATAATCTCAAAAATCATGGAGCTGACACGTGGATTATTTCCCAAGAAAGACAAGATTGCCCGTATTAAATAAGCAAGGAGCAGCCTCAATCCCCTTCCCCCCCCCCCAATTCATCGTGGGTTCATGAGGCTTTTGGCCTTAATCTTAGGTGTTATTATTTTGCAAGTGCAGATTCGTCAATCAAAGTAATGCGGAAATTTTCATCCACAGATATGAATTCACAATATTTCAACAGTAACCAGACATTCAACATAACGTTGTAGGAAAATCAGGGGGAAAAAAAGAGATCATCTGCATTTCAAAAAGTGATCCTTTCGGTTGCTGGATATATAAGCAAAGTCACAAGTTTTAAGCGACCTTACAAACAGATTCAACAAGAGCATGGTCATTGTATTTCCATTTGGGTTCCTACTTCGACTCTATCTTCGTTCTCTCAACTAGCCCACTTTCTTCTAGTCTTACCTAACAATCTGTATTCAAAATTCCCAGTATATATATCCGACATTCAAAATAAAAAATAACACAAATATAACCCTAAAATCTCTATTATTTCTCTTTTTATAAGTAGAGCTGCAACAACAGCAACAAAGTCTTATCCCACTGAGTGAGGTCGGCTATATGAATCCTAGAATGCCACTACACTTGGTTTTGTGTCATGTCTTCCGTTAGATCCAAGTAATCCAAATCATTTCTTATAGCCTCTTTCCAAGTCTTTCTAGGTCTCCCTCTACCCCTTTGGCCCTGAGCCTTTGTATCGTAATCACATCTTCTAAGCACCTTAATTGATTTTCTCTCATCTTATCTTCAATTTTGGCTACTCTTAATTTACCTCAGATATCCTCGTTCCTAATCTTGTCCTTTCTCATGTGCCAACACATCTAACGAAGTTTTCTCATCTCCGCTACACTCATTTTGTGTAAGTGGTGATACTTCACCGCCTAAACATTATGTGCCATAAAGCATTGCTAGCCTTATTGTCGTCCTATAAAATTTTCCCTTGAGCTTTAGTGGCATACGACAATCATACAAAACACCCGATGCATTCTTTCACTAAATCCATCCAACTTGTATTCTATGATTGAGGTCTCCATCCAATTCTCTGTTCTTTTGCAAAGTAGATCTAAGATAGTGAAAACGTTCGCTCTTTGGTACTTCTTGATCTCCAATGCTCACCCCTAACTCATTTGAACCTCCGTTCCCATTGAACTTGCACTCCATATATTCTATCTTTGACCTACTTAAGCGAAGAACTTTATACCTAAGCCTTTTTCTAAAGTAGCGCTAACTAGACAATATCGTTACCCATTCTGTAGCATGTAAAACCCAAACTAAGACATTAGCAAACGATAAAAGGAGAATTTCACAATGACAATATCTCTACACATTAGTTTTTTTTTTGAAATTAGCAAACTAAGACATTAGCAAACTAAGTTATGATATCTTGTAGAAACAGGAACATAACATTGTATACAAAGACGATCATGAATAGCCCTGCATGCACAATATGTAGTCCAAAAAAACCAAAGGGTTTTAGTGTTAACCATAAATTTTGAAATTCTTAGTATTTAGTTTATTTTATTATGTTTCAACTCCAAGAATACAAGTTCCATACTTGAATTACTAGTTTCCATGTATTGACATAACGAGTTTAATCACAACAACTAGGCGTTTACTACCAAAAGCCAACAACTTGGATAAAGGAATTTTTTCCGTAAGGAAGAAAATATCGATTTAAAGCAAAAATAATAAGAATGGAGACAATACCGTCTCGAAGAGCAACCACGACTACTGGATCACTAAATGCATTCATCAGTTCAGGGTCCTACACACATTGCAACAAAGACACTTTAAATTTTGCAAATTAATTTCATAAAGCACACCAGTTGTTCAATAAAAGATAAATCTATGTGACGGTACGATACTTCCCAGAAGGAAAAGGATCCTCGCTGGATCCTTTTTCTGCGGATTCTTTGGTGTGTGCATGAAAAATAGGATTCTTTACCAGAGAAATGGCAGAGATATTGTCACACCACAACTGAGGAGTGCAAGGGAGAGAATAACCAATGTCAACTAAAAGCTTGGAAATCCATGACAATTCTGCTGCAGTATTAGCAAGGGATCTTGTATTCGGCTTTAGTGGATGATCTTACTATTGTTGGTTGCTTTTTTGCACTCCTACTCATAATTGAACTGCCTAAAAAGACACAAAAACCACCAGTGGATCGCTTGTCTAAAGAACATCCTGCCTAGTTAGCATTTGAGAATGCTTGAATGTCCAAAGGAGTAGTACTTTTGGAGAACCAAAAACTCAGATCAATAGAACCTTTTATGTACCTAAGGATTCTTTTGACAGCTTGAAAATGGGATACTCTGGGACTATGCATGTATTAACAGACAGGATTCACAGCAAAACTCAAATCAGGTCTTGTCCGGGTGAGATATTGTAAGGCATCTACCAGAGACCTGTATTCAGTGACATTTTCAAGAAGTGGAGACTCATCATCAAGCGTTTCTGTACTAAGGGGTGTTGCACATGGTTTTGCCCAATCCATGTGAGATTTCTATAAAAGATTAAGAATGTATTTGGTCTAGTTAATAAACATCCCAGAAGATGATCTCTTGACCTTAATGCCTAGAAAATAATGCAAAGATCCAAGGTCTTTAATAGGGAACAAAGTACTTAATTGTGTAATCACTTTTTGAGATTCTGCAAAAGATGGCCTTATTACTAAGATATCTAATGTGATATAAAATAGCACACAAATTTAAACCCTCTTTTTGATAGTTGTAGTATGTGTAAGTAGGGATCATTCTAGGATGGGGATTAGGAGGGCTGCTAATCTACACAAATTAAACTCTAAATGACTAAACTAGACTCAGAAACAGAAAACTAAACTTAAACTACTAAAAATAAGCTTAACTAATTCCAACCACACAAACTAAGTTAAACTGACTCGAAACAAGAACTAAAGGGAAGCTTGGACGAATTTTAAACTAAAAAGACTCAGAATACTAAATCGGGGGTTGTTTTGA
The DNA here is from genome assembly GCF_916048215.2 of Malus sylvestris. Lineage (NCBI taxonomy): Eukaryota > Viridiplantae > Streptophyta > Magnoliopsida > Rosales > Rosaceae > Malus > Malus sylvestris. The sequence continues at coordinate 11,962,125 of NC_062265.1, read as the reverse complement.
TGAATTAAACAAACAAACTTGCAGAAACAAACTAAAGAGTACGAAATTGGGTGAATTAAAGGGGTGAAAGGCTAGCTAGAGGGTCTTTCTCCACACATGACACATATGCATACAAATCGATTTCCAGTTATTCTTCCTATAAACCATGGATGACAATGCCCCAAGTTAACTGTTAATTGCACAAATTAACCATCAGATTTTCCTAAATTCATTGAATTGAACTCAGCGACGCAACCATATTATTCTTATCAAGTTCCCTACATGAACTGCATAATAGAGATACATATCAAAGATCATTAAGTTCTATGAAAATCATAAGCATTGACATGACATTCCAACTATGAACTGCATGATACTCCTGCTAGAAATTTACTTAACACGATCGTGACTAGCAACCTCCACTACTTGTAAATATAAGTTCATAACTATTAGGTGAAATTCTCTTATATTTTAGCATCAAATCCCTGCATACAAACTAAGTATGCATCCTTAATCAACACACAAGAACCAGTTATCAATCAAACAGATAAGTAAATTGCATTCACGAATTATGAAACAATAACTAGATGTAATCAATTCATATCACACATATGTTCATGGCTTTGAATTCACCTCTAGCTAAAATGAAATTAGTTCCACATGTTTGCAATTAAACAAAGACAATTAAAATTAAACATTGAAAACAAAAGATAGAATACACCTAGAAACGCTCCAACAATCCAAAGGTCTTGAATGGCAGGCACGACTTCAAGCTTCTTCTTCTCATTCATTCCTTGCAAAGCTGCGTCACTCTGTATATTTTTTATCTCTGAATTTCTCTCTAAAAGACATCCTCCTGAATGCTACGTAGGGCTAGGGTATGGCACAAAGTTGTAGAGGAGAAGGATAGGCATGGCAGATTCCTAGGGGGAAAGGGATAAAGTGGTTCGGCACAAATTTAGGGCTTCTAGAACCAGATAACAGGTGGTTTAATATGAAAAGGAATCCCCCTTGCAGCTGGAAATAAGGTAGGATAAGATTAGGATAGGATAGGATAAGATAAGGTTAGTTTGGATAATGTTGGATAACATAAGGTTGGTTAAGATAATGTTCCTTCTTTTTAGCTGATTCCTTCTCGTCCAAGTCTTGATTTGATTCTTCCAGATTTGTAGCACATTCCCAGCCTCTTTTGATCTTCAAAAATGTCCATCCACCTTGCTCCATTCATATGTTGTCCATTCCAAACCCAAAACTGCTCTAAAATGCTCCAAATTGCCTTTTCTTGCCACTTTTGGCATTTGAACCTACAAACACATGAAAATGGCTTAAAACACTCTAAAAAATAGAAACTAACTATGTACATGCAAGGAAACAAGCTAACTAAGTCGCATAAATATGCTCTTATCAATATCATCCACATAGACTAGTATGAACACGAAGTGAAGATCCCTTTTGATAAACAAAGAATGCTCATTTTGAGAACCAATGAACCCCAAAGAAACTAGAGCACCATTCAATTTTTCATATCAAGCTTGAGGAGCTTGTTTCAAACCATATAGAGACTTGTGAAGATGACAAACATGATTTGGCTTGGTTGAATCCTCAAAACCAGAGGGTTGTTGAATAAACACAGATTCAGTAAGTGTACCATGTAGAAATGCATTACTAACATCAAGTTGGTTGAGAAACCAATCAAATTGACAAGCAAAAGCAAGAAAAATTCGTATGGTGACCGGTTTTCCACAAGACTGAAAATCTCAGAATAGTCTAATCCCTCTTGTTGATTGAAACCTTTTGCAACTAATGAGGCCCATATGGCAATGGATCCATCTGGCTTTCTTTTAATTCTGAATACCCACTTACACCCTACAATATTGTGATATGATGTTGAAGGAACTAAAGACCATGTTCTTGTGTTGAGAAAAGCATTATCTTCCTCCTTCATTGTTTGGCGCCAGTGAGGATGGTTTGATGCTTACAAGTAGGTGTGTGGAGTATAAATTGAAGAAACATGTGTTGAAAGTGGGTGCTTTGTTAATGTTAAAGCCTTATGCTTGAATATTCCAGACTTAGACCTTGTTTGCATTAGGTGAGTATTAGATAAAGGTAAGTGATTTAGAAAGGGTGGACTTAGGGATGATGAAACTTGTAACTCTGCAGAAATGGAAGTAGGTTGCTGAGAAATGGATACATCAGAAGTTAGGGATAGAGAAGTAGATGGTGGTATGGTAGTTGTTGATGAAATAGATTGAGGTGGAATTGGATTGGTAAATGTAAGAGATGATGGGATTTGGGAATGATGATTGAGAAATGTGGTGGTGGCAAGAACTGAAAAATGATGAAATGGGAAGCTTGATTCATCAGAGTGGACATGCCTAGATATGTAGACTCTCTTAGTCATAGGGTCAAGACATTTATATCCTTTATGGTGCAGACTATATTCGAAGAAAACGCATAACTTGCTTTATGGGTGTAGCTTTGAAGGAAAATATGGTTGTAACCAAGGGAAGCTACAACCATATTTTCCTTCAAAGCTATAATTTGGTAACCTTTTGAACAATACCTCCCAAGATGAAGATTCATATGCAGTTGGTAATCTATTTTTCATATAAATTGCTATGGAAAATGCATCAACCCTACAGAAATGAAGACCTTTAGAAGCTACCAACAAAGTCCTTGTAGTTTCAGCTAAGTGCCCATGTTTCCTTTCTACACACCCATTTTGCTCGGTTGTATGAAGGCAACCAAGTTGATGTTGAATGCCATTGTGAATCAAGAACTTAGAAAAATAACTACTCATGAACTCACCACTAGAATTAGATCTTAGATCAATTATTTTAGCAAACAAAGAATTTTCAACGAGATTCTTGAATTGGACAAAGATAGAGAAGAGAGAAGACATAGGTGCTGGCCCCCCAAACATATCTATGAATGAGCTATAGTGGTCTACTTGTAGTGCATGTAATAGATAAAAAAAGAAATCTAAAACACTTAACTAATGCACAATCTGAGCAAAAAGACTTATCTGTACTATGTAAAACTGAGATACATGATTGAGTGGCCAATTTAGTTAAGATCTTCACAGATGCGTGCCCTAAGCTTTGATGCCACACTTTATTGGAAGCTTTAACAGTTGCAGTAAAAGCTTTAGGATACACATCATGAGATGAAGATGGACGAAAGGGATATAAACCTTATTTGATAGGACCTTTGAAAAGCATCCTCCTCAAAGAAAGATCCTTCACAGTGAACTGAAAAGGATAAAGATGCATTGAGCACCAGTTATCAATCAAGAATTGATTCCCAGAAAGTAATTCGTGGAGTAAAAAATAATCCCAAAAATCATGGAGTGGACACGTGGATTATTTACTAAGAAAGACAAAACTACCCATATTAAATGAGTAGGGAGCAGCCTCATTCACCATACGCAGATGAGGTAGAGCAGGTAAAGATCAACGACTGCTCAAGGTACCTCTGCTTATAGGAAAAGTCAAAGGTATTTAAGTTAGAATAAACCCTTATTCTTTTCATAAATACATTCCTAAAAAGAGAAAACTTTTCATAAATACATTCCTAAAAAGAGAAAACCTCTTTCACGTAAGAAATCTTAATTCCATTTAATTAGAATATTTACCTAATTACTTGAAGATATTTATTTACACAAATATCATGGAATATTCCTATTTAAACACAAGCCTAAGGCTGGCCACCCCTAAATCCTAGAGGGCCAGCCCATCTCCTCATTTTCTCCTATAAGTACACCATTTATCTCCAAAATTCAATAAGCTTGAACTACCTCTAAAGAGGCTTTTTGCTTCCCACAACCACTCAAACAAATTCTTTTTAGAATTCTAACTTTGACATCGGAGATTCTTTGGCCAAAACCCCCCCATTCATCATGGGTATGTGAAGCTTTTGGCCTTAATCTTAGTTGTTATTATGTTGTAGGTGCATTTTCGTCAAAGGAAGAGACGGTGGAAATTTGCATCCACAAATTGGTAATTTCATTAAGAGTTCTGATCTAAGACTTGAAGAAGACTCTCGCTTTCAACTTCCTTTGTTTGTAGATCCACGACTATGATGGTAGGAAATTCAGAACTATAACCGATGGGACCCCTACGTTGAAGGACATGGACCAATTAATGAAGATCACAATGTGGCTCCATGCCGTTGTTCCCCGAGGCTTACCATGGCAATGACAGCTTATTTGTGTTTTTCCACGAGGCACCGTGGCCATGCCAGCAGTGGCAGCCGTCGCTATAGTGGCTCATGGCGCAGCGTCCATTCAATGCGAGGAAATCTTAGGGCATAAGGCCCATAGCGCAAATAGCCAACAGATGCAAGCTCAGGCAACTGATCGCCCTCGCCAGCAGTTTTTGGAGCCTACTAGTTTCACTTGGACGTTAGCTACCTACACCAAAGCACCTCAAGCCATGCTAATTGTGACACAAGCTACAACCGAGCGTGTGCCCAACGCACCTCCAGCTAGAAGCCAAGCAGGACAAATTGAGGCGGCTTAACGCCTATGTGCCCGACCTGCTCCTACAACCCTTCAAACGGTTTAGTATGGTCTCAGACCAGTTCAACCTACCCAGATCCAAATTTCAAGGCTAACGGTTGAAGCAAGGGTATCTTCACCGAACCTTACTATATATCTGACCCATTTTGGTTTAATCTTTGCAGCTAGAGTCCATTATAGATTTTACCTATCCTGACAAGTCGTCGAATTGACAAGCACCTTGGCGCAACAGACTACCTTGGTGAGCGAGCTTTTGCAACCCATCGAGGTGCAATGTGCCTTAGACAAGGTGTCCCGAAATAGGACAAATGCAGGCAATGATGTTTCTTCCTTGTAGCATCCCTATAAGCCACTTTTCAACCTGCCACAAATCGAGCGTTCTGCTAATGTACACAAGAACCTAGGCCTCCGAGATAGCGTATTCTCTTGTCTTAGCAAGCAAAGGAGTATGTACTCTAAGTTAGGCCCTCGAATGAGTAAACATTCATGGTTGGGGCCATATTCTGGTAATCAACATGGACAACCTTGCAAGCGAAGTGTTCATTCGCAGTTTGGCCAACAATGAGCATTCTCTACCTCACATCGGAGTAGGCAGGACGATGGAAGGGAAGAAGCAGCTGCACAGTTTGAATCAAGTTTAATTGGTAGCTTACGAATAATCCGCTCGCCTGCCAGTAACGTACCACATGTACCGCAACTGCGACATAAACGAGCTAAGAATAGGGAAGAGTAGCCAAGACCAGCAGGTCATGATCAGGGGTAGCCTGAAGGCCTACTACCCCGATAGAGGCAACTTCAGAAAAAAAGTAAAAACGCTCATGATTGAGCGATTGTGCATATTTCAGCGCATTGAGACCACATATGAAGCCCTTTCATAGGGAGGTAGTACACATGGGCAGTCACCTTTCACGGATGAGATCGAGTAAATAGAACCTTCGCGTAAGTTCAATACGTCGTATTTCACCCTATTAAAGGGAGACGGGGACTCAGAAAGGCACTACTGCAGTGTAATGATCCTCAATAGAGCAAACGATGCTTTAATGTGCAAGATATTCGATACTACTTTGCACAGTGAGGTGTAGGTTAGCTCCATACCCTGGCTCCATAGTTCATTCAGAGTTTCCATGAGCTTTCCATAGTTTTCATTAAGGAATACTGATTTTACTGCTCGATCAAGAAAAAGTTCGATCATCTCTTTAACATCAAGAAGAATAAAAAAGAGTCGCTTTATGATTATGTCAAAAGGTTCAAGGTAGAAAAGGCAATAGTTGGCTGCAACGACTTGATCGCCAGCACAACCTTCCAAAAGGAACTCTCAGCAGATCATCGCCTATTCGAAAAACTGATCATGAAGGAAGGCCTAACTCAAAGCTAGCTACATATCTTAGGAAGAGCACAGACACAGACGAGGAGCCGCTTGCTAAGACCATCAGAATCAATGACATCTTTACTGAGATACTTGGAAGCCGCAAACAACTCTAAGAAGAGTAAGATCTAGCAAGCTATTTTTGGTTTTACCGAGTTGGATGTTGAAGGAGTTGACTTCCTACATGACGATGCTCTGATAGTGTCCGTTCAATTGGCATATGCTATAGTTGATAGAGTGATGGTGGACAACGACAACACAGTAAATCTACTTCAGTTATCCGTTATTTAGAAGATGGGCCTGGAAAGCACAATAATATGCCAAGCAGAGGTACTTACCAGATTCAACGGATAAACCTCTACTGCTATTAGTAACGTAACACTCAATGTGAGAACACCACCATCAGTCTCAAAGAAAACGTTCGTTATAGTCAGCGACCTAACTCCCTATAACAGGATTTTAGGAAGGCTCTGATTAGTGAAACTAGGCGCCGTAACCTCCGTTAAACACTAGAGAATCCAATTCTGCATTTTGGGAAAAAGAGTCAGAGAGATCAAGGCAGACCAGGCTACATCCCAATTATGCACGATGCAAATGTTGAAAGAGTCAAAGAATAAGTCCTTCAACCTTGTAGGAGCTATTGAGGTTCGAAAGGGCAAGCCCAAATAATAGCCGTAGTAAATAGATCAAGATGATGGCATTCAGAAGGACACGCTGATAGAAGCAAAAGGATGAAAGCCAAAAGAGGACGTCGAATAAATCATTCTTGATCCCAAGCAGCCGAAGAAGATGGCTAGAATCAGCTCACGACTGAGCCTAGCCGTACTCAATTGCTTTAACTTGTGCTCAACTAATCGATGCAAATGGGAGGACAAGTGTTAGAAATCATTTCAAGACTTGAAGAGATACTTGACATCTCCTCCGCTACTATCTAAGCCAAAAGCAATTGAGGAATTATACATTTACTTGGCTGTGTCAAACGTAGCAGTAAGCTCTACCCTCATATGAGAAGAGTTGGGGGCCCAACTGCTAGTATTCCACACTTCTGAAGCTCTATTCGATGCGGAAACAAAATACCTAAGGATCAAAAAGCTAATTTTGGTGCTAGTTGTTGCAACTCAGAAACTTAGACCATACATTCAGGCACATATGATCGTTATTTCGACTCAGTATCCCTTACAATCTATCCTACATGGTCCAAACGCTTCTCAACGAGTGATGAAGTGAGCGTTGGAACTCGGCTAATACGACTTGGTTTACCGACCCTGCATGGCGATAAAAGCTCAAGCCTGGGTAAACTTCATAGCGGAGTTCACTCCTAGCCTAGAAGATGCAACAGCATAGCCCAAAGGTACCTCGAAGCAGCCGAGTATGACCTGGCCGCACCAACCCTTTTTTATAGAGATTTTTGGCGCCTGCATATCGATGGTTCATCCAACTACAAGTGTTATAGAGTAGGCTCGGTTCTCATCACCCAGACGGCTCAATGCTCGAGCAGGAAATCACTCTAGGCTTTAAGGTATCAAACAACGAAGCAGAGTACGAGGCCTTATTGGCAGGCCTTCGAATGGTACAAGATCTGGCAGTCAAGAAGCTTGCAATCCATTATGATCTGCAGCTTATCACTAGCCAAACTACCGGGAAGTATGCAATAAAACATCCAAGGATGGCATTATACCTCGAGAAGGTACGAATGCAGCTACAGGCGTTTCAAACTTACACCCTCACATAAGTGCCATGGGCAAACAACACTCACGTAGACGCCTTGGCAGCCTTAGGCCCTGCTTTCGACTACCAGTTCAGACGTTTCATCCCGATCGAGCATTTAGGAAAGCCAAGCATAAAAGAAAAATCAGCAGCCGAGGTGTTACAAATCAATACAACCCCAAGCTGGCAAGATCCTTTCATCGACTACCTAGTTACTGGGACACTTCCTGTAGAAAGAATGGAAGCTAAGAAGCTCCAAATAAATGTGGCATGCTATTACATGTGGAGCGACATTCTCGTTTGAAGATCCTTTTTAGCCCTACTTCTCCACTACCTAGCGTTTCCAAACGACTTGAAAGTTCTAAGCTCGATCTACAAAGGTATTTGTGAAAACCACTCAGGAGGTCGATCTTTAGCACAAAAGGTCTTCAATGCCGAATACTACTATGCATCAAAAGGCTAAGGAATTCGTTCAAAAGTGTGATAGCTACCAACACTTTAAGCCTGTACATAGGCTCCATGCTAGCGAACTCCATATGCAGACAAGCCTATGACCATTCATGTAATGGGCAACTAACCTTGTAGAGCCCATCTTGCCCGCTACTAGGAGCAAAGGCATAATGAACTTGGCTATCGACTATTTTACCAAGTGGGTAGAAGCCGAGTCCATGACCACCACTACTCAATCAGACATAGAGCGCTTCATATGAAGGAACATCATTTACCGGTTATCTATTGTCATTGACAATAGCCCGTAATTAATAGGTAAAGACTTGGCGAAGTTCTTCCAGAAATATGGCATCAAGCAGCACATGTCTGCGTCTAGATGTCCCCAAGGTAACGGGCAAGCAAAAGCATCCAACAAGACAATCCTAGACTACCTCAAGAAATCCCTCACAGACAAGCAGGGAAAATGGCCAAATGAACTTCCAGGTGTCTTATGAGCGTATCACATAACCAAACGACGAGCAACTAGTAAAACTCTTTTCCCATTGGCATTCGGTTCAAAAGCCATCATCCTTTCTAATGTCATCGTGCCGAGCATATGCACTATACTACCAACATCGGAGCATAATAAAAATGAGATAGCCACAAATCTAGATCTAGCAGAGGAGGAACGTGAAAAGATCATCACCCGTATTATAGTTTGCCAACTGCAGCTCATTTCGAGCTACAATAAAAAGGTAAAGATCTAGTAGTTTCAACCTGGAGATTTAGTCATAAGAAAATCATTCATCACTACTCGTAAAGAAAGCCCCAAAAAGATGAATCCTATCTCAGAAGTTCCGTACAAAATCAGCATAGCAGGCAGTAAGGGTAGCTACACCCTCACCACCGTGAATGATAAAGAGATCGACAAGTCGTGGAATGCCTACAACCTGCGAAAGTACTACACATGACCTCCCACTTCTCCTTAAGCTCTGCTCAGACGAAATAAAGCTCGAAGACTTAAACAGCTCAACAAACACTATCTCGCAAGCCGAGGACTATCTAGTTGTTATGTAATTTCTACCTTCTAGCTAAGTTTGATATCCATCTGCAACAACTGTCCACTCTTGCTCTTATCGTATGAATTGCAACCTCTGGGGACCAACCATGCTCTCCCTTTGGGAGAGGGTAAACATGGATGGGTCCGGCTGCCGTGGTGTAACTAAAGCATGATGACCTGCGCCGACATCCCTAGAAGTAGCCACAATGGTCTTTTTCAAGGCTCAGTTAGATTAAAGGATTTAGGCCTTTGGCATAATTCACGAGGACCCAGGCATTAGAGATGAAGGAGGCACGCTGTGCAACCCACCCTTCAGGCGAGTTCCCATGAAGATGGATTGTAGTTGAGACCAGCTGCTGGCAACCCCCAGCTGAGCATTCTGTATATGACCAACTAGTGATTTTTGTATTACAAAATAGTATTTTATCTACCCGTTAGAGAAACATCCCTTTGGAGCATCCGCAATGTGACCAACTAGCATTTGTAGTTGAGCATCCCTGGTGCAATATATAAGTGACCTTTGCGAGGATAGAAAATTCTATCTCTGGCTACATGCATAGGGTTCACGTGGTTGAGCATGCTTGATGTGGCTAGCTAGCGTAACTAATTGAGCATCTTGTATGTGACCAACTAGCGATCTCTGCGTATCGCTAGAAACCTAAAGCTGCTGCTAATTTAACAAGCACCCTATGATTTCTAGAAGATCCTTGGGATCCTAAAGTGTTGCCTATTCAAAAAGCAGCCTACAGTTTCTGGAAGGTACTTATGAACCTAAAGCCGCTGCCAATTTAACAAGTAGCCTATAGATGTGGAACATCCTTGGGAACTAAAAGTCGCTGCCTACGGTACACCCTTCGAGCAAATTGACACCTAAACCTATGCAACTGCACAATCTTATAAAGGTTAATAGGTTAGCACACATATGCACTACCTAGCACAGAACAACCTCTCAGGTTCACACTGATTCCTGAAGTGTTGTGCTACTTCAGGAATCACACATAAAGTGCAAAGCATTCTTTCAATCCACTACCCACCAAATTTCATAGGACCACACATTTTTTGATGCGAAAAGGTAGCGATTTTCATGTCCCAGCAATCTTCAGTATGGTTTGATGATGGCCACACAGCTCAAAAGATTGGAATAATGCGAGATAAACCTCAATAGTTCAGCGCCCTAGAAGATCAAAGTTAACAACCAAGCAGTCATGCAGCCTCGCCTGCTTTTGTAAGCAAGGCGTTTCACAACTAATTCTCTAGTTAACAGCTTTGCAGAGGTCTTAAGCCCAGATCGGTAGTCACATAGGTCATGCAAGCCCGTCTGCTTATTAAAAAGCAGTGCGCTATTGCTAATCACCTTGTGATTAAAGATCTAGTGGACCACCAATACGAAACATGCAACGACGGAGGTCATTCGGCACTGCAAGTTTAAAGTTTCAAAAGATGCCTCAAGCAAGTGAAGATTTGCACCCAACAACCCGAAGTTGGTGCATAAAGCAATGAAATGGGCTTCGCTGCTTTGTTCAAAGAAACCTGCTCAGTTACTCATATTGAGGCCAACAAAGGCCAACAAAGTTCAAGCAAACGAAAAAGCAAAGCAAGAAAGGAAAAGAAAGGAAATCCTAAAGTCCATCTAAAAAGAATACTCATTTGTAACTTAGATATGTTCAGCAGCCGCATCACTCTCTACAGCATTAACCTCTTATGCTTCATCTACAACTACCTCATCCTAAGCAACAAGAGTTGCAAGCAGTTTTTGCCTGGACGACACCACCTTCAACCGAACCTACCTGGACAACCTGATCCTGAGTTGTTCCACCAGTAATGCTCTCGAATGAAAACTAAAGCAGATTCTCGAAACAAATAGCAAAAAGCTCGAGGTCCTTATTAGAGAAGGCGTAGTCAGATAACATGCCAAGAAAATTATCTATTATAGAAGTCAACTTGACCTTAGGAAAGGACAACCTCAAGACTGGACTTCTCGCTCTTCAGTTACTTATTTTCCTTAATCAAGTCAGTACGAGAATTTTGTAACTCATTTAGTTCCTTCTTTAGGTTCTCACTAGTAGACAACGCTTATTACATCTCTACTTTCTTAGACCCAAGTCTATTGACGACCTTCTTAAGTCGAACAAAGTCATTATGCATGGCGAGTAGCTCTACAGCCTTGGGATCACGGAAGGATCAAAATTCTAAAATGGCACGCTAAAGTCCTACACTAACAACTCTTTGACTCGAATCTCCTTCTCTGCAACGTCATACTTCCCCTGGACCGCATCAAGCAAAGCTTTCAAGTCACTGATCTCTTGGAGAGTGGTCTCAAGTTGCTGAGTAATGGGGGCAAAGACATAAGATCATTTCAAAAAAGTAAGTTCATACACCAACTTTTTAATTTTCTCAGCAACCGAGTAAGTTTCTGCTACCATGGCTGCCACTATCTCCCTAACAACCTTGGCATCATCCTGCTCCATACGCGTGCCTCACAAAGAAACCGGGGTCGACAACTTGCTTATGCCATCAACAAACTTGGCACATGCTTCCGCGTCCCTAAGTTGATCAAGCTTCAGCAACACATGGATCTCGAAAAACTCCCCTAAGACAGGTTTGGTAGGCTGATAACAGTTGCTCATGAAGGCATGCTCGACATGAAGGGCCGACCCTAGCATCGTTTCGGTAGTGGTATAGGTATCCTTGCTCTTTGCCGTGGCATACACGTCTAGAATCAGATCAAACTTGACCACAAAAGGCTATTTTGGAATAAAGCCAAGCATATGGGGCACGACAGAACTCATTCGCTGTGCAATCTTATCAATAACTGTTGTAGCAACACTTGGAGCATCATGCTTCACAGGCTCAGATCTAGCAGCCTCTTTCTTCCCCGTGGAAGAAGTCAGGTCAATCACGAGCCTCCCAACAGTGGATGAACCTTCACGAGCAGCAGAGGAAGTCTTCAGCTTTTTCTCCACGGACGACTCTCAAGCAGGTGACGAAGATCTTTTTCTCCCGCATTCGCTTTCAACAGGCTTCGCAGTGGCAATCAAATGAGCAAACACCTCACTATTGACCTCTTAATCTGTTCTAATAGAGGAAGCCTACCTTTATCCCTATGAAGATGATTAAGCAGCCAACATCACTCAAGATATTAGGTAAGGATCCCCAAAGCGAAGTGCACCTTCCTTATGTCTGGAGAAGTCCTGGGAGTTAAACCGAATTACGAATCTATATAAACAGAAGAGGACAAATCAGAAGGTAGCTCAACAAAAGTATAAAGCAGCTTAGAGACGAAGCAGCCTACTTACCATATATGAAAGTGGTCGGAACACACAGCCCATGCGAGGAGTCTAATTCCTACTCTGTACTGATCTATAGGGTCTCGAGTCCTTAGCTGCCCAACACCATCGATGTGGCCTACGTTAAAAAGGTACCAAAACTTGTTGGCAGTCAAGTCCAAGTCAAAGAACCTGCTCATGTTGTGGAACCCCAACATCACTCGGGTCATATTTGAAGAGCACTAAGTAGAAACATACTTCATGGAGCTGTTTGTTGGAAATATGCCCACAAAGCCACTCATTTGATGTAATAGCTTTTGGAATACTTATTGTATTAAACTATTATATGTTTAATGAAGGGCAAAGCTTATTGTTAATCACTATTTATTGTATCATGTGTTTAAGCAATAAGGGAATCCAAGGAATGTATTTGATCTAAGAGAGAAGTGATTTAAGTAAGTTAGATTAACGAGACCTTTCTCTTATGTTCATTCCTAAAATGTTCCTAGCCATAGGATTGCCAATTGGGCATTGACAATCCGCTAAGGTTAGTATGTGTTATGTTAACTCAAGCGTGAGTATGACTAGTCTCAAGTCATTTAGTGTTGGACACGAAGACAAACACATAGGTGCTTGAAAGAGTAATCGAGTACACTGAACAACGATCAAAAGAGAGTTTGAACATACATGTCATGTAAGAACTCGTTAGTTGCAATATGCAAAGTAGTCTTTTGACCTGAGGCATCATAGATGTCTAATGGTTAGGTCCTTGATCTTTGATCATGTCAAAGGCATTCCATCGAGAGTGTCCACGGCATTGTTGGGGTCAAGTTATCTAGTTATGTAGGCAAATGAATGCACAACAAGGGATCTCTAACCTTCCATGGTGGAAGGAGAATACTCTAAGATATGATTCGAGAGTCTTTGGCCAAAGCATACGAATATGACTTAGGAAGTATGTTCCAAATCATATTCAATTGAATCATATAGAGAAGTATCACATTGGATAGTAGACATGATACAAACTATCACTCAAACAATGTGATTAAGAGTATTGTATTAGAGAATGACCGTATTGCATTGTAATTGTAACTGGATAGGTTCTCCAACCAATTCTATTTAGCTTGGGTAGCCATGACATGCTGCTTGGTGTCACTCATGGCTTGTGGAAGCCCTGAAGATTAGCAAACACTAATCATAATCAAAGGGAGAATTGAAATGTAGTTTCAATTCACAATCGATCGGTAAGAGTAACAATCGCCCACTGCCTCGCTAATTGGAACCTAATGGATCGTACACCGAGTAAGGGTGAAAGTGAAGAAATATAAATGAGATGGATAAGCGATTAAATGGTTTAATTGAGAATGGTCAAGATTAATTAATTAGTTAATTAACTTTACAAAAGGTTTGTATTGGGCTTTTAAGTTGGTTTTGGGTTTCGGGGCCCAAAAGTGTTTTGGTCCACAAGGCCCATTATGTTTAAGTTGTATGACAACTAAAACAAAATGGGCAATAAGCCCAATCACTTAAAAGAGGCCGGCCATAGTAAGGGGAGTGTGAAGTTTTTCTTAATTGCAAGTTTGCCACTCACCTAAGAAAAGAGATATAAAAGCATCTTTATAGCTTTTTCTCATTAGGGTTTCTTGAGACAAAAGATGAGAAACACTTTCTCTCTTTTTCTCCAATAGAGGCCGGCCACTTAGAGAAGAGATAGCTAGCAATCTTTTCTTCTTTAAGTCATCCATTTCATCTTCACACCTCATCCTTGGTGTGGAGACTTAGAGACACCAAATCTTTGGTGTTTTTGGACATCCTTTACTCACATCCTCAAGGAGCAAAGGAGCATCAAAAGGAAGAAAATCACAAGGAAGATCCAAGGAGCTAGGAGGTGACTTGAAGGCCCTCCACTTGGGTGAATCCCTTATGTAAACAAGGATGAGCTTCAAGGGTAATGAATCTCTAAAACCTTCTTTCTCTTTAATGTTGTTAAAGAGTCTTGTGGTTCACCATTCACTAGGCTTTGAATGTGATGGGTTTTAGAATTGTTTTTGAATGCATGCCTACTTTAATGTGTTAATAGTTTACATGTGTTCAAATATTCTCACATGTTCTTAGCTAGGACAAAATTTTTCCTTCACTGTTCACCTCTTGGTAGAATCGAGGCATAGGAAAGGTGAACCCCAACACAAAGTAGTAGGGGTGAAACTTAATAGCTTTCCTTGACCCACACAGTTCATGGCTACTACCATCATTGACCCACTTCACGTGAATCCTACACGGAATTGCTTGCTGAAACATCTCGAGGAAGTCTTTGAACTACTCATCAGAACCTACCTTAACATGAGTAGCCCTAAAGTAACCTAGCTTACTTATGTATCCACCTGCGATACAACGACATAATAAATTCACCATTCTTGTGGCTCGAGGAAGACATGTTCGAAAGAATCCTACAACAACGCAAGGAAAAATTGTTAGAAGGCTGCTTGAAGAAGAAAAAAAAAGCATAAAGCAAGACGCCAGGCCGCAGCCCAGCTTGCTGCCTTATAAACCAGTACACCAAAACCCAGAACACGGGCCTAAACACGCTAAGCCCTATCTTGACCCAAATCAAATGGAGTGAGGTTGTCACCCCCGCTCCTCCCTTTCTCCTTATCGCATCTTCATTGCTACACGAGCCCAAGACCAGCAGCTCAAGATTGGTGCCCCAGCACCATGGTCCAATGCTAAGGGAGAGGGAATAAATATCCTCTGGCTTTCTCTCATTCTTGTGGGGTTTTAGTTGCACTCCAAATTTATTTAATCCCTTGCTTGACGCAGACTTAAATAGGTTTTGGTGGGAATTACATTCCCATTCCTAGAAGAATTTAAATTCCAAATCAAAGAGTGAATCTACAGCAAATTGGGACACAAACTCAATTGCAGCTTTGGATTCCTACACTTCCTACCCTTTCCTGCGAGCAGCCCAGCATGTGTAAGGGCATTTGTGGAGCCAAAAATAATCTCAAAAATATTAAAGCTGACACATAGATTATTTCCCTAGAAAGACAATAGATTATTTCCCAAGAAAGACACGACTGTCTTTATTAAATGAGTAGAGAGCAGCCTCATTCACCACGCACAGCTGTGGTAGAGCAGGTAGAGATCAATGACTGCTCAAGGCACCCCTTCCAGTAGAAAAAGTCAAAGGTATTTATGATAAAATAATCCCTTATTCTTATCATAAATACATTTATTTAATACTTCAAGATATTTATTTACACAAATATCTTAGAATATTCCCATTTAAACACAAGCCAAGGGTCGGCCACCTCTAAACGCTAAAGGGCCGGCCCATTTCCTTTTTTTCTCCTATAAATACATCATTTATCTCCAAAATTCTGTAAGCTTGAGTTACCCTTAAAGAGGCTTTTTGCTTCCTACAACCACTCAAACACATTCTTTTTAGAATTCTAACTTTGACATCATCGATTCTTCTGTCGAAGCCCCCCCCCCTCATTTATCGTGGGCGCATATGGCTTTTGGCATTAATCTTAGGTGTTATTATTTGCAAGTGCATTTTCATCAAAGGAAAAGGCGGCAGAAATTTGCATCTACATAGATTTTGCTTAAGATGAGGGACATAAAGCACATTTTTTAATTGGAAATTGTAATGTGCAGTAGGAAAAATAGAAGATCCAGAATGAGAGATGGGTAAATCTTTTCCATCGCCAATGTAAACTTGTTCAGGTCCTATATAAGCTTCTGGATTATGAAGATTGGCATAGGAGTTGGTCATGTAAGATGTAGCACCTGAGTCTACAATGCAAGTAGGAGCAGAATTTGATGTGCTTTCCACCATGGCTGAGTGAGAATATTTGGCACTGTAATTTGCATTCATGTAATAAGGATAATCTCAAGCTTCATGATCAAATTGCCTGCAGATTTGACATGGAATTTTCTTGCTAGAATGTTGAAAGTAGTTGCAGCCTCCACATTTATTGTTGTAATTCTACCTCTGATTATTGTTGTGATATGAATTCTGCCTTTGATTATGATTGAGGTAATTGCATAAAAGGTTGAGGAATTAGGGCTTCGAATCGCCGGAGAAGAAAGATGCACTTGAGAGTACGTATCAGAGGACGAAGATGCAGAAGTCGCCATGGTTGAAAAAATTAGGGTTTGAAGTGGTAAGCAGAGAAGAAGCTAATCGGAGAAGAATATGAAAGTAGGAAGCTGAAAATTTTGGATCAAAAGAGAGCGGTCGTTAGATAGAGAAGCAATGATACCATATTGGGAAATGTATTTTTATTTCATTAATTGTAATAAAATTACATTTAAGTATATATACATGTACGTCAAGTCTAACAAACTACTAAGTTTAATCTCTTGAAGAGATATATACAGTTTTATCCTTAATAGAAACCTTTAGAGGCACCTCCTGGAACGCCTCCACCCATGGTGGCTGGAACCCTCTGAGCATTCTTCCTTAAAACCCTCCACCCAACAGGCCATGGGGGATTCTTCCTGGAATCCTTCCACGCAAGCATGCTGGAAAACCACGAGGCATGCCTGATCCCTTCACACCTTCTATTAGAAGATGACTCATCTTGCTTCCTAGCCTTCTCATATGCAACCTTGAAAAAAAAATGCATCAAATGAGCCAAAATCAAAATAGATAATCTTTTCCATGGAATTAACTTCAAGATCCTTAATGAGGTTTCCCATGGCGGCATTGCCTCTCGCACTCAATCATTTTGTCCTCTCTTTGTTTGCGAAGCCTATCATATTTGGGATGGTGTTCTTCAATCCTGTGCACATTTGGTTCAATCTACAGTTGGAGGAGTTGTCATTAGGTGGTAAAACCAACCCTAAAACCCAAAGACAGACTATTTGCATTTCGTAGAGTTAACTGACAATAATTGACATTCACGAAATCAAAAGTTTAAAAATGCATGTTTCAATAATGTAAATTGCATTCATTTAAGGACAATATTTGAGTCCTAAACAGTCAGGACCCTTTATACTGCCCAATCTACGTGGCACAATAAGAATTTAACTCGTGTAATTTATTTTTTCAAAAGAGAACCAAACCTCGTTCATGCTTGGAAACCTAAAGGTTAACAGCGTCTTCTCCCAATGACAGAGGACTCCAATCGTCCTTCTCCCTCTCACTCACACTACCTTTCCCTCTCCCTCTCTCTCTCTTAGACTACCTCTCCTTCTCACTCAGACCACCATCCACCCAGAGCAACGACAGCAAACTCCAAGCAACAACGATGACTAATAACAACGACGATGACCATCCACCTAGGCACCTATCCAAAGGATCCATTCTCTACTGTATTTGATGGTATGTTTTCAGTTTTATATGATTTGAATTTGCGTTCAAAATTTTGGATGGTAATGTTCACGAAGCTTGCGGCTTTTGGGTTCTGTTTCATCCAATATTGAGATGCAACAAAATAAAAGCAAATGAATAATGGATAACATATTTGAGATGCAATAGAATAAAAGCAAATGAATAATGGAGAGCATATTTCATGTCTCTGGTATTAATGTTATGTTGCAGGTTATGGAGAACAAAGAACCTACAAGATTAGATAGTGAGTCAATACCTAGTGATGAAGATGATTTACAAGGTGCAAATTCTTCTCCTACTTGTCAATTCTAAAGCCATGATGGTTCTTTGGGACCTCCTCAGCTGAATAAAAGCAAAGAAATAATGGGAGATCTAGAACTTGGAATGGAGTTTAGTTTTAAAGAGAGCGCATACGATTATTACTGCAACTATGCTAGAGATAAGGGTTTTGACATGAAGAAGCATTATTGGAAAAAAAAAAAAAAACAATGTGGGTATTTTAACAAGAGTAACTTGTACACTTATTCAAACAAGGTTTTCGAAGAAAATGACGAGCCAGTTGAAGGTACAACTTATATTCAACTAGTTTCAAGGGTCCATTGTCAAGCCCACATGACTTGCCTTCTTAAAAAGAATGGAAAATTTAAGATTGTTTCCTTTGATGCAAATCATAATCATGCTTTGGTTCGAAACCTTGTGAAGCACATGTTGAAGATTAATCGTAAGATGTCCCAAGCTCAAAGGGTGCATGCCAATAATGGAGATTAGTTAGAAATACCAATAAAAGCAACTATGGAATTGATGAGCAGAGAAGTTGGTGGGTGAGAGAATCTTGGGTTTCTTAATAGATTATCGAAATTACATATATCAAAAGCAAAAGAAAAACATCGAAAAATGAGATGTTGGGGCTATATTGCAATATTTTCATAAAATGCAAGTGAAGGACTCGTCTAGTTTTTACCCGGTGCAGCTTGATGAAGATTATATGATCACAAATATATTTTGGGCAGATTCACGTTCAATAAGTGATTATGGTCTCTATGGAGATGTTATTTGTTTTGACACAATGTATCAAACAAATGAGTATGGTAGACCATTTGCACAAATTCTTGGTGTTAATCATCATAAACAAACTATAGTTTCGGTGCGGCTTTGCTATATGAAGAAAGTACTTATTCTTTTACATGATTGAGAAATATGACCTCAAGGGAAATAAGTGGTTGAAAGATTTATTTGTTGTGAAGGAAAAATAGGCATTAGTATATGGGAGACATACTTTCACTGCCAACATGATGAGTACCCAACGTAGTGATAGTATGAATAATGTGTTAAAGAAGTACTTAAAACCAAGTCACAGTGTTTTGCTTTTCTTTGAGCATTATGAGAGGCTTTTAGAAGATAAACAATATCAGGAATTAATTGCAGATTTCAAGATGATGCAAACTACACCCATGTTATTAACTAATGTTGAGATGTTGCGACATGCAGCAGAGATTTATGCCTTAGAAGTTTATAGACTATTCCAAAAAGAGTACATCCGTATCCTAAATTACAATATATACAAAGTTAGCAAGTCTGGGATGACATATGAGTACAAGGTAACTTATAATGGCAAACCTCAAGAGCATTTTGTCAAATTTGAAGCTTTAACTGAAGGAATCGCATGTAGTTGCATGAAGTTCAGTTTTGCTGGGATTTTATGTTGTCATGCATTAAAAGTGTTAGACAAGAAGAATGTGAAAAGAATCCCGCATGATTACATTTTTAAAGCAATGGGTAGTGAGGGTAGTGACCATGCTAAGGAGTCTATAGGGAGGCGTTATAGCCATTTGTGTCGTAATTTTTGGGAGATAGCATCCTTGGTAGCAGAACATGAGAAGTTCACAACATATGCTCATGAGTGTTGAGTTGATATGCTAAAAGGTTAGGAATAAATGAAAAAAAAAATTATCAAGATAATACATGTACTAATAAAACATCAGAAGGTCAAGTTTTAGTACAAAAAAGTGGAGCAATTGGGCAAGAGGGTTAAATTTTAGATGGTGAAAGTGTTGCAAGTAAACAAAAAGGTCAAGCTTTTGATGGTGAAAGTGGTGCAAGCATGCATAAGGAAATGATACAACTTGATGACGAGTGTGAGGACAGCACGCGAAGTTAAAAGAAAAGCTATTGTTGGACGTCCGCATAGTAGATACAAAGACCCACTTGAAAGGCGTGGGAAGCCACAAACAAAAGCAACCAAATCTTCAACAAGAAAAGGCACCCGCTTGAAAGTACATGTTCAAATTCATCATAAATATGTTATAAATTATATATCATTATGCCCAGTTATGTGGATTATGTTTTCATTTAGGAATTGTTTGTTTCATTATAAATATAACAAGATTGTGCTCCTTTTAGTAGCAATTCAAATGAGCAACAGGTTATTCGACATGGATATCCTATGTTCAATGTGCTGACTCAAGTAAGATATCATTTTCA
Source organism: Malus sylvestris (assembly GCF_916048215.2). Classification (NCBI taxonomy): domain Eukaryota; kingdom Viridiplantae; phylum Streptophyta; class Magnoliopsida; order Rosales; family Rosaceae; genus Malus; species Malus sylvestris. The sequence goes on along the minus strand of NC_062265.1, from coordinate 11,941,980 downwards.
TATTTAATTTTGTTTTGTTCATTGTTTTATAAAAAGAAACTGCATATAAAAAAAATCATTTTTTTAGCAGGGACCCTATATGAATGTTGGAACCTAAGTATCATTTCCAAGCACAAATATAGGTGCAACTAATCAGCACGAAAGCATGCCTTTCACTAATCAACAACTTCTTCAGCTTTAGGTAACTAGTATAATTTAATTACTGATATATTCGTACAAATGATTTCTGTTTATATATGTATAATTTTCCCATTATGACATGTTTATATATTTCACTATTATAGGGATCATGTGTTGAGAATGGAGCTCAAGTACCATTTTTTGGTCCATTTACAAAATCTCGTAATAGCATTCCTCTTATTCAACAAATCCAGGTAACTAGTATAACCTAAGAAGTATTATTGTATTGTTTTTAAGAATGATTTTATATAATATAATTTGTTTGGTAATTTATAGGAAGCTATGATGCACCATCATGACCTTTCACAAAGTAACAGTGCAAACAAGGGTCCTGGAAAATGAGAAGATAATGACCGTGGAGGCAATTTCTATTGAATTGGGGAAGATGTTGTAATCATTTTGTTGAACTTGTATTGTATTAAACAAGTGACTGAAAGGATATCACAAGTCAAGTGCTACTTTGGTGATAATTTTGGAGATTGCTATTGCTACTTTGGTTTTTGTTCATTAAACAACAAAATTTCCTTTCACTAAACGTCTTATTTTTCATGTACTACAAAGGAGCCAAACTGGTTTCATATGTTGATTTTCTCATGTATTCCTCTATAGGTGTCTCAATGTAACTCTGCATGAATACACATACACTCTAACCAGATACACAAATGGCAATGTCCTAATTAAGTAAAACTAAATAAAGGAGAAAGACACTTTCAGATGTTCATGAAAACAAAAACGTTTTCCTTGAGAATACATAAGGTAGTAAACTTTGTTTGACTTATAAAGAGGATTTGAAAGAGGCTATCAAAATATACAAATACAAAACAAAAGTCTCTTACTCGTTACGGATTTATAGATTCCAACCCAAAATTATAAACGAAACTAAGACGAATCTCACATATTGTTTTACCCTCTCATACCAATTTGAGAAACAATCTATGTCCATATTAGACCACAGTCATCAGCATATACAAAGACATTATTTATATAAGATATATCAACTCCTTCCACTCTAGGCATCTGAGACATGTCAGTGATAGCCAGGAGGAGTTTGTGCTTCTCTCAATTCCTTGTCCTGGTAATGAACATCCTGCACATAAATGACCCACAAATTATGAGATTCAAGATATTTTGGAAAACATATGAACATGATAGCTTCCGTTATATGGGCGTCACTGAATGGAACAAGTTGATTACTAGAATCTTGACAACTCCCAGAAAAAATGGAACACAATACATCTTAAAAAAGTGACCAAATTGTAAAACCAATCAAGGGGCATGAAAATGGAAAAAGGAATCTAATACTCATAGATGCAAAATGGTTGACATCGCGATGTTGGAAACTCTGCTTTGTATGGCTTTACCCTTATGGCTGTCCTTTATGCAGCTCTTCAACCTACTTGTATTCAAACACAAAAAAAAGAAAACTTACTCAAAAATGTAAAAAACTAAAACCCAAAAAACCCAGAATTCGTGCAACTGCAATCCATGATATACCAACACCAATAACAATAACAGAAGGGATGAAAATAGCCTACTATCAAATAATACGTCAGAGAATGGATCATTCGGTTCCATTGGAATTGAAAAGAATTGAATTGAATTTTTAAATAATTCGAACAAATTTAACAATGACAAGAGCAAACCCTAATAAGAGAAAACCCTACCCACATCATAAAAATTGAACATATAAATTGAGAATGGAGAAAAAGTAAGATGTAATTCTTCGAACACATACCCGATTCCTTGTTTTTCAAGATCGTTGGGCTTTTCTATCCAATTTTGCCGCTCGTCATCGTTGCTTCGAGCTCGCCATTGCCGCTCTAGGTTGATGGTTGTTTGAGCAAGAAGGAAAGGTAGTTTGAGAGAGAGAGAGATAGGGAGAGGGAGAGGGAGAGTGATGAACAAATTATATTTCTCGCAAGTGAACGAATTGATATGATAGTATAGCAAGCAAATACGAGTGTCGTACCCACAGGGATTTGCAAAGTCACCTAACTAAATCCAATTTTGTAGTACCCACTAGAATTAAAATAACGAAAACAACTAAACTACAAAATTCAAATAATTAACCAAAGAGAAGTTGATCAAGTAATCTTAAGTGCAGTAAATTAAAGAGAATTTATGTAAATAATTTCTGAAAACAAAGGTTGAAACACTAGTTATCCGACTTTCACCATATCAATCCATTTCTATGTCATTAGATAACTAGTAAGAACAATTCAATTCAGGTTCTAGGGTTCATTCTCTCTTTATTATGATTATCTGTTAGGCGTTCGGGTGTAACCAAGTATTCTTAATCATCAACTTAACCATGGCGTCTAGTCTAAGTCAACAATCAAAAATTCATTAAGTGAAAGAAGAACAACGAAAACCAAAAAGTGTCTTAGCATGGCATATGCATCAACAACAATTCATTCATCCAAAAGAGCTATCTCAAGGCTAAGCATATGGCGTCTACTATAACCTTGTCTCATACATCTAAAAATTCATATTAAAGGTAGCTAATCAATAACCTGAACATAAAGAATGATATAAGCACAATGAACGAAACTAGAAACCGTGAATTGATAAAAGAATGAAGTTAACTAAGACATAGAATTATCATGAAGGCTACATCGGATCCCTAACAAAGAATTAGTTCATCACGACCATCAAATTATAATAAGACATCTTATCACAATCATGATAACCAAGTCGGAAAAGATGTAAAAGCAAATAATGGAGAACCCCCCCCCCCCCGGCATTGGCGTCTTCCGTAGGTCAATCCTCTGTGATGAAGTGCGACTACCCTTTTTCCTCTCTACTCTTTTTCACGTCCCTCCTTCTTAAATAAACATCTAAGGAATATATAGGTAGGTTTTGTTAGGCTTGGTTTGCCGAAATTGTTGAATCCCAGCCCAAACAGGAATCCCAACATCATCAGACTTCGGTTTCCTAATCCAAACTCGACTCCACTTCCGCGTAGAATTCCTGAACTGACCTTCTCATACTAAAATAGGTATAACTTCTTCTAGAAGCATCCAAATCATGATCTGTAAACTTCTGCCGATACTAGACATCCAGATCTTTCCATACATATATGACACAACACCCAGTTCATCCCGATGAATTTTTGACGTCCCAACACAAATGACAGTTCTGCACAGCACCTTCCAGCTCCAGTTATAGTTTTCACACAGTAGCCATTAAGTTATGGATTGAACAAATTAACATTTGATGATTGTTGGAATGCTTCTTGGCTTCAATTCTTCTCAGTTTTGATCCCTTTTAGTCTTGAAATCACCAAAAGACTCCAAAGTCTTCTCTATGGCCCATTATCTACAAAATATGCACTAAACACATCAAACAACCAATTTCACAATAAAACATAGCATAAAACTTAGGAAATATGGGTAATATAAATATATACATATTGTGTTATCAGAGAGGTAGTGTGAGCGGGAGGGAGAAGGACGATTGGAGTCCTTTGTCATTGGGAGAAGACGTTGTTAACCTTTGGGCTTCCAAGCGTGAACAAGGTTTGGTTCTTATTGTGTAACAAGGTAAAATAGGTTGTTACAAAATGCCAAAATATCCTAATAATTGAACATTTTTCTTGCACATTTTTCTTTTTCTACTATTAGTCTTCTAAATTGCCAAATTCATCTTTAAAGATTAATTAGACCTCAACTCAGCACCATCTTCAATTATCCCCTTTTGATTCTCTCTCAACATCAACATTTGTATTTAATTTCCACTTTCAACACCATTTTGCCTCATTTCCCTAAAATGGACTCTACAATATGATTAATTGCACACCAACACAAAAGAGGGTAAAACTTAAGCACTTTAACTAATAAATATCACAAGGAGACTAGGAATGGATGATATAAATGTATGAAATATATGAGTTATCAAATACACCGAAACTTGATTTTTGCTAGTGTTGGAGCAAAACTAAAACTAAAAGCAAACAAAACAAAAAAAAAATTATCTAACTAGACCATTTTTGATGGCTAAACAATTGCATTGAGCATGTGCAACAAGCCTTTAAACCTCTTGGTGTCCCTAGTAGGAGTTATGTCTCCTAAAGGTTTGTAGGGATAACTCTCACACACATCTACAGACTCTGTACAAAAATTAGTTGTGTCTCCTATGGCATGGATCAGTTTAGCTAGTTTGAGTTGCGAATGAGCTCTGCAAAATTGTCAAGCTATGCCAAGGTAAATATGTTCTATAAATACATAAGCATCAACAACGTGAAAAATGGGCCCTCCAATTCAACACACAACTGCCCTGTGCACACCTTTCAAACACTTGAGATTTTTATTTTCTTTTTCCCCGCCAAGACATCTTCAATTTGGATAAACAACACTATGAAGGCAACCAGCAACATCTTAAGTTTGGATAAACAGCACTGGAACAGTAGAATCAGTCGACTGAAGAGCATCTTCAGTTTGGATAAACAACACTGCTTCGAGACCGACTGGCTATCTATCCAAGTCTCGGTCAACAAGGATTTCCAAGTCCTTATTGGAAGAGGTTATTTCATCAGCCTTCTCAACAAAGTGAGGTGTTACCATGCTCGGTACATTGAAAGCCGAGTTTATTTTATGATTGGATATTCGCAAGCATATTTTAGAGTTCGGCATTGTGACAGTCGAACCACATTTACAATCAAGACACTTATCTTTTTTGAGTATTTGTTTCCGTATAGTCTGGTAACAATTCGCACGTACTTATATTCTCACAAATATAATTACTGAGGCCGAACCCAGCGCCAACGATTTGTGAACTTCGAAGAAACTAGCAGCCTTGTCTTCAGGCTCTAGAACCCAAGGGCCGAGACGAGTTCCTCCCTCTGCTACAATCCCAAGACCCAGAAGTTAGCAGCGCGTCCAACACAAACATCAACATTCATTTTACTCCCCGACCTAGTTCGACCGACGAGTTGCATGCCCCGCATTTGACCGAAAGATGTAGTTAGCTTATTAATTACTCGGCCTACGCGCCACGTAGGCTAGGTAGTTTTTAGGGTCAACAACTGTACTTTCCTTATGCTCTAGCATCACATGTGAAATGGGTTGATTCCCGCTCACATGCGCACTCTTCCATTTAGGCACTTCTAGTTTTAAATTTACTTACATTTTCCACGTCACTACACTTTATGGTTTTGTCACCTTCCTAGTGTTGGCCAGCACAACTCGATTCAAAATTCAGGTGAACTTTCCAGTTTGGGGTGTGTCAAGATAAGCCAAAGAGACGTTTAAACTTGAAAAACAAAGATGATCACATCAATTTCGTGTGTGAACTACCAAGAATTTATGCTCATTTCGTATAATTTTTTACATGGATCAATTAGTCAAGTCATTTCCTCTAGAATCCATATTTCTTGACAAACCATTTAAGTAATGCCATTTTCTATATAGATGGCTAAGAACAGCTTAAAAGAGAGGTCGGATAGTCCAAATTCTAAAAGAAGGGGAAAGCCATATTCTGGTATAAAAGAATATTCGTCTCCACTTGAGGAAGGAAGGTTATCTGTATGTTGTTTAACTCTAAACGCGACGTGTTTGGTTTAGATCCCTACTTTATAAATGACATAATGGAATGTGGTTTCCTGAAATCACATGAATGCAAGGTTCTAAAAGAGCTTAGGCGTTAGCCAGGCGACGGACTGAGGCCTAGTGCCTAGGCGGCAAGGCGGGGGCCTAGACGAATATAAGTAAATTAATTATTTATCATATAAATAAGTGTTTGCTTATATTTAAAAAATACATAATTTCGACCACTTAGTACTATGGTCTAGTGATATTCTTTTTCACTTGTAAGCGAGAGGTGTTAGATTCGATTCTCGCCAAATGCAAAATTGAACCATATTATTATGGCAAGCTCATTATAAGGCTTAGCCTACTATCTCACTCCTTTAACGTAAATATTATCTTTTATTAAAAAAAATACATAATTTCTTTAGGATATATGAACTAAGAAATAGAATGATATATATATATATATATATATATATATATCTATATATTATAACATATTAGAACATAATGGAAACATAAGGAACAAACATATAATATGTGTTCATCTATGTATTTAACAAGTCTTTTATAATTTATGAAAAAAAAAATGCAAAATAAAAGTTATGTATTTTCTGTATAAGTGAGAGTTGTGACCTAGGCTGGTTATAGGAGGCGTTTAAGCAAGTATAGGCATCATTTCTTAATTTTCAAATGCCTAGTGATTAATTAGGACAGTGACGCCTAGTGATTAATCAAGGCGGTGACCAGCTGTGGCGCTAGGTGGGAATTTTTAGAATAGTGCATGAATGTAAGACTAGAACAAAGCTCACCCCAGTACTTCCAAAGTCTACAAAGATTCAAAGCAACACAAAAAAAAAAAAAAAAAAAAAAAACACAAACAAACAAACAAACAAATAATGACAACATAAGAGGAGTAAGAAAATGACCAACATATATGATCTAAGGTAAAAAAGTAAAGTGCTATTCGAAAAAATTAATCTGAAGCGAGACGAAACAAATAACACATCTCCAAATCTGTGAATTCATCGTGACCCCGAGTAACATACTCAAATAAGTTGATGAACAAGGACTAATATAACATGACAGAAGCCCATAATAAGAGCGGAGCAGAAAATGCAGTCCACTCAGCCTTGCCGGAACCGCTACCGTCATTTCCCGGCGTTCCTGCAAACATTAATCACAGTATTATAACACCATATGCTAGATTTCACGCTAAATTTACCACTTGGTTAACTGCTAAAAATTCATAAGATTTTATTATTTTCAACTCAATGAAAAGGTATGACATTACCGTTGACTCTTGATTGATGCCCAAGAAACATGCCAAAAGATGTGGAAAATAAAAATATAGGGTTAAATATCAATTTATTACTTTGAAGTTTCTTGGATTTTCAACATTTCATACATCAAGTTTTTCGTCCAAGTCTAATACAAAAAATCATAATTCTAGGTTTTACATGTCAATCTGGTATCACGTGGACATTAAAAATGTTAAAAGTTTAAAAAAATTAAGGATATATATACCTATTTTCTTGCTTTTGAAATTTCAATAGGGCAGTAAAACTTGGAGGCACCAACAAAAGTCAACAAATTACTGAAACACATGGCATGTCCAAGTGCCCTTAGACCTCAGCCACCACTCATTTTGCCTTACCATTCTACTAATCCAATCACACAAGGAATTGTAAAACAACCAAAAAATAAAAAATAAAATAAAAACAAGGTTGAAACCATTGGCAGTCAATATTGGCCGTTGAAAACATTAGCTGACAAAACCATCGGCTATCTGATGAATGCCCACATAAGTACTTTGTCAATACCCACATAAATATGATGAAGACTTTGGAAACAAAATGTTGTATTTTCAAAGCTATGATGATCTTGGGCCCCACTATGTTGATGAGTGCAAACAAAGTCAAGATTGGCCTAATTGGAAAGATGCAATTTAGGCAGAATTAAATTCCTTGGAAAGGCGAAGTGTTTTTAGACCAGTAATCCAAACCCCGTCTGGTGTAAACCCCGTAGGTTACAAATAGGTATTCACAAAGAAACACAATGAGAAAAACGAGATTGCAAGATATAAAGCACGACTCGTTGCATAAGGTTTTTCACAAAGACCTAGAATTGATTATGAGGAGACATACTCTCTTGTAATGGATGCAGTTACGTTTCGTTACTTAATAAGTTTAGCTGTTTCAGAAAAGCTTGACATGCGACTTATAGATGTCATCACTGCGTATCTATATGGAGAATTAGATACTGACATATACATGAAGGTCCCAGAAGGACTTAAGTCGTCTGAAACAGCTAACAAATCACAAGGTATACTCTCGATCAAATTAAGGCAATCATTGTATGGACTGAAACAATCTGGACGAATGTGGTATAATCGTCTCAGTGAGTATTTGATCAAAGAAGGATACATCAACAATGTCATTTGCCCTTGTGTGTTCATTAAGAAATTCAATTCTGGATTTGCTATAGTGGCAGTATACGTTGATGATATGAACCTAGTTGGCACTCCTGAAAAGCTCAATAAAACTGTTGAATATCTGAAAAGCGAATTTGAAATGAAAGACCTTGGAAAAACGAAATTTTGTCTCGACCTGTAGATCGAGCATTGTGATAGTGGAATTTTGTCTACCAATCAGCTTATATTGAAAAAATCCTGAAGCGATTTGGCATGGACAAAGCTTATCCACTTAACATGCCAATGGTCGTTCGTTCTCTAGACATTAAGAAAGATCCATTCCGTCCAAAAGAAGATGATGAAATGGTCCTTGGTCTAGAAGTACCATATTTGACTGCAGTAGGTGCTTTGTTGTATTTAGCACAATGTACTAGACCAGATATAGCTTTTTTAGTCAACTTGTTAGCCAAGTATAACTCTGCTCCAACAATCCGTCATTGGAAGGGTGTCAAAGACGTATTGCGATACCTTCGTGGGACAACAAATATGGGTCTCTTCTACTTAAAGAACTCCACAAATGACTAGGTCCTTGTTGGATATGCAGATGCTGGTTTCCTCTCTGATCCGTATAAAGCCTGCTCACAAACTGGATATGTGTTCAAGAATAGAGATACATCAATCTCATGGTGCTCAACAAAGCAAACATTAGTTGCTACATCTTCAAATCATTTAGAAATACTTGCTTTACATAAAGCAAGTAGTGAATGTTCTTGGTTAAGATCAATGATCCATCATATCCGGAATTCATGTGGTCTAACTTCGAAGACAGACAATCCAACTGTCATTCATGAAGATAATGCAGCATGTGTTGCCCAAATGAAGGAAGGATTCATCAAGGGCGATAAAACTACACATATATCTCCAAAGTTTTTCAATGCATATGAGCTTCAGAAGGCTAAAGTTATTGAAGTCAGACAAATCCATTCTAATAAAAATCTGGTAGATTTGTTCACCAAATCTCTACGAAAATGCACATTTCAGAAGTTAGTGCAAAGTATCGGATTACGTCGACTTACCAAACAGCTAAATTTGGAGAACGGGGAATCAGGGGGAGTTTCCATGATACATGCATGTACTCTTTTTCCTTTGATTAGGATTTTTCCCACTAGGTTTTTCCTATCAAGGTTTTAACGAGGCAACATAAGCATACTTAACACTATATCAATAATTCAGGTAAAGTTGTACTCTTTTTCCTTCGCTATGGTTTTTTTCCCACTGGGTTTTTCCAAGCAAGGTTTTAACAAGGCAACTGATGTTGATATGTGGGCATCCAAGGGGGAGTGTTGAAACCATTGACAGTCAATATTGGCAGTTGAAAACATTAGCTGATGAAACCATCAGATGAATGCCCACATAAGTTCTTTGTCAATACCCACACAAATATGATGAAGACTTTGGAAACAAAATGTTGTATTTTCAAAGCTATGAGTTGTAAATTTCAAACTTTAAGAATTTGTTCGTATGGATTCGCTCTATAAATAGAACACTCCTACTGCCATCGATGTGTATACAGAGAAAGCATACAGAAAGAAAGAAAGCTCAATAACATCATCTATTCCTCCCTCTTTTATTTGTCATCCCCTAATGCTATAATTTCAGTATGACATTTTACACCTGCTTTGCTCCATCATTTACTAAAAAGGTTATCTCTCTAACTTTGACATATTTATAACAAACAAAACATAAAAGTTTGTAAAACAGGGCTAGGGAGTGTAACTTTTAAATAATGCTATCTTACGTGGCATGTGAAGTAAAAGTGTAAGCGTGCCATATAAATCGATATTTTTTAAGATATTTTAATTGTATGTATAACATTCTTCTTCTTACTCTAATGATTATGTTTTCTAATGACACTTATCATTAGATGGAAAAAGTTAAAATTTTAAGTCCTATGGACGATACTTGTTGAATAAAAAAATACAAACTTAGCAACCAAGACAGACTGAAAAAAAACTCTCTCAACACTCATAATTATCATTGACTATGAACTCAAACCGCTATTAACATATCGAAAAATTATTTGGTGTATGATAGGGTGAAACTTTGATAGCAATATCTGGTTACGACTAATTTTGACTTAAAATATTCTTAAATATTTCCTCCGGTTCAAATTCGAAACTGAAATTTCAAAATCTGAAAGAAAAAAAAAAAAAAAAAAAAAAAAAAAAAAACTAGATAGGAATCGGAATGTATTTAATATTTCCTAATCCGTTAAGAAATTTCGAAACTTGCATGACTCTTGCATACACTTAACCTATACTTATAGACTTTGGATTTGTAATACAATATACTGACATATGTAACTATTTTATTAATTACAATTCCCTTGAATACATTAAATACAAAAAAAAAAAGAGAATTAGAGAACTATGTAATTTTCTGTTATGTAGAGAGATAACTCGCATAATTTTCAAATTCTGACATAATTCTATTTTGAAAAATACTGAATTTTGCAACTGTAGGAACTCCGAAATTCCAATTCTAAAATTGAAAATGCAAGTGAGCCTTTACCACAACTACATAGAGGAGTGTTGCCCTTACATCATAGTGTGAGTTCAAACTCCGTCGACTCCCTAATCTAAAATCTACTAATCTATCAAATCTATCGTTTATCAAAATAGAAATTCTGAAATTGAAAAGGATATGCATTTCCAATACTTTTTGGATTGGAATTAAAATCATGTATTTCTGATCCGATCATCAGGCCTAGTTGTATCGGGATGCCTTAGCGCAGTTTATGATCTCAGTTTTAAACACACAAGATTATCAGCGATTAAATACAAATCCCATCTCTGCTACCAGAATTTTAAATTACCCAATTGAATTTTGAAATTTAAATATTGATATAAAACAATTTTTGTAACTATGATAATATGAAAGAGAAAAGTTTGGTACCTGGGGTTCCAGGTGTGGATTCTGGTGTAGGAGCACCTATGGCAGCTGCCAAAATCAAACCACAAAAACATATTACTTCAAGATCTGAAACGGGCGAGTTGAGAAAATCCAAATTAAACAAATGGCGAACTGAGCAATAGTACCTTTGCATTTGGCGGTATCCATTGATTCGCCGCAAGCGGTGGCGATTCTGAGACCGGAAGTGGCGTTGCCGCCAAAACTCTGAAGGAGTCCGGGAGTGAAAAAGAGGTTGCAGAGACACGCAAACTGGTTGGCCACCGCCTGCTTGATGGCGGTGCAGCAGTTGGCAGCTGGCTGAGCTGTGTTCTTGAGGTAGTCGGCGCAGGGTATCAGGTCCTGAGCACAAGCAGGCGTCGTTTGACCGGCTGACCGTCCGACCAAACTTGCCATGCCTAACAACACAACCACCGTGGCCATCGCCAACTTGGAAATGCTATAGCTGCCCATCTCTCTCCCTCTCTTCTCTCTCTCTAATAAATTGGGAAGATGGGTGGCTTTACTATTTTTTTCGAATGCCGTGTGAGGCTTATATACAGCCGTTGTCACTTATTCAGCTTTATGGTTTGAGGACAAGGAAAATATTATCCGAAAAAACGGACGCGCCATTGTGTTACTAGAAGGGATTTCTTAAAAGTTTTTTTTTTTTTTTTCAAACCAATTGCTTGTAATCTTCAAAATTTATAAAATATTGCATACGGTTATGAAGATATTGTTGAGAATGAGTCTTACATCGATGAGATGAGGGACTTTGCATGGATTTATAAGAGATTGAGCTACTTCTCATATTGCTTATTGATTTTGTAGTGGAATCTCAACTTTCTTCATTATATCAGAGCATGTTAGCTCATGTGTGAAGCCAAACGATCACACGCGCTTGATGTCACCTCGTCGTGTTGTCCACGTGTTAGCCTTGAAAATTCGCCACACGTGAGGGGGCGTGTTGAAAATGAATCTCACATTGATGGGAGAAGGGACCTTGCAGGGCCGTCTTTAAGATTTCGGGGGCCCTGTGCGAAATTTATAAAAGGGTCACTTTTTAAGATATATATATATATATATATTTTTTTTTTAAAGTATGACAATATATTGGTACAAGAAAAAAATAACTTAAATTAAAACAACCTTTAGGACTCACCGATTGTAAGTTTACAAGTGTCATTAAATAAGTAAAAAGAGTTACAAACATAATCTTCACTAAATAATAAAAAAAAACAATTCAATCTTAAGCAATCAAATAATGAAAAAAAAAAGCTTCAAAAACTATAACTTTAGAGTTTCATTTGAAAATATAGTATTATTATATAATTAATAAAATTGAAAAGAAAATCTTTTTTAAGGTGTTGTTATTAGCACTCCTAATATCTCATTGTGCACTCCAAATTTTTATATTTAGAAAGAAAAAAAAATTTACACTTATAAAAGTGCACTATAAGATTTTAAAATGCTAATAAAAGTATTTTTTTTTAATATATAACATAATTACATATAAATATAAGATACCAAAAAAATTTGGGGGCCTTGTGCGATTGCACCTTTCGCTCCCCCTCAGCGCCGCCTCTGGAACCTTGCATTAGCTTATAAGTTATAAGAGGTTAGACTACTCCCCCTATTGCTAATTGGTTTTATGATGGAACCTTAACTTCCTTCATATATAACAATTGATAACCAACATGCAAAAGTAATCCACAAATGTACTATTCAATTTCGTTTGATATATGTTTAACTCTTGTAAACTGAAACATAACCGTTGCATAACCTTTACTTAATAGTTTTTATTTCGAAACTTAGGCTCATATTTACCCTCTTTCGAGAATGGTGGAGCAACATGATATGCTTGAGTTGATGCAAATTTTTTATTAGTGATAACCGAAATAGGTTATGAGGTGATTATTCTTTGATTTGGAGCAAGTTGATGTACATTTTAGTCCTGATGCAACTACTATTGTCAAAAGATGTGATGACAGTCAATCACTTTTTTTTTTTTTTTTTAAATCAAAACCACTCACATTCTTTATTGGAGTAATGAATATAAATGGCTTATCACGCAAGTAATTAAGAGTACTTATTCTTCTGCTCGCAATTAAGTTTTTGATTTTTCATAATTCAAGTTTCACCAACAACAAAACAAAAAAGCAAAAGAGGAGAAACTTGACCAATAAGATGTTAGCAAGTAGGAGGCAAAATCACGAGTTTTCGATTATGAAATGTGAATGCAAGACTTGAAGGAAAGAAAAAGTAAAAATCCTCGTCGTATCCGTGCCAGAAAATGAAGACAAAGTCGACGATGACCGTTTATAAGTTCAATATTTGACCTTGCGGGCCGCATCAGCTAAACATAATCTCGTACCCAACTTCTTGTTTTCAGATGGATCCATGTGATATATGGGATACAACTTTGGTCAATGCGGTCAATGAGGACTCTGAGATAGAAACAAATGGCAATGACAGGTATTCACTTGTCAGCTGGTAGTGGTCAAGTTGACTTTGTCAACAAGGAAAGTTATGCAAAAATAATAAATAAAGGGAAAAGTTAGATTCTAATTCTTAATGATGACATTTTCATTGGTCAAGTTGACTTTGTCAACAAGGAAAGTTATGCAAAAATAATAAATAAAGGGAAAAGTTAGGTTCTAATTCTTAATGATGATGAAAAACTCTTTTAAACTTTTGATTGAAGTCTTGAGTTATTTTCACATCACCATTTTAGATTATTTTATTATAAATAAGAATTTAATTGAGTGTTTAACTCGGGAACGGATCATCTCCAGATCCCTTCCATCAAATCCACTAAACCAAGGGATCCGGGTCTTTAAAATTTGATCCAATGGCTATAAATAGGGGTCCACTTTAAAAGGTTGTTGACCCTAAAAACTTGGGCCCAAACAAAGGTATAATAACTTTAGCTGTTGGATCAAATTTCAAAGGTCCAACCTATAGCACGAGGCCTTTTGGGAACTCACTGGTTGTGGGTTCCATAGAAACTCTAAAGTTAAGCGAGTTTGGGAGAGAGCAATCCTAAGGTGGTGACCCATTGGGAAGTTGTCACAACCCGGCCTGGGTTCGGACCACATCCCGGGCTCGACCTCGCCGTAGCACTATATTGTCTGCTTTGGGCCCTGACCACGCCCTCACGGTTTTGATTCTGGGAACTCACATGAGAACTTCCCAGCGGATCACCCATCATGGGATTGGTCTTGCACGAACTCGCTTAACTTCGGAGTTTTGATGGAACCCAAAGCCAGTGAGCTCCCAAAAGGCCTCGAGCTAGGTAGAGATGGGAATATACATATAAGGCTTACAGGATCCACTCCCCTGGGCAATGTGGGATGTTAAAATCCACCCCCCTTAGGGGCCTGACATCCTCATTGGCACACTTCAGGCTAAGGATTGGCTCTAATACCAAATTGTCACATCCTAGCCCTGGCCCCCACTACATTCTAGACTCGACTCCACCGTAGCACGATATTGTCCGCTTTGGGCCCCGACCACACCCTCACAGTTTTGTTTCTGGGAACTCAGATGAGAACTGCCCAGTGGGTCACCCATCATAGGATTACTCTCGCGCGAACTCGCTTAACTTCGGAGTTCCAATAGAACCTAAAGCTAGTGAGCTCCCAAAAGGCCTCATGCTAGGTAGAGATGCGAATATACATATAAAGCTTACAGGATCCACTCACTTGGGTGATGTGGGATGTTACAAAAGTTCTCGTCTGAGTTCCTAGAAGCAATACCGTGATGGCGTGGCTGGGGCCCAAATATCATGCTACAGGGGAATCAAAAAATGAGATGTGACTAAAGTGTGCCAATGAGGACATCGGGCCCCTAAAGGGGGTGGATTGTAACATCACACATCGACCAACGGAGAAGGGATGATGTGCCTTATATGTACATGCCTACCTCCTATAGCATGAAGGCTTTTAGGAACTCACTGGCTTAAGGTTTCATCGGAACTCTGAAGTTAAGTGACTTTAAACAAGAGCAATCCTAGGATGGTTGACCTACTAGGAAGTTCTCATCTAAATTCCTAGAAACAATCTTTGAGGGAATGGTGCCCAAAGCGGACAATATCGTGCTACGACGGAGTCGAGACTAGGATATGACATTAATTCCTTACCCTTTTAGGATTACAACTCTAATAGGATATTAACTACTAAAAGGAATATTCAAAGATATCCCTAAATACACTGTGATTTACACAATCACATTCCTAATCTAATAGGACTGCAACACTCCCCCTTAAGTGTGTAAATACTTAACTAAATGGCGCATTAGGTCTTCAGCGATGAAGTAAGTACAATTGATGAAGTCGTCAGCAAAATGATCGAATATAAGTCTCAAATCAACGGAATAATGCATAAAAGGTAAAACTCATAAAACCTTGCTCTGGTAAAACCCAAGGTGGGAGAAAAACCCATAAGCTAAGGAGAAAAGTGGGTAGTTGCATTAAGTCAAAACTATACATCTTTTGAACGCAAGTAGAAAAAAAGCTCACAAGGGTATGATCAGCCTAAGATGGGTGCTTTATCAAAACCTAGTTAGGTAGCAAAAACCCAATGTGAAAAATGCTCCTAATCGTAGGGAAAAAGAGTATATTAAGATCAAGTGAGTATACTTCTGGATACCCCCCTGAGTTTGATAGAATTTCCAAATGAGAACTATAAGCATTACATATGAATAGTTATGCATACCAATTCCTTGGACAAGCTTCTAGAAGGTTGACTTTGGCAGTGACATCAGGTAGAGGTTGGCAAGGTTGTCTTATTGGAAGTATGCCCACAAAGCCACTCATTTGATGTAATAGCTTTTGGAATACTTATTGTATTAAACTATTATATGTTTAATGAAGGGCCAAGCTTATTGTTAATCACTATTTATTGTACCATGTGTTTAAGCAATAAGGGAATCCAAGGAATGTATTTGATCTAAGAGAGAAGTGATTTAAGTAAGTTAGATTAAAGAGACCTTTCTCTTATGTTCATTCCTAAAACGTTCCTAGCCATAGGATTGCCAATTAGGCATTGACAATCCGCTAAGGTTAGTATGTGTTATGTTAACTCAAGCGTGAGTATGACTAGTCTCAAGTCATTTAGTGTTGGACACTAAGACAAACACATAGGTGCTTGAAAGAGTAATCGAGTACACTGAACAACGATCAAAAGAGAGTTCGAACATACATGTCATGTAAGAACTCGTTAGTTGCAATATGCAAAGTAGTCATTTGACCTGAGGCATCATAGATGTCGAATGGTTAGGTCCTTGATCTTTGATCATGTCAAAGGCATTCCATTGAGAGTGTCCACGGCATTGTTGGGGTCAAGCTATCTAGTCATGTAGGCATATGAATGCACAACAAGGGATCTCTAACTTTCCATGGTGGAAGGAGAATACTCTAAGATATGATTCGGGAGTCTTTGGCCAAAGCATACGAATATGACTTAGGAAGTATGTTCCAAATCATATTCAATTGAATCATATAGAGAAGTATCACATTGGATAGTAGACATGATACAAACTATCACTCAAACAATGTGATTAAAAGTATTGTATTAGAGAATGACCGTATTGCATTGTAATTGTAACTGGATAGGTTCTCCAACCAATTCTATTTAGCTTGGGTAGCCATAACATGCTGCTAGGTGTCACTCATGGCTTGTGGAAGCCCTGAAGATTAGCAAACACTAATCATAATCAAAGGGAGAGTTGAAATGTAGTTTCAATTCACAATCGATCGTTAAGAGTAACAATCGCCCACTGCCTCGCTAATTGGAACCTAATGGATCGTACACCAAGTAAGGGTGAAAGTGAAGAAATATAAATGCGATGGATAAGCGATTAAATGGTTTAATTGAGAATGGTCAAAATTAATTAATTTTACGAAAGGTTCGTATTGGGCTTTTAAGTTGGTTTTGGGTTTCGGGGCCCAAAAGTGTTTTGGTCCACAAGGCCCATTATGTTTATGTTGTATGACAACTAAAACAAAATGGGCAATAAGACCAATCACTTAAAAAAGGCCGGCCATAGTGAGGGGAGTGTGAAGTTTTGCTTAATTACAAGTTTGCCACTCACCTAAGAAAAGAGATATAAAAGCATCTTTATAGCTTTTTCTCATTAGGGTTTCTTGAGACAAAAGATGAGAAACACTTTCTCTCTTTTTCTCCAATAGAGGCCGGCCACTTAGAGAGGAGATAGTTAGCAATCTTTTCTTCTCTAAGTCATCCATTTCATCTTCACACCTTATCCTTGGTGTGGAGACTTAGAGACACCAAATCTTTGGTGTTTTGGAGATCCTTTCCTCACATCCTCAAGGGGCAAAGGAGCATCAAAAGGAAGAAAATCACAAGGAAGATCCAAGGAGCTAGGAGGTGACTTGAAGGCCCTCCACTTGGGTGAATCCCTTGTGTAAACAAGGATGAGCTTCAAGGGTAATGAATCTCTATGTCCTTCATTCTCTTTAATGTTGTTAAAGAGTCTCATGGTTCACCATTCACTAGGCTTTGAAAGTCGTGGGTTTTAGAATTGTTTTTGAATGCATGCCTACTTTAATATGTTAATAGTTTGCATTTGTGTTCAAATATTCTCACATGTTCTTAGCTAGGACAAAATTTTTCCTTCATGTCTAGGATCAGCTTGCATAACTTCAATCTCCTGATGCTTTGCTGATGTGATGTAGATGCAATATCTCTTGGTGTTGACTTCGTTTATATATCATATCTTGGTCGGGTGGATATATGCAGCATAGTCTTCATGGATCGTCGTTAGGACTCAACGATGGATGAAAACACAGCAAGTACTTCGAACATACTCAACAAGAACTCCTAACCATGTCTCACGTGTGGTGTAGTGAAGTGAGGTGAGTCTTGGAACGATTCGAAGATTTCGCAACTAAGGTCATATCGTGGACCTCCAAGATATTGTGATATCCCTTAACGGTAAAGACATAATCATTTTGGTATTTTGCCTTGTGCAGGTTTGATAAGTAACCTGTGTCAGTATAACAACAAGGTAAGCATCATTCCTAGGTTCAAGGGCTTGCATCCGCTCGAGATGCCTTGGGATTTGTGTTGAAGTGCCCTTCGAGTGCAAATCTAAGGATAGTATAGCGGCACAAGTAAGGGTGTCGAACCATAGGGACTGGGAAACAACTTAGTAAAACCTTTAACTCTTACAAATTAGCATTAGTTAAAGACTCATATGACTTAAAGTGGGGGCTTTGAGTAATTTTGGAAAAGAAATAAAGACAGAAAGAAAACTGAAAAATTAGAACTATCTAAAAATAAACCTAAGACATGGAATAGGTTAGAAACATTTTTAGGACATACATTTGACTTCAAATAAACAAAGGCATTCCCCTAAACATTCCTAAATCAGTGATCTGATCTTTTAACTTATCTCTTTCAAATGCACAACTGAGATATTCACATATCTAGCATGGCATATAACTAGATTGTATGAATCCTCTCTTTCTTTGCATGCTACATGCATGGCATATTCATAACACTTATATTTGTAAGTGCAACCTAGCATGGCATATACTCAGATTTAGCACCTAGAAACTCAATAAGAACGAAGAGGATTATGAACAACACATAAAACCTAGAACATGGCATTCATCCTAGAACTTCATGCAATCAATTTACATGATTAGTTTTAAACCAAACCACATGTTGCTAATGAATGAAAGAAGATATGGCAGTCATCCTAATCATTGTCAACAGAAAGCAAACATAAACAAGACAGCTAAACTTGAAAATATGTGCTTGAAATCATTGAAACAGAAAATTGATTCTAGCTTGCAAATGAAATTGATAAACTAAAACTGCATCATAAGTATCCATAAATTGCTTCAAAGCAGCCCTAAGTATCCACAAACTAAATTAAAAACATAACAACTGCTCTCTCCAGATTTTGTGTATTTTTCTCCTCTTCTTTCTCCTTCTGATTCTGTGTATTTTTCTCCTATTAAAAGGCTTAGGAGTTTTTCTAACATCTTACACATTTACATCCTTGAACTGACTCTCATTTATACCTCATTACAATCAACTTTTTGTATAGGAGTAACTTAAAACTAGCTATTATCAGAATTTGTATCTGAACAGCGCCTCTTTATTCTATCATAACTTCTTGTCGAAACCTCCAAATGACAAGCTGTAAAGACCATCAGAAAGACGACTTCCAGGGCTTTCCAACCATACATAGCCTATTTTCTAATTCATTTTGAGCACTTCAGGGAAAAGCTTCCAAGTTAGCTGTTCTACAAGGGCCTTTTCTGGCGGATCTCCGGCCACTTGTGGGCTATGATCCGGTCTTGGGTGAGCTGGGCTTCAAACTATCCATTCTAGGCTTTTAAGATATTCAAAATAAGATGATTTCTTCAAGCCCTTACTTTCATCCTGAAATACCATACAAACAACAAAATACCTTATGGTGCATAAAGATTGTAAGTCAAAAACCTAATCAAAAGAAGGCATATAAATATAACTTTATGCGCTCAACAAATACCCCCAAACTTAGATTTTGCTAGTCCTCAAGAAAACCAAAATTAAAAGAAACAAAAACAGCACAAAAGACAAACATAAGTTAATGTAAGACCAATTCTGTTGGTGAGACGAATGCATTCAGCTTATGCATCATGCCTTTAAACCTCTAGGCATCCCTAGTAGGAGGAGTTGTGTCTCCTAAGGGTTTAACAGTGATGGTACCCATAAGCATCCTAAACAACCTACAAAACAACGATTAGAGCACTTTTGAAACAAGATAATAAGAATCAAAGCTCAACTATGTCTTACACTCCTAACTTTGACTTTACCTTTCCAGCAATCAAATCTGCATGTTAGTGAGGTGCTCTAGCTCAAATTCAACCTGTTACTAAGTTACAAGCTCAAGCAAGGAAGATAAGATTCGTCTCAACTTTAATCTCACATATTCACTCTTTCACTTGATTCCAAGGGCTTGCTCTCAACAAGTGTATGTGAGTGACGTTATGTACTCGAAAGCAAGATATTCTCACACATAATTCAATTAGAAACAAAAGAACTTTAAGGACAGATCTCATGAAATGAATCAAATACTAAGAATAGGATAGCACACATACTTACTAACACCCATGAATACATCCTCAAAGATCAGCTAGGTCTTTCATAAGGTTGTAATGTAAGGTTTTTATGGTAGGAGCTATGACAGGATGGATAAGGAATACTAGAACTTGAGATGTACCAAAGTGTCTTCCTTGCAAAACCAGCATGCATTTCTCTTGAATTGATCTTCTTTACTTGTTCTTGGCATCCAGGACCCATGGATTTAGAAATTGCATCTTCTTTTCTTTGTTTTTCTTCTTCTTCTTCTTTAAAATGTTTTCTTCTGCAATTCCAACCCATGTTACCTTAGTACACACCACTTTCTTAGTTTAAAGCTCGAGCATTATATTTGTCTTCATCACTTTGGTATTCCCCAAGCTATAAGGAATGCCTATTATGGGGGAAAATGGTTAGAGTTTAGTGTGGGTGATGAAAGATATGGCTGTGTTTGGCTTCAAAATGGGTAATGGCTCACACAACAAAGGTAGGGAATTAGGCCATTTACTAGTTAAAACATGCACAGCCTAACATCGTCTCAATGAGTTCATTCATGGGTGATAATAAGCACAATTATCCACAAAAGAGAATAACTCTTAGTATTCAATAAAAAATGAATAATGAGATCATTTGAATGAATTTGAAAGAAATGGATAGGAGTAGAAACAGTTTAATCCCTCTAAAAGAAGCAAATAGGCACAAAACTTCACAAAAGGCAGTCTCCACTATCCTTCTTCTAAGGCTTGAACAAGTAACTTTTCACAAGTATTCTTAGAACTGAGAGCAGTGGTACTATATAACAGAGACAACAACTTTCAAAGTGTAGCCAAAGTTATGATTGCGAGACTCAGTTAAACATGTACATTCCCATTATTTAATTTCAAATAGCTCTAATCATGACTCAAAAAGACTAAAAATTCAATACCACACACTTTGTAGCTGCTCTAAAGCAATGAGCTGCTTGAGTGGTTGAAAGACATACAACTAAAAACAAAATAAATTAAGTTAGTAAGAAAAACTAAAAGGAATTACAAAGTTGTTTAAGCATAGTCCTCGACAACGGTGCCATTTTGTTGAAGTGCCTTTCGAGTGCAAATATAAGGATAGTATAGTGGCACAAGTAAGGGTGTCGAACCATAGGGACTGTGAAACAACTTAGTAAAACCTTTGACTCTTACACATTAGTATTAGTTAAAGACTCCTATGACTTAAAGTGGGGGGCTTGAGTAATTTTGGAAAAGAAATAAAGACAGAAAGAAAAGTGAAAAATGAGAACTATCTAAAAACAAACCTAAGACATGGAATAGGTTAGAAACATTTTTAGGACATAAATCTGACTTCAAATAAACAAAGGCCTTCCCCTAAACATTCCTGAATCAGTGATATGATCTTTTAATTTATCCCTGTCAAATGCACAACTAAGATGTTCACATATCTAGCATGGCATATAACTAGATTGTATGAATCCTCTCTTACTTTGCATGTTAGATGCATGGCATATACATAAAACTTATATTTGTAAGTGCAACCTAGCATGGCATATACTCAGATTTAGCACCTAGAAACTCATTAAGAACGAAGAGGATTATGAACATCACATGAACCCTAGAACATGGCATTTATCCTAGAACTTCATGGAATCAATTAACATGATTAGTTCTGAACCTAACCACTTGTTGCTAATGAATGAAAGAAGATATGGAAGCACTAGTTGCTAATGAATGAAAGAAGATATGGAAGTCATCCATATCATTCTCAATAGAAAGCAAACATAAACAAGGTAGTTAAGCTTGAAAATACGTGCTTGAAATGATTGAAATAGAAAACTGATTCGAGCTTGGAAATGAAATTGATAAACTAAAACTGCATCATAAGTATCCATCAACTGCTTCAAAGCAACACTAAGTATCCATAAACTAAATTTAAAACATAACAACTGCTCTCTCCAGATTCTTTGTATATTTCTCCTCTTCTTTCTCCACCTGATTCTGTTACCTGATTCTGTTTATTTTTCTTCTATTAAAAGGCTTAGGAGTTTTTCTAACATCTTACACATTTACGTCCTTGAATGGACTTTCATTTATAGCTCATTACAATCAGCTTTTAGTATAAGAGTAACTGAAAACTAGCTATTATCAGAATTTGTATATGAACAGCTTCTCTTTATTTTGTCATAACTTCTTGTTGAAACCTCCAAATCATAAGTTGTAAAGACCATCAGAAAGAAGACGTCCAGGGCTTTTGCAACCATATATAGCCCATTTTCTAATTCATTATAAGCACTTCGGGCAAAGCTCGCAAGTTGGCTGTTCTACAAGGGCCGTTTCTGGCGGATCTCGGGCCACTTATGGGATATGATTCGATCTTGGGCGAGTTGGGCTTCAAACTATCAATTCTAGTCTCTTAAGATATTCAAAATAAGATGATTTCTTCAAGCCTTTACCTTCATCCTGAAATATAATACAAACTACAAAATAGGCACTCAATTACAAAATAGAGATGAACACATAGGTAAGGGCTTGAAGAAACTGTAATTGAGTACTCAAACTGTTGGAAATGTGCCCTAAAGCCAATCATGTGATGATACTTTACGGACATTTCACATGTTAAACTAATCTAGTTTTACATATAAAGGGCATACATTATTGTTTGAGCCGTCTCATATAAATGTTATATGCTTAAACGATAAAGTCCAAGGAATATGTGATTGGGAGAATGTAATCTAATGAAGTTAGATTCATGAGATCATTCTTTCGTAGACACATCCTAAACGTTCCTGATCATAGGATTGCCAATTGGGCGTTGACAGTCCGTTAAGATCAGTACGTACTATGTCTTCTCTCAGGGAGAGTGATTAGTCTCGAGTCATTGGTGTGTGTGACATCAAGACAAGTACGTAGGTGCTCAATAGAGAATGAGTTCACTGAACGTGATCAACGAAGAGTTCTTATATTCCATGTCACATGAGAACTCATGGTTGGGATAATGCAAAGTAGTCCTTTGACCTGAGGCATCACAGTTGTCTTGTGGTTAAGTCCTTGATCTTTGATTATGTCAAAGTCACCCCCTCGGGGTGTCCACGGCATCGTTGGGGTTAAGCCACTTAGCTATGGAGACAAGTGAATGCGCAACAAGGGATCTCTAACCTTCAAACAGTTGAGGGAGAATACTCTATGATATGATTTGGAATCTCTGGCCAGAGTATGAATGAGATTAGGGAATGCGTTCCAAATCACATTCAAGGAAATCATATAAGCACACGAATCACATTGGATAGTAGACATGAATAAATAAACTATCATACCAAACAATGTGGTCAAGAGTATTAGATTAGAGAAGGACTGTATTGCATTTGTAATCCCAAACTGAATAGGTTCTCTATCCTCTTCTGATTAGCTTGGGTAACCATGATATGCTGCTAGGTGTCACTCATGGT
Source organism: Malus sylvestris (assembly GCF_916048215.2). Taxonomy (NCBI): domain Eukaryota; kingdom Viridiplantae; phylum Streptophyta; class Magnoliopsida; order Rosales; family Rosaceae; genus Malus; species Malus sylvestris. The sequence goes on along the minus strand of NC_062265.1, from coordinate 11,918,379 downwards.
TTGTGGAAGCCCTAAACGTGTGTAATCACTAAAGGGAGAATTGAAAATAGTTTCAATTCACAATCGATGTAAAATGGTTTTAATCGCCCACTACCTCGCTAAAAGGAACCTAATGGATCGCACACCGTGAAAGGTGGAGATTGGAGATTAAACGGAAATGAGTAAGAATGATTAAATGGTTTAATCATTTATTTATGGCAAGGATTAATTAATATGTTAATTAATCAAACGAATAAGTTCGTTAAAGACTTCGGGATAGTTTTGGACCTTAAGGCCCAATGGGCTTCGAACGTCAAGCCCATTAACTTAAGTTGTATGACAATTTAATGAATAAAGATTCATTAAAGCCCAAAAGCCCAAATCCCATAAGGTGGCCGGCCATATTAGATGAATTAGGGTTTTTGGTTGTTTAGGTTACTTAAAAAAGTGACTATATAAATGACTTTATAACTAAATATTCATTAAGTGTATTAAGGGTTTATTTTTGGGGAAAATAGGTGAGAATTGTCTCTCCATTTTCTCTCTAAAGAGGCCAACACCTTGGAGGGTACATCTAGCAATCCTACTACTCCAAGGTCACTCATTTCTTCTACAATCAAACCTTGGTGAAGAGACTTAGAGGTTCCCTATTTTGGGAACTTGGAGAAACCTATTTTTCCATCCAAATCCATGGATCTAAGAAGCAAGGAATGAAGGCCCTATCTCTTTGGGTGATTAGCCTTTGCTTATGCAAAGAGGAATCTACAAAGGTAATAATTTCAACTCACTTTGTTTTGAGTTGATTATTGGTTCACCAATCTACTAGGCTTTGAATTTCATGGTAATGTTTTGTTTTTGAGTGCATGCAAGCATGATTCCGCCTTTAATTGTTAATTGCATGCTATATGATGTTGCTCAAATGAACATGTTTTTCAAAATAAATCCTTCACAAACCACATAGGTACTCAAAAGGTAATTGAGTACACTGAACTACAATCAAAAGAGTGTTCAAACATACATGTCATGTGCGAACTTGTAAGTTGCAATATGCAAAGTAGTCATTTGACTTGAGGCATCATAGATGTCTAATGGTTAGGTCTTTGATCTTTGATCATGTCAAAGGCGTTCCATCAAGAGTGTCCATGACATTGTTAGGGTCAAGCTATCTAGTCATGTAGGCATATGAATGCACAACAAGGGAAACTTCCATGGTGGAGGGAGAATACTATGAGATATTATTCAAGAGTCTTTGACCAAAGCATACGAATATGACTTAGGAAGTTTGTTCCAAATCATATTCAATTGAATCATATATAGAAGTATCACATTGGATAGCAGACATGAAACAAACTATCACTCAAACAATGTGGTTAATAATATTATTCTAGAGAATGACTTTATTGCATTGTAATTGTAATTGGATAGGTTCTCCAACCACTTCTACTTAGCTTGGGTAGTCATGACATACTGCTAGGTGTCACTCATGGTTTGTGGAAGCCCTGAAGATTAGAAAACACTAATCTTCATCAAAAGGAGAATTGAAATGTAGTTTCAATTCACAATCGATCGTTAAGAGTAACAATCCCCTACTGCCTCGCTAATTGGAACCTAATGGATCGTATACCGAGTAAGGATGAAAGTGAAGAAATATGAATGAGATGGACAAGCAATTAAATGGTTTAATTGAGAATGGTCAAAATTAGTTAATTAGTTAATTAATTATACGAAAGGTTCCTCTTGGCCTTTCAAGTTAGTTTCGGGTCTCAGGGCCCAAAAGGATTTTGGTCCACAAGGCCCATTGAGTGTAAGTTGTGTGCGAACTAAAACTAAATGGAAATTAACCCAAATACAAAGTCAAAACTGGCCATAGGATGAATGGTAGCAAACTTGGGTTAATTGCAAGTTTGCCACTCATATGTGAGGTGGTATAAACGCATCTTTATAGCCATTCTCTCACTAGGGTTTTCTTGAGGAAAAGAAGATAAACTTTTTCTCCTTGTTCTCTATAGAGGCCAGCCTTCCTAGGGGAGTTTACTAGCATCTAACTTCCTCTAGGTAATCCATTTCATCTTCACACCATCATCCTTGGTGTGGAGACTTAGAGGTACCAAACCTTTAGTACTTTTGGAGTTCCTTTCCTTACATCCTAAAGGAGCAAGATGAGCATCAAAAGGGAAGAAAATCACAAGGAAGATCTAAGGAGCTAAGAGGTGACTTGGAGGCCCTCCACTTGGGTAAATCCCTTGTGTAAACAAGGATGAGCTTCAAGGGTAATGAAGCTCAAAATCCTTTCTTCTTTTTAATGTTGGAAAGAGTCTTGTGGTTCACCATTCACTAGGCTTTGAAAGTCATGGGTTTTAGAATTGTTTTTGAATGCATGTCTACTTTAACGTGTTATTAGATTGCTTATGTGTTCAAATGTTCTCATATGTTCTTAGCTAGGACAAAATTTTTCCTTCAATGACCTCTTCAAGGGTCTCATTTCATATAAAGTATAGACGATCACTGGTACACTCAAAGGTAACACCTTCGAAGTGTAGTTCGACTGGTAGACCAAAGTACTATAAAAAAAAACTTGAACTTCAGGTCAAGGCATAAACGAGTTTTCCCAAGATCCTTTATCTCAAATTTCATCTTCAGGTGCGAGACAGTTTTCTCAAGCTCTTCCAGAGTCTTAGTGAGATTCATGTCATTGACATAAACTGTAACTCTAGCAATTTGAAATAAGACTTCATAGTTTAACACGTAAGAGCATTCATTCATATCTCTGACTAAAAATAATCACTTAGACAGGTATACCACATCTGTTGGATGGTTTCAAGCTGTAAGTGAATGCCTCAAACAAGTTGAGAGGGTGTTATATGGTTTGGAACTATTTCAACTAGTCCATGTAATTCTTCGAGAACTTACATGTAAAGTTGCTATCAATCACATGACGTTTGAGAGAAACTTTGCTCCGTAAGACGTGCATCATATGGCACTATTTCATTCATCCCATTGAGCTTTCTATCACATCCCGACTTGGGTCCCCACCACATCTCGGGCTTGACTTCACTTAACACGATATTGTCGCTTTGGGCCCCGACCACGCCCTCACGGTTTTGTTTCTGGGAACTCACACGAGAACTTCCTAGTGGGTCGCCCATCATTGGATTGCTCTCGCATGAACTCGCTTAACTTTGGAGTTCCAATGAAACCTGACACCAGTTAGCTCGTAAAAGGCTTTGTGTTAGGTAAAGATGGGAATATACATATAAGGCTTACAAGATCCACTCCCCTGGGCGATTGGGATGTAACATTTCTTTCTCACTTGTAACACAACAAGGTTACCTTGGGCAGTGTAGGAACGATAGGTCCAAAATACACTTTGGTAAGGAATTTGACCTAGATTGTAATTTCGGTTGTCCAATCAGTTCTACGTTGTCACTTAATCAATAAAACATGGTTCGGTATCGTCGCTTTTCATATATGTCGGTAGCTACCATATAAGTGAAAACATCATCGATGGTAATCTTATTTCAATTCCATTTGACTAATCAAAACTAGTTTACCAGACTAAGAACTTCAAGTCTCGAGAGTAATCCGGATTAATCTCATGAGATGGAAATGATTTGAGATAGCGATCGAGTATGGATTCATTTTGTGCCTTGTCTTCTTCTTCTAGGGAAGTGAATCTTATGAATCGAGTGATCTGTCATGCTCTAGGCTAAGACATATTGATTAGCTATCCGCCGGTGTACTGGACCGTCTAATAGGGGCGTCCAAACCATTCAACAGGGGCATCACACCCTACGGGGATGTTGACTCAATGTCCATTAAGTACATTTATCCTTGCAGACATGTTTACAGTTGGTATATGATCTCGTCACTTTAGCTAAATCAGAGAAATACGTCTGGAGCGACATTTTGAAAGCTACAATTCATCGTACTTGCTTATCACACTTGTGCGGTACGGGGATTGAGATGAGACATAGTGGGCAACGTCCATGCAAATGCGCACCGTTCTACAGAGAATGAAGATTTGAATTCGAATGCATAGAGGAAACGCATATGTTCTAGCCAATGTGGAGTTAGGAGAGCTTTTGGGCTGAGTTGAGTGTGCAATTTTGGCCATGTGGCCACTTCATTTTTAAGGACAATTTTTTACTTGAAACTAATCTAAACTACGGAAAAGAAGATTTAAACTCAGATACATCATGCTAGGTAATGTCGTTACATCCACCTGTGAAACGGTCCTTTTCTTTAATAACCAACAAAACAAAATGCCTTCTTATGTGTTCTCTCTTATATCAAGTTTCACACTCATTCAAATCATGTGCATCTCCATCCTTATAGACATGGCAAGACTTGGCGATATTTTCCTTTCCATTCCTTTGCAGTTCGTCTTTTCCATTTTTTTTTCCATGTTTGGCACGACCGACAAGGTCGCCGTTGCTAGACTCTCAAGCTTAACAGATTTCATCAAAGCATCGTGCAGAACCACTCAGTACGCTGCACTCTGTGTCCAAAGCCTTGCAGCCTTCGCAAGTGTAATAAGGCAAAGTGAAAGGTAGCTAGCTCAAACTGCCTTGATAGTCAGCCTAGCCCAAATGCAGTCTGCTGCGTCCTTCGTGGCGAAGCTAACTAAGGTTAGGGGGATTAAGCCTAGGGAGTAGAGAGTTGTCAAGGATTGCATAGAGAACATGGGGAACTAGGGCGTATGTGGAGAGTGTTTAGGCAAGGACTTGATGTGGCACATGAGCAATGTGGAGACATGGGTTAGTGCTGCACTCACTGATGAATGCATTTTCCTTGATGGGTTTTGATGTCGTTTTATGGATGGGAATATAAAGAATGCTAGAAGAAGACGGGTCAATAATGTTGCTCAGGTCACTGGCAATGCATTGACACTTGTTAAATGACTAAAAATAATATTATATTTAATGTAATATAATAATTGAAAAGAGAATAATGTAAGGACAATGATTGTAATTTTGTAACATGCGGGGGAATATACTTACCATTTAAAAATTTCATAAATGGGCACTAATTACTATGCTTTGAAAAAAAAAACATTTTTTTTAGAAACATGTTAGACCATCCTTTTGCTTTTCCAAACACATTTCATGTCCTAAATTTAAAAAGGTAATACTAAGAAGACTAAAAATTTGCAACTTAATATTACGGTTTAGTTGTGTCAAGCCAACCCTAAATAACTAACCATGAAAAGGAAAATGAGGAGGAGGTTTGTTAGAGGACATGTCATGTTTTTGCTTTTTCTTGATATTTTAGCGTGACAACAGAATTGGATCCCATCCAAATCTACTTTGTGGAAATCCTAGGAATCTTCATGTCTTAGTCATACATCGGGTATCGTGCGGTCAGAAATTATTTGACTTTTTTTATTTAAAATTAAACACAAATAGTATTTAACGTAAATTGACCGCACGATATACGATAAACAATTAGGATGTAAGGATCCCTAGAATCGTCACAAAGTGAATTCGGAGAGGATCTTCTTTCGACCAAGACGAACTCTGTCTGAATCCAAAACTTTATTAAAGATGTTTATGTTTTTGTTCCTGTCAATCAATCAATCTTTGAGATTATCTCTAGATTTTAGGTCATTCTTATCTTATCTCCTTCTATAGTTAAGTAGTCTTGTATAGATAGAAAGCTAGGCCTTGTTTGGGATTAGGGTAAGTACTGGGTTAGTACTGAGGTGCTTTTATAAAAAATGGGTATAAAAAAAATCTAAGCTCAAAAAGGTGTTTGGTAAACACTTAAACACAACTTATTTTCACAATTTTGGATTAAAAAAAGTTGAAAACGTGAAGCAGCAAAAATGAGTTTATTCTCATAGCACAGTAGAAGCAGCTTTATTTTCAAAGCATAACAATACCAACCAGCCCTAAGTAGTAGGTTGGGAAGATATGTGATAGTGATACATTTTTCCACTATTTTTCTAAAAACTCAAGAGTATAAAAACATTTGCCACTTAGTACTACGGTTTAGTGGTGTTCCTTTTTACTTGTAAGTGAAAGGTCTTAGCTAGGTTCGAAATATTATTGTTTGTTAAAAAAAAAAGTATAAAAGCATTTTACTCATTTAAATGAGGCCTTTTAGCCAAAATAGTCCCTGAGATTTGTATAACTCCTCACTTTGGTCTCTGAGATTTGAAATCAATAGAAGTAGTCCCTAAGTTTGTCCACCATCAATCATTTTGGTCATTCCATGAAAAATCTTCATTAAATAAGGCTAAAATGATAAAAATACCCTCAATTTTTGTCAAATCATTTGGTCCATTGTTCATTAAATTGAGGGTATTTTTGTCATTTTGCTCCTTATTTAACATAACTTTTTATGGAATAACCAAAATGATTGATGGTGGATAAACTCATGGATCACTTCTATTGATTTCAAATCTCAGGGACCAAAGTGATGAGTTATGCAAATCTCAGGAACTATTTTGATTAAAAAGCCTTTAAATGATCATCATTAAATTCATAACGTTAGTTCAATGTTCATTTAGTTAGTTTTCTTTTCTCAAACTTTATGGAATCATTTTTTTTAAGTTTATCAAAAGTCACGCAACAACATACACATGTGGGATGTTCTAATGTTACCTGCTTAATCATACATGTAAAATGTAAGCAATAGTAGTGATAAGATTAGATAATTAGTCTGGTACGTATGTGTGACAGACCGTAACATGTTTAGTAGTTAGTTTATACAACAACAACAACAACAACAAAGCCTTTTCCCACTAAGTGGGGTCGGCTATATGAATCCTAGAACGCCATTGCGCTCGGTTTTGTGTCATGTCCTCCGTTAGATCCAAGTACTCTAAGTCTTTTCTTAGAGTCTCTTCCAAAGTTTTCCTAGGTCTTCCTCTACCCCTTCGGCCCTGAACCTCTGTCCCGTAGTCACATCTTCGAACCGGAGCGTCATTCGGCCTTCTTTGCACATGTCCAAATCACCGGAGCCGATTTTCTCTCATCTTTCCTACAATTTTGGCTACTCCTACTTTACCTCGGATATCCTCATTCCCAATCTTATCCTTTCTCGTGTGCCCACACAACCCACGAAGCATCCTCATCTCCGCTACACCCATTTTGTGTACGTGTTAATGCTTCACCGCCCAACATTCTGTGCCATACAACATCGCTGGCCTTATTGCCGTCCTATAAAATTTTCCCTTGAGCTTCAGTGGCCTACGACGGTCTCACAACACGCCGGATGCATTCTTACACTTCATCCATCCAGCTCGTATTCTATGGTTGAGATCTCCATCTAATTCTCCGTTCTCTTGCAAGATAGATCCTAGGTAGCGAAAACGGTCGCTTTTTGTGATCTTCGCTAGATTGCTCCGGTCATTAGTGTGGATAAGTATATAAATGGATAGAGATAGGAAAGCAAACACAAGATGTACGTGGTTCACCTAGATTGGCTACGTCCACGGAATAGAAGAGTTCTCATTAATTGTGAAGGGTTTACACAAGTACATAGGTTCAAGCTCTCCTTTAGTGAGTACAAGTGAATGATTTAGTACAAATGACATTAGGAAATATTGTGAGTTAGTAGTTAGTTTATATATATAAAAAAAATTTAAAAAAAAAAAAGCGCACGAAAATGTACACAGATGCCGAAAAAGATGACCCTTAAACTTAGTCTATACTGTGAAGTAGACCTGGCAGTTTTTGACACGACACGGTGACACGACACGAAAACGACACGAAAATAACAGGTTTCGGGTCAACACGATAACTTATCGGGTCACTATCGGGTGACCCGTTAAGAACCCGTTAATAACGAGTTCTTAACAGGTATACACGCGGGTAACACGTGGGTAACCCGTTTCGACCCGTTAAGAAAAAAATTATTTTAATAATTTTAAAGTTTAATTACTAAAAGATTTATTATAAAATACAATAGTCATATTAATATATACAATATATTCTATATTAAATATATAGTTTTGTATTATTGTTCTATATAAATTATAAAAAAATAAAAAAAAGTTTTAGTCATTATTTATTTTTATTATGAGAGTTCCTTATTATCATTACTAGGATAAATTTTACATAACATATTCTTGTCCAAAATTAAAATATACTAGTATAGTATTTGTATATGCAAGAACTAAGAAGACATACATACAAGTATGAAAAATGTGAAAGAATATATAAACACTCGTGATTTATCATTATTTCTTCACGAATAGATAATTGTTACACTTATATTATCGTTTAGATTTTTAAAATCCTTCAAGCCCTCATGAATAATGTTTTTTATTTGAGGGCAAAATTAATAAAATTAATAATAATTATTGTAGAAGTGTAAAAAATGTAAAAAAATATATATACAATCACTCATATATAAAAAATGTAAATACTTTAAATTAAAGATCAAATTTATTCATTACATTCTTATAGGGTCGAGGAGTGTATATGTACAAAATTATCAAAATCGGAGCTAAAATAACCGTTAAATTGTGATTTTTCGTTTATAACCGTCGAAAACTTTTGTTTCGTTACGTAATCTCTGAATGTTTGTTTTTTACAATTTTTTACGTTTGCAATCTCGGAATGTGTACAAATAAATTTGACGGTTGGATCGTTGAAAAAAGTTTCGTAGAATGCATATTGCATCGGTAGATTAAACAAACACTTAGAGTTAATATTATACTTCTATTAAGTATAAAATAAGTTTTTGTGGTATCCACTAGTGTAAATACTTTAAATTAAAGATCAAATTTATTTATTACATTGTTATAGGGTCGATGAGTGTATCTGTAAAGAATCATCAAAATCGGAGCTAAAATAACCGTTAAATTGTGATTTTTCGTTTATAACCGTTGATAACTTTTGTTCCGTTACGTAATCTCTGAATGTTTGTTTTTTACGATTTTTTACGTATGCAATCTTGGAATGCGTACAAATAAGTTTGACGGTTGGATCGTTAAAAAACGTTTCGTAGAATGCATATTGCGTCAAAATAGTAGATTAAACAAACACTTAAAGTTAATATTATACTTCTATTAAGTACTAGTGTAAATACTTTAAATTAAAGATCAAATTTATTCATTACATTCTTATAGGGTCGAGGAGTGTATCTGTAAAAAATCATCAAAATCGGAGCTAAAATAACCGTTAAATTGTGATTTTTCATTTATAACCGTCGAAAACTTTTGTTCCGTTACGTAATCTCTGAATGTTTGTTTTTTACAATTTTTTACGTATGCGATCTCGGAATGTGTACAAATAAGTTTGACAGTTGGATCGTTGAAAAAAGTTTCGTAGAATGCATATTGCGTCAAAACAGTAGATTAAACAAACACTTAGAGTTAATATTATACTTCTATTAAGTATAAAAAATGATTTTGTGGTATCTACTAGTGTAAATACTTTAAATTAAAGATCAAATTTATTCATTACATTTTTATAGGGTCGAGGAGTGTATCTATAAAAAATCATCAAAATCGGAGCTAAAATAACCGTTAAATTGTGATTTTTTGTTTATAACCGTCGAAAACTTTTGTTCCGTTACGTAATCTCTGAATGTTTGTTTTTTACGATTGTTTATGTATGCGATCTCGGAATGTGTACTAATAAGTTTGATGGTTGGATCGTTGAAAAAAGTTTCGTAGAATGCATATTGCGTCAAAACAATAGATTAAACAAACACTTAAAGTTAATATTATACTTCTATTAAGTATAAAATAAGTTTTTGTGGTATCTACTAGTGTAAATACTTTAAATTAAAGATCAAATTTATTCATTACATTCTTATAGGGTCGAGGAGTGTATCTGTAAAAAAATCATCAAAATCGGAGCTAAAATAACAGTTAAATTGTGATTTTTTGTTTATAACCGTCGATAACTTTTGTTCCGTTACGTAATATTTGAATGTTTGTTTTTTTACAATTTTTTACGTATGCAATCTTGGAATGTGTACAAATAAGTTTGACGGTTGGATCGTTGAAAAAAGCTTGTCATTACGAGTGTTTATATATTTTTTCTATATTTTTTTACACTTCTACATTAATTAAAAAACTATTAAAGACTTTAGGTAAGCGAAAATATACTTAAAACAAAATTGCGTTTTTATGTTTTGGATGTGATAATATGGAATGTATATACTTATTTAGTATTATGTTTTTCATTTGATTATTTATTGGTTTAAAATATATTTTCCTTAACGGGTAACGGGTCGGGTCATATTACCTGTTAATATTATCGGGTCGATTTCGGGTCGGGTCATTTTACCCGTTTATTTTAACGGGTGTTACACGACACGACCCGTTAAGATATCGGGTATGACACGAAAACGACACAAACACGGAAAACACGACACGAATGCCAGGTTTACTGTGAAGAAACTAAAATAGTAGGATAAGTAAGTTATAAAAGATTAGAAGTGGTAAAGTTCGATTCTATCTAACAAAAACTTTAATTCATGGAAGCATGGAGAGCCAGGGGACCGTTATGGAGCGATATGCGGGATTAGGTTAATTTAAAAGAAAACTTTTGAGTTTTAAGGATAAAATAAAGGGTAAAGTAAATAGTACCATAATTGATTTTTAGTGTAAATATATGATTTTTTATTAAAATGAACAGTTTTTCATTAAAAAGGTTTAAGCAAAGCGTCGATTCAATGTGATTATAATATTATTGTTGGTATTTGGACGACCAAATCTATTGTGAATCGATTTTACACGTCACAAATGCAATCTCCATAAAGATATGAAGCAAGAATATAAAAAGGGATACTTTGGATGCGGTCCTTAATCCTTAACATTCTTTGATTAAAACCTTAATGATATTAAAAATTTGATCAAAGTCCCTTGACTTTGTACACCTCATTATATTACTATTAATATTTATGTTTTTATAGTTTTGACATTAATTGTTTGATATTTTATGAGATTTATAATCCATAGTGATTGAATAAATGGATAAAAACTATGTCAAAATAAGAAATAATAAATGGCAAAAGAATGTATCCATAGTGTTAAAAAAATTGGTACATTTTACAAAAAAATTGGTACATTTCACATATAACAAAGTGGTACATTAATAAAGAAGAATGGGTACATTATAAATAAATTAGGGTACATATACAAGATTAAAAAATTATGAGTACAAATGAATTTTTAAAAATATAGGCCCTAAAAGAAATTAATACATGGGTACAAAATAAAACTAAAAAGAAAATACTACAAATTTTAAAAAAATGTTGCAAATTAAAAGTGGGTACAAACTAAAAATGTAAATATATGATACAAAATTTAGGCATAAAACATAAATATACCATAAGTAATTTTTCTATCATTTATTAAATATACAATGTCACGTGACGGTATACACATGGTACAAACACAAATAAAACTTTCAAAAAGATGGGCACAAAAAGAAACTAATATATGGGAACAAATTAAAAATGAAAAAAAAATTGGTACAAATTTAGAAATATTTGCAAATTAAAAATAGGTACAAACTAAAAATAAAAATATATGATTAAAAATTTAGCCATAAATACAAGTATATTTGTAGACATCGAAATTTCGGTAAATAAATGTTGACCGATAAATCAAAGTGTCAACGCTCATGTATTACATAAATTTTACACGTAGCGTGCGACTCAACGAAAATTGAAATGAGTTGGAAAAGTCATCAAATAGGACACGTGTCAACACCTGGCAGAAACGACTTATTTCATCTGGGATATTATATTCAAAATTAGGCCTTGGAAAATTCTATAAATACAAGCCCATTTCATTCATTTAGGGGGAACCAATTCATATTTGATGTGAAAAATAAGTTAACACACAAAATTAAACCCTCTTTTTATCAAATGTAGTAAAGTATGTAAGTAGGGATCGTTCTAGGCCGGGGATTAGGAGGGATTGCTAAACACTTGAAAACTGACTTAGAAACATAAAAACAAAATTTAAAACACTAAACTAGACTCAAAGAATGCAAAACTATACTTTAAAATACTTAAACAAACATAAAACTCAAAACAGCAACCTAATGACTCAAAACTGCCTAAAAACCACTTTCTGGGCAGTTTTGAGAACCTAACAAGAACTTGGACGAAGTTGGATGAAAACTTGAATCAAAACACTTAGAAACACAAATCAAAACACTTTCTAACTAATCTAAGACTTCAAAATAAAGGGGGATTTGTTTTGGACGAAAATTGAAAACAAAACAGAAACTTTAAAACAAAACAGATTGTAAAACGTTTTTGGATGAAAATGATGGATAAAAGGCTAGTTAGGAGGTTCTTCTCCACACATGACACACTTGCAAACAAAATGATTTTCAGTTGTTCTTTCAATAAATTATGAAACTCAACACCCCAAGTTAATTAGATACGCTTAAATTAACCTTCAAGTTCTCCTTAAGTTAATGAATTGGATGGAAAAGCGCATACAACAATTCAAAGCATTCCTCAAAGGTTCCTTACGTGATGAGCACAATAAAGATACAATCAAGAATCATGAAGCACAATGAGAACTATAAGTGTTGACGAGGCATTCGTTACTATGATGAGCATGAAACTAGTGCCAAGAATTCATTCAACGCGATCGTTTTCAAGCGACCTTCACTACTTGTGATTATAAGATTGTAACTATTAGGTGAAACTCCCTCATAATCTAGCATCATATTCATGCATGAAAACTAAGCGTGCACTCTCAATCAACATACACAAATAAGTTATCAATCAAGTAGATGAACGAATTGAATCCGCAACTTATGAAATAACAACTGAATGTAATCAAATCATATTGCAAGCATGTACATGGTTTCGAATCACCCCCCAACTAAGGGGGTTTAGTTCCTCATTCTTGCAATACAAAGATACATAAAATTAGACATTAAAATCAAAGGAAAGAAAACACCTAAAATGCTCCAACTTGGAAAGCAAGTGCATCAATGGATCTCCCTTCCTCCTTGTTGCGGCATGAAGCTTGTGGACAGATTTTTGGGTGGATTTATGGTGTAGAATGGATGGGGAATGATATGGAGGGGTTTAGGGTGAGTGTGGAAGAGTGTTTGATGGTTGGAAGGTGGTGGAGAACTAGGCAAAGAGGGTGGAAGAAGGTGGAGTGGCTGTTATGTTTTCTAGGCACTAGAATGGTGTTTTTGGGGTGTTTTGCTTCCTAGGGTGTGTATGGACGAATTTCTGTGATAAAATGATGAATATGGGGGATTGTTCTTTGGCCAAGGGGTGTAAACATGTATTTATAGGCCCCAAAAACCTTAGAAAATCAGGTTAGGCTAGGGATGAAATGCATGGCAAGTTGGTGTGTGTGGTGTGCAATGGTCCAAGGGTGAAAATGAAGTGATGATGCAAAGTGTGAAGGGTAAAATGGAGTGGTGTTGCAGCTAGGGAGCATGAATGATTGTGTACATTGCATAGAGATGGAAAGGGAGGTGAAATGTGTCAACAAATGGGTCAAAGGTGCAACAACATGTGTGACACATGCCATTGGATTCCAAATGTGAATGATGGAGCATCAATTGGTGCATGTAATGGATGTAAAGATTGTCTAAAATCTAATGGGTGAAGGGAACAAGAGGTATCAAGCAATTGAGTGAAATAATTAAATGAATTAAAGCATGAAATCAGAAATTATGTAGGGGACAAGAGTGATCAAGCATGGCATGGGAATCCAAAGGGAATTCTATGTGTTTTGCATGGCAAGGAGTGTGCAACTTGGAGTGACATTTTTGGGCTGAATTCTTTATCTTTTGGACACTAATTCTTCACATTCTTGGCCTCTTTAGTTCTCAAATTCGTCCATCCACTTTGGCCCATGCATTTGCTATCCATTCCAAGCCCGAAACATGCTCCAAAGGCCTCCAAAATGCATCTTCTTGCATACTTTGTACTTTGAGTCTTTCACTTTGCATGTGGGCTTCTTTGCATGTGTATGAGTTGTCATTGTTTATCCTTGCAATTACACACACACACTTGCACACACATATGCCCAAAACGTCCATCCTCATGCATGCAATCCATTTGAGCCCAATATTGATCCAACATGCACCAAAATGCACTTTTCTTGCCAAGGTTGTTATTAAGACCTACAAACAAATGAAAATGGCTTTAAACACTAAAATAACTAAAGAAACACAACGTAAACACACAAGAACAAGCCAATTAAGTCGCATAAATATGCTCCTATCAATATTACACCTTAAAGCTCTGAAGCTCTGAAACTCTGAAGCTCTCAAGCATCCAGGTTCCCGAAGAATCAAGAAAGCCTTCTTCGTTCTGTTGGAAATGTGCCCTAAAACCAATCATATGATGATACTTTACGGACATTTCAAATGTTAAACTAATCTAGTTTAACATATAAAGGGCAAAGATTATTGTTTGAGCCGTCTCATATAAATGTTATATGCTTAAACGATAAAGTCCAAGGAATATGTGATTGGGAGAATGCAATCTAATGAAGTTAGATTAATGAGACCATTCTTTCGTAGACACATCCTAAATGTTCCTGATCATAGGATTACCAATTGGGCATTGACAGTCCGTTAAGATCAGTACGTACTGTGTCTTCTCTCAGGGATAGTGACTAGTCTCGAGTCATTGGTGTGTGTGACATCAAGACAAGTACGTAGGTGCTCAATAAGAGAATGAGTTCACTGAACGTGATCAACGAAGAGTTCTTATATTCCATGTCACATGAGAACTCATGGTTGGGATAATGCAAAGTAGTCCTTTGACCTGAGGCATCACAGTTGTCTTGTGGTTAAGTCCTTAATCTTTGATTATGTCTAATTCACCCCCTAGGGGTGTCACGGCATCGTTGGGGTTAAGCCACTTAGCTATGGAGACAAGTAAATGCGCAACAAGGGATCTCTAACCTTCAAACAGTTGAGGGAGAATACTCTATGATATGATTTGGAATCTCTGGCCAGAGTATGAATGAGATTGGGGAATGCGTTCCAAATCACATTCAAGGAAATCATATAAGCAAACGATTCACATTGGATAGTAGACATGAGTAAATAAACTATCATACCAAACAATGTGGTCAAGAGTATTAGATTAGAGAAGGACCGTATTGCATTTGTAATCCCGAACTGAATAGGTTCTCTAACCTCTTCTGATTAGCTTGGGTAACCATGACATGCTGCTAGGCGTCAACCATGGTTTGTGGAAGCCCTATACGTGTATAACCACTAAAGGGAGAATTGAAAATTGTTTCAATTCACAATCGATGTAAAATTGTTTTAATCGCCCACTGCCTCGCTAAAAGGAACCTAATGGATCGCACACCATAAAAGGTGGAGATTGAAGATTAAACGGAAATGAGTAAGAATGATTAAATGGTTTAATCATTTATTTATGGCAAGGATTAATTAATATGTTAATTAATCAAACGAATAAGTTCGTTAAAGACCTCGGGATAGTTTTGGACCTTAAGGCCCAATGGGCTTCGAACGTCAAGCCCATTAACTTAAGTTGTATGACAATTTAATGAATAAAGATTCATTAAAGCCCAAAAGCCCAAAATTCCTTAGGTGGCCGGCCATATGGTGATGAATTAGGGTTTTGGTTGTTTAGGTCACTTAAAGAAGTGACTATATAAAGAACTTTATAGCCAAATATTCATTAAGGTGATTAAGGGTTTATTTTGGGTGAAAATGGGTGAGAATTGTCTCTCCATTTTCTCTCTAAAGAGGCCAACACCTTGGAGGGTACATCTAGCAATCCTACTACTCCAAGGTCACTCATTTCTTCTACAATCAAACCTTGGTGAAGAGACTTAGAGGTTCTCAATTTTGGGAACTTGGAGAACCTATTCTTCCATCCAAATCCATGGATCTAAGAAGCAAGGAATGAAGGCCCTATCTCTTTGGGTGATTAGCCTTTGCTTATGCAAAGAGGAATCTACAAAGGTATTAATTTCAACTCACTTTGTTTTGAGTTGATTATTGGTTCACCAATCTACTAGGCTTTGAATTTCATGGGTAATGTTTTGTTTTTGAATGCATACAAGCATGATTCCGCCTTTAATTTGTTAATTGCATGCTATAGATGTTATTCAAATGAACATGTTTTTCAAAATAATCCCTTCAAGTGGTATCAAGAGCCTAGGTCTAGTAGTTGGTGAATCCTTTTGGGTTTTGTAGTTCATAAGTTTATGATTTAAAAGTTGTAATTGTTACAAGCTTTATTCTTGCTTCTTTGAATGTAAATTTTGTTTGAAAATTTGCCATCTCAAATGTTGTAGATGTAGTTCATATGAGGATGAATATTGGAGCTAAAATTTGGTGCCATGTTTTTGGGGATTTTCGGCCAAATCCAAAGGGTGATTTTTTGGGTTCATGTTTGTCTTGTTAAAATGGTTTTAAGGTGACTTTTGGAACCCCTAAGTACCCTAGGATGTTAGCCTCATTTTGAATGATAAAAATTTGAGTTTTATTGCATGAAGACATTCATGGAGCTCTTATGGGTTTTCATGGATGTTCTTCATATGTTCTTGATGTTCTTGCCAAGAACACAAAGGTTTGTGTTTTGATTCAAAGTTTTGATTTATTTCATAAAGTTTATGATATATGTTTTTCAAATGATTTATCATGTATTTAAAGTGTTAAATATTTGTATAAATGATGATGGAAACATCAATCATCAAAACACATATTATTTTTATGAAAGTATTTAAAGTGTTAAATATTTGTATAAATGATGAAAGAAATATCAATCATCAAAACATATATTATTTTTATGAAAGGTGAAAGCACTACTTGATTGTTTTTGACAAAACTAATAAATCAAAACACCCACCACTCCTTTTTATCCCTAAAAACCGGCCACCCTAATAAAATAGGGTATTTTTGGGGCTTTTATACAATTACATAAAGTTTTGATACTTTTGTGTATTTGTACTTTGACCCGAAAGTTTACGTTTTGACGTTAAGGTCTAAAAACGTTAAAGGACAAATTGTTTTGCTCCTTTAATGAAGTTTTTGAATTTATTTCAATTTTGGGTTCTAGTTGTATTTACATGAAGTAGTGACTTTTGTGTTTTTACAAAGTGACCCCAAAAGTTTATGTTTTCGCAATATGGCCCAAAAAGTTGTGGTTATTGCATGATGGCCCAAATAGGATGAGAACAAAATTGTTTTGTCTCTTTAAATGAGAATTGGATTTTCATTTTGTTTAGCTCCACTTAAATCAATTTTATGGATACAAAAACCAAATGAAAATGTTGCATTCAATTAATTAGTTAAAGCGTTAATTAATTAAAGGATGATTATGAACCTAAGCCTAATATAATTGAGCTATGTGAAAGGCGTTTCAAATTTGTTTGAACCATGGGAATGTGTAGATTAGATTTTGGTTGTAATTTGATTTAATCAAATGTTGTAAAAGGGCATAAGTCCTTCTTTACTTTAAGGTAATTTGTTTTATGCAAATGTTGTAATGAGCATAAGCTCATCCTTTACTTTGAAGTATTTCTTTCTTGCTTTATATGATATGCATGAAAATGAAGTAATTGGGTCCAACGCCCCTAAGACAACACGCCTTAATGTGATTAAACGCGTAACTAAAATCAATCTCCATCCCTAGACCGAGATTCAACACAAGGCTCGTGTTGAATCTGAACAAAGGTTCATAGTCATCCTAAGGCCCTAAGGCAACTATATAGTCCATTAAATGAATGCAAAGGTTATGATAGTAGTATCATATACTCTTGCTTTAAAAACCGTTTTAAAAGTATAGTGGGAGTATTATGTACAACTAAAACAATCATATGGACCAATAGTTGTAATAGGACCAAAATTGTTTTAATAGAGATTAAAATGTATATTGATATGTGATGAGACCTAAAACCCTCAACCAAACCAATATTAAGTTGAAAGCGTGAGAGTGCTTAGAACATTCTTTCGTGGCCTTCCACCATGGTAGTTCCAATCATTTATGACTTGTACACCGGCTTCACCCTATCATGGGGAAGTACAAAGTGCATGCTTATACTCAGGAGGAGTCTATATACATATGATGAGGTGAGTGTAGGCAACGAGGATAGCTATATATCGTATCATCGTGAGGCTATTCTTGAACCCCTTCACGCACTAAGCATGGTGGGAAGAACTTAACTAAGTGCAATGGAACCAATATCATATCATTGTGAGGTTACATTCTCTAGAGGCCAAATAAGATGGGTACTTGCATTAGTTGCAAATGAGTAAGCGTACTCTCTCATTATTATTAATGCTAGCCAATATCATATCATTGTGAGGTGGGCTTGATAATAGTGAGCCTCCCATAACCTACTAAGAGTTTCATCCAAAACTCTCGAATTCCAATGAGGGATATGGAATTTGCCAAAAATAGTGGGTGATGCTATTTGATTTAAAGACCCGAATCAAATGGCTTAAAATCAATCAATTTATATACGTTATGTATTTGTTTACCAATATATTTGCAAACGCTATCCAACACTTGACAAATAAAAGCCGAACGTTTAGTTTACGGACTTGGTACTACAAAACCATAGATTGTCTTTAATGGCTTGTAAATGTACCTAAGTAGTCTCATCCTCACAATCTTCCTATTGATAATGTATCATTAGAAGAATATGTTAGAAAAGGTCTATCATAAAGAGGACAACACTTTTAATGTCATAATTCTTCAATTACAAATTGTTGTATGAAGAAATAAGAGTTGCTTTGAACAACTCTTAATCAATGCAAACACTTAGTGCTTGTTTCTTTGTTACATGAACAAGGAACTTGAGAAGAAAGCACAAAGGCTTGGACACTTAATGTGCCATGATTCTTCACTTCCAAATGTTGTATGAAGAAATGAGAGTTGCCTTGTACAACTCTTGAAAGTTTGTAATTATGTTTAGAACATAATGGTTGGTTGACAAAAATAGTCCATTAACATGGACTTATGATGATTTTGAATCATTGAGTGTTGAAGTGTTAAACCACTTAACGAGACGGAAACTAGGCAAGGACTTTACCTTTGTTTCCCTATCCTAAATGGTTCACTAAGTTTATGGTAAACTATGTAGTGAACAATAACCACATACTCTCCAAATTGTTTGATGTGTATAACACAATTGAAAAAGGTTTCAAGAGAGATAGTGGGAGTTTAGGGACCATGACTAATGTAGTCAAAGGTGAAAGTCAAATAAAGAAGATAAATAACTCCAAGGGAACAAACTTTCTTTATGAAAGGATGGACATTGGAAGGGGTATTTGCAAGAAATGTCTTGCAAGTGTCAAGAACACACCTTTCGAAGGTGTTGTAAATTGTTCTTGAATAGTTCAAAACAGTTGGTTCTTCTACTTGAATGTATGATTCCGTATTAGTAACTATGTTTTACAAATCGTTGTAAAAGTGTGACTAATAAGAAGTAGAAGATATATGAGAGAAGAAAAGGTGCTTCACATACGGAACGTGAATAAGATATAGATCTCTGCGAAAGCAGATAGTACTTACTTCCTCATATGAACTACCAAAGAAATTGGATTATAGTAATCTAATTGATTGTCTCTATAGTAGAGATGATATGGTAGTGTTAACTGTTTAGAATATAATGATTCTTAAAACCCAAAAGGTTGCAAGGTAGTGACTAATCCCAACTAAATTGTGATACCTCTAAAACATAAGTTACGAGTTGGTGAAACAAGGATGCTTTGGATCGTTAGATCCGGATCCAATACCTTCTTGTTAAAATTGTATAGAGGCGAAATGTTCGAATCTTTATTCTTTTGGAAAGAAGAAAGAATCACAAAGTTGTTGAGGTTAATTCACTTAGATGTTAGTGGCACTTGTCCACAACATAATACTACTCATGTTATATGACATTCACCGAAGATCACTCTCGGTTGGACTATAGTTTATTTTGAATAAACACAAGTCCGAATACTTTGCAAAAGGTTTCAAAGAATTCAAGAAATGTAAATAGATGAGTAAGATATCTAAAGTATTTACCTCCTTAGATTTGATCCAAGGAAAGGTAACACTTTAGATGAGTTTCCTTGAAAGATATCAAGGAAAATAGCATCATAAGATAATGTATTTCTCCATTAGGAGAAGAACGAACTTGAATAAGATTTAGTTCGTTAAATGTTATCTATTACCCATATATAGGATATATACTTCTAAAACAATATGATTGTCGATGAGAAGATCTGCCAATATTTTCATGACTCCATAAGATGTAGTTGGAAAAGAAAGACAAATCTTAAGCATGTTAAAGATTTGGGGTTGTGTGCTAATAAACAATATTTGTTTGATAACAATCTTGTAGGATATCCTTAAAATAACTTTTGGATATCGCTTCTATAAACCAACTAACAAATGTTGTTTTGTTGGGTAGTTCATTGTAATTCTACAATGTGATTTGCCTAAAAGCAAATGAACGAGAGATAGAACTCAAAGAATGGGTTCTTTGAGAGACAAGATAGTAATCAACAAATATAACAACCTAGTTCCTATACCACAAGCTCCAAGGTAGTCGATAAGAATGAAAATCCTTATGACTACATTGAGTGCATATACGATATATACTCAAGGAAATGGTAAAGTACCATTTGACTCGAAATAATGAAACCTTCATAGCTAATTGGTAGCTTAAGGTAACTACAATCAAAGAGAATGGTTGACTTTGAAGAAACCATCTTTGAGATAGGCTTGGTTTCAATTAATTCGAAGATTGCTAGCTACAACTAAAATGGTGATTCAATGTTTTGACATAATATGGGTTTCCGAAACCATTATTAAGATAGTCTTGATAATATATGTCCAAAACTATAAATCACAAGACATGTAAGTTGTAGAGATCCATCCATCATGGATCTTAGCAAGTTAGTGGGAGCTATTTGCATTTTATGAGGAAAAAGAATCAAATCGTTTGATTTCTCATCAAGATGTAAATGAATCTTTTGTTTACGAGTTTTACAAAAGATTAGTGGGAGTTAATCATGTTCCTAAAATTTAAGTATATATGATATATTAATTTTGGAAATAAAAAGAATACTTCTTCGTTAAAGTTATGACTTTAATACATTATATGAAGATAGAATGTATATGGGAGATATAGTCTAGATACATGGGATGGAAATCTATCATGATATATTTCATGATATAATTGGATTATATCAATCCCTAATAATAGACAATGGATGCTAGGAAGTTTCTCATATGATGATAAACTTCAATAAGAAGGACGATTCTAGTGAGACTAGCAAGTTGCCCTTCTCAAAGGGAACGTACCCTTTGACTCCCATAGAAATAATGCGTAAATTGAATCCTTTATGCATAAGCAGAAAGGTGATTTATGTATTTCATATTGTATGAAAAACATTGATATGAGTTGTACCTAGAACGGTACAAGACGATATCAGTGCAAGCCCAGGATCAGAACCGTGGCAACTGTCAAGTGAGTCCTTAAGTATTTAAGAAATACTTAAGGATAGATTCCTCAAAGAATGAGGAAGAATTAGAGTAACGTAATGGAAGCGTAAATGTATTAGATTATGAATCTGATACATCATTGGATGTTTCTTCATTATGAATGAAGAGATAAACAAATATCTCTTTATTATGACTAAAGAGATATTTGGATGGAAACATTAAAGTAATGACTTTAGTGTGTTCCATTATGAATGCAAGATATATTGCCATATAGAAGTTTACAAAAATGTTGTTTGGATGGGAAAGTTCATTTATGAACTCTCTATTCGATTCCAACCAGAAAGTGTATGACACTAATGGGGCGATAGCTCAAGCCTGGGAATCAAGGTCTCATCAAGATCAGAACACAAATGAGAGACTGAACCACATGATTGAGAATCATGTATAATGGTGACGTCGTTATTCTCAAGGTTGCTTCTGTGGATAACACATATAGATATCCATTGACTAGGCCTACTACTCAGCCATTTATGAAATGACTACAGAAGAGGTATCATCACTGATGACCAATGCTGATTGGCTCTAGTGCAAGTGGGAGATTGTTGGAAATGTGCCCTAAAACCAATCATATGATGATACTTTACGGACATTTCAAATGTTAAACTAATCTAGTTTAACATATAAAGGGCAAAGATTATTGTTTGAGCCGTCTCATATAAATGTTATATGCTTAAACGATAAAGTCCAAGGAATATGTGATTGGGAGAATGCAATCTAATGAAGTTAGATTAATGAGACCATTCTTTCGTAGACACATCCTAAATGTTCCTGATCATAGGATTACTAATTGGGCATTGACAGTCCGTTAAGATCAGTACGTACTGTGTCTTCTCTCAGGGATAGTGACTAGTCTCGAGTCATTGGTGTGTGTGACATCAAGACAAGTACGTAGGTGCTCAATAAGAGAATGAGTTCACTGAACGTGATCAACGAAGAGTTCTTATATTCCATGTCACATGAGAACTCATGGTTGGGATAATGCAAAGTAGTCCTTTGACCTGAGGCATCACAGTTGTCTTGTGGTTAAGTCCTTAATCTTTGATTATGTCTAATTCACCCCCTAGGGGTGTCACGGCATCGTTGGGGTTAAGCCACTTAGCTATGGAGACAAGTAAATGCGCAACAAGGGATCTCTAACCTTCAAACAGTTGAGGGAGAATACTCTATGATATGATTTGGAATCTCTGGCCAGAGTATGAATGAGATTGGGGAATGCGTTCCAAATCACATTCAAGGAAATCATATAAGCAAACGATTCACATTGGATAGTAGACATGAGTAAATAAACTATCATACCAAACAATGTGGTCAAGAGTATTAGATTAGAGAAGGACCGTATTGCATTTGTAATCCCGAACTGAATAGGTTCTCTAACCTCTTCTGATTAGCTTGGGTAACCATGACATGCTGCTAGGCGTCAACCATGGTTTGTGGAAGCCCTATACGTGTATAACCACTAAAGGGAGAATTGAAAATTGTTTCAATTCACAATCGATGTAAAATTGTTTTAATCGCCCACTGCCTCGCTAAAAGGAACCTAATGGATCGCACACCATAAAAGGTGGAGATTGAAGATTAAACGGAAATGAGTAAGAATGATTAAATGGTTTAATCATTTATTTATGGCAAGGATTAATTAATATGTTAATTAATCAAACGAATAAGTTCGTTAAAGACCTCGGGATAGTTTTGGACCTTAAGGCCCAATGGGCTTCGAACGTCAAGCCCATTAACTTAAGTTGTATGACAATTTAATGAATAAAGATTCATTAAAGCCCAAAAGCCCAAAATTCCTTAGGTGGCCGGCCATATGGTGATGAATTAGGGTTTTGGTTGTTTAGGTCACTTAAAGAAGTGACTATATAAAGAACTTTATAGCCAAATATTCATTAAGGTGATTAAGGGTTTATTTTGGGTGAAAATGGGTGAGAATTGTCTCTCCATTTTCTCTCTAAAGAGGCCAACACCTTGGAGGGTACATCTAGCAATCCTACTACTCCAAGGTCACTCATTTCTTCTACAATCAAACCCTGGTGAAGAGACTTAGAGGTTCTCAATTTTGGGAACTTGGAGAACCTATTCTTCCATCCAAATCCATGGATCTAAGAAGCAAGGAATGAAGGCCCTATCTCTTTGGGTGATTAGCCTTTGCTTATGCAAAGAGGAATCTACAAAGGTATTAATTTCAACTCACTTTGTTTTGAGTTGATTATTGGTTCACCAATCTACTAGGCTTTGAATTTCATGGGTAATGTTTTGTTTTTGAATGCATACAAGCATGATTCCGCCTTTAATTTGTTAATTGCATGCTATAGATGTTATTCAAATGAACATGTTTTTCAAAATAATCCCTTCACGTTCTTCGTTCATCGTTCTTCCGAGATCAAGCCCCGACGGCCCTTGAAGAAAGTGTTCTTCGTTCATCGTTCTTCCAAGATCAAGCCCCAACGGCCCTGTTCGTCGCAGGAATCTCCTGGCGGACGAGCACACAGCTCCCCTGGGAGAATGGCGTCGGTTGAGGGTATCTGTCGTACTTCTGCTTTCTTCTCGGGCTCGCTCGGGCAGCCTTTGTCGGGCAGATCTTGGTCGGGCAAGACACACTTCGGGCAAGGCTCGTCGGGCAGTTCTGAAAGAGAAGGACAAAGTTAATTTGAAAGGGTGCCTTCGTGGAGCCTTAGATGTAGGCCTTAAGGCTCACAATCAAGATTAACTTTGTCGTGCTCAGGCGTGCCACTGCCATCTTCAGTATGGCAGATGTTGAATGGGTGTTAAGCTTTGATTAAATATGTATACGCCCGAGAAACCAAGTTAGATATAACAGGTGCCTTTGTGATGCCTTAGGTATAGGCCTTGAGGCTTCCTGTCAAACTAAACCAGCGCTTGGATGTATCATATTTGGTCTTTTATGGTTGCCCGAGTCTTATCACTATTATACTTTTGATTATTGAATCCAAGAGGTAGGACGAACCCAAATGAGTGCCTTTGTAGGGCCTTAGGTATAGGCCTTGAGGCTTCCCATCAAAGTTAATCCTTATACTCGGACCAACTAGACCACAACATGAAATGAAGCTAAATAGATGCCTTCGTGGGGCCTTAGGTGTAGGCCTTGAGGCTTTCTATCAGAATTCACCCCCTGCTTAAGCCTTTTCTATGAATCAAAATATAATAGCAACAAAACGGAGAAATAGATTGATTACTTGCGCCCCAAGTAACTTCGGACTTCTCGCTTATCAAGGATTGTCGTGGATGGGTTGAGTCCACATAGAGTTCTTTTTTTATGCCTTGAGGCCAAGGACTTTTAAACTGATCTTTAAATTACATGCCCGCCGGGCTTGAGACTTAGATCTGATTTGAACTCTGACACGATTCAGATCGGATCCAAGTGCTGAAGACTCATTTTCATTATGACTTTGCTAGAAATAACTTGTATATAACTGGGAATATATAACATGTTATTCTGCTTTTAAAAGAAAGAAAAGACAAAGACAGAGCAAAGATAGTCGGGTAAGTTTGAACCTTATCGGCCAAGGCTGAACTTCTTACAAAATCTATCTTTGTGGCTCTGTCAGAGGTCTGAAAGCTTTTAGAGGGGTTGACGGGGGAGAAGAGGATACAAAATGAATCGATACCACCATGAACAAGGTAGCAGAGCTATTACAGGGGTTTGGGAAGGTTTATCCCGAATGGGATGAAGGCTTGTGCTGACTACAGCTTCGTTGAAGGCAAATCTGGCTTGAGCAGAGTTTTGGCTTTTGTTTGTTTGTTTGAGTGTCCTTAATTCTGTCTTCTCTTCCTCCTTTTATAGACGACTTCAGCTTGGGTTCCTGTAGCAATAGAGGTTGCCCGAATGCGGTTTGGTGATGACTCACTAGCTTTTTTACATGAATGCCACCAATAAAGTACTTTATTGGGCTGTGCAGTGACTGAATAACCTACCCCCTGTGGTCTTTGAGCAGGTAAGCAGGTGGCCTTTGTAACTTGTGCCCAACCGAAAGCCTCTTTCCTGCCTCCTAAGTTTTCCTCTGGGCATTGGGTTTGGGCCGGCCTTCTCTCTGGCCCAAAGTTCAGATTTTATCCCAAACAGGCCCTTTGGATCAACAATCATCCACCAATTCAAGATCAAGCCCCGACGGCCCTTGAAGAAAGTGTTCTTCGTTCTTCGTTCATCGTTCTTCCAAGATCAAGCCCCGACGGCCCTTGGATCAACCATCCACCAATTCAAGATCAAGCCCCGACGGCCCTTGAAGAAAGCACCATCGTTCATCATCCGTTCATCCAAGATCAAGCACCAACGGCCCTTTGGATCAACAACGTCGAAAAATCCACACATCCAACCGTTCTTCAAGATCAAGCCCAAAAGCCCTTGAAGATTCGTTCATCACTGTTCTTCAAGATCAAGCCCAAAAGCCCTTGGAGATCCGTTCATCACTGTTCTTCAAAGATCAAGCCCAAAAGCCCCTTTGAAGATCCGCTTAAATCCACCTTCAAGATCAAGTCCACGACCCTTGAAGAACGTTCATCCTTAGATCAAGCCCAACGGCCCTTTGGATCAATCACACATCCACAAATACACACCTTACGGAGATCGAATCAGAGGATCAAATTTGAGAGAGATTGTAACCCAAAATCATCAAACACAAATATTTTGTTTGTGCACGTTGTTCTTGTCTCTTTCGTTTCAGGAATTTTCCGTGTTCACAAATTGGCACGCCCGGTGGGACCATCTCTGCCTCTCATCTCTTTCTCCGTTCAAGAAATTCAAGCGCACTTCCGAAATTAATGGCATCAAGGAAGGCTCAAACTGTTCCCGCAACCGGCGCAAAGAACAAAAGCGTCCTCGTCGCAACTGGTGTCACTTTGGGCATCACGACTCGAAGCATGGCAAGAGCTATTTCTGCCACCTCTTTCACCTCTGCATCAACTCTGCCAAGGGAACAAAAGCACCTAAGGCACGAGCCTTTGATCACCTTAGCCTCACTAAGGGCACCAAGGGGGGAAAGCCCAAGGAAATACCCCAAATCCATGCTCTCCGATGCCGATTCAAGCGACAGTTCAGCCATGCAAGTCATGACCATTGGAGCAACTTCAATCGATGAGCAGCTGGCTCAAATGAATGAAGCAATCGCAAGGCTAACCCGAACTGTGGAAGAAAAAGACTTGCAAATTGTAGCACTAGTCAACCGACTGGAGGCGCAGGACGGCGATAAACCCGACCCAGAGGATGATCCACTAAAGGGAGGAGCTGGCGGAGACGAAGAACCCCCGGTGAAGAAAATCGATGGGAAACCGGAGCCAGACCAAGCAGCGGCACTCATGGGATCTCTTTCTATCCAGCAGCTGCAGGAGATGATCACCAACACCATCAAGGCACAGTACGAAGGGAGCTCACATACCTCCTTGTTCTACTCGAAGCCATATTCCAAGAAGATTGATGCCCTAAGGATGCCAAGAGGTTATCAACCACCAAAGTTCATGCAGTTTGAGGGAAAAGGAAACCCAAAGTAGCACGTTGCACATTTCGTCGAAACTTGCAACAACGCGGGGACGGAGGGAGACTACCTCGCCAAGCAGTATGTGCGCTCGCTGAAAGGAAATGCCTTTGAGTGGTACACGGACCTAGAGCCTGAGTCTATCAACAGCTGGGAACAATTAGAGTGAGAATTCCTCAACCGCTTCTACAGCACCCACCGCACTATGAGTATGCTAGAGCTAACGAGCACAAAGTAGTGGAAGGACGAGCCAGTCATTGACTACATCAACAGATGGCGCACTCTAAGCCTCGACTGTAAAGACAGGCTTTCGGAAACCTCTTCAATCGAGATGTGCATCCAAGGCATGCAATGGGGTTTGCAATACATCCTTCAAGGCATTAAACCACGAACCTTCGAGGAATTGGCCACTCGCGCCCATGACATGGAGTTGAGCATCGCCCATCATGAGAAGAAAGAACCGATCGCCGACTACAAGGACGACAAAGTTCTTGGAACAAAGGTGGAAAAGGCTGCATGGAAACCCACCAAGGAAGCGATGACGGTCAACACAGCTCCCGTCAAAATCTCCACACGAGGCAAGGCGATTCAAACTGAAGCTTTTCGTGATCAAGAGATGCGTAGACGCACTTTGAAGGAGCTTGAGGAGAAGACTTATCCATTCCCCGACTCTGATGTGGTTGCCATGCTGGATGACCTGTTGGACAAGAAAGTGATCAGTTTGCCTGAGTGTAGATGGCCGGAAGAGATGAATCGTACCGACAGTCCAAGGTACTGTAAATTCCACCGCTTCATCAGTCATCCGACAGAAAAATGTTTCGTGCTGAAAGATCTCATCATGAAGCTGGCTCAGAAAGGAATCATCGAGCTAGATCTTGACGATGTGGTGAAGTCAAACTATACCACCTTCACTTCTGGCTCTTCCGACTCAAAGTTTTCACCTCAATCGCTGGGGGCATCCTCCAAGACAAGCAAAGTTGAAGGATGGACTCAAGTCACTCCTAGGAAATTGCACAAGAAGCATACGTCTCCTCCACATGTCCGCCAATCGGAAAGGAGGCAAAACAGCTATTGTCAACCTTCAAAGCAACGTGAACGTGTTGAAGATGATGAAATTTCGACACATAGATCGTCCATCCCCATCACGATGCGTGATTTCTTTCCTGAAGACTTCTTCAACTACTCAGTCAAGGCTCCTTGCTATGAAGATTGCAAGGAAAACCTCTCCAAGATCGTTTGACAAATTCACAAAGCTCCTGGTCTGCAAGAGCCTAAACTGCAAGACACAAGGCTCCTCGCCTGCACGAGCCTAAACCGCATGGCACAACGCTCCTTGTCCGCACGAGCCTAAAAGGCGACAACAATTGCTCCTTGCTTGCACGAGTTAAAACTGCATCACAGCATCAAATGCTCCTTTCCTGCATGAGCTAAAACTGCAAACGGCACAAAAAGAAAATACCAAAAAAAAACAAAAATATATCTATGTATTTGAACTACGTTACGACTTGATCTCTTCTTTGGAGGGGTACATAGGCAGCTCGAATATTCAAAATTTGAGTTCAGTCACACCAAAATAAGGAATAAAGATTTAATTAAAAGTTTTGATGCTATTACAATTTCTTTGTACAAAAAAAAAGAAGAAAAAGAAAAAAAAAAAAAGAGAGAGACATGTTTTATGTATTTACAAAAAAAATAAATAAAAATACATATGTTTTATGTATTAAAAAAAAAAAAATATATATATATATATATATATATAAATGGCCATAAGAAGCAACCCCTTTAGCCAAAATTCTACAAGCGGTTCCCAGAGCCCAATCTCTCTGCAAGTTAAAGACCTCTTCAAGGTTTAGGACATGGCCCACACTAGTTTTGACCCAATCAAAGGTCAGAGTGAGGCGAGCAGCTTAAATCCTCCAGAATCCAATGGTGCAGAGCAATAAGAGAAAGAGGCCTTTGATCATTCGCTTTAAAATTGCAAAAAAGCCCAGTTTAACCATAGTCATCATTAGCGTCGACTCTCAAAACCCAAAATCCACTTGGACCAAGCTCTCCATCTTACAAACCTAGCAAGAAGCCCAAATCCAGGCCTTCCTTGTCCACTTCAAGCTCGGGTCCAGTTCAACATAACATCATCATCAACCGTATCAGTCTCTGTAGCTGCAGACTCTCTCAGTGCGGAAAACGATGGCGTTTA
Organism: Malus sylvestris; assembly: GCF_916048215.2. Classification (NCBI taxonomy): domain Eukaryota; kingdom Viridiplantae; phylum Streptophyta; class Magnoliopsida; order Rosales; family Rosaceae; genus Malus; species Malus sylvestris. The sequence continues at coordinate 11,889,270 of NC_062265.1, read as the reverse complement.
GGGTTCGAACTCGAGCTTGCTGTCCCTGGTTCTTCTCTCTCTCCTCCTCGCATTCAGCCATGCCGATCCGGGTTGCCCCAAGACCAGTCCCCTCGTCAACTCTGAATCCGAATTCAAAATGCTCCAGCATCAGCTCCGCGGCTCCATTCAGATAATCGATGATTGCTCCTTCAAGGTCTCCGATTTCGACATGCTCCCTGGCTCCGACGTTCACTGGTGGGGCGCTGCCGCGCCCGATTTCACTAACCTCACCGACCGACTTGTAGAAAAGGGAGACACCCAACTGGCCGCCGTCCTCCGTGAAATCCAACCGCTGCTGGAGGACGCACAGCGGAGACAACTGAAGGATGTCTTCGTCCGTAAGTGGCTGTGCGACTTCACAGACGCCGTCTACGACTTGGAGGAGCTGTTGGACGAGTGGGATACCGCTCTTCTCAAAATCAAGATTCAAAAACTCCAGTTCGGAATCTCTGAGAAGGTACGGTTTTGCATACTCAACTCCTTCCTTTGTTTCTGTCAAGTCCGCCGCGTCGGTCAACGCCGTCAGATCGCCATTGAATTGAATCAACTGAGGGAGAGGTTGAGTGCTGTTGAATCCGAGAGAGGCAAATACGGTTTTAATTCGTTGAATAAGTTGAACAACGTTGGAGAGATTGAACAAATTGAACAACCTGTGAGATTGGGAACTACTTCTTTGATTGAGGAATCTGCCATTTATGGCCGAGACGAAGATAAGAAGGTTTCGATGAGCAGGTTAGTGTCTGAGAGCAGTGAAGACGGTATAAGGCGCAATGTCGATGTCATCCCTGTTGTGGAGATGGGTGGGATGGAAAGACCACTCTTGCTCAATCGGTGTATAACGACGACAGGGTCAGAACCCATTTTGATTTGCGAATTTGGGTGTGCGCTTCCGAACCCCTTTCTCCACCTCAATTTCCACCAGCCCCGTGGTCCCTACTTCCACTCCATCTACTGACTCCGCCAACTCTTCCTCTCCCCAATCTGCGAGCGGACCAAGCAGGTTTTGGCTGATGATGTCGTGACAGATCCCGAAAAGATGGCAGATTGGTGTTTGGCATGGATGGATCTTGGTTTTTTCTTCTGTTTTGTGATAAACCCAGATGGAATGTTTAACAATTCTGGATGGTTAATTGTGTGAAGCACGTCGGCATAGTATGGCAAATAGGGCAGCATCTCCACCGTTAAACATAATCCTTTGCAGCGATTGGCAGTGCAACGGATGCGCAGTGGCGGTGCTCGGTGGCAGTACAACTGGTGTGCAGCGGTTGTGCTCAGTGGTTGGGCTCAGTGGCTGTGCTCTGGGTTCTAGCTGGATTCGACGTCAAGATCACCTCCACCTCCTCCATCTCTTGCCTCGCAGCTACCAACAACTTCAAAGACCGCTGTCAAACGACTAGCCGGCCGAGAAGCTCTTCCTCAAACTCGAGCTCCGCTCCCTGCAAATTCCTCTACCCACCACCCAAATTTATACAAAAAAATATATAATAAAAAAAAAAGGGATGGTGGAGCAAAGTGGTGCTGCCACCACGTGAAAAAAAGAGGTGCATCAGGCACCATGTGCTATAAAAAAAAAAAAAAATTAAATTAAAAAAAAAGGGAAGTGGTGGGTGCATCCAGCACCAAAAGAAACAAAAAAAAAAATAAAAAAATAAATAAATATAATAATAAATAAATTAAAAAAAAAAAATTTTGCATAGAGAGAAATAGAAGGTCCATTTTATTTATTTTTTTGGAAATTTTACATAAATTTGCATTATACATACATTTAAAAAAAAAAAAAAAATCAAATCAAATTTATAAGAGGGGATCTTCAAGGACGATCAGGTGGCGCCTTAGTACTCGGCGGAACCCCAGGAGAAGGAGACACTGAAGGTTGATCATTTGAGGCTTCATTACGCGGTACAGCCCCAGAAGAAGAAGGCAAATGCTGCTGGAACAAACCCACAAACCTCTGATGATCAAGTAAAATCTGACCATCAGATTCCTGCATCTGGTCAATCTTCCTCTTCATGTTTGTCGCATAGCTATGTGCGACTTATGCAACTGTTTATTCTCCTGCTTGAGCCCTGTAATCTCCTGTTTGAGACTCATCACTTCAGCCGCCAATGATTCAACTTGACGGGTTCGAGCAAATAGGCGTTGGGCCATATTAGACACAGAACCTGCAGACTGCACACTGAGAGCCAGAGAATCCTTAACAGCCAACTCATCAGACCGTTTGGAAAGTAGTCTGTTATCTCTGGGAGTGACAAGGTTCCGGGCCACCACCGCAGCGGTCATATCATTCTTCACCACCGAATCCCCAACGGTAAGAGGACCAGTAGGGGATATGAAGGATGGACGCCATATGTTGTCTGGAGAAGGCGGGACTGCCTCTTCACCAAGGTTCAAATCAAAACGACGGTCGGAGGGCCCAGACATTTTCAAAGGTGTTGAAGAAAGAAGAGGTCGGACAAATTAAGATCTTAGAAGTGCAAGAGGGGAGTTTCTACAAGCGAAAATTCAAGTGTTCTTTGAAACGAATTGCGTGCCTCTATAAAAAAAATCAGCACTCGACGGGATTTTAGAGATCAAAGAGGTGAGCTCAGAGTTCGAAAATGCCGATTCAAAAATCGAAGAGGCAAGCTCAGAAATCGGAGAAGCATCTTGCTTTTCCAGACGCCTTAGCACCCGTCACACGCAAACTCAACTTTGCGGAAATCACGGGCAATTTGTTAAAGCGCCAATCCCAGGTATAGAAGAGGCGTCAGTCTTTTTCAGCCTCGTTAGCACCCGTCACGCGCAAACTCAGCTTTGCGAAAATCACGGGCAATTTGTCAAAGCGCCGATCCCAGATATCGAAGAGGCGCCAGTCTTTTTCAGCCTCGTCAACATCTATCACATGCACACTTAGCTTGACGAAAATTACGGACAATTTGTCGAAGATTTCTGATAAAGAAGAAAACACGTGAAGCCATACTGATCAATCACGCATTGGTTGCGGACACGAGTAAAAGAATAGTACCTCTACAGGTACTAAAGAATTTCCTATAACTGTCCACCTTCACCCTTCATAGCAAGGCAGACATACAGAACCTTTCTTCATCTCCGAGAATGCCTTCCCAACGAAGCCTCTCAGGTCACTCAGTGTTCTTTATTCCTTGGGGTACCTCTGCAAGCCAACGACTCCAAAGCAAAAGTATCTCATATCACCAGGGTAGAAAGCAAGAGTATCTCATATCATGCGTTCTCCCTGTCCTTTCCTTTGTCCTTGTTCTTACCTACAAAGACAAGGATAAAGAAAACAATATGCCGGAACTTCCACTCAAACTCGGGTAAGGAACCGACTGCTTGGAACCCTTCCCTGATTGCCTACCTAGCACTGCTCTCGAATACTCGTCTCCCACTGCTGCTGTACTTCCAAAGAAGCTGCCACATCTGCCTGAAGAACAGATAAAGGCAAGTGAAAATGATACCTTGCAGCATGTGGAGACAACGTGCAGAAGAAACAAGCAGAGAAGAATGCGGTCTGCACAGTCAACTCAGCAGAAGGAGTCCGAACTGAGGAACTCGAGAAGCTGCCACATCTGCCTAAAGAAACAAGCAGAGAAGAATGCAGCATGCACAGTCAACTCAGCAGAAGGAGTCTGAGATGAAGAACTCGAGAAGATGCCGCGTCTGCCTGAGGAACAGTTAAAGGAAATGAAAATGATACCTTAAAGCATGTGGAGACAAGTGCAACAAAGCACGTGCTGAGTCATTCGCTACTTCTTCAAAATCAAAAGTATCTCATATCATCAGGGTTGCAATCACTCTGGATGGTGAACTCGTTTTGACCCTCAAATTCTTGGGTCGACTTACTAGGCGTTGTGGGCTGCACGTGCCGATTCACCACCCTTGAATCAAATCCTTAAAGATCAAGTCACCAACTGGAAGAAGAGCCCATCAATCTTGAAGATCATACCGTTGACCAAACTGCTCAGGTGTGAATTAGAAAGATTGAACAAAGCAACAAGTCGTCACCTTCACCTCGTGCCTGCTTGCCATATGTTCGAGTCAACCTTCAAGAATCAAGCCTCAACGGCCCTTGAAGAAGCTTCCAGCCAAATTCAAAATCAAGCCTCGACGGCCCTGGAAGAAATCACAAGTCCGATTCAAGATCAAGTGTCTACCACTCTTGAATCAAAACCTAGTTCAAGAATAAGTTGTGAAAAATCAACAATTGGAGGAATCCAGAAAATCCTCCAACCCAGTTCAAGATCAAAGCTGTGGAAAGTCAACAAAGTGCAAAAGAACAAAAACGTGCCGATTCATCCACTACCAAAGCCAAAGAACATCTACCACATGAAGCTCCTTGTGGTCCAAATTTCAACCTTCAAGATCAAGCCTCGGCGACCCTTGAAGAAATTTCAAACAAAAGTTCAAGAACAAGCCTCAACGGCCCTTGAAGAAATCTCAAGCCCAATTCAAGATTAAGCCTCAACGGCCCTTGAAGAAATTTCCAGCCCAATTCAAGATCAAGCCTCGACGGCCCTTGGATCAACGTCTACAGTAAGGGACTTCAAAACGCATCTCCTACACGCGACAAGCACATGTACACGACGCGCCTTGAAGTGGGGGCATTTGTAGACATCGAAATTTCGGTAAATAAATGTTGACCGATAAATCAAAGTGTCAACGCTCATGTATTACATAAATTTTACACGTAGTGTGCGACTCAATGAAAATTGAAATGAGTTGGAAAAGTCATCAAATAGGACACGTGTCAACACCTGGCAGAAACGACTTATTTCATCTGGGATATTATATTCAAAATTAGGCCTTGGAAAATTCTATAAATACAAGCCCATTTCATTCATTTAGGGGGAACCAATTCATATTACACCTTGAAGCTCCGAAGCTCTGAAACTCCGAAGCTCTCAAGCATCTAGGTTCCCGAAGAATCAAGAAAGCCTTCTTCGTTCTTCGTTCATCGTTCTTCCGAGATCAAGCCCCGACGGCCCTTGAAGAAAGTGTTCTTCGTTCATCGTTCTTCCAAGATCAAGCCCCAACGGCCCTTTGGATCAACAATCATCCACCAATTCAAGATCAAGCCCCGACGGCCCTTGAAGAAAGTGTTCTTCGTTCTTCGTTCATCGTTCTTCCAAGATCAAGCCCCGACGGCCCTTGGATCAACCATCCACCAATTCAAGATCAAGCCCCGACGGCCCTTGAAGAAAGCACCATCGTTCATCATCCGTTCATCCAAGATCAAGCCCCAACGGCCCTTTGGATCAACAACGTCGACAAATCCACACATCCAACCGTTCTTCAAGATCAAGCCCAAAAGCCCTTGAAGATTCGTTCATCACTGTTCTTCAAGATCAAGCCCAAAAGCCCTTGGAGATCCGTTCATCACTGTTCTTCAAAGATCAAGCCCAAAAGCCCCTTTGAAGATCCGCTCAAATCCACCTTCAAGATCAAGTCCACGGCCCTTGAAGAACGTTCATCCTTAGATCAAGCCCAACGGCCCTTTGGATCAATCACACATCCACAAATACACACCTTACGGAGATCGAATCAGAGGATCAAATTTGAGAGAGATTGTAACCCAAAACTATCAAATACAAATATTTGTTTGTGCACGTCGTTTCTTGTCTCTTTCGTTTCAGGAATTTTCCGTGTTCACAATATTAATTGTAACATTTTTAACACTAAAGGAATATATTTAAAAACAAAAATATTTTATTATTCAAATAATTAATGATGTTATTAATTGTAACATCGCACATCGTCCGGGGGAGTGATCCTTAAATGTATATTCCTATCTCTACCTAGCACAAGGCCTTTTGGGAGCTCACTGGCTTCGGGTTCCATAGGAACTCTGAAGTTAAGCGAGAAGGAGGCCAGAGCACTCACAGGATAGGTGATCCACCGGGAAGTTGCTTGTGAGTTCCCAAAAAACAAAACCGTGAGGGAATGGTACACCCAAAATGAACATATCATGCTACGATGGTAGAGCAGGCCCGAGAAGTGGTCCGCCCCAGGTCGGGATGTGACAGAATGGTATCAGAGCCAATCCCTGGCCGGAAGTGAAGGAAGTTTTGTTAAAAACATGTTCATTTAAGCAACATCTATAGCATGCAATTAACAATTAAAAGGCGGAATCATGCTTGTATGCACTTAAAAACAAAACATTAACCATGAAATTCAAAGCCTAGTAGATTGGTGAACCTTGACTCAACTTAAAACAACATTTGTTAGTTGAGAAATTATACCTTTGTAGATTCCTCTTTGCATAAGCAAAGGCTAATCACCCAAAGAGAGGGCCTTCATTCCTTGCATCTTAGATCTATGGATTTGGATGGATGAAATGGTTCTCCAAGTTCCCAAAATTGAGAACCTCTAAGTCTCTTCACCAAGGTTAGATTGGAGAAGAAATGAGTGACCTTGGAGTTGTAGGATTGCTAGCTAAACCCTCCAAGGAGGCCGGCCACTTTAGAGAGAAAGGAGAGTTTATGTTCTCATCCTTTCCTCAAAAGTAAAACCCTAACTGAATTTTGGCTATAAAGTCATATTTATACCTTTATTCATTGGAGTGGCAAACTTGTAATTAAGTCCAAAACCCACTCCTTTAACAAAATGGCCGGCCATAGGGTTTTATTGGGCTTTTAAGGCCTTTTTGAATTATTTGTCATTAAGTTGTCATACAACTTAAGTCAATGGGCTTGACGTTCGAAGCCCATTGGGCCTTGAGGCCCAAAACTAACCCGTGGTCTTTTAACGAACTTTATTCGTTTGATTAATTAACATATTAATTAATCCTTGCCATAAATAATTAAACCATTTAATTATTCTTACTCATCTCCATTGTTTCTTCAATCTCTACCTTACACGGTATACGATCCATTAGGTTCCTTTTAGCGAGGCAGTGGGCGATTAAAACTCTTTCAAATCGATTGTGAATTGAAACTTACTTTCAATTCTCCCTTTAGTGTTTATACACGTTTAGGGCTTCCACAAACCATGAGTGACACCTAGCAGTATGTCATGGTTACCCAAGCTAATCAGAAGAGGTGGAGAACCTATTCAGTTTAGGATTACAATGCAATACGGTCTTTCTCTAATACAATACTCTTGATCACATTGTTTGGTTTGATAGTTTATTCATGTCTACTATCCAATGTGATTCATTTACTTATATGATTACTTTGAATGTGATTTGGAACGACTTCCTAAATCTCATTCATACTCTGGCTAGAGATTTTTAATCATATCATAGAGTATTCTCCCTCAAACGGTTTGAAGGTTAGAGATCCCTTGTTGCGCATTCACTCGCCTCCATGGCTAAGTGGCTTAACCCCAACTATGCCGTGGACACCCTCGAATGGAGTGACTTTGACATAATCAAAGATCAAGGACTTAACCACAAGACAACTATGATGCCTCAGGTCAAAGGACTACTTTGCATTATCCCAACCATGAGTTCTCATGTGACATGAGTATGAGAACTCTTCATTGATCATGTTCAGTGAACTCATTCCTTATTGAGCACCTACGTACTTGTCTTGGTGTCAGTCACACCAATGACTCGAGACCAGTCACTCTCACTAAGAGAAGACATAGCATATACTGATCTTAACGGACTGTCAATGCCCAATTGGCAATCCTATGATCAGGAACGTTTAGGATATGTATACGAAAGAGAATGGTCTCATGAATCTAACTTCTTTAAATTACATTCTCCTAATTACATATTCCTTGGACTTATCGTTTAAGCATATAACATTTATATGAGACGACTTAAAACAATAATCTTTGCCCTTGATATTAAACTAGATTAGTTTAACATGTGAAATGTCCGTAAAGTATCATCATATGATTGGTTTTAGGGCACATTTCCAACAGGAAGTGTACCGACGAGGACATCGGGCCCCTAAGGGGGGTGGATTGTAACATCCCACATCGCCCAGGGGAGTGATCCTTAAATGTATATTCCTATCCCTACCTAGCACGAGGCCTCGAACTCACTGGCTTCAGGTTCCGTAGGAACTCCGAAGTTAAGCTAGAAGGAGACCATAGCACTCCCAGGATAGGTGACCCACTGCTCGTGAGTTCCCAAAAACAAAACCGTGAGGGAATGGTAAGCCCAAAGCGGACAATATCGTGCTACGATATTGGAACAGGCTCGGGATATGGTTTTTATTGTAACATCCCACATCGCCTAGGGGAGTGATCCTTAAATGTATATTCTCATCCCTACCTAGCACGAGGTCTTTTGGGAGCTCACTGGCTTTGGGTTCCGTTGGAACTCTGAAGTTAAGCGAGAAAGAGGCCAGAGCACTCCCAGGATTGGTGACGCACTGGGAAGTTGCTCGTGAGTTCCCAAAAAAAAAACCGTGAGGGAATGGTAAGCCCAAAGAGGACAATATCGTGCTACGGTGGTGGAACGAGCCTGGGATGTGGTGGACCTGGGTCGGGATGTGGCATTAATACCCAAGGACCTTGATCAAAAATTAAAAATGAATAGGATTTTAATCAATGGAGTAACAAAAAAAAAAGGATGTGAACCTAATTTCTCCATATAAAAGTTTGAGATCCTTATCTTGTTCTAAGTATGTACTTGAAAGTTGCAACATTTCTGATCTCTCATTGCATTTGTGCTTGAAATAGTATGACAAAGTACCAACTAAGCTGTTAAACTATTAAAATGGAGTTCTAGACTCGACTAATCAACCAAGTTATCGATCTAAGAAGATGGGGAATCCAATTTATGGCATTGCTGTAACTCTTCAGTTTGGTCATTGATAATGAAAATCGATAGAAGTAGTTCCTGAGTTTGTGTACAGTAAATCATTTTAGTCATTTGGTGAAAAATATGTTAATATCCTCGTTAAATTGTCACGTGAAAGACCAAGTAATCACTTTTAATGGTATTTTTGTCAAACTAGCTCATCATCTTAATGAGGATATTGACAGTTTTTCACGGAATGACCAAATGATTTACAATTGACAAACTCATGGACCATTCTTATTGATTTTCATTACCAAAGTGAGAAGTTATGTTAACCTCAAAGACCATTTGGCTAAAAAGCCTCCAATTTATTGGTTCTAAGTTCACGAGAGCAATCATGACCAAAAAATAGTTGGGCAATTAACAAGAATGATTCATCTTTAAGTTTGGTTGCAAAATGATTTTTTTTTAGTAACGACAACATATTGATCATATATTGATAACTGAACGATAACATAGCAACAACATAACGATGATACAATAAAAACATAATAAACACTGATTATTTATGCAACCAAATATAAAAAACTGAGCATTCTTGCTGATCGTCCAAAATAGTTCACGAGGACAACTTGTACGAAACGATTTTACCGCTAGGTGCAGTTTCTGTTTAGTAATAAGAAGACTTTACATTACTTGCTGGAATGAGTCCGTTTCATATGAGTTCCACTTGATGGTCAGACATGGTGGGGTGGGGGTAGTGGCGGATCCACAGTGGGGTCAATGGGATCGCACGACCTCTTGGAAGCCATGGAAGCAACCTTAGAGACCCCTTAAAGCTGCTGGTGCGACCCCTTGGCTACACACCAAGTGTTCGACGAAAGGTCCTCGGTCGGCTGGGCTGGTTGTATGAAGAAGACGAAGGCTCTCTCGCGCCTGTTTGTTTTTCAAAAATACCTGGGCAAAACGACGTCGTTTTGGCCCAGGAAATTTTTTTAAATGACCTGGCCAAAATGACGTCGTTTTGGGCCAGGTTTAAACAAAAAAAAAATGCCCAGCGTGTCTTGGGCAAGTCTGAACAAAAACAAAAATACCAAGCGTGTCCTTTCAGCCTTATTTTGCACAGAGCCGAAGCCCCCGAATCGAAAACCCCCAAATTTCTTTTGTTTTCTCCTCCTCCAACCCTAAGTTCCAAACTCAATCCCCCCCAAACCCTCAACTCCATCTCCTCCCTTGCTGCCGCCATTAAGGTGCCTTTGTGCTGCCGTCGTCGTCACTGTGGTGGTGGTGCCACCAGCTTTGCTCTTTGTATTTGCTCATTGTTATTGTGAAATTTCACAATTCAAGTAAGTTCTAAACCCTATGTATGATATATTTAATTTAATTGAAACCTAATTCATATTTATTTTGATTATATTGGTGGTTTGTTTATATTGTGAGTATTTATTTGGAATATTTTGTATATGTAGAATATATTTAATTTAATTGAAAATCAATTCATATTTATTTTGATTATATTGATGGTTTGTTTATATTGTGAGTTTTTATTTTCATTATTTTGTATATGTAGAATGCAAGATGAGATATTTAATTTAATTGAAATCCAATTCATACTTATTTTGATTATGTTGATGGTTTGTTTATATTGTGAGTATTTATTTTGAATATTTTGTATATGTAGAATATATTTAATTTAATTGAAATTCAATTCATATTTATTTTGATTATATTGATGGTTTGTTTATATTGTGAGTTTTTATTTTCATTATTTTGTATATGTAGAATGCAAGATGAGATATTTAATTTAATTGAAATCCAATTCATATTTATTTTGATTATGTTGATGGTTTGTTTTTATTGTGAGTATTTATTTTGAATATTTTGTATATGTACAATTATTATGGAACAATTTTTTATGAGAAAGTCATCATCGGGTTCGGGTAGTTCGAATAATGTTGATAGTCCAAATACTGTTGGTAGTTCAAGAACTCCAAGTTCAAGACAAAGTCAGTTAGATGGTGTTTTGGGTAATCTTGAAGCGGATCATGGATTGAGAACTCGAATAATAGATTATGATGCTAATATGAGAGATGAGGTCCGACGATCATATCTACAAAAAGGACCTTGTCAACCTAGAGGTCATAATTTCCCAATAACTAATATGTTGGGAATTAATCGACGCTTCATTCCCCAATGGTTTGATGAGTTTGATTGGTTGGAGTATAGTATATCTAAAGATGCGGCATTTTGTCTCTATTGCTATCTCTTTAAAACCAATTTTGCACAAGTGAGTAGTGAAGCTTTCACTGGAGATGGATTTAAGACTTGGAAGAAAGGGAGAGAAAGATTTAAGATGCATGTTGGACCGGTTGGGAGTGTTCATAATAAGGCTAGAGAAGCTGCTACAAATTTGATGAATCAAGCTACACATATTGAAACGACAGTGAGCAAACACTTCGACCAAGCTCGTAAGGCTTATCGCACATGCTTGAATGCATCAATTGTTGGAAATATGCCCTAAAACCAATCATGTGATGATACTTTACGGACATTTCACATGTTAAACTAATCTAGTTTAATATAAAGGGCAAAGATTATTGTTTGAGCCGTCTCATATAAATGTTATATGCTTAAAACGATAAAGTCCAAAGAATATGTGATTGGAAGAATGTAATCTAATGAAGTTAGATTCATGAGACCATTCTTTCGTAGACACATCCTAAATGTTCCTGATCATAGGATTGCCAATTGGGCATTGACAGTCCGTCAAGATCGGTACGTGCTATGTCTTCTCTCAGGGAGAGTGACTAGTCTCGAGTCATTGGTGTGTGTGACATCAAGACAAGTACGTAGGTGCTCAGTAGAGAATGAGTTCACTGAACGTGATCAACGAAGAGTTCTCATACTCATGTCACATGAGAACTCATGTTTGGGATAATGCAAATTAGTCCTTTAACCTGAGGCATCACAGTTGTCTTGTGGTTAAGTCCTTGATCTTTGATTATGTCAAAGTCACCCCATCGGGGTGTCCACGGCATCGTTGGGGTTAAGCCACTTAGTCATGGAGGCAAGTGAATGCGCAACAAGGGATCTCTAACCTTCAAACCGTTTGAGGGAGAATACTCTATGATATGATTTAGAATCTCTGGTCAGAGTATGAATGAGATTTAGAAAAGTCGTTCTAAATCACATTCAAGGAAATCATATAAGCACACGAATCACATTGGATAGTAGACATGAATAAATAAATTATCAAACCAAACAATGTGGTCAGGAGTATTAGATTAGAGAAAGACCGTATTGCATTTGTAATCCCAAACTGAATAGGTTTTCTCTACCTCTTCTGATTAGCTTGGGTAACCATGATATGCTGCAAGGTGTCACTCATGGTTTGTGGAAGCCCTAAACGTGTGTAATCACTAAAGGGAGAATTGAAAGTAAGTTTCAATTCACAATCGATGTAAAATGGTTTTAATCGCCCACTGCCTCGCTAAAAGGAACCTAATGGATCACACACCGTGTAAGGTGGAGATTGAAGAAACAATGGAGATGAGTAAGAATGATTAAATGGTTTAATCATTTATTTATGGCAAGGATTAATTAATATGTTAATTAATCAAACGAATAAGTTCGTTAAAGACCTCAGGATAGGTTTTGGACCTTAAGGCCCAATGGGCTTCGAACGTCAAGCCCATTGACTTAAGTTGTATGACAACTTAATGAATAATGATTCACTAAGACCCAAAAGCCCAAACAACACCCCATGGCCGGCCATTTAGAGGAAGGGTAGTGAACTTGCTTTAATTACAAGTTTGCCACTCAAATGAATAAAGGTATAAATATGACTTTATAGCCAAAATTCATTAAGGGTTTGTTTTGGAGAAAATTGGTGAGAACTTGTCTCTCCATTTCTCTCTAAAGAGGCCGGCCACTTGGGGGGTGCATCTTGCAATCCCACTACTCCAAGGTCACTCATTTCTTCCCCAATCTCTCCTTGGTGAAGAGACTTAGAGGTTCTCAAATTTGGGAACTTGGAGAAACCTATTCTTCCATCCAAATCCATAGATTTAAGATGCAAGGAATGAAGGCCCTCTCTTTGGGTGATTAGCCTTTGCTTATGCAAAGAGGAATCTACAAAGGTATAAATTTCAACTCACTTTGTTTTGAGTTGAGTTTTGGTTCACCAATCTACTAGGCTTTGAATTTCTTGGTTAATGTTTTGTTTTTAAGTGCATGCAAGCATGATTTCGCCTTTAATTGTTAATTGCATGCTTATAGATGTTGCTTAAATGAACATGTTTTCACAAAATAATCCTTCAAGTGGTATCAGAGCCTAGGTCTAGTAGTTGGTGAATCCTTTTGTGTTTTGTAGTTCATAGTTTGTGATTTAAAAGTTGTAATTGTTACAAGCTTTATTCTTGTTTCTTTGAATGTAAATTTTGTTAGAAAATTTGCCATCTCAAATGTTGTAGATGTAGTTCATATGAGCATGAACATTGGAGCTAAAATTTGGTGCCATGACTTTGGGGATTTTCGGCCAAATCCAAAGGGTGGATTTTTGGGTTCTTGTTTGACTTGTTAAAAGTGTTTTCAAGTGACTTTTGGAACCCCTATGTACCCTAGTTTGGTTAGATGTTATTTCCCTAAAGTTTGAATGGTTTTGGAATGTTTTTGGGTGAAAAATGTTCATGGAAAATTTTGAGTTTTTTCATGAGTGTTCTTCATTGTTCTTGACTTTTTTGCCAAGAACAAAAAGGTTTGTGTTTTGATTCAAAGTTTTGATTTATTTCATAAAGTTTATGTTTTATGTTTTTCAAATGATTTATTGCATAAGATATTTATTTGATGGTGATGGAAATGGTGATGGGTGTGTAAGGATTAATTCCCTTTCACACACACCACTTGCACCACTTGTTGCTTTATGTCTAAAACTCACAAATCAACACACACATCACTCTATCCTCTTCCAAAACCGGCCACCCCCTAGTGGGGGTACTTTTGGGGCCTTTTATGCAATTACATAAAGTTTTGATACTTTTGTGTATTTGCACTTTGGCCCAAAAGTTTACGTTTTTACGTTTAGGTCCAAAAACGCTGAAGGACAAATTGTTTTGCTCCTTTAATGAAGTTTTTGCATTGATTAAATTTTGGGTTCTAGTGTAATTACATGAAGTAGTGGACTTTTGTGTCTTTACAAAGTGACCCCAAAAGTTTTGCAATATAGCCCAAAAGTTGAGGTTAATTGCATTATGGCCCAAATTAGGTAGAGAACAAAATTGTTTTGTCTCTTTAAATGACAATTGGATTTTCATTTTGTTTAGCTCCATTTAAATCAATTTTATGGATACAAAAACCAAATGAAAATGTTGCATTCAATTTAATTAGTTAAAGTGTTAATTAATTAAAGGGTGATTATGAACCTAAGCCTAATATAATTGAGCTATGTGAAAGGCCGTTTCAAATTTGTTTGAACCATGGGAATGTGTAGATTAGATTTTGGTTGTAATTTGATTTGATCAAATGTTGTAAAAGGGCTTAAGCTCTTCTTTACTTTAAGGTAATTTATTTTATGCAAATGTTGTAATGAGCATAAGCTCACCTTTACTTTGAAGTACTTCTTTCTTGCTTTATATGATATGCATGAAAATGAAGTAGTTGGGTCCAACGCCCCTAAGACAACACGCCTTAATGTGATTAAACGAGTAACTAAAATCAATCACCATTCCTAGACCGAGATTCAACACAAGGCTCGTGTTGAATCTAAACAAAGGTTCATAGTCATCCTAAGGCCCTAAGGCAACTATATAGTCCATCAAATGAATGCAAAGGTTATGTTAGTAGTATCATATACTCTTGCTTTAAAAACCGTTTTATAAGCATAGTGGGAGTATAATATACAACTAAAAACAATCATATGGACCAATAGTTGTAATAGGACCAAAATAGTTTTAATAGAGATTAAAATGTATGTTTATATGTGATGAGACCTAAAACCCTCAACCAAACCCTTATTAAGTTGATAAGCGGAGAGTGCTTTGAACACTCTTTCGTGGCCTTCCACCGTGGTAGGCTCCAATCGTTTGTGACTCGTACACTGGCTTCACCCTATAATGGGGGAGTACAAAGTGCGTGCTTACACTCAGGAGGAGTTCTATATACATACATGATGAAGTGAGGTAGGCAATGAGTTTAGCCAACATGATATAATTCTGAGGCTATGCTTGAACCCCTACACGAACTAGGCATGGTGGGAATGACTTAACTAAGTGCAATGACGCCAACATGATATAATTCTGAGGCAATCATTCTCTAGAGGCCAAATAAGATGGGTACTTGCATTAGATGCAAATGAGTAAGCGTACTCTCTCATTATTATTAACGCTAGCCAACATGATATAATTCTGAGGTGGGCTTGGTAATAGTGAGCCTCCCATAACCTACTAAGAGTTTCCTCCAAAACTCTCGAATTCCAATGAGGGATATGGAATTTGCCAAAAATAGTGGGTGGTGCCATTTGATTTAAAGACCCGAATCAAATGGCTTAAAATCAATCAATTTATATTCGTTATGTATTTGTTTACCAATATATTTGCAAACGCTATCCAACACTTGACAAATAAAAGCCGAAAGCTTTAGTTTCCGTACTTGGTACTACAAAACCATAGATTGTCTTTAATGGCTTGTAAATGTACCTAAGTAGTCTCTTCCTCACAATCTTCCTATTGATGATGTATCATTAGAAGAATATGGTAGAAAAGGTCTATCATAAAGAGGACAACACTTTTAATGTCATAATTCTTCACTTACAAATCGTTGTATGAAGAAATAGGAGTTGCTTTGAACAACTCTTAGTCAATGCAAACACTTAGTGCTTGTTTCTTTGTTACATGAACAAGGAACTTGAGAAGAAAGCACAAAGGCATGGACACTTAATGTGCCATGATTCTTCACTTACAAATTGTTGTATGAAGAAATGAGAGTTGCTTTGAACAACTCTTGAAAGTTTGTAATTATGTTTAGAACATAATGGTTGGTTGACAAAAATAGTGCATCAACATGGACTTATGATGATTTTGAATCATTGAATGTTGAAGTGTTAGAACACTTCTAGAGACGGGAACTAGGCAAGGACTTCACCTATGTGTCCCTATCCTAATCGTTCACTAAGTTTATTGTAAACTATGTAGTGTACAATAAACACATGCTCTCCAAAATGTTTGATGTGTATAACACAATTGAAATAAGTTTCAAGAGAGATAGTGGGAGTTTAGGGACCTTGACTATGGTAGTCAAAGGAGAAGTCAAATGAAGAAAGCGAAATAAGTCCAAGGGAACAAACTTTCTTTATGAAAGGATGGACATTGGAAGGGGTATTTGCAAGAAATGTCTTGCAAGTGTCAAGAACACACCTTTCGAAGGTGTTGTAAATTGTTCTTGAATAGTTCAAAACAGTTGGTTCTTCTACTTGAATGTTTGATTCCGTATTAGTAACTATGTTTTACAATCGTTGTAAAAGTGTGGCTAATAAGAAGTAGAAGATTAATGAGAGAAGAGAAAGTACTTCACATTCGGAAAGTGAATAAAATATAGATTTCTGCGAAAGCAGATGGTACTTACTTCCTCATATAAACTACCAAAGAAATTGGAAAAACCAAAGATTGTCTTTACATTCCAATTTTAAGGAATTTAATTCCGTCACTATAGTAGAGATGGATGAATGTTTTGTTTGACAAAACATTGTTCTTTATTAATCATTGGTTGGATTATAGTAATCTAATTGATTGTCTCTATAGTAGAGATGATATGGTAGTGTTAACTGTTTAGAATACAACGATGCTTAAAACCCAAAAGGTTGCAAGGTAGTGACTAATCCCAACTAAAATTGTGATACCTCTAAAAACATAAATTACGAGTTGGTCATAGATGGACACTTTGGATCGTTAGATCCGGATCCAATACCTTCTTATTAAAATTGTATGGAGGCGAAATGTTCGAATCTTTATTCTTTTGGAAAGAAGAAAGAATCACAAAGTTGTTGAGACTAATTCACTTAGATGTTAGTGGCACTTGTCCACAACATAATACTACTCATGTTGGATGACATTCACCGAAGATCACTCTCGGTTGGACTATAGTTTATTTTGAATAAACACAAGTCCGAATACTTTGCAAAATGTTTCAAAGAATTCAAGAAATGTAAGTTGATGAGTAAGACATCTAAAGTATTTACATCCTTAGATTTGATCCAAGGAATGGTAACACTTTAGAATAGTTTTCTTGAAAGATATCAAGGAAAGAAGCATCATAAGATAATAGATTTCTCCATTAGGAGAAGAACGAACTTGAATAAGATTTAGTTCGTTGGATATTATAAATTACCCATATATAGGATATATATGCTTCTAAGACAATATGATTGTCAATTAGAAGATCTTCCAAATTTTTCATGACTCCATAAGATGTAGTTGGAAAGAAAGACAAATCTTAAGCATGTTAAGATTTGGGGTTGTGTGCTAATAAGCAATATTTGTTTGATAACAATCTTGTGGGATATCCTTAAATTAACTTTTGGATATCACTTCTATAAACCAACTAACAAATGTTGTTTTGTTGGGTAGTTTATTGTAATCCTACAATGTGATTTGCCTAAAAGCGAATAAACGAGAGATAGAACTCAAAGAATGGGTTATTTGAGAGACAAGAAAGTAATCAACAAATATAAACAACCTAGTTCCTATATCAAAAGCTCCAAGGTAGTCGATAAGGATTTATAAACCGTCTCAGTTAAATGGTTTAAACTTTATGACTATGTCATAGAGTTGCACCTCTTAATTCGAAAGAAATAAGAATGAAAATCCTTATGACTACATTGAGTGTATATATGATATATACTCAAGGAAATGGTAAAGTACCATTTAACCCGAAATAATGAAACCTTCATAAGCTAATTGGTAGCTTAAGGTGACTACAATCAAAGAGAATGGTTGAATTAGAAGGAACCATTTTTGACGTAGTCTTAGTTTCAATTAATTCGAAGATTGCTAGCTACAACTAAATGGTGATTCAATGTTTGGACATAATATAGGTTTCCGAAACCATTATTAAGATAGTCTTGATAATATATGTCTAAAACTATGAATCACAAGACATGTAAGTTGTAGAGATCCATCCATTATGGATCTTAGCAAGCTAGTGGGAGCTATAAGCGTCTTATGAGAGAAAGGTCAAATCGTTTGCTTTCTCATAAAGATGTAAATGAATCTTTTGTTTACTCGGTTTACAAAAGATTAGTGGGAGTTAATCATATTCCTAAATTTATATATATATATATATATATATATATAAATATATATGTGATATATATGAATATATATATGATATATTAATTTTGGAAAAGAAAAGAATATTTCTTCGTTAAAGTTATGACTTTAAGCATTCTATAACGATAGAATGTATATGGGAGACATAGTCTATATACATGGGATGGAAATCTATATTGATAGATTTCAAGATATAATTTGATTATATCAATCCCTAATAATAGACAAAAGTTGCTAGGAAGTTTCTCATATGATGATAAACTTCAATTAGAAGGATGCCTCTAGTGTGACTAGCAAGTTGCCCTTCTCAAAGGGAACGTACCCTTTGACTCCCAAAGAAATAGTGCGTAAATAAGAATCCTTTATGCATACGCATAAAGGTGATTTATGTATTTCATATTGTATGAAAAACATTGATATGAGTTGTACCTAGAACGGTACAAGACGATATCAGTGCAAGCCCAGGATCAGAACCATGGCAACTGTCAAGTGAGTCCTTAAGTATTTAAGAAATACTAAAGGATAGATTCCTCAAAGAATGAGGAAGAATTAGAGTAACGTAATGGAAGCGTAAATGTATTAGATTATGAATCTAATCCATCATTGGATGTTTCTTCATTATGAATGAAGAGATAAACGAATATCTCTTTATTATGACTAAAGAGATTTTTGGATGGAAACATTAAAGTAATGTCTGTAGTGTGTTCCATTATGAATGCAAAATATATTGCCATATAGAAGTTTACAACAATGTTGTTTGGATGGGAAAGTTCATTTATGAACTCTCTATTCGGTTCCAACCACAAAGTGTATCTAGTGTACTGACACTATGACACTAATGGGGCGATAGCTCAAGCCTGGGAATCAAGGTCTCATCAAGATCCGAACTCATATGAGAGACTGAACCACATGATTGAGAATCATGTATAATGGTGACGTCGTTATTCTCAAGGTTGCTTCTATGGATAACATATAGATATCCATTGTCTAGGCCTACTATTCAGCCATTTATGAAATGACTACAGAAGAGGTATCATCACTGATGACCAAGCTGATTGGCTCTAGTGCAAGTGGGAGATTGTTGGAAATGTGCCCTAAAACCAATCATGTGATGATACTTTACGGACATTTCACATGTTAAACTAATCTAGTTTAATATAAAGGGCAAAGATTATTGTTTGAGCCGTCTCATATAAATGTTATATGCTTAAAACGATAAAGTCCAAGGAATATGTGATTGGAAGAATGTAATCTAATGAAGTTAGATTCACGAGACCATTCTTTCGTAGACACATCCTACATGTTCCTGATCATAGGATTGCCAATTGGGCATTGACAGTCCGTCAAGATCGGTACGTGCTATGTCTTCTCTCAGGGAGAGTGACTAGTCTCGAGTCATTGGTGTGTGTGACATCAAGACAAGTACGTAGGTGCTTAGTAGAGAATGAGTTCACTGAACGTGATCAACGAAGAGTTCTCATACTCATGTCACATGAGAACTCATGTTTGGGATAATGCAAATTAGTCCTTTGACCTGAGGCATCACAGTTGTCTTGTGGTTAAGTCCTTGATCTTTGATTATGTCAAAGTCACCCCATCGGGGTGTCCACGGCATCGTTGGGGTTAAGCCACTTAGTCATGGAGGCAAGTGAATGCGCAACAAGGGATCTCTAACCTTCAAACCGTTTGAGGGAGAATACTCTATGATATGATTTAGAATCTCTGGCCAGAGTATGAATGAGATTTAGAAAAGTCGTTCTAAATCACATTCAAGGAAATCATATAAGCACACGAATCACATTGGATAGTAGACATGAATAAATAAACTATCAAACCAAACAATGTGGTCAGGAGTATTAGATTAGAGAAAGACCGTATTGCATTTGTAATCCCAAACTGAATAGGTTTTCTCTACCTCTTCTGATTAGCTTGGGTAACCATGATATGCTGCAAGGTGTCACTCATGGTTTGTGGAAGCCCTAAACGTGTGTAATCACTAAAGGGAGAATTGAAAGTAAGTTTCAATTCACAATCGATGTAAAATGGTTTTAATCGCCCACTGCCTCGCTAAAAGGAACCTAATGGATCGCACACCGTGTAAGGTGGAGATTGAAGAAACAATGGAGATGAGTAAGAATGATTAAATGGTTTAATCATTTATTTATGGCAAGGATTAATTAATATGTTAATTAATCAAACGAATAAGTTCGTTAAAGACCTCGGGATATGTTTTGGACCTTAAGGCCCAATGGGCTTCGAACGTCAAGCCCATTGACTTAAGTTGTATGACAACTTAATGAATAATGATTCACTAAGACCCAAAAGCCCAAACAACACCCCATGGCCGGCCATTTAGAGGAAGGGTAGTGAACTTGCTTTAATTACAAGTTTGCCACTCAAATGAATAAAGGTATAAATATGACTTTATAGCCAAAATTCATTAAGGGTTTGTTTTGGAGAAAATTGGTGAGAACTTGTCTCTCCATTTCTCTCTAAAGAGGCCGGCCACCTTGGGGGGTGCATCTTGCAATCCCACTACTCCAAAGTCACTCATTTCTTCTCCAATCTCTCCTTGGTGAAGAGACTTAGAGGTTCTCAAATTTGGGAACTTGGAGAAACCTATTCTTCCATCCAAATCCATAGATTTAAGATGCAAGGAATGAAGGCCCTTTCTTTGGGTGATTAGCCTTTGCTTATGCAAAGAGGAATCTACAAAGGTATAAATTTCAACTCACTTTGTTTTGAGTTGAGTTTTGGTTCACCAATCTACTAGGCTTTGAATTTCTTGGTTAATGTTTTGTTTTTAAGTGCATGCAAGCATGATTCCGCCTTTAATTGTTAATTGCATGCTTATAGATGTTGCTTAAATGAACATGTTTTCACAAAATAATCCTTCATCAATCAAGTGCACTAAGTTTTTATTGCGACAAGGTCTTCCTTTTCGTGGCCATGATGAAAGTGCCACTTCAAGCAATAGGGGAAATTACTTGGAGCTATTGCAATTCCTTGCAGATAATAATGATAAAGTTAGAGAAGTTGTGATGGAAAATGCTCCGGGGAATCTCAGATTAGTAGCTCCTAGCATTCAAAAAGAAATTGTGAATTCATGTGGCCTTGAAACACTTGATGCTATCATGGATGGTCTAAAAGATAGATTCTTTTCAATATTGGTGGATGAAGCACGTGATGTGTCGGTGAAAGAGCAAATGGCTTTGGTGTTGCGTTATGTGGATGACAACGGGCATGTAATTGAAATATTTGTGGGTATCCAACATGTTGCCAACACTACTTCAAGTTCACTAAAGGATGCTATTGACACATTATTTTCTTGCAACGATTTGAGCATTTCCAAGCTACGAGGACAAGGTTATGATGGTGCTAGCAATATGAGAGGTGAGTTGAATGGCCTTAAAACAAAGATATTGAGAGAACAACCTTGTGCATATTATGTTCATTGCTTTGCTCATCAACTTCAACTAGCTCTTGTTGCCGTAGCAAAGAAGAATATAGACATTGCCTCTTTTTTTGCAACGGCTAATAATGTGGTTAATCATGTTGGAGCATCTTGTAAGTGGCGTGATTTACTTAGAGAGCAACTTCAAGAAGAGCTTGTGATAGCTTTTGAAAATGACTGTCTTATAACGGGGCGAGGCTTAAATCAAGAAACAAGTCTCAAACGTGCCGGTGACACACGATGGAACTCACACTATGGTACCTTGATTAGCATCATTTCCATGTTTTCATCCGTGGTTCATGTGCTTCAAATGGTTATTGATGATAATCCCAATGACAGTGCGGGTGAAGCAAATAAGTTAATGAGAGATATACGTACTTTTGAGTTTGTGTTTCACCTTTTCTTGATGAAAGTCATATTAGGACTCACAAATGATTTGTCACAAGCATTGCAAAGGAAAGATCAAGAAATTGTGAATGCAATGGCTTTAGTGAAATCATGCAAGGAAAAGCTACATTGGATGAGGAATAATGGGTTCGATGCATTGGTTGATGAAGTATCTTCTTTTTGTGAAAAATATTATATTGATGTTCCTAACATGGAAGAGGCATTTATACTTCCAGGGAGGTCAAGGCGTAATGCTCCAATAAAGACAAATCATCATCATTATCGTGTGGAGCTCTTTATTTATGTCATTGATGAGCAAATTACGGAGTTAGAGGATCTCTTTAATGAGGTAAATACCGAGTTGTTTATTTGTTTGGCATGTTTGAGTCCGAAAGATTCATTTGTAGCTTTTGATAAACCAAAATTACTTCGTCTTGCTCAATTTTATCCTCAAAACTTTTCGGATGAGGATCGTTTGGCACTTGAAGATCAACTTGAGATTTATATTCATTATGTGCATTCCAGTAGTGATTTCTCTCAATTGGAAAGGATTGGTGATCTTGCAAAAAAAATGGTGGAGACAAGGATGCATCAAGTATTCAATTATGTATATTTGCTCATTACATTGTCATTGGTTTTACCAGTTGCAACTGCTTCAGTGGAGAGAGCATTTTCTGTCATGAATATTGTTAAGGGTCCACTTAGGAACAAAATGGGAGATCAATGGTTGAGTGATAGCTTGCTTGTTTATATTGAGAGAGATATTTTTGCTTGTATTGAAAATGAAGCTATAATGCTTCATTTTCAAAATATGAAACCTCGTCGTGGACAATTATAGCTTGTAATATTGTTTCCATTATGAATTATGAATGAAAGTACTATGATTTCATTTTCAACATGTTTTTCCATCCTAAATTTTTTTTTGGACTTTTACACTACGACCCCTTATGGTAAGATTTCTGGCTCTGCCACTGGGTGGGGGTTGGGGGGCACTTAAAATGCATGAATTGGGAATCAATTATTTTTTTTAGGGGATAAAGACTAACGGTGAATTATGTCAGCTGCACGAAAAAGCTCGGAGGAGCCAATATGCAGTGGAGCTCACCTTGTGCACCTCACATGATTTTTATACAAACTTGTTTCTATGATAAGAATCCTAAAGCTTACTCACTCATTCATGTCATCAAGGAGAGTCCAATTCCTTGGTTTGTGTTAGTGTAGGAGAATTCAGTTAAGATTATGTTAGGCTAGGTTTTGTAAATTCTTATGGGCCTAGGTTTTATTGTATAACTCGTTTAGGTTTTCTCTTCTTGGTAAAACCCTAGCCTCCTTTTTCTCTAAACCTAGCCGTCCCCCTCTTTTCCCTTTCCCAAATTTTTCCGTGTCGTGACCCTATCCTATCCCTCCTTCCCAGGGCAACTCAAACTTCATCCTCTTCCACCACTACTAGACCTTCTCTCTCATGTTCTGAAGTTGCCCACTTTTTGAAACTCACCGAAACTAATTACCTCTTTTGGCTTAGTCATATGAAGCCATTTCTTTTGGGTCATCATTTATTTGGCTACATGGATGGCACTATTCTGGCCCCTGCCACCACCTTTCCTATTGTTGTCAAGGAGCCAGGTAAACTGAATCCGGCTTTCACTATGTTGTTTTAGACCAATCGATTGGTTGTCAGTTGTTTGACTTCCACCATTTCCAGACCTATTTTGTCACTCATTGTTGGCAAAACCTCATCTCAAGCTATCTGGGAGTGTCTCTGGTGTCAACCTCTGATTCTCTTGCTGCAACTAATCAACCTATCTCTAGTAATGATTTGGTGACTTCTGTACTTAAAGGTCTTGGGGTTCAATGTTTATCATTACTATTCTCAATTTTCCTTCCTTGCTGGAATTTCTTGACCTTCGCTTCCGCCTCCTGACCTTTGAGGCCTAAACGAGGACTAGACGGTAGCTCATGCTCTCCTTACTGCCGTCTTTTGTACTGCTACTCCTTGTTAACAACCCTTGTAGCCCGTGGCCCAACCTTTGTAGCCTAATGGCCCGCAGCACTCTGCTGCCTTCGAGGCCCATCAACCTCGTAATAGGAATCCTGGCCATGGTGGCTACAACCAGTGCCTACGTGGCAGTTGGGGACATTGTGGTCACAATGCTCCCAGTGGTTGGCAGCCCAACCAATAGGGTTAAACCTAATAATCAACAAGGTATTCTTGGTGCTCGTCCTAGTTTTTAGTGTAATTTTTGTAACTCTCCTGGCCACAATGTCTTTGATTATCCTCATTGCCTAGCTCATCCTTTTGTAGGCTATCATACATTTCTATCTGGTGCTGCTATGATCCTATTTGGTATTTTGATATAGGAGCCACTCACTGCATGGCAAATAATGGAGCTATACTCCAAGACCCATCTCCTTTTACAGGTAACAGTTCTATTCTCGTAGGTAACAAAGCTTCTCTTCCTATAATTCACACTGGCTCTCTTCCTTTTACCTTAGGTTCTAGTCAATTCAAATTAAATAATTTCTTTTATGTTCCTTCTATCAAGAAATTTTTTCTCTCAGCTTTTCAATTTACTAAAGATAATTTCGTCGTTGTTACTATTCATCCTTACATTGATTCTTCATTGTTTCAAGGTCATTGTGAGGGTCATCTCTACCTCGTGTCATCGTCTCATCCATACACCTTTCATGTTGCCTTGTTCTCCTTATGGTACTCTCGTCTTGGTCATCCGTCTTCCGAAGTTTTTATAAATTGTTTTGAAGTTCTATGTCTCAATTAAATAAGGTGTTTTTTAAGCCTTGTGCATTTAAGTCACACATATAACCTTTTAATTCCAATAAAATTATTGCTCCCTTTTCATTTTATTCAATTCATTCAGGTGTTTGAATGTCTTCTACTCTGTCTCTCTCTAGTTTTTGTTATTATGTATTATTTACATATGACTGTAGCCGTTGCTTTTGGATTTTTCCTGTGCGTGCTAAATCTGAAGTTTTCATGCACTTCTAATCACCTTATAATATGGTGCGCAACATATTTAACTCCGCCATTAAAGTTATTCAAACCAATGGTGGTACAGAATACATCAATAATTCCTTTAAAATCTCCAGTCATCAAACTGGGATTGTTCACCATTTCTTGTGTCCCCAAAACCCTGAACAAAGTGACCTTGTAAAAAAGAAAAACTCTTACATCTCCACTGTCACCCGTCTTCTCCTAAACACTGTCAATACCTTGTCCTCCCTTTGGTCAAAGCCACCACCACCTTAATTATTAACCTTCTCCCATTCTTCATTAGTCTAGTTCGTATTTTTGTCTTTTGGTTGTTGTGGAGTTGAAATTAATCCTGAAAATTCATAAGACGACAAGTCACCTTTTTCCTGAACAAGACAAGGTTTCCCTTATTAAATGGGGCAGGGCCAACAAATATTCCCACACAGCTCAACATCTCTGGAGGATTTAGCAGCTGACTTTCACTACATCAAGCTCCCCTACTCGTGGCATGGAAAAGTCAAGGGATAAAATTAATCACCAAATCCTATCTTTAATATATTCTTGATTCAAGATCAATTCAACCAAGTAAGAAATCATCATCACAATTAATCAAGGATACTTACCTAGTGATCCTAAGATTGATCTCATAATTAATATCTTCGGGATAATTCATTCCTCATTCACCTACGGATGACACACCTTGACCAATATGTGGCCAACATGTGTAGGGTAAAAACCCTAACCCCATGGCCAGCCACCTCCTTATAAATACTCCATTTACACCATTTTCTGGTAAGCTTTTGATGCACACTTAAGCCCTAAACACTCTTTTTTTTTTCTTCAGAATTACTAACTTAAGCATCAAAGATCCATTGACCAAACCCCCTACCTCGTGGGCGCATGAGGCTTTGCCCTTAATCAAAGGTGTCTATTATTTTGTAGGTACAAATTCGTCAAAATTGAGATGGTCCATTTTTGCTACCATGAATTGGTGCTTTCATTGAGAGTCTAAATTAAATACTCGAAAAATGCCCCTAGTCATTGAATTTACCATACGCTCCTAGTCATTGATTTCTTCTTAGAAATTTTCTTGATCAGTCATTGGGAAAGGATCCAAAGGTATAAAATTCTGAAACCATGACGAATAGAACACCTTACGTCGAATACAAAACGAATGACGAAAACCAAGACGTGGCCTCATTTCGATGATCTTCAAGGCTCAACATGATAGCAAGATAAGCCCTACTGCGGTAGAGCACCACCATCGAAAGACCGTAACTGGTTCAGCCAACCCGACTCCACGCCACTAAACCGGCTTTGGTTTAGCATAACTGGCGCACTAATTGTTGGATCAGCAACTGAACTGGGGATATTTTCACTTCATTTTTCAGCAGGTTTTCCTATCTAGCTTGAATTTTTCACCTGTAGCTCATTATAGTTCCACCACTTATGGAGATGCCCATAATCTGAGCTCTTCTGCAACAAATGGCAATCAACACTTGCCTTTATAGTTAATAGATTTGATAAGTGCCCTCGTGCAGCTGATGACCTTGGTGAATCAACTCATGGAGCATATCGAGAAGTAGCGCCCCCCATACAAGGTGTCCTGAAGCAAGACGAGAGAAGATGATCATTTGATTCTTTCCAGCGACGTCTTGGCTAGTAAGACTAGGGTAGAAGATTTTGTCGTTGGCACAAATTAAAATAAAAAGGTTTTGTGGGTTAAAATTGTTGATAAGTCTAGCCTAACTTTAACACCAACCGAAGAGAATGTGTTAGTGTTTATGATTGGTTGACGATTATCAACAAAACATGCACTTTATGGAAGGGAAATGAGAGTCCAAGAAGTAGTGAGTGTCTCCCTTCATAGTTTATTTTTCATGTCCACTTTCTTATTTTGCAACTAATTGATCTTTATGTATTCCTTGCATAAGGTGACAAAGCAATGGCGATTCACAAGAGAAGAACTAAGCCCAAAAACTAAACTTTTAAGTTGCATGTACTTAGGACGTCCTCAATTATAGTCCAAGGCAAAAAACCAATGCGGACAAACAATGAGCAAAATTATTTGCTCATGAAGCATCAAACGTTATTGTTGGAAATCAAGTTGACCATTCGGTTGATGTGAAAATTAACTTGACACACAAATTAAACCCTATTAAACATGTAATTGTAGTATTAAGCAAGTAGGGATCGTTCTAGACCGAGGATTAACTAGGGCTGCTAATCAACACACATATGACTTAAAAATACCAAACTAGACTTAGAAACACTCAACTAGACTAAAAAACACAAAACTAGACACTTAAGACTTAAACTGACTCAAACTACTCAAAATAGTAAAACTAAGTTAAAACGACTCAAAACAGACTCTAGGGACTATTTGGACGAATTTCAGACTAGTAGGACTCCAAACACTAAATTGGACAGATTTAAACACTTTTTTAACTAATCTAAGACACTAAATTAAAAGGAGGATTGATTTGGACGAAATTTAACTAAACTAAATAGATTGCAAAACAAAGTAAACTAGGTATGAAATCAGGTGAATTGAAGTGTTAAATAGGCTAGTTAGAGGGTCCTTCTCCACACATGACATATGCAAACAAACCAATTTCCAGTTATTATTCCTTT
This sequence comes from Malus sylvestris, assembly GCF_916048215.2. NCBI lineage: Eukaryota > Viridiplantae > Streptophyta > Magnoliopsida > Rosales > Rosaceae > Malus > Malus sylvestris. The sequence goes on along the minus strand of NC_062265.1, from coordinate 11,861,773 downwards.
AAACCATGAATGACAACACCCTAAGTTAACTGTGACAGCACAAATTAACCATCAGATTTTCCTTATTTCATTGAATTGGACGGGATACGCATCACAACCAAATTATCATTCTTAAGTCCCCTAACTGTGAAAAGCATGATAGAAAACATATCAAAGGTCATCAAGTTCTTTGAAAATCATAAGCATTGACGAGGCATTCGTAACTATGAAAAGCATGATACTCCTGCCAAGGATTTACTTAACATGATCGTGACTAGCAACCTCCACTACTTGTGAATATAAGTTCATAACGATTAGGTGAAACTCCCTTATACTCTAGCATCAAATTCATGCATGCAAATTAAGTGTCGACCCTCAATTAACACACATAAACAAGTTTTAATAACTCAAATAAGCAAATCACATTCAAGACTCAAGAAACAATAACTGGATGTAATCAATTCATATAAAGCATACAATCATGGCTTGGAATTCACCTCTAACTAAAAAGAAATTAGTTCCTCATGTCTTTGAAAACATAAAACCAAATTAAAACAAACATTGAACTAAAACTAAGGATAGAATACGCCTAGAAACATCCAGCAATCCAAGCTTGAATGGTAGGGCACGACTCCAAGTGTCTCCTCTCCTTCCCCGCAAATCTGCGCACAAGTATGTATTTTCTGATGTTTTGGCTCTTGCATGTGTGGTACACGAAATTGTGGTGAATGGTGTGGTGATTTGATGGTAGAGGGTGGTGAATCTGAAATAGGCGCATAATGATGTATTTATAGGGCTAGGTGCAGCACAGTCCCTAAGGATTAGGATAGGTTTCTGAAATCAAAGTGGGACAAGGCTTGGGAAACCAAAACCCAAGTGGAATGGGTTAAAACAATCAGAAACCAAAGGGGATTAGGTTAGAAAGGTGTGGCACAAATACCTACAAGGAAAGGGATAAATTTGGCCTAATTAAAGAGGGAAAAGGATTAGGGTTGTAGGTTCTAAAGCTTCTAGAAGAGGGGGAGGCGCCAGATTTGTAGGGACTTCTAGACATGATGTATCAGCACCAATTTAGGGGTTCTAGAAGGATAAGGGTGCGGCATAAATGTAGGGAAAGGATAGGCCTTCTAGAAATCAGATGTTTAGGTCCTCTTATAGCTAGATTTAAGGCACAAATTGATTTAGATAAGATAAGATAGGATAAGATTAGATTAGGAGAGGATAAGATAAGATAAGATTGGATAAGGTTTTGGATAATGTTTCTTCTTTTTAGCTGGTTCCTTATCCTCTTTGTCTTGGATTTATTTTCTTCATCTTTTCAGCACATTCCTAGCCTCTTGAACTTCAAATTTGTCCATCTATCTTGCTCCACCCATAAGCTATCCATTTGATGCCCAAAACTGCCTCAAAATGCTCCAAATTGCACTTTCTTGCCAACTTTGTCATTTGGACCTACAAACACACAAAAATAGATTAAATCACTATAATAAACACAAACTAACTATGAAAATGCAACAAAACAAGCTAACTAAGTCGCATAAATATGCTCTTATCATCAATGACTCCATCTTCTTCTATTTCAAGCCCTTGGAAGAGATAAGCAAAAGGAAGCATAGAAAAGGGAAGATGAAAGATCTGACTAGTATAAAGCTTTGTTTTGAAGTTGAAAAATTTAGGTCGAGGGGAGACCAAGGAAGAAATGGTCTGAAAGGAAGATGCAAGGAACGGTTTAGAGAAAGAAAGGTTTGGTTATGAATAATGAGGGAGGACCACAATAAATACACTCCAAATAAGAAGAAGTTCTTTCATGATAAGTGTTGGGGGACTTTTAGGTCGAGGTGGACTTGGACTTTGAGAATGTCCTATTGTCTCCCTTGGTGCGAATTCACAACAAGTCCTGGGATATCTTGAAATAGATAGCTTGTCTTAGGAAATACCCTAGTAACATCAACAACTCGAAGATAGCGTGAAAGATCAAGATAATGACTTGCTCAAGTGAAGCATAGTGTAGAAGCTAGAAGATTATCAATTTACATGAGAGAGAAGGGATTTGCATGGTTGCATGGCATTCTTTACTGGATAATCTAGGCTTTCCCAAGGTGATACTAAAGTTTCTAATGGTTAGGATGTTTGATGCAAAGCTATGGAAATTACTAAGGTTGCATGGACAGTGATGCTTGGGGCTTGGAGTATGCTTCTGGGCTAAGTGGAAATTTCTGGGCTTCTTCATGGATGGTTCTCTTTCACTACGTTTTCTCTATTTTTCCTCTGTGTTTTTCTAATTCCATATGTGTTCTTCCAATCATCTCCCTATGTAAGTGAAAGCTTATTCTTAAGGTTTCAAGGGGATATCCCTTTGTGGCTTGGTCTTCCCTTTCTTTCTCCCTAGATATCCTATTATTTTCATTTTGGTGTAAACTAGCTACGTTGTTGAGACTAGCAGATTGCCCCTTCCCGAGATGTGGCCTTCCACATGTGCTAAATTTGGTAGCACGCTTCATGGCTTTTGCGTATTGGTTGTCTGTGCATGTTTGAAAGGGAAAGTCAGCATTAAATGCCTAACTTGTTGGGCTTAGCATGTATTTAATGTAAGAATCTAGTTTAATCCTAACTAAGAGAGTTAGCTTGCTAGGGAAAAAGGGTAAACTAGGCTAATTCCCCTCAATGATGCTTATGGGAAATACAAAGGGTATGGGCTTGGATTTTTGGGCTCCCAAGCAACCCAAAGTCTTCCGTGACCCTAATTCCACATTAGCTTGATAACCTTTCATAACCATCCACACCACAAACCACATGACAAGCCCCGAATATGTGACCTGGGCTTAGCATGAATTGTGGTTAAGAAAGTATAACGTGATGAAGAAGCATGAGCATGGCATGAATATTTGGTTTAAACACCATGGTATGGCATGTTGGTAAATATATTCCTCTTCTATCCCAAGCCTTGGCATGTGTTTGGGCTTGAATGTAGGCTTTGCATCACAGTTGGGCCATGAGACTTGGTTGGATTGGTGTGTGACATTTTTGGGCCCCAACATTAGCCCCCTTGATTATTTGGGCTATAAGAAACTTTGAGTGGGCTGAATAATCAACCTCATGCCCAATGTTCCCTTGTTTGAATGTGGGCTTCCTGATTGGACTCTTCCTCTTCCCGCATGACAGCAAATAAATATCTGCCGTTGTGTTCCCTTGATTCATGTGCACGTCCAATCATATGGAGAAACTTTGGGTATTCCCCTGCCTCCACTTGGTAACCATTACAAACTACTCTTCTTCCTAAGACAAGTATTTAGTTTTTCCTTTCTCTTCCTCTCGTGCTTTAATAATCCTTCCTTCTTCAAAATTTTCACAACTGCTTCTCTCTCCAAATTCCTCTCTGCCTTCTACGCTGGGTTGTGTTCACTTGTTCGTGCTTATTCGTGCTTTGCGACAAGGCTTTACTCAGGTAAGGAAATTCTTCCCTTAACCCATTTTATGAATTTTTCTTTTCCTTTTGTCTTCTCTGTTTGCCATGGTGATGAAATTATGCATGCATATCTCCTTTTGATCTTGTGTTTCAAAGATTTTGGGGTTTCAACATGGACGCACAAGAGGTGAGGGTCTTTCCTTCTGGAAATCAAACTCCACTTCTTAGGTAGTCTTGCAGCTTTGAAATCACATGCATTTGCCCTCTGCGATTTCTCTCTTGTCATTTAGCCTAGCTTTTTTGCATGTTGGTGCGTGCTTAAGCGGGATCGATTGATCAGTTGCATTGATCTGGTTGGCATGATTAGCTTGACTGCATATATAACCTATTTTTGCTTAGGTACACATATAACATACTTTTCCTGGCTAGATCTTTTAGGGCTTTGATAACATGGCATGTGCAAGGAAAGATGCATGTGTTTTGTGTGATAGCATGTAGGGAAAATAGTCCCATGTTAAAGTCTTAGACTTTTGTAAGAAAGGTTTTGAATGTTATGAACGTACCTTTTTGCTTTCCCAGGGCTTGCTTACTTGCTTTCCTAGGGTAGATTCCTTGTCATGCATCGCTTTGCATACTTGAATATTTCTTCTGACATGTTACACTGGCGTGTAGTATCTTTGGTTTGGTGCTTGCTTTCCATAAGTGCGTTATGATTGCGGAATCACCAAAGAGCTTAACTGTAGTGGACGAGTCCTTCACTACTGAGGACCATCTTCAGCAAGGCAGGTCACTACCCCTTCTTGGTGCTCAGAACAAGGCTTTCAAGAAGGATGAGCCTTCCCTAGACTCGGTCTTTCCTATTGATCCTAAGTGCATTTCCCAGTGATGTATTAAGAATGGGTTGTTTCCCGCCGTATCGATCAACTTTGAGTTCTCCTATGAAGAGGACACTGGCTGGGCAGATTGGGTGGATACTAAGCTTGGTTTTGCAAACTAGTGCGTGACCCTAACAAGGGCCATAGTTTTGGACATTGTTTTCATGACCAAGAAGCAAGTTGTATGTCTTGAACCCAAACTTCTTCACCATGTGGTTAGGAGCCAATATCATGCATCTTTCGATAATGGGTAATGTGGATCCCTTCCATTATGTTATTCCTCCTACAGACACCGATACTTTTGATGTTTTGAAGAAGGGTGCCCCTATTTCATCGAGCAAGGTTTTCTGTGTCAATGAATAAATCAAACATTTTTGGCAGAAGAAACAAGAACCAAACTGTAGGTTCGAAGCCATGTTGTGTTTGTGGCTAGGTCACTTTACCTTCTGTGACAATAAAGATACCTTCAGTCACCAAGTGATTCCTTGGGCCATAGCGGTTGCATGTAGCCATGTGGTTATGCTGGCTTTGTTGTTCCTCAGGCATCTGTACCATGAGTTGGGCTAGCTCCATATACTCTTGAAGAGTAGGTCAAGGGTAGTGTTCCGTTGAAGAGTTTCCTTTGTGCTAGCTTTCAGAAAATCTCCATGTGCAAGCGTATCAAAGGTCTGAAGATACCCATTACCTTTTCGGTACAACGAATAGCCATTATGTTATCCATTCCTCCTCTTACTTGCCTAAAAAGCTCATATTGGCTTGTCGTTGGTTCAGGAAAATTATGCCGAAGAAGCAGGACTTCTTACAGCTTTTAGACTATGTGAACAACTTTGTTTTCCATCCATATATGTCCATCCCCAAAGGTTTTGCCTCTGTGATGTTTCTTGTTGATGTTGTTTGTGGTGAGGAATCAAGTGTGATCGCAATTCTTTTTTCCAAGAATCTGGATTTCCCTTCACTTATTGAAAAGTCATTGGCATTACTGGCTCCGTCGGTCCCTTTCCTAAGAGAAGGTAGTGAGGAAAGAAATACTATTTACTCCCCCTTCTAAGTGCGATGTCAACCATCCCGACTGGTTTTAAAGCCTACAATTACCTCTTTCCTCATGCTGGAAGTATTTTTTATAGAACTTGCCTACCAGCTCTTACAAGGTCAAGATGGAACCTAGTATGAAGGTGGCGTACTAAGTATAAGCATGATCAGTTAAGCTTTTCGAGAACTCTCTGAGACGTAGGTTGCAGTCGTCGGCATAGAGGACCCGAAGTGTCAATGAAATGGCTTATATGTTCCTTAGGGCTACCTTTAATCCCGTCAAAGAGAATAAGGTTGGGAGTCTTATATCCCTTACTATATAGCATGTGGAGAATGCTGGTTGGATATGGTGGCTCAGGAACATATTTCCAATCCTCTAAGCTCATGTGCAGCTATTTTTTAGTATGGTTATAACGTTTTCCTGAGTGACAAAGGATGGTGTTTTCTCAAGACTATTGCCAGTAGTAGCAGTTGACTTATCTTGAGAAGTTTTTTCCCTAGGTGTGCAGTCTTTGTCATTGGCTTTCTTGCTTGGCTTAGGGATTGATTTTTTCAACACTTTCACATATGTAGCAATTTCTTGTTGGGCTTCACGTTGAGACTTGTCGAGTCGGGAAGCAGCCTTGCCCGCACCAGAGGTGTTACCACTCCTGGTAGTGTTTCTTCTAGATCTAGAAGCCATTGAATAAAGATTGTGACCTGTCCCTAGCGAAGTCGCCAATTTATGTTAGGGGACTTTTAAGTCGAGGTGGGTTTAGGCTTTGAGAACATCCTCTTGTCTCCCTTGGTGTGGATTCGCAATAAGTTTTGGGATATCTTAAAAGAGATAGATTGTCTTAGGAAATATCTCAATAACAGCAACAGCTTGAAGATAACGTGAAAGATCAAGATAATGACTTGCTCAAGTGAAGCGTGGTGTGAAAGCTAGAAGATTATTAGTTTACATGAGATAGAATGGATTTGCATGGTTGCATGGCATTCTTTGCTGGATAATCTTGGCTTTCCTAGGGTGATAGTAAGTTTTCTAATGGCTAGGATGCTTGATGCAAAGTTTTGAAAATTACTAAGGTTGCATGGATAGTGATGCTTGGGTCTTGAAATATGCTTTTGGGTAAGTGGAACTTTATAGGCTTCTTCCTTGGTGGTTTTCTCTCACTACGTTTTCTCTATTTCTCCTTTGTGTTCTTCCAATCCCATATGTGTTTTTCCAATCCTCTCCTTATGTAAGTGAAGGCTTCTTGTCTAGGTTTCAACGGAATATCCCTTTATGGCTTGGTCTTCGCTTCCTTTCTCCCTAGCTATCCTATTATTCCCCTTTTGTGTAAACTAGCTACACTATTGAGACTTGCAGATTGCCTCTTCCCGAGACGCGGCTTTCCCAGGGCGACATTCCGCATGCCCTAAATATGGTAGTGCGACTTTTGTGTGTTGGCTGTTTGTGTAGCCTAAGAAGAGAAAGTCAGTTTTAAATGCCTAACTTGCTGGGCTTAGAATGCCTTTAATGCAAGAATCTAGCTTAATCTTAATTAAGGGAGTTGGCTTGCTAGGGAAAAGGGTAAACAGGCTAATTCTCTCTCAATGATGATTGCGTGAAATACAAAGAGTATGGGCTTTGATCTTTGGGCTCCTAAGCAGCCCAAAGTCTTCCATGACCCCGATTCCACGTAGGCCCAATAACTTTCTATAACCATCCAAACCATAATCGACTTGACAAGCCCCAAATATGTGACTTGGGCTTAGCATGAATTGTGGCTAAGGAAGCATGGCGTGATGAATAAGCATGAACATGGCGTGAATATCCAGTTTAAACACCGTGGCTTGGCATGTTGGTAAATATATTCTACATTGATCCTGTGCCTTGACATGTGTTTGGGCTTGAATGTAGGCTTTGCATGACAATTGGGCCTTGAGACTTGGTTGGATTGGTTTGTGACATTTTTGGGCCCTAACAATAAGCAAAAGGAAATTATGCGAAGGAATGCCACAAGGAATATCTTTGAGGATGATGAGCCCTCTCATGTCTATTTCCCAAGTCCACCACAACATCCACCATCAAGTCAATGACCAATTTAATCAAATGATGATGAATATTATTATGATAATGAATAATATTATTATTAGTATTTTAATTATCATTTATTCATTTTTATTTTGTGTTTTGATTATCGTTTGTATTAGCACTTATTGTAAGATTGAAGCATAATTAATGACTTTCATTTTCTATTACAAAGATGTACAAACTCACTTAATTTTATTACGAAGAAAGATGAACACACACAAACACACTTAAATTGTATTACAAGAAAAACTAACACACTAGCACACTTCATTTTATTGCAAGGAAAGACCATCATGCCCTTCTCCTTTTTGGTGCCATCTATACTCAACCCAATCCTTTCGAAGTGTGTCATGGCTTTTTGGAACTTGAATCCTATAAAAGACATCTCATGTACCCATTGATGAGAGGTGGATGATTTTTAGGAAACAAAAATGTTAAGGAAGGAATCTCGGATTGATTAGTCAATATTGTGAATTAATATTTAGTTATTCACTTTCTTGTTTAGTTTTAATTAGCCTTATTTGTAAGCAATAGAATAGGATACAATCGTTGTAGTCTTTGTATAAAGTTGTAATTCTTGTTCGATGAATATACACATAAATTCATTCTCCTATTATATGTTGGAAATGTGCCCTAAAACCAATCATATGATGATACTTTACGGACATTTCAAATGTTAAACTAATCTAGTTTAACATATAAAGGGCAAAGATTATTGTTTGAGCCGTCTCATATAAATGTTATATGCTTAAACGATAAAGTCCAAGGAATATGTGATTGGGAGAATGCAATCTAATGAAGTTAGATTAATGAGACCATTCTTTCGTAGACACATCCTAAATGTTCCTGATCATAGGATTACCAATTGGGCATTGACAGTCCGTTAAGATCAGTACGTACTGTGTCTTCTCTCAGGGAGAGTGACTAGTCTCGAGTCATTGGTGTGTGTGACATCAAGACAAGTACGTAGGTGCTCAATAAGAGAATGAGTTCACTGAACGTGATCAACGAAGAGTTCTTATATTCCATGTCACATGAGAACTCATGGTTGGGATAATGCAAAGTAGTCCTTTGACCTGAGGCATCACAGTTGTCTTGTGGTTAAGTCCTTAATCTTTGATTATGTCTAATTCACCCCCTAGGGGTGTCACGGCATCGTTGGGGTTAAGCCACTTAGCTATGGAGACAAGTAAATGCGCAACAAGGGATCTCTAACCTTCAAACAGTTGAGGGAGAATACTCTATGATATGATTTGGAATCTCTGGCCAGAGTATGAATGAGATTGGGGAATGCGTTCCAAATCACATTCAAGGAAATCATATAAGCAAATGAATCACATTGGATAGTAGACATGAATAAATAAACTATCATACCAAACAATGTGGTCAAGAGTATTAGATTAGAGAAGGACCGTATTGCATTTGTAATCCCGAACTGAATAGGTTCTCTAACCTCTTCTGATTAGCTTGGGTAACCATGACATGCTGCTAGGCGTCAACCATGGTTTGTGGAAGCCCTATACGTGTATAACCACTAAAGGGAGAATTGAAAATTGTTTCAATTCACAATCGATGTAAAATTGTTTTAATCGCCCACTGCCTCGCTAAAAGGAACCTAATGGATCGCACACCGTAAAAGGTAGAGATTGGAGATTAAACGGAAATGAGTAAGAATGATTAAATGGTTTAATCATTTAATTTATGGCAAGGATTAATTAATATGTTAATTAATCAAACGAATAAGTTCGTTAAAGACCTCGGGATAGTTTTGGACCTTAAGGCCCAATGGGCTTCGAACGTCAAGCCCATTGACTTAAGTTGTATGACAACTTAATGAATAAAGATTCACAAAGGCCCAAAAGCCCAAAATTCCCAAGGTAGGCCGGCCATGAAGATGAATTAGGGTTGTTTGGTTATTTAGGTCACTTAAAGAAGTGACTATATAAATGACTTTATAACAAAATATTCAAAAATGTGATTAAGGGTTTATTTTGGGTGAAAATGGGTGAGAATTGTCTCTCCATTTTCTCTCTAAAGAGGCCAACACCTTGGAGGGTACATCTAGCAATCCTACTACTCCAAGGTCACTCATTTCTTCTACAATCTAACCTTGGTGAAGAGACTTAGAGGTTCCCTATTTTGGGAACTTGGAGAAACCTATTTTTCCATCCAAATCCATGGATCTAAGAAACAAGGAATGAAGGCCCTATCTCTTTGGGTGATTAGCCTTTGCTTATGCAAAGAGGAATCTACAAAGGTATTTTTCAACTCACTTTGTTTTTGAGTTGATTATTGGTTCACCAATCTACTAGGCTTTGAATTTCATGGTAATGTTTTGTTTTTGAGTGCATGCAAGCATGATTCCGCCTTTTAATTGTTAATTGCATGCTATATGATGTTGCTCAAATGAACATGTTTTTCAAAATAAATCCTTCATTATATGCTTCTTATGATGGTACCAGAGTGATCTATATCTGGGAAAATAAAAAGCAAAGAAAAAAACAGACCCTAGCAAACATAGCCATGGGTGACATACCAAACAAGTCAACCTCTTCAGGCATGACTTCGTATCAGAAGTGGGAAAATCCCAATCACCCATTTTACCTTCACCAGTCGGATCAACCTAGTGCAATTCTTGTGATGTAGCCTCTCGTGGAAGACAACTACGGTACATGGGCTCAATCCATGACCATGGCCTTGACGACCAAAAATAAACTAGGGCTTGTTCATGGAATGATCAAAAAGCCAAGTAAAGAACAAATTGAAGAAGCACTACAATGGAATCGATGTAACAACCTGGTGAAAAAGTGGCTGCTCGGTTCCATGTCGAAGGAAATCTCTAGAAGCGTCATACACTGCAAGGATGCTCAGCAGATGTTGCTCCACCTGCAAGAAAGGTTTTTGAAGGATAAATATTGTCCTAGCTAAGAACAAGTAAGAACATTTGAATACATATGCAAACTATTAACACTTTAAAGTAGGCATGCATCCAAAAACAATTCATAAAACCCATGACTTTCAAAGCCTAGTATATGGTGAACCAATAAACTCTTTAACAACATTAAAGAGATGTAAAGTTTTAGAGTTTCTTTACCCTTGAAGCTCATCCTTGTTTACACAAGGGATACACCCAAGTGGAGGGCCTTCAAGTCACCTCCAAGCTCCTTGGATATTGCTTGTGATTTCCTTCTCCTTTTGTGCTCCTTTGGTCCTTGAGGATGTAAGGAAAGGATCTCCAAAACACCAAAGATTTAGTGTCTCTAAGTCTCCACACCAAGGGTTATGTGTGAAGATGAAATGGATGACTTAGAGAAGAAAAGATTGCTAGATTAATCTCTCTAAGTGGCAGGCCTCTTGTAGAGAGAAAGAGAGAAAATGTTTCACCTCTTTGCCTCAAAGAAAACCCTAATGAGAAAATAGCTATAAAGTTGCTTTTATAACACTTTTCTTTGGTGAGTGGCAAACTTGAAATTAAGCAAACTTTCACCATCTCCTCACCATGGCTGGCCTATATGTTGTGATTGGGCTTATTGCCCATTTTGTTTTAGTTGTCATACAACTTAAACATCATGGGCCTTATGGACCAAAACACTTTTGGGCCCGGAAACCCAAAACCAACTTAAAAGCCCAATACGAACCTTTTGTATAATTAATTAACTAATTAATTAATCTTGACCATTGTTCAATTAAACCATTTAATTGCATATCCATTTCATTTAATTTCTTCACTATCGCCCTTACTCGGTGTACGATCCATTAGGTTCCAATTAGCGAGGTAGTGGGCGATTGTTACTCTTAACGATCGATTGTGAATTGAAACCACATTTCAATTCTCCCTTTATGATTAGTGTTTGCTAGTCATTAGGGCTTCCACAAACCATGAGTGACACCTAGCAGTATGTTATGGTTACCCAAGCTAAGTAGAATTTGTTGGAGAACCTATCCAGTTACAACTACAATGCAATACGGTCCTTCTCTAATACAATACTCTTAATCACATTGTTTGAATGATAGTTTGTTTCATGTCTACTATCCAATGTGATACTTGTTGGAAATGTGCCCTAAAGCCAATCATATGATGATACTTTACGGACATTTTACATGTTAAACTAATCTAGTTTAATATAAAGGGCAAAGATTATTGTTTGAGCCGTCTCATATAAATGTTATATGCTTAAACGATAAAGTCCAAGGAATATGTGATTGGAAGAATGTAATCTAATGAAGTTAGATTCATGAGACCATTCTTTCGTAGACACATCCTAAATGTTCCTGATCATAGGATTGCCAATTGGGCATTGACAGTCCGTCAAGATCGGTACGTGCTATGTCTTCTCTCAGGGAGAGTGACTAGTCTCGAGTCATTGGTGTGTGTGACATCAAGACAAGTACGTAGGTGCTCAGTAGAGAATGAGTTCACTGAACGTGATCAACGAAGAGTTCTCATACTCATGTCACATGAGAACGCATGTTTGGGATAATGCAAATTAGTCCTTTGACCTGAGGCATCACAGTTGTCTTGTGGTTAAGTCCTTGATCTTTGATTATGTCAAAGTCACCCCGTCGGGGTGTCCACGGCATCGTTGGGGTTAAGCCACTTAGTCATGGAGGCAAGTGAATGCGCAACAAGGGATCTCTAACCTTCAAACCGTTTGAGGGAGAATACTCTATGATATGATTTAGAATCTCTGGCCAGAGTATGAATGAGATTTAGAAAAGTCGTTCTAAATCACATTCAATGAAATCATATAAGCACACGAATCACATTGGATAGTAGACATGAATAAATAAACTATCAAACCAAACAATGTGGTCAGGAGTATTAGATTAGAGAAAGACCGTATTGCATTTGTAATCCCAAACTGAATAGGTTTTCTCTACCTCTTCTGATTAGCTTGGGTAACCATGATATGCTGCAAGGTGTCACTCATGGTTTGTGGAAGCCCTAAACGTGTGTAATCACTAAAGGGAGAATTGAAAGTAAGTTTCAATTCACAATCGATTTGAAATGGTTTTAATCGCCCACTGCCTCGCTAAAAGGAACCTAATGGATCGCACACCATAAGAGGTGGAGATTGGAGATTAAACGGAGATGAGTAAGAATGATTAAATGGTTTAATCATTTATTTATGGCAAGGATTAATTAATATGTTAATTAATCAAACGAATAAGTTCGTTAAAGACCTCGGGATAGGTTTTGGACCTTAAGGCCCAATGGGCTTCGAACGTCAAGCCCATTGACTTAAGTTGTATGACAACTTAATGAATAATGATTCACTAAGACCCAAAAGCCCAAACAACACCCCATGGCCGGCCATTTAGAGGAAGGGTAGTGAACTTGCTTTAATTACAAGTTTGCCACTCAAATGAATAAAGGTATAAATATGACTTTATAGCCTTTTATTCATTAGGGTTTCTTTTAGAGAAAATTGGTGAGAACTTGTCTCTCCATTTTCTCTCTAGGAGGCCGGCCCCTTGGGGGGTGCATCTTGCAATCCCACTACTCCAAGGTCACTCATTTCTTCTCCAATCTCTCCTTGGTGAAGAGACTTAGAGGTTCCCTACTTTGGGAACTTGGAGAAACCTATTCTTCCATCCAAAAATATAGATTTAAGATGCAAGAAATGAAGGCCCTCTCTTTGGGTGATTAGCCTTTGCTTATGCAAAGAGGAATCTACAAAGGTATAAATCTCAACTCACTTTGTTTTGAGTTGATTAATGGTTCACCAATCTACTAGGCTTTGAATTTCTTGGTTAATGTTTTGTTTTTAAGTGCATGCTAGCATGATTCCGCCTTTAATTGTTAATTGCATGCTTATAGATGTTGCTTAAATGAACATGTTTTCATAAAATATTCCTTCAAGTGGTATCAGAGCCTAGGCCTAGTAGTTGGTGAATCCTTTTGGGTTTTGTAGTTCATAGTTTGTGATTTAAAAGTTGTAATATGTTACAAGCTTTATTCTTGTTTCTTTGAATGTAAATTTTGTTAGAAAATTTGCCATCTCAAATGTTGTAGATGTAGTTCATATGAGCATGAATATTGGAGCTAAAATTTGGTGCCATGACTTTGGGGATTTTCGGCCAAATCCAAAGGGTGGATTTTTGGGTTCTTGTTTGACTTGTTAAAAGTGTTTTCAAGTGACTTTTGGAACCCCTATGTACCCTAGTTTGGTTAGATGTTATTTCCCTAAAGTTTGAATGGTTTTGGAATGTTTTTGGGTGAAAAATGTTCATGGAAAATTTTGAGTTTTTTCATGAGTGTTCTTCATTGTTCTTGACATTTTTGCCAAGAACAAAAAGGTTTGTGTTTTGATTCAAAGTTTTGATTTATTTCATAAAGTCTTTGTTTTGTGTTTTATCAAATGTTTTAATGTGATAGAAATTGTGTAAGGTGATGGAAATGGTGATAGGTGTGTAAGAAGTACTTCTCTTACACACACATCACTTGCATGACTTTAAGTCACATTCCACTTGCATGAATTTATGTCACAAATTCCACTTGCAAGGCTTTATGAAATTGTTGAAAAAATTTCTAAAATTTTGTGGACTTATCTCCACTCCCTTTCCCTCTCTAAAACCGGCCCTCCCTCAAGTGGGAGTACTTTTGGGTCTTTTATGCAATTACATAAAGTTTTGATACTTTTGTGTATTTGCACTTTGGCCCAAAAGTTTACGTTTTTACGTTTAGGTCCAAAAACGCTAAAGGACAAATTGTTTTGCTCCTTTAATGAAGTTTTTGCATTGATTAAATTTTGGGTTCTAGTGTAATTACATGAAGTAGTGGACTTTTATGTCTTTACAAAGTGACCCCAAAAGTTTTGCAATATAGCCCAAAAGTTGAGGTTAATTGCTTTATGGCCCAAAAGTTGTGGTTATTGCATATTGGCCCAAATTAAGTAGAGAACAAAATTGTTTTGTCTCTTTAAATGAGAATTGGATTTTCATTTTGTTTAGCTCCATTTAAATCAATTTTATGGATACAAAAACCAAATGAAAATGTTGCATTCAATTTAATTAGTTAAAGTGTTAATTAATTAAAGGGTGATTATGAACCTAAGCCTAATATAATTGAGCTATGTGATAGGCCGTTTCAAATTTGTTTGAACCATGGGAATGTGTAGATTAATTTTGGTTGTAATTTGATTTGATCAAATGTTGTAAAAGGGCTTAAGCTCTTCTTTGCTTTAAAGTAATTTGTTTTATGCAAATGTTGTAATGAGCATAAGCTCACCTTTACTTTGAAGTACTTCTTTCTTGCTTTATTTGATATGCATGAAAATGAAGTAGTTGGGTCCAACGCCCCTAAGACAACACGCCTTAATGTGATTAAACGCGTAACTAAAATCAATCACCATCCCTAGACCGAGATTCAACACAAGGCTCGTGTTGAATCTAAATAAAGGTTCATAATCATCCTAAGGCCCTAAAGCAACTATATAGTCCATCAAATGAATGCAAAGGTTATGTTAGTAGTATCATATACTCTTGCTTTAAAAACCGTTTTATAAACATAGTGGGAGTATTATATACAACTAAAAACAATCATATGGACCAATAGTTGTAATAGGACCAAAATAGTTTTAATAGAGATTAAAATGTATGTTTATATGTGATGAGACCTAAAACCCTCAACCAAACCATTATTAAGTTGATAAGCGGAGAGTGCTTTGAACACTCTTTCGTGGCCTTCCACCGTGGTAGGCTCCAATCGTTTGTGACTCGTACACCGGCTTCACCCTATAATGGGGGAGTACAAAGTGCGTGCTTACACTCAGGAGGAGTTCTATATACATACATGATGAAGTGAGGTAGGCAACGAGTTTAGCCAACATGATATAATTCTGAGGCTATGCTTGAACCCCTACACGAACTAGGCATGGTGGGAATGACTTAACTAAGTGCAATGACGCCAACATGATATAATTCTGAGGCAATCATTCTCTAGAGGCCAAATAAGATGGGTACTTGCATTAGTTGCAAATGAGTAAATGTACTCTCTCATTATTATTAACGCTAGCCAACATGATATAATTCTGAGGTGGGCTTGGTAATAGTGAGCCTCCCATAACCTACTAGGAGTTTCATCCAAAACTCTCGAATTCCAATGAGGGATATGGAATTTGCCAAAAATAGTGGGTGGTGCTATTTTGATTTAAAGACCCGAATCAAATGGCTTAAAATCAATCAATTTATATTCGTTATGTATTTGTTTACCAATATATTTGCAAACGCTATCCAACACTTGACAAATAAAAGCCGAAAGCTTTAGTTTCCGGACTTGGTACTACAAAACCATAGATTGTCTTTAATGGCTTGTAAATGTACCTAAGTAGTCTCATCCTCACAATCTTCCTATTGATAATGTATCATTAGAAGAATATGTTAGAAAAGTCTATCATAAAGAGGACAACACTTTTAATGTCATGATTCTTCAATTACAAATTGTTGTATGAAGAAATAAGAGTTGCTTTGAACAACCCTTAGTCAATGCAAACACTTAGTGCTTGTTTCTTTGTTAAATGAACAAAGAACTTAAGAAGAAAGCACAAAGGCATGGACACTTAATGTGCCATGATTCTTCACTTACAAATTGTTGTATGAAGAAATGAGAGTTGCTTTGAACAACTCTTGAAAGTTTGTAATTATGTTTAGAACATAATGGTTGGTTGACAAAAATAGTCCATCAACATGGACTTATGATGATTTTGAATCATTGAGTGTTGAAGTATTAAAACACTTCTAGAGACGGGAACTAGGCAAGGACTTCACCTTTGTGTCCCTATCCTAATCTTTCACTAAGTTTATTGTAAACTATGTAGTGTACAATAACCACATGCTCTCCAAAATGTTTGATGTGAATAACACAATTGAAATAAGTTTCAAGAGAGATAGTGGGAGTTTAGGGACCTTGACTATGGTAGTCAAAGGAGAAGTCAAATGAAGAAAGCAAAATAACTCCAAGGGAACAAACTTTCTTTATGAAAGGATGGACATTGGAAGGGGTATTTGCAAGAAATGTCTTGCAAGTGTCAAGAACACACCTTTCGAAGGCGTTGTAAATTGTTCTTGAATAGTTCAAAACAGTTGGTTCTTCTACTTGAATGCTTGATTCCGTATTAGTAACTAAGTTTTACAATCGTTGTAAAAGTATGGCTAATAAGAAGTAGAAGATATATGAGAGAAGAGAAAGTACTTCACATTCGGAAAGTGAATAAAATATAGATTTCTGCGAAAGCAGAAGGTACTTACTTCCTCATATGAACTACCAAAGAAATTGGAAAAACCAAAGACTGTCTTTACATTCCAATTTTAAGGAATTTAATTCCGTCACTATAGTAGAGATGGATGAATGTTTTGTTTGACAAAACATTGTTCTTTATTAATCAATGATTAGATTATTGTAATCTAATTAATAATCTCTATAGTAGAGATGATATGGTAGTGTTAACTGTTTAGAATATAATGATGCTTAGAAACCCAAAAGGTTGCAAAGTAGTGACTAATCCCAACTAAAGTTGTGATACCTCTAAAACATAAATTACGAGTTGGTCATAGATGGACGCTTTGGATCATTAGATCCGGATCCAATACCTTCTTGTTAAAATTGTATAGAGGCGAAATGTTCGAATCTTTATTCTTTTGGAAAGAAGAAAGAATCACAAAGTTGTTGAGGTTAATTCACTTAGATGTTAGTGGCACTTGTCCACAAACATAATACTACTCATGTTGGATAACATTCACCGAAGATCACTCTCGGTTGGACTATAGTTTATTTTTGAATAAACACAAGTCCGAATACTTTGCAAAATGTTTCAAAGAATTCAAGAAATGTAAGTTGATGAGTAAGACGTCTAAAGTATTTACATCCTCAGATTTGATCCAAGGAATGGTAACACTTTAGAATAGTTTTCTTGAAAGATATCAAGGAAAGAAGCATCATAAGATAATGGATTTCTCCATTAGGAGAAGAACGAACTTGAATAAGATTTAGTTCGTTGGATATTATCAATTACCCATATATATAGGATATATACTTCTAAAACAATATGATTGTCAATTAGAAGATCTTCCAAATTTTTCATGACTCCATAAGATGTAGTTGGAAAGAAAGACAAATCTTAAGCATGTTAAGATTTGGGGTTGTGTGTTAATACACAATATTTGTTTGATAACAATCTTGTAGGATATCCTTAAATTAACTTTTGGATATCGCTTCTATAAACCAACTAACAAATGTTGTTTTGTTGGGTAGTTCATTTTAATCCTACAATGTGATTTGCCTAAGAGCAAATGAACGAAGGATAGAACTCAAAGAATGGTTCTTTGAGAGACAAGAAAGTAATCAACAAATATAACAACCTAGTTCCTATACCATAAGCTCCAAGGTAGTCGAGAAGGATTTATAAACCGTCTCAGTTGAATGGTTTGAACTTTATGACTATGTCATAGAGTTGCACCTCTTAATTCGAAAGAAATAAGAATGAAAATCCTTATGACTACATTGAGTGCATATACGATATATACTCATGGGAATGATAAAGTACCATTTGACCCGAAATAATGAAACCTTCATAAGCTAATTGGTAGCTTAAGGTGACTACAATCAAATAGAATGGTTGACTTTGAAGGAACCATTTTTGACGTAGTCTTAGTTTCAATTAATTTGAAGATTGCTAGCTACAACTAAATGGTGATTCAATGTTTGGACATAATATGGGTTTCCGAAACCATTATTAAGATAGTCTTGATGATATATGTCTAAAACTATGAATCACAAGACATATAAGTTGTAGAGATCCATCCATCATGGATCTTAGCAAGCTAGTGGGAGCTATAAGCGTCTTATGAGAGAGAGGTCAAATCGTTTGATTTCTCATAAAGATGTAAATGAATCTTTTGTTTACTAGTTTTACAAAAGATTAGTGGGAGTTAATCATATTCCTAAATTTGTATATATATATATATATATATATATATATATATATATATGTGATATATATGAATATATGTATGATATATTAATTTTGGAAATGAAAAGAATATTTCTTCGTTAAAGTTATGACTTTAAACATTATATGAAAATAGAATGTATATGGGAGACATAGTCTATATACATGGGATGGAAATCTATATTGATAGATTTTAGGATATAATTTGATTATATTAATCCCTAATAATAGACAAAAGATGCTAGGAAGTTTCTCATATGATGATAAACTTTAATCAGAAGAACAACTCTAGTGAGACTAGGAGGTAGCTCTTCTCAAAGGGAACGTACCCTTTGACTCCCAAAGAAATAATGCGTAAATAGAATCCTTTATGCGTAAGCAGAAAGGTGATTTATGTATTTCATATTGTATGAAAAACATTGATATGGGTTGTACCTAGAAAGGTACAAGACGATATCAGTGTAAGCCCAGGATCAGAACCATGGCAACTGTCAAGTAAGTCCTTAAGTATTTAAGAAATACTAAAGGATAAATTCCTCAAAGAATGAGGAAGAATCAGAGTAACGTAATGGAAGCGTAAATGTATTAGATTATGAATCTAATCCATCATTGGATGTTTCTTCATTATGAATGAAGAGATAAACGGATATCTCTTTATTATGACTAAAGAGATATTTGGATGGAAACATTAAAGTAATGACTTTAGTGTGTTCCATTATGAATGCAAAATATATTGCCATATAGAAGCTTACAACAATGTTGTTTGGATGAGAAAGTTCATTTATGAACTCTCTATTCGGTTCCAACCAGAAAGTGTATCTAGTGTATCGACACTATGACACTAATGGGGCGATAGCTCAAGCCAGGGAATCAAGGTCTCATCAAGATCCGAACTCATATGAGAGACTGAACCACATGATTGAGAATCATGTATAATGGTGACGTCGTTATTCTCAAGGTTGCTTCTATGGATAACATATAGATATCCATTGCCTAGGCCTACTATTCAGCCATTTATGAAATGACTACAGAAGAGGTATCATCACTGATGACTAAGCTGATTGGCTCTAGTGCAAGTGGGAGATTGTTGGAAATGTGCCCTAAAGCCAATCATATGATGATACTTTACGGACATTTTACATGTTAAACTAATCTAGTTTAATATAAAGGGCAAAGATTATTGTTTGAGCCGTCTCATATAAATGTTATATGCTTAAACGATAAAGTCCAAGGAATATGTGATTGGAAGAATGTAATCTAATGAAGTTAGATTCATGAGACCATTCTTTCGTAGACACATCCTAAATGTTCCTGATCATAGGATTGCCAATTCGGCATTGACAGTCCGTCAAGATCGGTACGTGCTATGTCTTCTCTCAGGGAGAGTGACTAGTCTCGAGTCATTGGTGTGTGTGACATCAACACAAGTACGTAGGTGCTCAGTAGAGAATGAGTTCACTGAACGTGATCAACGAAGAGTTCTCATACTCATGTCACATGAGAACTCATGTTTGGGATAATGCAAATTAGTCCTTTGACCTGAGGCATCACAGTTGTCTTGTGGTTAAGTCCTTGATCTTTGATTATGTCAAAGTCACCCCATCGGGGTGTCCACGACATCGTTGGGGTTAAGCCACTTAGTCATGGAGGCAAGTGAATGCGCAACAAGGGATCTCTAACCTTCAAACCGTTTGAGGGAGAATACTCTATGATATGATTTAGAATCTCTGGCCAGAGTATGAATGAGATTTAGAAAAGTCGTTCTAAATCACATTCAATGAAATCATATAAGCACACGAATCACATTGGATAGTAGACATGAATAAATAAACTATCAAACCAAACAATGTGGTCAGGAGTATTAGATTAGACAAAGACCGTATTGCATTTGTAATCCCAAACTGAATAGGTTTTCTCTACCTCTTCTGATTAGCTTGGGTAACCATGATATGCTGCAAGGTGTCACTCATGGTTTGTGGAAGCCCTAAACGTGTGTAATCACTAAAGGGAGAATTGAAAGTAAGTTTCAATTCACAATCGATTTGAAATGGTTTTAATCGCCCACTGCCTCGCTAAAAGGAACCTAATGGATCGCACACCATAAGAGGTGGAGATTGGAGATTAAACGGAGATGAGTAAGAATGATTAAATGGTTTAATCATTTATTTATGGCAAGGATTAATTAATATGTTAATTAATCAAACGAATAAGTTCGTTAAAGACCTCGGGATAGGTTTTGGACCTTAAGGCCCAATGGGCTTCGAACGTCAAGCCCATTGACTTAAGTTGTATGACAACTTAATGAATAATGATTCACTAAGACCCAAAAGCCCAAACAACACCCCATGACCGGCCATTTAGAGGAAGGGTAGTGAACTTGCTTTAATTACAAGTTTGCCACTCAAATGAATAAAGGTATAAATATGACTTTATAGCCTTTTATTCATTAGGGTTTCTTTTAGAGAAAATTGGTGAGAACTTGTCTCTCCATTTTCTCTCTAGGAGGCCGGCCCCTTGGGGGGTGCATCTTGCAATCCCACTACTCCAAGGTCACTCATTTCTTCTCCAATCTCTCCTTGGTGAAGAGACTTAGAGGTTCCCTACTTTGGGAACTTGGAGAAACCTATTCTTCCATCCAAAAATATAGATTTAAGATGCAAGGAATGAAGGCCCTCTCTTTGGGTGATTAGCCTTTGCTTATGCAAAGAGGAATCTACAAAGGTATAAATCTCAACTCACTTTGTTTTGAGTTGATTAATGGTTCACCAATCTACTAGGCTTTGAATTTCTTGGTTAATGTTTTGTTTTTAAGTGCATGCTAGCATGATTCCGCCTTTAATTGTTAATTGCATGCTTATAGATGTTGCTTAAATGAACATGTTTTCATAAAATATTCCTTCAATACTTTTCTATATGATTCCCTTGAATATGATTTGGAACAAACTTCCTAAGTCATATTCATTTGCTTTGGCCAAAGACTTTAGAATCATATCTTAGAGTATTCTCCTTCCACCATGGAAGGTTAGAGATCCCTTGTTGTGCATTCATATGCCTACATGACTAGATAGCTTGACCCCAACAATGCCGTGGACACTCCGATGGAATGCCGTTGACATGATCAAAGATCAAGGACCTAACCATTAGACATCTATGATGCCTCAGGTCAAAGGACTACTTTGCATATTGCAACTTTAGAGTTCATACATGACATGTATGTTCGAACTCTCTTTTGATCGTTGTTCAGTGTACTCGATTACTCTTTCGAGCACCTATGTGTTTGTCTTAGTGTGCAACACCAAATGACTTGAGACTAGTCATACTCAATCTTGAGTTGACATAACACATACTAACCTTAGCAGATTGTCAATACCCAATTGGCAATCCTATGGCTAGGAACGTTTTAGGAATGAACATAAGAGAATGGTCTCGATAATCTAACTCACTTAGATCACTTGTCTCTTAGATCAAATACATCCCTTGGATTCCCTTATTGCTTAAACACATGATACAATAAATAGTGATTAACAATAAGCTTTGCCCTTCATTAAACATATAAAAGTTTAATACATTAAGTATTCCAAAAGCTATTACATCAAATGAGTGGCTTTGTGGGCATACCTCCAACAGTTTTCTCATGTGAACATTGTCCAATTGTTTCAAATAGAAAACGAAATTCACGATTGCATACAAGGCAATATGACGGTGAGTTCATATTTCACCAAACTGAAAAGGCTCTAGGACGAACGAGATGTGCTATGTTCTATCCCAACTTGTGGCCATGACACGAAGAATGAGATCACCTCCTATATAGAAACTCAGAAGACGATGAAGTTTCTCATGGGTTTGAACGAGTCTTACTCTACCGTTCGCAGCAATACCTTGATTCTTGAGCCCTTGCCCACTATAAACAAGGCTCATTCACTTGTTCTTCGCCATGAGAGGCAATCCAAAGTCTCAAGTGGAAGGAGAATTGCCCAACCAGAAGTTACCATGTTCGATATGAAGGGTGCATGTTGAGACACTGAATCCGAAGATGGTGGTCTGCGATGTGGAAAATGCAATAAGACGAACCACACCATAAAGAACTGCCATGCCCATCTCAAGTGCACATTTTACGGGTGGAAAGGCCATTCGTTCAAGTATTGCCGTAAAAGAAAAGCAGCCCCAGAAATAGAACCAAGTTGTTCGTCCAAGGGAAATCAAGTTGTTGTGAACAACAAGGAAGTGATGTCCAATTTTCCATTCTATCAAGAAGATTGCAAACAAATCCTCCAAATATTGAATAAGAACAAATCATCATTTGCCAATCACGTTGGTAATTCCTCAAATCACGAAGACCTTTCAGGTAAAGCTTTTTCATTTATCCATCATAGCAAGAAATGTTTGGATCATGGATAGCGGTGCTACAGACCACATAGTTAAGTTGCCAAATGGATCCCTTGGCACAGTCACTCATGTTGGCCAAGTTATTTTTTCTCCTAACCTTATCCTTGACAATGTCCTCTGTGTCCCACTCTTTAAGTTGAATTTAATATCTATTAGCAAATTAGCCTATGATTCCTTCTCCATTACGATTTTCTTAAATAATTTTTGTGTCATACAAGACCTATGCTTGAGGAAGATGATTGGGACGGTAATTGAACAGAAAGAACTCTACTACCTCGACCCACCAAAGAAAGGAGCATGCAATGCCATGAAAACCACTCCATCCAGCCTTTGGCATGAACGCCTAGGCCATCCATCCCATAAAGTTACAATTTATTTCCCTTTTTCCTAAATAAAACTTGTGATACCAGTCAATGTTTAATTTTCCCTTTGGCTAAACAAACGAGGTTGCCTTTTTCCTTAAGTTTCGTGTCTACTACATCATGTTTTGAATTAATACATGTTGACATTTGGGGTGGTTACCAAGTGCCGTATCTTTCTGGTGCACAATACTTCCTTACCATTGTTGATGATCATACTCGATGCACGTGGATCTATTTAGTGAAACATAAGTATGATACAAAAGAGCTTCTTACTCAATTTATACATATGGTTGAAACACAATTCAACACTAAAGTCAAAATGGTTCGTAGTGATAATGGTCCCGAGTTTAAACTGGACACTTTTTATGCCTTACAAGGAATCATCCATCAAACTAGTTGCGTCAACACACCACAACAAAATGGTGTCGCTAAACGCAAGCATAGACATTTGCTCAATGTTGCTTGAGCATTGCTTTTCCAAGCCCATTTACCTAAAAGATTTTGGGGGGATGCAATTCTTGCTTCGGCATACCTCATTAGCCAAACACCAACACCCATTCTTTAAGGGAAAACACCATACGAAAAGTTGTTTCACAAACCACCCAACTATTCTCACTTACGGGTCTTTGGTTGTCTTTGTTTTGCGTCCACTCATGCACAAAAACCTTCCAAGTTTGATCCACGTGTGCGTCATTGCATTTTTCTAGGCTATCCTTATGGTTATAAATTGTTCGACCTTCATCTTCAAAAGGTTTTTGTCTCCAGGGATGTCCTCTTCTTCGAAGACCACTTCCCTTATCAACACTTAGACATTTCCACTACCTCTACACATCTACCCACCCCTCATGCCTCCTTGCTCCACTTTGACATGGATTCTTCCCCTGCACCATCTTAACTTCACCCTTTCTCTAGTGAAGCACCTTCAGATGATACACCTACCACATCCTCATCACCATCTCATATGCCTTTAATCCTTTCACCTTCAAATACTCCATCAACCAATATCACCACCCCAACCCTTATACCTTTACCTCTAAACCCTATAGCCACTCAAACATCACCATCTCCTTGACATTCAACCTCGCCCACACCCAATCCACCCCCACCCCGACGCGGCACACGACCTACCAAACCTTTCTCCTTTTTGCAGGACTTTCATGTCGAGGCCTTTCTCCAGTCAAGGACTACTCTCACATCTTCAACGAACGTGGTTCGGTCGTTGTCAGGTACCTCTCATCCCCTCTCTACTCACTTATCCTATAAACATCTCTCACCCACATATAAAGCCTATACTGCTAATCCCACCCCTTATGCCTCCTTGCTCCAGTTTTTCATAGGCTATCCAAGATCCACATTGGCGAGATGCTATGTACCATGAACTTGCAACCCCCCATGCAAATAAAACTTGGACGCTTATGCCTCTACCTCCTCACAAATGTCCCATTGGCTACAAATGGGTTTATAAGGTGAAGCTCAAACCTGATGGGACCATCGAAATGTACAAGGCACGACTTGTTGCCAATGGGTATGGTCAAATCAAAGGTGTTGATTACCGCTACACTTTTTTTCCCATGGCTAAGTTGACTGCAGTTCATGTTCTTCTTAGCGTTGTAGCTTTGCAAGGCTGTCATCTTCATCAACTAGACGTGAACAACGCGTTTTTACATGGTGACTTGGAAGAGGAAGTTTACATGAATTTGCCTCCTGGTTTTGGACGAAAGGGGGGGACTCGAGTGTGCAAGTTGAACAAATCTCTTTACGGTTTAAAGCAAGCTTTGAGGATATGGTTCATCAAATTATCCAATGCTTTCAAGGCTGCTGGGTTTCACCAATCTTTGTTTGATTACTCATTGTTTGTCCGAAGTAGTCAAGGTACATTCATTGCCTTACTAGTCTATGTCGATGACATAATATTGGCAGGGAATGATTTACGTGAGATTGAAAAGACCAAACAGTTTCTCTTTCACCGTTTTAAACTGAAAGACTTGGGTGTGCTTAAATATTTCTTGGGGATAGAAGTTGCACGATTAAAGCATGGAATCACTCTATGTCAACGAAAATATATGCTGGAGATATTGGATGATGTTGGGTTTCTTCGCGTGAAATCTTCCCAGTTTCCTCTAGACCAAAATTTGGCCCGTACACAAATGGAAGGAAAGTTGTTGGATGATCCATCCTCGTATAAATAACTTGTGGGTAGATTGATATATTTGACCAGACTTGGCCTATGCCGTGCATGTGTTGAGTCAGTTCATGGAGAAGCCTCGGAAACCACATCTTGATGTTGCACACAAGGTACTCAAATACATTAACTAGGCACCTGGGCAAGGTATTTTATTTCTTTCCATGGGTTCATTACAGTTACAAGCATTTTGTGATGCTGATTGGGCCAGATGCAAAGATACTATAAGATCGATAACGGGTTATTGTGTTTTACTTGGCCAAGCACTGATTTCGTGGAAAACTAAGAAACAAACCATTGTATCTCGGTCCAGCGCAAAAGCCAAATACCGTTCTATGGCCACTGCATGTTGTGGGATTACATGGTTGAAAAATATCTTAATGGATTTGAAAGTGAATCACCAACAACCGGTTTCATTGTTTTGCGACAATCAAGCAACCATACATATTGCTTCGAATCCTATTTTTTATGAACGAACAAAGCACATAGTGATTGATTGTCATCTAGTGCGAGAGAAGGTTAAAAAAGGAATGATATGTATGGCCTACATACGGACGAGTGACCAGCTAGCTAACATATTCACCAAACCATTGAGTTTGACACAATTTGAAATGTTACTCATCAAGTTGGGTGTCATTAACATACACTCCAACTTAAGGGGGAGTGTTAAGGAAGGAATCTCGGATTGATTAGTCAATATTGTGAATTAATATTTAGTTATTCACTTTATTGTTTAGTTTTAATTAGCCTTATTTGTAGGCAATAGAATAGGATACAATCTTTATAGTCTTTGTATGAAGTTGTAATTCATGTTTGATGAATATACACAGAAATTCATTCGCCTACTCTACGCTTCTTATGAAAAAACAATATGAAAGATGGATGACTGAAGAATATGGTGTGTGTAGGTTTGAGGTTCAACCTATGCTTATATAGATGATAGTGGTGATGGTGGTGGATGGATGTGTTTCATGTGTTTCATATTTTTCATGTGTTATATATCTCTATCATATATGTCACATTCTTTCATGTTTTTCATGAGTTTCCTGTTCAACGACAAAGTATTTAACAACGAAGACTTCTAAGTCATATTATGAGCCATTTTATTTAAATATCTTGGTTACGTCAGTATTAATTCTATCAGGTGAAGTCCAATATATGTTTTAAACCCAATTTATTATGATCTCTTGCTTGTTTTTCAGCCTTGAGACAAGGACGAGAAGGTTAATTCGTATTTAACAAGAGTGCTATTATGCTCATCCATAGTTTTATTTCGTACGTGTTATATTTTCACTCATTATAAAAAGTTTAAAAAACTAAACACTCTATTCTCACCTGACTTATATTCCTAAAATATCCCTAACAGTTTTAAGCTCTAAATAAATAAAAAATAAAGAATGATTGAATCTTGGAGATTTAAGAAAATGAAAGAGCCACGAACGTCCCTCCCAACCCAACTGAAAGCAACCACAACTAGGCACTAGATAGGATGGTGACGGCTCCTTTTATACTTGTCGCTGGAAAAGTACTTTCCTTTCTTTTTCTTCTCCTTTCTCTGTTCTTCTCTTTTTCTTTCTTTCTCCCCCTACCGAATTTGAATCTAAGATTCATATTCATAGTTATTTTCGAATTCCAATTCAGAACTAAGGGTTGAAAATAGGGAGAAAACAAGAGATAGAATTTGGGGTGGGTGGGGTGGACGGAAGAGAGAGAAGATGGAGGGAGGCGAAAAAGTTAGAAAGAGTGAGGGATGAATAGACAAAATGGGGAGGTTTGATTCGTTTCTTAGTTTAAGTTTTTTTAATTCTTTTTACTTTTTTTATTTCACTACAAAGAATATATAAGAGGATTTAGTTTTAACATAGCGTTTGAATTCTTTTTACATAAAGTTAAATTTGGTATTCAAATTTTTATTAAAAAGTGAGTGGAAAGATAAAACTATAAGGTGTGCATAGCAGCACTCTTAGTTAAAACCATATCATAATCAAGAGCAGTAATCACCATAAACACAAGTACCCCTCAGTCCTAGTTAATAGAAACACACCCAATGAATCACTTTAAATTCTTAGAGGTTCCAAGAGAAAGATGGAAGAGAAACTTCAATCCTCAATTGCGATTAGTAGCGTGCATGATTCTGTTGTATGTCAAATTTTTTTTTTTTAAAAAAAAAGTGGTAACGTTAATGGATTACATTGTTAAATATTAAAGAGAGAAGAATTGGTGAGGATCGAACCTGCACCAAGACGCATAGACATTATAACATTTCGTCAGGAATAACAAGCATTTGTGAATGTGATGGATTAGTTGTCTTATTAGGCTTACTCAAGATAAGACTCATTCATTGATGATGTTATGTTTGGTCCCCAAATTTTATCCGTTTTCCAAATAAATCTATTTCTAAATGATTGATTTATGACCATGTCAAAGGAAAGAACATATTCCAAACTACATGCTTGCTTTATAAGTTTTAAAAGAATCCACTAAATCATACAAATTACAGTTGAATATCAAAGTGCACAACGAACAAGATTACAAAATAATAGGAATATTATTAAACAAACGAGAATGCTGGAACGGCTACAAAACCCTAAGATGCTACATCATAACTGACTTATTTCTCAAATTAAATTATAAGAAATATTTATAGAGAACTAAACCTAATAAACCCTAACTCGGATGGGCTCGGCTCAAATCCTAAACTTACAAGCAAAACCTAAATACTAATATTTTCCAACACCCCGCCCCCGGGTCAAACTCATGTTGGTACACGACATGAGTTTGCCAAAGTAGATGTGGATGCAAAACTCCAAATTCCAATGTCAATGCCAATGCCGATGCCGATGCCGGTGTTGATGCCTATGCCAATGCCAATGCCAGATTTCCATTCCAAGTTCAAGCTACCATGCCCAATGCAAGAATACATGGGCCACAAAACAACCATATTTTTTCCTTCCTTTTTTCCCCATTTCCCTCCTATTTGTTTTTTTTTTCTCCTCTTTTATTTCTTTTTCTTTTCTTTTCCTTTTTTTTCTTCTGTGCTAACAACTGCAGAACTCTAGTAAACACGTACAGAACTCAAAAAACGCGTTGGTGTGAGATTTTTAGGAATGCAGGTCAGATGCTAAAGTACAGGGAAAGATGAACAATGACAACCCTTTTTTCTTTTCAGACTACTACGACTGTCAATATCGAATATCCAAAGATAAAAAATGGAACATAAACAAAGTGACCAAGAAGAACAAAGGACACAGACCAAAGCAGAAGCGAAAGCCTAATCGAGACCAAAACTAAACCAACAAAATAAATTGATACCATACAAGAGCAGATTGGACCCAAATGATCGAACCCGCTCTGATAACAAGTTGAATATCAGAGTGCGCAACAAACAATATTACAAAATAATAGGAATATTATTAAATAAACGAGAATGCCGGAACAACTACAAAACCCTAAGAGGCTGCATTGTAACTGACTTGTTTCTCAAACTAAATTACAAGAAATATTTATAGAGAACTAAACCTAAGAAACCTTAACTCGGATGGGGTCGGCCCAAATCCTAAACTAACAAGCAAAACCCAAATACTAAAATAAACGTAAATGCTAATATTTTCCAACAATTACTATATATAACAAATGAGGTTCTACTGAGCTAGCGTGTGATAAAGTTAAAAATAATATTGGTGTCGAACCATAAGATTTGTCAAATCTTTTGTTTTTCCACCTAAAAAGTGGGAACCACAAAGCTTTAGCTTTTCTCTATATATTTAGTGACCCTTTGCTCTACAAACTCATCAAGCTTTCAAATGGAAGGCAATCTTACTCCCTTTGTACTATTATTGGCTCTGCTTACTCTCCAATTATGCAGTGCTGATGCATTTCCTAGCAGATCCAACACTCAGTACATAAGAACATCGTGCAGCGTCACAAACTATCCGAGGCTGTGCTACAACTCGCTCTCCATCTACGCCGGAAAAATCAAGACCAACCCGAAAGCACTAGCACACACTGCTCTTAACGTGACCATTGCTGCCACCCAAGAAACATCTGTGATCATGAGAAGGCTGTCCAAAATCCATGGCTTGAAACCCATAGAGTCTGCAGCAGCGCTTGACTGCATGGAGGAGATTGGTGATGCTGTTGACGAGCTCCAAAACTCGATAGATGAATTGAGTCATGTGATTAGGGGATCAAATTTCTGGCTTCAAATGAGTGATATCCAAACATGGGTTAGTGTTGCATTGACAGATGAGGACACCTGCATGGATGGATTTGATGAACATAATATGAGTGGAAGGGTGGAGAATCTTGTCCGTAGGTACATAGTGAATGTTGCGCATCTTACTTGCAATGCTTTGGCGCTAATCAACAGCTACGCCTCGGCCTCGACTGAAGCGTTTTTGCCGTAGATTCTCTTTTGTTCTCAGGAAAGGTATGACGGAAACGGGTCATTTGGTACTTAAGAAAGAAAGAAAAATCTGAATATTTGGTATCTGAGAAATTGTGGATGCATATGGAGTGAAGGATGGATCAAGAAGGGTGGTGGGTCTTGAGACTAAAAACAAATTAAAATAGTTTTTTGTTTTCGTTTTTCGTTTCCAATTCGTGTATCTTTCCTTATAAATTTCTTCACCATTTCTCCAACAACCCTTCAACCCTTCTCCTATATCCCTCATTTTCTTGTACAATCTACCTTCTATCTCTAACACAAAAATAAAAAAACTAAGAACCAAATGGTAATCAAACGGGTGCTAAATTGTCAGATTAGACCAACCAAAAACAAAAAACCATTTCATCATAATCCTCATACATCAACAAATGCACCAACATTTATCTTAATAAAAGCAGAATTAATAAATTAACATGCTATCAGTAAGAAATTAAACAGCATCACATAACATAAATAGATAATTCATCAAATAATTATCATATAATAGCCCTTGAAATTAAACCAAATTTATAATATTTGTAGCTGAACAAGTAGCTGGTAGCTACCCACTGACCAAGAAGAACAATACTGCGTTCACGGGCTGGGCAGCCTGGGCTTGGGGCTCAGATGGATTATGGGCTTGCTGGAACAACCTGAACCGACTTCTATTTGTGAGGAGATAAATTTGAGATGGGTGGCGGCTTCGCATCCCTTGTTATTCTTCATGATCAAAATTTTTACGTTCTGCTTTGACGAGTAAATTTAAGATTGATAAGGACTTTTAAAATGACAAAAACTGACCATTTAGTACTATAATCTAGTGTTAATCATCTTTACTTGTAAGTGAAAGGTCTTAGGTTCATTTCTTGCCAAAAGCGATCTTGACCTACATTATTATGGCTTAGCCCATTCCCCCACTTCCTTAGTATAGATAATATCGCTTGTTCAAAAAAAATAATGACAGAAATTGAAATGACAGAATTTTATTTTCTAGAATTTGTGAATCTTCTTGTCTACTTAAACAAAGGAACAATAAAATTTGTGTCACATCCCGGCCCGGGCCCCCACCACATCCCGAGCCCGCTCTACCGCCGTATCACGATATTGTCCGCTTTGGACCCCGACCACACCCTCACGGTTTTGTTTATGGGACTCACACGAGAACTTCTTAGTGGATCACCGAGCCGAGATGTGATAATTTGGTATCAGAGTCAATCCCTCGCCGGAAGTGTGCCGACGAGAACGTCGGGCCCCTAAGTGGGGTGGATTGAAAGATCCCACATCACCCAGGGGAGTGATCCTTATATGTATATTCTCATCCCTACCTAGCACGAGGCCTTTTAGGAGCTCACTAACTTCGTGTTCCATCGGAACTCCGAAGTTAAGCGAGCTCGGGCGAGAGCATTCCCGTGATGGGTGATCCACTGGGAAGTTCTAGTGTGAGTTCCCAGAAACAAAACCGTGAGGACGTGGTCGGGGCCCAAAGAGAATAATATTGTGCTACGGCAGAGTCAAGCCTAGGATGTGGTGGAGCCTAGGCAGGGACGTGATAATTTGAATATGAAATTTATTATTTTTAAACTCACTCATAGAAATTTAGAAATGATACGTATTTACACGTAATTTAAACTTAGGAATTGGAGGTCCCAAATTCTCAATTTCTATATTATGAATCCAAATAAGGAAATTAGTGCATGTCAATTTATAAATTCTAACTTTTGTCAAAATTCGTCGTTTATATCTCTCATCCAACCATAGTGTTACAAAAACTTTTCTTTTCACAACGTTTAGAAGTTTATGGAAAGAGGTTAATTGAGAGAAATTTTTAGTTGGAGAGGGATGTATTTTTTATCTTAATTGAGGAGATACATTTTTTTCAATTGACTTATGGTAGAAAATATCTAAACTACATATTAATAGAGTTCTAATTGTCAATAAAAACAAGGAAATTATCAATATACCCTTTATACTAATTGAAAGAAAATATTATAAAGGGAAAAAATGTGGGAATTAAAGTAATTCCACACAAATAGGCCTGACAAACGGGTTGTGTTTGTCGTGTTTCGTGTCGTTTTCGTGTAACACATGTTACCTTAACAGGTCATGTCATGTTACACCCGTTATCTTAACGGGTCCTTAACAGGTCGAGTCACTTTACCCAACTGATAAAATGACCCGACCCGTTAAGAAATTTAAAAAAAAAAAAAAAAAACACATACCACGTTGTCACATAAATATTACTTCAAAACATAAAAACACATTTGTCGTTAAGTACTACATCTACACTCCAAGATAAGAGCCTAATAAAAAAGCACCAATACACTACTAGTCTACTACAAAATATCAAATGTGCAAGGATATGCAAAATGAAGGAGTTTTTCTTTTCAAGGTTGTGAAGTCTTTCTCAAAAGTTAAAAGTTTTTCAAGGTTGTGAATCCTTTCTCATAAGTTAAAGCCTTTCATTGATCATCATGGGAAATTGTATTGGAACTTTGCTTTGATCAATTGCCTTCAAGAGTTATGTTGATGATGTTTTCAGTAAGGTTTTCCACATCAGAACTCTTTTTGGCAAAAACTAACTATAGAAAAACCGAACATTACAAATCATTCAAATTATGAGAAGTTTACCAAAATAATTATGAAAAGAAATAAAACAATAGTATTATACCATATAAAAATATATTACCTCCTTTCCAAATTTTCTAAATTTAATTTAATATATATATGTAACAGCCCGTCCCGAAATTTATTTATCATCGATGTGAAATGACGGAATTGCCCTTAAAGGCTATTAAGGTACGTGTGACATGTTATTCGAAAATGTATACTCTCCTAAGTTCTTGGAAAATTTAATTAAGTAGATTAAATGGTATGCAAATTGTGTGGTTAGGGACCTAAAGGAATTGGATTGTGATTGTTTTGGGTGGACCACACACACACGGGACAAGCCCTCTCTCCTACCCATGCCCTCTCTCTCTCCTCCCTCGTAGTTCTCTTCCTCTCTCCCTCTCGAACTCGTACGGACAAGGACCAAAATCCCTCAAAACATCACGGATCGACGTCAAAAAGGTGAGTTCCTTCATCCTTGCGACCTCTTGAGTCGATTGGTACTAGTTTTAGAACTGAAAACCCTCGAAATCACGTGGAATCCGAACCCCAGTTTGATGTCACTGTTCATGCACACGTGAAATGTTGATTTTCAGGGAATTTGAAGCTCACAGGGAGCTTAGAGAGGTCCCAAGGAAGCTCAGAGTACTTAGTTTGAAGGTTTTGGACGTTGGGATCGTAAGGTTTGAAGTTGGCCGGTTTTCTTGGATTTTCTTCGGTGAGATTTCGTATGTTCTTTTAGCCTTAAAGTAGTACATCGTGATTCTTCATGCTTAGGGCTTCATTTTGATATAAAATGCGTAAGA
This sequence comes from Malus sylvestris, assembly GCF_916048215.2. Taxonomy (NCBI): domain Eukaryota; kingdom Viridiplantae; phylum Streptophyta; class Magnoliopsida; order Rosales; family Rosaceae; genus Malus; species Malus sylvestris. Next base: position 11,828,707 of record NC_062265.1, on the reverse strand, counting down.
AATAGTTGAGAATTAACGGAGAACAAGGAGATTGAAAAATCTCCAGTTTTCCAGCGCCGGCGAAACCAGTCCGGCGACTGGAGGAAGAAGATGACGTGCGTGGGGGCGCATGCCGTGTTGAAATTTTTTTTCTAAAAATACCTCAACGTCCGTGACGTCGAGTAGGTCACTGTGGTATATTCATATACCCAAATTGAGCATCGTACGAAAAGTTATTACGTATTGTTGGTTGTATGCTTTAAATAATGTTTTTATAGTTGTTTCGCATATAGGTGTGACCTATCCCGAGGACGAGCGCGTTCAAGGGCGTCACAGGGGTACGACCCTTCGACTTACCAGTGAGTGGGCAGTATTTTCTGTATTTACCTATATACTATTGCTTTTTCCCAGAAATTGAATTTAAATGAAAGTATGTTTTAAAATGCCATTCATATATATATATATATATATATGAAATATATGAATTAGTAATTGTTGCATATATATGTTAAATGGTGTTGTGGACGCACAGGTGAGTATCAGGTGAGTTATATTGTTCGTATGATTTATTGATGATGTGAATTGTGTTGAGAGCTCATAACCTGCACCCCTGGTGTTAGTGCTTATATTATTCACCCGCACCACATGCTCACCTTGGATCCAAGTAGGTGCATATCGTACAGACCATTAGAGGGTTCCGACATGTCGTATAGACCATTAGAGGTAGTTCCGACTTATAGGTGATCTTAGATTATTATACAACTGTTGATGAGAGAAGCACTTGAGCGTATTCTTACACCATTCTTATCGTACAGACTACTTTAGGTAGTTTCGATTTATGTGCAGAGTAGCGCCGTACAGGTCACAGTGGTGACTCCGGTTGGATTGGATATTGAGCTATAGAATTGACCGTACAGGATAGCTGCAGGGTCTCCGGTTGATTCCTTATTTCACTTGTTATTTTGATGCATCCTTATTCTGTTATTGACGCTTACAGCATGGCATACTTTATGGTTTTGATAAAGATTGGTGATTTGAGATACTTGAAGAATTATATGCATATTATGTTATTTTCTGGGAAAGTATACATGTTTTACAGCGAAGGGTTAGAAATGTTATTAAATGAAATGTTTTTGAAAAGCTTGTTTTACTGACCCACTCAATCTTGTTTTGCGCCCCTCCAGGTTCTAGTTAGCTGTGTTGGTGGCCCATGAGGATTCCCATGGCGTATTGACAGACTACATAAATGTAGGACTCACCTTCGGGTGTTGTAATTTAGTTATAGTCCTACTTGACTACACCTAGTACTTATGCTCTGAACATATGTGTTTCACACTTAAACTCACTCTAGTATGCTAACTAGTTATTATTTGTTGGAAATGTGCCCTAAAACCAATCATATGATGATACTTTACGGACATTTCGCATGTTAAACTAATCTAGTTTAACTATAAAGGGCAAAGATTATTGTTTGAGCCGTCTCATATAAATGTTATATGCTTAAACGATAAAGTCCAAGGAATATGTGATTGGAAGAATGTAATCTAATGAAGTTAGATTCATGAGACCATTCTTTCGTAGACACATCCTAAATGTTCCTGATCATAGGATTGCCAATTGGGCATTGACAGTCCGTCAAGATCGGTACGTGCTATGTCTTCTCTCAGGGAGAGTGACTAGTCTCGAGTCATTGGTGTGTGTGACATCAAGACAAGTACGTAGGTGCTCAGTAGAGAATGAGTTCACTGAACGTGATCAACGAAGAGTTCTCATACTCATGTCACATGAGAACTCATGTTTGGGATAATGCAAATTAGTCCTTTGACCTGAGGCATCACAGTTGTCTTGTGGTTAAGTCCTTGATCTTTGATTATGTCAAAGTCACCCCATCGGGGTGTCCACGGCATCGTTGGGGTTAAGCCACTTAGCCATGGAGGCAAGTGAATGCGCAACAAGGGATCTCTAACCTTCAAACTGTTTGAGGGAGAATACTCTATGATATGATTTAGAATCTCTGGCCAGAGTATGAATGAGATTTAGAAAAGTCGTTCTAAATCACATTCAAGGAAATCATATAAGCACACGAATCACATTGGATAGTAGACATGAATAAATAAACTATCAAACCAAACAATGTGGTCAGGAGTATTAGATTAGAGAAAGACCGTATTGCATTTGTAATCCCAAATTGAATAGGTTTTCTCTACCTCTTCTGATTAGCTTGGGTAACCATGATATGCTGCAAGGTGTCACTCATGGTTTGTGGAAGCCCTAAACGTGTGTAATCACTAAAGGGAGAATTGAAAGTAAGTTTCAATTCACAATCGATATAAAATGGTTTTAATCGCCCACTGCCTCGCTAAAAGGAACCTAATGGATCGCACACCGTGTAAGGTGGAGATTGAAGAAACAATGGAGATGAGTAAGAATGATTAAATGGTTTAATCATTTATTTATGGCAAGGATTAATTAATATGTTAATTAATCAAACGAATAAGTTCGTTAAAGACCTCAGGATAGGTTTTGGACCTTAAGGCCCAATGGGCTTCGAACGTCAAGCCCATTGACTTAAGTTGTATGACAACTTAATGAATAATGATTCACTAAGACCCAAAAGCCCAAACAACACCCCATGGCCGGCCATTTAGAGGAATGGTAATGAACTTGCTTTAATTACAAGTTTGCCACTCAAATGAATAAAGGTATAAATATGACTTTATAGCCTTTTATTCATTAGGGTTTCTTTTAGAGAAAATTGGTGAGAACTTGTCTCTCCATTTTCTCTCTAGGAGGCCGGCCCCTTGGGGGGTGCATCTTGCAATCCCACTACTCCAAGGTCACTCATTTCTTCTCCAATCTCTCCTTGGTGAAGAGACTTAGAGGTTCTCAATTTTGGGAACTTGGAGAAACCTATTCTTCCATCCAAATCCATAGATTTAAGATGCAAGGAATGAAGGCCCTCTCTTTGGGTGATTAGCCTTTGCTTATGCAAAGAGGAATCTACAAAGGTATAAATTTCAACTCACTATGTTTTGAGTTGAGTTTTGGTTCACCAATCTACTAGGCTTTGAATTTCATGGTTAAAGTTTTGTTTTTAAGTGCATGCAGGCATGATTCCGCCTTTAATTGTTAATTGCATGCTTATTGATGTTGCTTAAATGAACTTGTTTTCACAAAATAATCCTTCAAGTGGTATCAGAGCCTAGGTCTAGTAGTTGGTGAATCCTTTTGGGTTTTGTAGTTCATAGTTTGTGATTTAAAAGTTGTAATTGTTACAAGCTTTATTCTTGCTTCTTTGAATGTAAATTTTGTTAGAAAATTTGCCATCTCAAATGTTGTAGATGTAGTTCATATGAGCATGAATATTGGAGCTAAAATTTGGTGCCATGACTTTGGGGATTTTCGGCCAAATCCAAAGGGTGGATTTTTGGGTTCTTGTTTGACTTGTTAAAAGTGTTTTAAGGTAACTTTTGGAACCCCTAAGTACCCTAGTTTGGTTAGATGTTATTTCCCTAAAGTTTGAATGGTTTTGGAATGTTTTTGGGTGAAAAATGTTCATGGAAAATTTTGAGTTTTTTCATGAGTGTTCTTCATTGTTCTTGACATTTTTGCCAAGAACAAAAAGGTTTGTGTTTTGATTCAAAGTTTTGGTTAATTTCATAAAGTCTTTGTTTTGTGTTGGTTGATGTGAATTTTCTATCACCAAAACATTTTTTTTTTGAAAGGTGATAGAAATTGTGATGGGTGTGTAAGACTTACACACCTTAACACCTTACACACCACATGCATGGTTTTATGATTCACAACAACCAAATTCCACTTGCAAGGCTTTATGAAATTGTTGAAAAAATTTCCAAATTTTTGTGGACTTATCTCCACTCCCTTTCCCTCTCTAAAAACCGGCCCTCCCTCAATGGGAGTACTTTTGGGTCTTTTATGCAATTACATAAAGTTTTGATACTTTTGTGTATTTGCACTTTGGCCCAAAGGTTTACGTTTTTACGTTTAGGTCCAAAAACGCTAAAGGACAAATTGTTTTGCTCCTTTAATGAAGTTTTTGCATTGATTAAATTTTGGGTTCTAGTGTAATTACATGAAGTAGTGGACTTTTGTGTCTTTACAAAGTGACCCCAAAAGTTTTGCAATATAGCCCAAAAGTTGAGGTTAATTGCTTTATGGCCCAAAAGTTGTGGTTATTGCATGATGGCCCAAATTAGGTAGAGAACAAAATTGTTTTGTCTCTTTAAATGAGAATTGGATTTTCATTTTGTTTAGCTCCATTTAAATCAATTTTATGGATACAAAAACCAAATGAAAATGTTGCATTCAATTTAATTAGTTAAAGTGTTAATTAATTAAAGGGTGATTATGAACCTAAGCCTAATATAATTGAGCTATGTGAAAGGCCGTTTCAAATTTGTTTGAACCATGGGAATGTGTAGATTAGATTTTGGTTGTAATTTGATTTGATCAAATGTTGTAAAAGGGCATAAGCCCTTCTTTACTTTAAGGTAATTTGTTTTATGCAAATGTTGTAATGAGCATAAGCTCACCTTTACTTTGAAGTACTTCTTTCTTGCTTTATATGATATGCATGAAAATGAAGTAGTTGGGTCCAACGCCCCTAAGACAACACGCCTTAATGTGATTAAACGCGTAACTAAAAGCAATCTCCATCCCTAGACCGAGATTCAACACAAGGCTCGTGTTGAATCTAAACAAAGGTTCATAGTCATCCTAAGGCCCTAAGGCAACTATATAGTCCATCAAATGAATGCAAAGGTTATGTTAGTAGTATCATATACTCTTGCTTTAAAAACCGTTTTATAAGCATAGTGGGAGTATTATATACAACTAAAAACAATCATATGGACCAATAGTTGTAATAGGACCAAAATAGTTTTAATAGAGACCAAAATGTATGTTTATATGTGATGAGACCTAAAACCCTCAACCAAACCCTTATGAAGTTGATAAGCGGAGCGTGCTTTGAACACTCTTTCGTGGCCTTCCACCGTGGTAGGCTCCGATCGTTTGTGACTCGTATACCGGCTTCACCCTATAATGGGGGAGTACAAAGTGCGTGCTTACACTCAGGAGGAGTTCTATATACATACATGATGAAGTGAGGTAGGCAACGAGTTTAGCCAACATGATATAATTCTGAGGCTATGCTTGAACCCCTACACGAACTAGGCATGGTGGGAATGACTTAACTAAGTACAATGACGCCAACATGATATAATTCTGAGGCATCATTTTCTAGAGGCCAAATAAGATGGGTACTTGCATTAGATGCAAATGAGTAAGTGTATTCTCTCATTATTATTAACGCTAGCCAACATGATATAATTCTGAGGTGGGCTTGGTAATAGTGAGCCTCCCATACCCTACTAGGAGTTTCATCCAAAACTCTCGAATTCCAATGAGGGATATGGAATTTGCAAAAAATAGTGGGTGGTGCTATTTGATTTAAAGACCCGAATCAAATGGCTTAAAATCAATCAATTTATATTCGTTATGTATTTGTTTACCAATATATTTGCAAACGCTATCCAACACTTGACAAATAAAAACCGAATGTTTTAGTTTCCGGACTTGGTACCACAATCCCAAAGAATGTCTTAAAAAGGATTGCATATGTACCTAACTAGTCTCATCCTCACAATCTTCCTAATGATAATGTATCATTGGAAGAACATGTTAGAAAAGTCTATCATGAAGAGAACAACACAAACAACCAATGCTTATTCCTTCGTTATATGAACAAAGGAACTTACGAAGATTAGCATAAAGAAAAGGACACTTTTAGTGTTATTAGTTCTTCACTTACAAATCGTTGTATGAAGAAATAATGAGTTGTTTTGAACAACCCTTAGTCAATGCAAACACTTAGTGCTTGTTTCTTTGTTAAATGAACAAAGAACTTAAGAAGAAAGCACAAAGGCATGGACACTTAATGTGCCATGATTCTTCACTTACAAATTGTTGTATGAAGAAATGAGAGTTGCTTTGAACAACTCTTGAAAGTTTGTAATTATGTTTAGAACATAATGGTTGGTTGACAAAAATAGTGCATCAACTTGGACTTATGATGATTTTGAATCATTGAGTGTTGAAGTGTTAGAACACTTCTAGAGACAGGAACTAGGCAAGGACTTCACCTTTGTGTCCCTATCCTAATCGTTCACTAAGTTTATTGTAAACTATGTAGTTTACAATAAACACATGCTCTCCAAAATGTTTGATGTGTATAAAACAATTGAAATAAGTTTCAAGAGAGATAGTGGGAGTTTAGGGACCTTGACTATGGTAGTCAAAGGAGAAGTCAAATGAAGAAAGCGAAATAACTCCAAGGGAACAAACTTTCTTTATGAAAGGATGGACATTGGAAGGGGTATTTGCAAGAAATGTCTTGCAAGTGTCAAGAACACACCTTTCGAAGGTGTTGTAAATTGTTCTTGAATAGTTCAAAACAGTTGGTTCTTCTACTTGAATGTTTGATTCCGTATTAGTAACTATGTTTTACAATCGTTGTAAAAATGTGGCTAATAAGAAGTAGAAGATTAATGAGAGAAGAGAAAGTACTTCACATTCGGAAAGTGAATAAAATATAGATTTCTGCGAAAGCAGATGGTACTTACTTCCTCATATGAACTACCAAAGAAATTGGAAAAACCAAAGATTGTCTTTACATTCCAATTTTAAGGAATTTAATTCCGTCACTATAGTAGAGATGGATGAATGTTTTGTTTGACAAAACATTGTTCTTTATTAATCAATGATTGGATTATAGTAATCTAATTGATTGTCTCTATAGTAGAGATGATATGGTAGTGTTAACTGTTTAGAATACAACGATGCTTAAAACCCAAAAGGTTGCAAGGTAGTGACTAATCCCAACTAAAGTTGTGATACCTCTAAAAACATAAATTACGAGTTAGTCATAGATGGATACTTAGGATCGTTAGATCCGGATCCAATGCCTTCTTGTTAAAATTGTATAGAGGCAAAATGTTTGAATCTTCATTCTTTTGGAAAGAATAAAGAATCACAAAGTTGTTGAGGTTAATTCACTTAGATGTTAGTGGCACTTGTCCACAACATAATACTACTCATGTTGTATGACATTCACCGAAGATCACCCTCGGTTGGACTATAGTTTATTTTAAATAAACACAAGTCCGAATACTTTGCAAAAGGTTTCAAAGAATTCAAGAAATGTAAGTTGATGAGTAAGACGTCTAAAGTATTTACATCCTTAGATTTGATCCAAGGAATGGTAACACTTTAGAATAGTTTTCTTGAAAGATATCAAGGAAAGAAGCATCATAAGATAATAGATTTCTCCATTAGGAGAAGAACGAACTTGAATAAGATTTAGTTCGTTGGATATTATCAATTACCCATATATAGGATATATATGCTTCTAAGACAATATGATTGTCAATTAGAAGATCTTCCAAATTTTTCATGACTCCATAAGATGTAGTTGGAAAGAAAGACAAATCTCAAGCATGTTAAGATTTGGGGTTGTGTGCTAATAAGCAATATTTGTTTGATAACAATCTTGTGGGATATCCGTAAATTAACTTTTGGATATCGCTTCTATAAACCAACTAACAAATGTTGTTTTGTTGGGTAGTTCATTGTAATCCTACAATGTGATTTGCCTAAAAGCAAATGAACATGAGATAGAACTCAAAGAATGGGTTCTTTGAGAGACAAAATAATAATCAACAAATATAACAACCTAGTTCCCAAGGTAGTCGAGAAGGATTTATAAACCGTCTCAGTTGAATGGTTTGAACTTTATGACTATGTCATAGAGTTACACCTCTTAATTTGAAAGAAATAAGAATGAAAATCCTTATGACTACATTGAGTGTATATATATGATATATACTCAAGGAAATGGTAAAGTACCATTTGACTCGAAATAATGAAACCTTCATAGCTAATTGGTAGCTTAAGGTGACTACAATCAAAGAGAATGGTTGACTTTGAAGGAACCATTTTTGACGTAGTCTTAGTTTCAATTAATTCGAAGATTGCTAGCTACAACTAAATGGTGATTCAATGTTTGGACATAATATAGGTTTCCGAAACCATTATTAAGATAGTCTTGATAATATATGTCTAAAACTATGAATCACAAGACATGTAAGTTGTAGAGATCCATCCATCATGGATCTTAGCAAGCTAGTGGGAGCTATAAGCGTCTTATGAGAGAAAGGTCAAATCGTTTGCTTTCTCATAAAGATGTAAATGAATCTTTTGTTTACTAGGTTTACAAAAGATTAGTGGGAGTTAATCATATTCCTAAATTTGTATATATATATACATATATATAAATATATATGTGATATGTATGAATATATATATATATATATGATATATTAATTTTGGAAATGAAAAGAAAATTTCTTCGTTAAAGTTATGACTTTAAACATTATATGAAGATAGAATGTATATGGGAGACATAGTCTATATACATGGGATGGAAATCTATATTGATAGATTTCAATATATAATTTGATTATATTAATCCCTAATAATAGACAAAAGTTGCTAGGAAGTTTCTCATATGATGATAAACTTCAATTAGAAGGATGACTCTAGTGTGACTAGCAAGTTGCCCTTCTCAAAGGGAACGTACCCTTTGACTCCCAAAGAAATAATGCGTAAATAGAATCCTTTATGCATACGCATAAAGGTGATTTATGTATTTCATATTGTATGAAAAACATTGATATGAGTTGTACCTAGAACGGTACAAGACGATATCAGTGCAAGCCCAGGATCAGAACCATGACAACTGTCAAGTGAGTCCTTAAGTATTTAAGAAATATTAAAGGATAAATTCCTCAAAGATCGAGGAAGAATTAGAGTAACGTAATGGAAGCGTAAATGTATTAGATTATGAATCTAATCCATCATTGGATGTTTCTTCATTATGAATGAAGAGATAAACATATATCTCTTTATTATGACTAAAGAGATATTTGGATGGAAACATTAAAGTAATGACTTTAGTGTGTTCCATTATGAATGCAAAATATATTGCCATATAGAAGTTTGCAACAATGTTGTTTGGATGGGAAAGTTCATTTAGTGAACTCTCTATTCGGTTCCAACCAGAAAGTGTATCTAGTGTACTGACATTATGACACTAATGGGGCGATAGCTCAAGCCTGGGAATCAAGGTCTCATCAAAGTCCGAACTCAAATGAGAGACTGAACCACATGATTGAGAATCATGTATAATGGTGACGTCGTTATTCTCAAGGTTGCTTCTATGGATAACATATAGATATCCATTGCCTAGGCCTACTATTCAGCCATTTATGAAATGACTACATAAGAGGTATCATCACTGATGACCAAGCTGATTGGCTCTAGTGCAAGTGGGAGATTGTTGGAAATGTGCCCTAAAACCAATCATATGATGATACTTTACAGACATTTCGCATGTTAAACTAATCTAGTTTAACTATAAAGGGCAAAGATTATTGTTTGAGCCGTCTCATATAAATGTTATATGCTTAAACGATAAAGTCCAAGGAATATGTGATTGGAAGAATGTAATCTAATGAAGTTAGATTCATGAGACCATTCTTTCGTAGACACATCCTAAATGTTCCTGATCATAGGATTGCCAATTGGGCATTGACAGTCCGTCAAGATCGGTACGTGCTATGTCTTCTCTCAGGGAGAGTGACTAGTCTCGAGTCATTGGTGTGTGTGACATCAAGACAAGTACGTAGGTGCTCAGTAGAGAATGAGTTCACTGAACGTGATCAACGAAGAGTTCTCATACTCATGTCACATGAGAACTCATGTTTGGGATAATGCAAATTAGTCCTTTGACCTGAGGCATCACAGTTGTCTTGTGGTTAAGTCCTTGATCTTTGATTATGTCAAAGTCACCCCATCGGGGTGTCCACGGCATCGTTGGGGTTAAGCCACTTAGCCATGGAGGCAAGTGAATGCGCAACAAGGGATCTCTAACCTTCAAACTGTTTGAGGGAGAATACTCTATGATATGATTTAGAATCTCTGGCCAGAGTATGAATGAGATTTAGAAAAGTCGTTCTAAATCACATTCAAGGAAATCATATAAGCACACGAATCACATTGGATAGTAGACATGAATAAATAAACTATCAAACCAAACAATGTGGTCAGGAGTATTAGATTAGAGAAAGACCGTATTGCATTTGTAATCCCAAACTGAATAGGTTTTCTCTACCTCTTCTGATTAGCTTGGGTAACCATGATATGCTGCAAGGTGTCACTCATGGTTTGTGGAAGCCCTAAACGTGTGTAATCACTAAAGGGAGAATTGAAAGTAAGTTTCAATTCACAATCGATATAAAATGGTTTTAATCGCCCACTGCCTCGCTAAAATGAACCTAATGGATCGCACACCGTGTAAGGTGGAGATTGAAGAAACAATGGAGATGAGTAAGAATGATTAAATGGTTTAATCATTTATTTATGGCAAGGATTAATTAATATGTTAATTAATCAAACGAATAAGTTCGTTAAAGACCTCAGGATAGGTTTTGGACCTTAAGGCCCAATGGGCTTCGAACGTCAAGCCCATTGACTTAAGTTGTATGACAACTTAATGAATAATGATTCACTAAGACCCAAAAGCCCAAACAACACCCCATGGCCGGCCATTTAGAGGAATGGTAGTGAACTTGCTTTAATTACAAGTTTGCCACTCAAATGAATAAAGGTATAAATATGACTTTATAGCCTTTTATTCATTAGGGTTTCTTTTAGAGAAAATTGGTGAGAACTTGTCTCTCCATTTTCTCTCTAGGAGGCCGGCCCCTTGGGGGGTGCATCTTGCAATCCCACTACTCCAAGGTCACTCATTTCTTCTCCAATCTCTCCTTGGTGAAGAGACTTAGAGGTTCTCAATTTTGGGAACTTGGAGAAACCTATTCTTCCATCCAAATCCATAGATTTAAGATGCAAGGAATGAAGGCCCTCTCTTTGGGTGATTAGCCTTTGCTTATGCAAAGAGGAATCTACAAAGGTATAAATTTCAACTCACTATGTTTTGAGTTGAGTTTTGATTCACCAATCTACTAGGCTTTGAATTTCATGGTTAAAGTTTTGTTTTTAAGTGCATGCAAGCATGATTCCGCCTTTAATTGTTAATTGCATGCTTATTGATGTTGCTTAAATGAACTTGTTTTCACAAAATAATCCTTCATTATTGCTAGTAGATGGATTTTATTCCTTCGTAATTCTTTTATCTTTTGCCTCTGCATCGCACTTTTGGTTACGTCATGCTCACGTGACGGCCAGCACGCATTGATTATAGGATTGGGGTGTGTCAGTTTGGTATGAGAGCATAGGTTTGCAGTCCTGTATAAATTGTTAATGCTCTAATAATCTTTTGGTGTCTTCTGTCAGAACTATGCCGCCTCGTAGGGAATCACGTCTTGCTTTTGAGCCTAATTTCCTTGATATAACTCAATTAGGGGAAGCGATGACCCATGCCTTTCAGAATGCAATCCGTCCTCCTCCTCCTCCTCAGAGAACACCTCTAGAGACTATATACAATCTGAAATTAGACCGCTTCATGGGTAATGAGGGTCATGAAGGGGCAAAAAAGTGGTTAGACCATATTGAGAAGACCTTTCAGGTGATGTAGAGTCAATGGAATCTTCCTGCTAGTAGATGGGTCGAGACCACTACTTGGTTTTTAGGACGAAAGCCAACAGCTTGATGGGTAAATCAAACTTAGTTTATGTCCCCTGAAGCGGCAACTGATTGGGAAGTATTCAAAGAGAATTTTAAGAAAAGATTTGTTTCTCCGGAGTACATTGATCGTAAGAAGCAGGAGTTCACTCAATTGAAGCAAAAGAATATGTCGGCGCATGAGTATTACAGGAAGTTTACAGACTTATCCTGCTATGATCCTGATATAGCTGGTAATCAGGTAGAGATGTTTCATTGTTTTAAGTTGGGGACTAAGAGGAAATGGCGGACGTTTGCTAGTGCGATTCCTTGCACCACTTACCATGAGTTTTCTGAGATTTTGGTTCGGATGGAGGATTCCGACAACCTTCCTAGTAATAGTGAGGAAGATGAAGATAAGAATGATAATCAGAAGAAAGATGATAGGGGTAAAGGTATCTCCACTCAGGGACCCCGTAAGACACAGAATTTCAAGAGAAGTGGAGCGAGCTCGAGTTCTTCCAGCAGAGGATTTAGTGTCACAGGCCCGAGGAGAGGTGGAAGATTTACTGGTGGACCCAAGTTTCAGAGGCAGAGAGACATTAGTGGTGTTGGTGGTTCAGGTGTTCCGTTGTGCCGCCGTTGTAATTTCAGACATCATGGAGAGTGTAGGAGAAGTGGTGGTGGTTGCTACATGATGCGAAAATTAACTTAACACACAAATTTAACCCTCTTTTGACAACTGTAGTATAAGTATAAGTAGGGATCGTTCTGGACCGAGGACTAGGAGGGCTTGCTAATTGAAGGAAAATTTTTGTCCTAGCTAAGAACAAGTATGAACACTTGAATACACATGCAAGCTATTAACACTTTAAAGTAGGCATGCATCCAAAAACAATTCATAAAACCCATGACTTTCAAAGCCTAGTATATGGTGAACCAAAATAAACTCTTTAACAACATTAAAGAGAAGTAAAGATTTAGTGATTCTTTACCCTTGAAGCTCATCCTTGATTACACAAGGGATTCACCCAAGTGGAGGGCCTTCAAGTCACCTCCAAGCTCCTTGAATCCTCCTTGTGTTTTCCTCCCTTTAGTGCTCCTTTGATTATTTGAGGAAAAAGGATTTGTTCTCCAAAACACCAAAAGCTTGATGTCTCTAAGTCTCTTCACCAAGGTTGTATCTTGTGAAGATGATATGGATGACTAAGGGAAGAAGAGATTGCTAGATGTCCCTCCCCTTAGTGGCCGGCCTCCTTAGAAGAAAATGGAGAAAATGTTTCACCCAATTTCAACAAGAAGAACCCTAATTAGAAAATAGCTATAAAGTTGTATTTATAACCTTTTCTTTGGTGAGTGGCAAACTTGTAATTAAGCAAACTTTGCCCATCCACCCTAATGGCCGGCCATCCTTTGTTATTGGGCTAATTTGCCCATTTTGTTTTAGTTGTCATACAACTTAAACATAATGGGTCTTGTGGACCAAAACGCTTTTGGGCCCCGAAACCCAAAACCAACATATAAGCCCAATACGAACCTTTCGTATAATTAATTAACTAATTAATTAATCTTGACCATTCTTCAATTAAACCATTTAATTGCTTATGCATCTCATTTAATTTCTTCACATACATCCTTACTCGGTGTACGATCCATTAGGTTCTATTTAGCGAGGCAGTGGGCGATGTTACTCTTAACGATCGATTGTGAATTGAAACCACATTTCAATTCTCCCTTTTTGTTGATTAGTGTTTGCTAACCATTAGGGCTTCCACAAACCATGAGTGACGCCTAGCAGCATATCATGATTACCCAAGCTAAGTAGAATTGGTTGGAGAACCTATCCAGTTACAACTACAATGCAATACGATCCTTCTCTAATACAATACTCTTAATCATATTGTTTAAGTGATAGTTTGTTTCATGTCTACTATCCAATGTGATACTTTCCTATATGATTCCCTTAAATATGATTTGGAACAAACTTCCTAAGTCATATTCATTTGCTTTGGCCAAAGACTTTAGAATCATATCTTAGAGTATTCTCCCTCCACCATGGAAGGTTAGAGATCCCTTGTTGTGCATTCATATGCCTACATGACTAGATAGCTTGACCCCAACAATGCCGTGGACACTCCAAAGGAATGCCGTTGACAGGATCAAAGATCAAGGACCTAATCATTAGACATCGATGATGCCTCAGGTCAAAGGACTACTTTGCATATTGCAACCTTAGAGTTCATACATGACATGTATGTTCGAACTCTCTTTTGATCGTCGTTCAGTGAACTCGAGTACTCTTTCGAGCACCTATGTGTTTGTCTTAGTGTCCAACACCAAATGACTTGAGACTAGTTATACTCACGATTGAGTCAACATAACACATACTAGCCTTAGCGGATTGTCAATGCCCAATTAGCAATCCTATGGCTAGGAACGTTTTAGGAATGAACATAAGAGAAAGGTCTCGATAATCTAACTCATTAGATCACTTATCTCTTAGAACAAATACATTCCTTGGATTCCCTTATTGCTTAAACACATGATACAATAAATAGTGATTAACAATAAGATTTGCCCTTCATTAAACATATAAAAGTTTAATACAATAAGTATTCCAAAAAGCTATTACATCAAATGAGTGGCTTTGTGGGCATACTTCCAACAATCTCCCACTTGCACTCAAAGCCACCATCCCATGTATCTAATACCCATCTTTTCCATATGACGGTCAAGCTGGATTTGAGACATTGGCTTTGTCAGTGGATCTGCTACGTTATCGGCTGAAGCAACTTTGAGGATGTTGATTTTCCCCTCGGCAGCATATCTTCTAATGATATTGAAGCGTCTGTCAATATGCTTGTTCTTTTGATGTGCCCTGGGTTCCTTGGCTTGAGCTATCGCCCCACTATTATCACAGTACAAAGTTACTGGTGATGTAATGGTTGGAACCACCCCAAGTTCAGTGATGAACTTCTTCATCCAGAACGCTTCTTTGCCGGCTTCAGCTGCAGCGACATATTCAGCCTCTGTCGTGGAATCAGCAATTACACTTTGCTTCTTGCTTTTCCAACTGACAGCCCCACCATTCAGAGTGAATACATATCCGGAGTTGGAACTTCTATCATCGACGTCAGATTGGAAATCTGCGTCTGTATAGCCTTCCACTCGCAACTCTGATGCTCCTCCATACACGAGGAACATGTCCTTAGTTCTTCTTAAGTACTTAAGGACCGTCTTGACAGCTCCCCAGTGTTCTGATCCTGGGTTAGATTGATATCGACTAGTAATGCTCACAGCATATGCAATATCTGGCCTTGTGCATATCATGGCATACATGAGACTTCCTATGGCTGAAGCATAAGGAATACAACTCATTTGCCGTATCTCTTCAGGAGTTTTAGGTTCCATGGA
Organism: Malus sylvestris; assembly: GCF_916048215.2. NCBI lineage: Eukaryota > Viridiplantae > Streptophyta > Magnoliopsida > Rosales > Rosaceae > Malus > Malus sylvestris. Next base: position 11,813,611 of record NC_062265.1, on the reverse strand, counting down.
TTTAGAAAGGTGAATTCCATGTCCAACAGGAAGAAAACCTTTCTTAGATTGTTCCATCTGGAACCTACTTAGCACCTTATCAATGTACAAAGATTGGGATAATCCAATTAATTTTCTGGATCTATCACGATAGAGCTTTATCCCAAGTACATAAGATGCATCTCCCAAAACTTTCATGTGGAAGGTTTTGGACAACCACACTTTTACAGAAGAAAGTACTGCAGTGTCATTCCCGAATAGTAATATGTCATCTACATATAACACTAGGAATACAACTGCATCCCCAACGACCTTTTGATAAACACAATTGTCGTCTTCGTTTTGAGTAAAACCAAACGTTTTTATCTCATTGTCGAAACGAATGTTCCAGCTCCTGGAGGCTTGCTTAAGTCCATAAATGGACCTTTGAAGCTTGCATACCTTAGTCTTTTCAGACTTGGACACGAAACCCTCGGGTTGAGTCATATAGAGCTCTTCCTCTAGGTAGCCGTTCAGAAAGGCCGTCTTCACGTCCATTTGCCATATCTCATAATCATGGTACGCAGCTATCGCAAGAAAAATCCGAATGGACTTAATCATGGCTACAGGAGAGAAAGTTTCTTCATAGTCAATCCCTTCTCCTTGCCTGTAACCCTTGGCTACTAGTCTAGCCTTATAAGTCTCCACGTTCCCATCAACGCCTATCTTCCTCTTGAAGACCCATTTGTTTCCAACAGGTACAATACCTTCTGGAGGGTCTACAAGAGTCCAGACCTGATTTTGATACATGGAATCCATCTCGGATTTCATGGCCTCTTGCCATCTCTTTGAATCAATGTCGGACATTGCTTCAGTGTAGTCTCTAGGGTCCTCCTTTGTTTCATTGTCACCTAGAAGGTACAATTCATCAAAGTCATTGTCTAAGCCATACCTCTTAGGTGGCTTACTAACCCGTTCAGATCTACGTGGAGCTAGGGGTTCAGGAACAGGGTTGTCAACTTGTCGAGTGCTTGTTTGTGGTTCATCATTAATCTCATTAATTTCTTTCAATTCTATCTTGCTAGTTCCTTTAAGAACGAATTCATCTTCCATGAATATAGCAGTTCTGGCGACAAAGACTTTCTGGTCGTCAGGGTGATAGAATTCGTATCCATAAGTCTGTTTAGGATACCCCACAAAATAGCATTTAACGGATCTCGCTTCAAGCTTTCCAGCATCTTGTTTCTTAACATATGCTGGACAACCCCAAATCTTAAGATGTTTAAGACTTGGCTTCTTCCCATACCATATATCATATAGTGTTTGTGGAACAGATTTAGAGGGCACTGCATTTAGCAAATAAGCTGCTGTATGTAGTGCATATCCCCAGAATGATATTGGTAGATCAGCGGAACTCATCATAGAACGAACCATGTTCATCAAGGTTCGATTTCTCCTCTCAAAAACTCCGTTATGTTGAGGAGTTCCTGGTGGAGTCCACTGTGATACAATTCCACACTCTTTGAGATAATCTAGGAACTCGTTACTCAGATATTCACCGCCTCGATCCGATCTTAGGGTCTTTATCTGTTTCCCAGTTTGCTTCTCAACTTCATTCTTGAATTCTTTGAACCTTTCAAAGGATTCTGACTTGTACTTCATAAGATACACATAGCCAAACCGAGAGTGATCGTCGGTGAATGTGATATAGTAGGAGAAGCCTCCTCTCGACGTAGTAGACATAGGTCCACAAACGTCAGTGTGGATTAACCCTAGAATTTCAGTGGCACGCTCTCCTTTTCCGGTAAATAGAGATTTGGTCATTTTCCCTTTCAAGCAACATTCACAAGTACCCATCCGGTCATTACCTAATGGGCAGATATATCCGTCTTTCGACATCTTGCGAATCTTATCAAGGTTCACATGTCCAAGTTTAAGATGCCACATCTTTTCTTGGTTAACTTCTTCTCTAGCCCTTTTGGGTTTTGAGGTATTCCCGCTTTCAATACAGTGCGTCCCACTATTCGTCTCTAGGTGAAAAAGTCCCTCTATCATATTACCTTGAGAGATAATACGACCGTTCAAGTATAAAGTGCAACTCATTTTGTCAAACAATACTGAGTGCCCATCTCGTAAAAGCTTAGAGATAGAAATCAAATTCTTTATACATGAAGGAAAATATAAACAATTTTTAAGTTCCAGGACTTCCCCAGAGGGTAGGTTAAGCATGTAGGTGCCTATTGCTTTTGCAGAGATTTTAGTGCCGTTCCCAACTCGCACAACCATCTCCCCATTGCGCAGTGACCTGCTCCCTGCTAGTCCCTGCAACGTATTGCAAATATGTTGACTAGCGCCTGAATCAAATATCCAGGAATTGGAGCTCACTGTAAAAGCACTCTCTATGACAGAAATAGTCTCTTCAAAAGTTCGTGTCATAAGGCTCGCAATGTGCACCCTGTATTTCTTCTTCCAACGTTCATCCTTTCCACAATGAAAGCATGTTCCTTTGGATTTCTTTGCCTTCTTCTTATGCAACCTTTTCCTTGTGTTTGCATTCTCACTCCCACTGTCCCTTTTGAAACCTTTTTCAAATTTACAGCACATGTCAATCATCTCTTTCAAAGAATGATCGAATCTATTCACTTTATAGTTTACAATAAACTTAGTGAAATCATCCGAGAGAGATGCAAGGAAAAAGTCTTGGGCCATTTTCCCATCGATGGAAGTTCCTAAACTTTTAAGATCTTTAAATATCTTTTCCATCTTTTGTCCATGTTTATGGACCGATGCCCCCTTTGCCATCTTGGCATTCATTAGACTACAAACATTTGAGAATCGTACATTACTAGTCTCAATGTCATGCATCTTATGCAAACTTTCAACCATGGCACAAGAAGTGTTCATGTGCTTATGTAGCTTCATAAGCTCCTCACTAAGTGAAGTGAGGATTAAGCATTTGGCTTGTAAGTCATCCTCATAGTGTCTAACATAATTTTGACACTCCTCCTTTGAAGCTAGTTTCGTAGGAGGTACATGAGGAGGGGATTGCTTAAGCACATACAATATGTCTTTCACCTTTGAGACATTCTCAATATGGCGATACCAAGCAAGGAAACGTTGGCCCTTAAGGCCCCTTTTGTCAAGTATAATGGTGGGTATAATTTTAGGCATGTCGTTCACTACATAACATAACAGAAATCGTATTAGATTGTTTGTTTAAAAACTATTTGATTGGGTCTTTGAATCAAATAGTACCACCCACTATTTTTGGCAAATTCCACATCCCTCAATAGAATTCGAGAGTTATATTGAACTCTTAGCGGGTTATGGGAGACTCACCATTACCAAGCCCACCTCAGAATTATATCATGTTGGTTAGCAAAAATAATGATGAGAGAATAACGCATTATTCATTTACAACTCTTGTAATTACCCATCTTGTTTGGCCTCTAGAGAATGATTACCTCAGAATTATATCATGTTGGCACCATTGCACTTAGTTAAGTCATTCCCACCATGCTTAGTTTATGTAGAGGTTCAAGCACAACCTCAGAATTATATCATGTTGGTCATACTCGTTGTCTACACTCACCTCATCATATGTTTATGGGTTCCTCCTGGATGTAAGAACATACTTTGTACTTCCCCATTATAGGGTGAAGCCGGTGCATGAGTCACAAACGATTGGATCCCACCACGGTGGAAGGCCTACGAAGAGATGTTCAAAGCATCTCTCGCTTATCAACTTAATATTCGTTTTGAGGGAGTAGTTTTGGGCTACATCAAAACATTTTAATCACATTAAAAGAACTTGGGCCTATCACAACCATTGGTCCAAGTTAATATGAATTAGTAGTTTATAATACTCCCACTATTTCGAAGAAACAAGCGAGACTATATAGAACTACTAACGAATGCATTGCATCCTCATATGGACTATATAGTCATACTAGGTTTTAGGATGATTATGAACCGTTTGATTTGATCCAACACGAGCCTTGTGTTGGACCTTGGGTTTAAGGTAGATAGTTGTTGATTTTAGTTACGCGTTTAATCCAATTAAACCGTTATTTCCTATTGGGCGTTGGACCCAACTATTCCATTTTGCATACATATAAACAAAAAGGAATACATGAAATAATAATAAGGGCTTATGCCCTTTTACAGCACAAATCAAATGATGGACTTATGTCCATTTACAACAACTTGAATTAATCAAATTACATTCAAATCTACACTACCAAAACCCAAACATTCAAAATGCATATCGGCCAATCACATAGCTCAATTATCGAGGCCTTTGGTTCATAATCACCCTTTTCTCAATTAATCACATTAACTAAGAAAGCAACTTAAACAATTGGTTTTTGGATCCATAGAATTGATCTAAATGGAACTAAATGAAATGAAAATCCAATTCTCATTAAAGAGACAAAACAATTTTGTTCTCATTTTATTTGGGCCAAAAGGAAACTATGACCACAACAATTGGGCCATAATGCAAATACAAAAACTTTTGGGGTCACTTTGTATAAACACAATAGTCCACAACTTCATGTAAATACAACTAGATCCCAAAATTTTAATAATGTAAAAACATCATTAAAGGATCAAAACAATTTGTCCTTTAGAGTTTTAGGGCCTAAACGTAAAAACGTAAACTTTTGGGCCAAAATGCAAAAAACACAAAAGTATCAAAACTTTATGTTAATTGCACAAAAGGCCCCAAAAGGACCCCCACTAGGGGTGGCCGGCCATTTGGAGTGAACAAGTGATAAGTCTCATTTTGCATGCATTTATATCTTCCTTATTTGGCATCTTTGTGATGTTTTTGGATTAAACTAGTTGCATTTTACATTATTTGGTGTTAGTGTGCAGCCAAGTGTGTATTTGGATCAATGGGAAGGTAAATGAAGTAAAAATATTCCTTTTGATAGCTGAGCATTATTCCAAACGTGGAGAGGATTCTAGGGAGTTAATTTGAAGTCCAAATGAAGAATCTAGGAAACATTTGGCTGCTGGAATTTCAGGAAAGGATGTGGAAGTGTTAAGTGGTGAAATTCGACCATATTGGGTGATTCTAAACAAGGCAAAAACATTGAAGTCTGATTATGTGGTTCTAACACCAAAACATGCATTCACATGCATGTTCACAACCTGGCCGTGCATTCCATTACCTTTCCAGCTCCCTTTTGCACCAAAAACATCCACTCCCATTAATTAAACCATTCAGCCACTTCTACACCAACATCACACACCATGCCGTGCTTTGTCAGCCCTTGTTCCAGCTTGGTACAACCAATTCCAGGTTGTCCACTCCCTAGTTGCAGACATTGCACATGCATCTTCAATTAAATAAACCACACACATGCATATTATCTTTGTGCCGTGCATCCACCATCCCAGAAATCCACCGATTCCAGCTCACATATGCATTTTCCAGCTCCATTCTTTATGTTGGCAGCCACATTCCCCTCCTAATAAAACTATGCAAAAAGCACTTATTTTGGGGGATTCAGTTTTCGATCATTCACACACATAGCTGCTCCATTTTTCTGTCCATTTTCTCTCCCATTTTACAGAAAACCATTCAATCATAGCCGATCCACTTCATTTACAACACACTTGGAGAACCAACACGGAAGGCAACTCTTAAGGGATTTCAACATCAGTTTTGCTTCAAGGGTTCCTTCTCCTTAATTCTATGTTCACTCATGTTGTATATTTTTATGTCAAACATTCTGTAAACATGAAGTGTAACTAATCTCTTTCTAGGGATTCGATGTAGCCTAGCAAGATTGCCATGTAGTTAATTCAGAATGCTCAGTTGATCCATTTAATTCTTGTTTCATTCTCTGATTTAATTGTGACTTTGTATGTTGATTTTAATGCTGATCACCATTTGAATTAACCACAAGTTGTATAGCCAATATTAAAAGCACACATCATGCATAATCTTGGTAGATATGGGAATGATTGAAGGAGATGTTTTGCAAACATCCTGCCGAGTGTTTCCTTTGGTTTTATGAAAGTTTCTTATGCATGACACATTCTTAATTAGGAACCAAAGTTGCACATCACAATTAGGTTCATGATTAGGAACATTTGATCAAATCTACACATCATATAGTTGATCAAATCTAAGTGAAACAAACTCAAGAATTAGGTAGATTGCTGAGCATAAACTGACTTAACAAGCATGGAATTGGTTTAGCTATGGTGAAACCGAATCCCTAGCTTCATCTACATTGGTGTTATCCTATTTTATTACTTGTTGATTCATTTACTTGTATTCATTTCATTCTTGTGTGTTTTCAAGTTACAACAACAAATCTGTCTAAGTTGGTTAGTTCTACTCATTTCTTATAGTTCTTGCAAAACAAGTAATTGTAAAGGTCCAATTAGTCCCTGTGGATTCGACACCCTTGCTTATGCCATTATACTAAACATATTTTAGTATGAGGAAGGAACAAAACATCAACAACAAGTGAAAAATTTAAATTTTTGAAAAAGTTTTTGCAAGTTGATTAAAGTACTTAAGCAAGTGGATTAGTTGGTGAAGAAAGTCTTTGCAAACTTTAAAGACTTGTAAGAAAATGTAAGAAAATGTTTTGTAAACATTAATGACATTTTCCTTTCTTCACCCTTAAGTTATAATACAAAATTAATAAACCAAAACTTTATGAAAAACATAAAACCTTTAAATCAAAACTTCAAAACTTTTTGTTCTTGGCAAGAACTTCAAGAACATGAAGAACAAACATGAAAAACTCATAATAGCTCCATGGATGTTTTCATTCACCAAAACTCAATTTTTCACCACTCAAAAGAGGGCTAATATCCTAGGGTACTTAGGGGTTCCAAAAGTCACCTTAAAACCATTTTAACAAGACAAACATGAACCCAAAAAGTCACCCTAAGGATTTGGCCGAATTTCCCAAAACTCATGGCACCAAATTTTAGTTCCAATATTCATGCTTAAATGAAATACATCTACAACATTTGAGATGCTAAATTTTCTAGCAAAATTTATATATTCAAAAGCAAGAACAAAGCTTGTAACATTTACAACATTTAAATCACAAAATATGAACATCACAAAACCCAAAAGGATTCACCATACACTAGGCCTAGGCTCTGATACCACTTGAAGGAAAAATTTTGTCCTAGCTAAGAACAAGTATGAACATTTGAATACACATGCAAGCTATTAACACTTTAAAGTAGGCATGCATCCAAAAACAATTCATAAAACCCATGACTTTCAAAGCCTAGTATATGGTGAACCAAAATAAACTCTTTAACAACATTAAAGAGAAGTAAAGATTTAGTGATTCTTTACCCTTGAAGCTCATCCTTGATTACACAAGGGATTCACCCAAGTGGAGGGCCTTCAAGTCACCTCCAAGCTCCTTGAATCCTCCTTGTGTTTTCCTCTCTTTAGTGCTCCTTTGATGATTTGAGGAAAAAGGATTTGTTCTCCAAAACACCAAAAGCTTGATGTCTCTAAGTCTCTTCACCAAGGTTGTATCTTGTGAAGATGATATGGATGACTAAGGGAAGAAGAGATTGCTAGATGTCCCTCCCCTTAGTGGCCGGCCTCCTTAGAAGAAAATGGAGAAAATGTTTCACCCAATTTCAACAAGAAGAACCCTAATTAGAAAATAGCTATAAAGTTGTATTTATAACCTTTTCTTTGGTGAGTGGCAAACTTGTAATTAAGCAAACTTTGCCCATCCACCCTAATGGCCGGCCATCCTTTGTTATTGGGCTAATTTGCCCATTTTGTTTTAGTTGTCATACAACTTAAACATAATGGGCCTTGTGGACCAAAACGCTTTTGGACCCCGAAACCCAAAACCAACATATAAGCCCAATACGAACCTTTCGTATAATTAATTAACTAATTAATTAATCTTGACCATTCTTCAATTAAACCATTTAATTGCTTATCCATCTCATTTAATTTCTTCACATACATCCTTACTCGGTGTACGATCCATTAGGTTCTATTTAGCGAGGCAGTGGGCGATGTTACTCTTAACGATCGATTGTGAATTGAAACCACATTTCAATTCTCCCTTTTTGTTGATTAGTGTTTGCTAACCATTAGGGCTTCCACAAACCATGAGTGACGCCTAGCAGCATATCATGATTACCCAAGCTAAGTAGAATTGGTTGGAGAACCTATCCAGTTACAACTACAATGCAATACGATCCTTCTCTAATACAATACTCTTAATCACATTGTTTAAGTGATAGTTTGTTTCATGTCTACTATCCAATGTGATACTTTCCTATATGATTCCCTTGAATATGATTTGGAACAAACTTCCTAAGTCATATTCATTTGCTTTGGCCAAAGACTTTAGAATCATATCTTAGAGTATTCTCCCTCCACCATGGAAGGTTAGAGATCCCTTGTTGTGCACTCATATGCCTACATGACTAGATAGCTTGACCCCAACAATGCCGTGGACACTCCAAAGGAATGCCGTTGACAGGATCAAAGATCAAGGACCTAATCATTAGACATCGATGATGCCTCAGGTCAAAGGACTACTTTGCATATTGCAACCTTAGAGTTCATACATGACATGTATGTTCGAACTCTCTTTTGATCGTCGTTCAGTGAACTCGAGTACTCTTTCGAGCACCTATGTGTTTGTCTTAGTGTCCAACACCAAATGACTTAAGACTAGTTATACTCACGATTGAGTCAACATAACACATACTAGCCTTAGCGGATTGTCAATGCCCAATTAGCAATCCTATGGCTAGGAACGTTTTAGGAATGAACATAAGAGAAAGGTCTCGATAATCTAACTCATTAGATCACTTATCTCTTAGAACAAATACATTCCTTGGATTCCCTTATTGCTTAAACACATGATACAATAAATAGTGATTAACAATAAGATTTGCCCTTCATTAAACATATAAAAGTTTAATACAATAAGTATTCCAAAAAGCTATTACATCAAATGAGTGGCTTTGTGGGCATACTTCCAACACTAATAACCTCTAAACTAACTCAAAAACATAAAACTAAACTTAAAAATACTTAACAAGACTCACAAGACTCAAAGCAAACTTAAAATACTCAAAACAGCTTAAGACAACTAAATAAACTTAAACTAGACACTAAGAATGACTTTGGATGAAAATTCACTTTTACTTGAATCAAAACATTTAAAAACACAAATTAAAACAGATTCTAACTAATTAGACACACTAAAGTAAAGGGGGATTGAGTTTTGGACGAAGTTGAAACAAACAAACAAGTATGAAAAACTAGACAAATTGTAAAATAAATTTGAGAAATAAGATCATGGATGGGATAACTAGAGGCTTTTTCTCCACACATGACATGTATGCAAATAACTCGATTTCTAGTTACTACTTCATTGAATTATGAACGACAATGCTCCAAATTAACCGTGACATCACTAGTTAACTCTCAGATTTTCCTTGTTTTATTGGATTGGATGACATCATTCGACAACCCAAAACATTCTTCTAAAGTTCCCTACATGACATCATAATAGAGATACTATCAAAGATCATTACGTTTAATGAAAATCATAAGCATTGACAAAGCACTTACAACTATGACATCATGTCACTCATGCTAGGAATTGAACTTAACACGATCATTTATAAGCGACCTTCACTACATGTGAATATAAGTTTGTAACGATTATGTGAAACTTCCTTATATTCTGGCAACGAATTTATGCTTGCCAATTAAGTGTCGACCCTTAATTAACAAATAGAAATAAGTTATCAATCAAATAGTTAAGCCAATTGCATTCACGATTCAAGAGTTCATAACTGGAATTTCACTAAATTATATTGCACACATAATCATGGCTTTGAAATCACCCCTAGCCAAGAGGGGTTTAGCCACTCATATTTACAACAAAACGAAAGGAAATGAATTTAAACATTAGAAACAAAAGAAAGAAAACACCTAAATGCTCCAACGATCCAAGTTGGACAACAAGCATGTCCAAGCACTTTCTTTCCCTTCCTTTGCTACGACACAAGGTGTTGGTGAGTGTTTGAAGGTTTGTTTGTATGGGGGAATGGATGTGTTTGGATGAAGGTTGTGTTGAAATGGTAGTGAATGATCTAACCAAGTATGAACTAAATTTATGTTACACACACTTCCTTTTATAGAGGAAGTGCATGGCAATGGAGGGGAACATGGAGTGGTGTAGCAATTGAGTGCAATGATGCATGAAATATGAAATGTTGGAGGGAACAAGGAATGGTGTAGCAATTGAGTGCAATGATTCAATGTAATGATGCATGAATCTGAAATGATGGAGGGAACAAGGAATGGTGTAGCAATTGAGTGCAATGATTCAATGTAATGATGCATAAAATATGAAATGATGGAGAGAACAAGGAATGGTGTAGCAATTGAGTGCAATGATTCAATGTAATGATGCATGAAATCTGAAATAATGAAGGGAACAAGGAATGGTGTAGCATTTGAGTGAAATGAGTGGTGTTTGAAATGATTCAAAGGTGAAAGTGAAGTGATGATGCAAAGCATGGGGGTAAAATGGAGTGGTGTTGCAGCTAGGGAACATGAATGATTGTGCACATCGTAGAGAAAGGAAAGGGAGGTGGAATGATGCAACAAATGAGTCAATGGAGGGAACATGGATGATGATGCACGACATAGGAATCCAAAGGGAGTGCAATGGTGGTGCACGACAATGATGGAAAGGTGAATGGTGTAATGACACCCCTTTGTGGCTAAGCTCTTTGTCCTTTTTACATTAATTCTTCTTTCTCTTTAACACATTCCTAGCCTCTTTAGTCTTCAATTTCGTCCATCCACCGTGCTCCATGCATGTGCTATTCATTCCAAGCCCAAAACTGCTCCAAAATGCACCAAAATGCATCTTATTGCTTCATAAGGCCTATGGACCAACAAACACACAAAAATAGCTTAAAATACATAATTAACTAAGAAATAACAACATAAATGCGTGAGAACAAGCTAACTCAGTCGTATAAATATGCTCCTATCAAATTCCCCCACATTTAGCTTTTGCTAGTCCTCGAGCAAAATAAAACAAACGAAACAAACAAAACACAACCTAGACCTTCCAACATTTGCCTCAAAGATTTTTAATGAAACATGACATGTTAAAAATCATCATTCCCACAGATTTTGGTCATCTTTACACTTGAGCACATACTTAATCATAGTCACCACTTACTAGTTCACAATTAACAAATTAAAACGATGTTTTGAATGTAGTAACATGCCTTAGAGAATTTGCTCAATTTCTTACAAGATACTCTTTATTTTCACACACATTTTCTGACTACACACCCTACACTAGTATATGTGAGAAGATTAATGTAAACACGAAAGACTAGGACTCACATATGTTATAACAAAGAAAGCAATTTTATGGAGTTATTAAGCCTGTTTAGATATGATCTCATGAATGGAATGCTACTACTTAGATGCGAGAACCAGTGACACCATATGCTCATACCAATTTCGAACTCCACAAATTGAAACACACAACACTCAAGATTGAAGTCAAGGGTTGTAACAAGGCTTGAGCGTAATGGCTAATAAAGGATAGGAATAACAAACGTTCTTAAAGCGATAGCAAGCAAAGCAATGAAATAGACACTTGGAATTCACTTTAGAATGCAGAATCAACTTTTAAATACAAAGGGAAGATTCATGCAACACTTAGGGCCGAATTCAATGTTTTGGACCCTTTTTTAACAAACTTTTTTCTTTTCACTCTTTTTGTTTTTTTTTTTTCTACCCGTGCCTTATTAACGACTTTGGCACACACACACACACACACACACACACACAAGAATCACTTCCCCCACACTTGCTTTCTGCATTACATTAATAAAAAAGGAGTTCATTTTAAGTCATGCTTTACTATGCTTCAAGAACAAGGGTATGGATGGTCCTAAAACTAGGCTAGGTAAGGATAGTGTGGATTAACAAAGAATATAGGCTTAACAAGGCTCAACGGGGTTAAACTTAAACACATAATGAAATAGGGGCACGGCAATTTGGCTTTGGTGGTCACTACACAACTTCATCTTGAATATGTGTTATGCAAATCAATAGCATGCTTTGAATGAAATAGGCATGAGTTCTAGCATTTGGAACTAAATGATGAAACGCCTTCTAAGTAGCAACCAAGCAAAGAATAATGAGATCATGCAACGACTTTAGAAAACAATGATGCACATATTATTAACTCTCCAAATAAACGTTTAGGCTCAAGTCTCACAAGGTTGTAGCGTTCATTTGAGTTCCTTCCTTCAAGCATGTTACAAAAACTGATTTTTCCATTATAATTGCATGTGAATTCATAAATTATAACCACAACCAAGTATACACCAAAGAGTAAATCAAATTTTCATCCATGTTTATAACTCTCTTTAACAGTCATGTAATTAAAAACCAAATCCTCATCATTGTGTTGGAAGGTACCCTAAGACACAAATAAACACACAAAAACAACTCTTTTTGGGTTTTCAAAACAATTTTTCAAATTTTTATGAGATTTTTGGATTTTTATGTCAAAACACACTAAAACACTCCAAAACAGCTTAAAAATACTTACAAATAGCAAGGAACAACACTAGAAGTAATGGGTGATAAACTCCTACGAATTTTATGCAAAAAAACTTGGTTACCCCCCCACACTTAAATCAAACATTGTCCTCAATGTTTCAAGCATAAACTCACACAAAAACAAGCAAACAAACAAACAACGAATAAACATGACAGGTATAGCAAAGTAAAAACCAGACAGAGTAGAGTTTAAGAATGCAAATCTGGTTTTGGAGATAGATGATCTTGTTGACTTTCCACAGCTTTGATCTCGAACTAGTTTGGAATTCTGAGTGAGGAATATTAGAGTTCCTTGGTTGTGCAGTCTGCATTCTTCTCTGCTTGTTTCTTCTGCACGGCAGGCAGGCATGAGTTAGAGGTGATGGTCTGTTTCTTTCTTCAATCTTTCCAAGTGCCCACCATTTGCTTTCTTTCTCCTTGTCCCTAGCTGAGGATGAATTAGCACATTGTCTCCACATCCTTCGAGGTATCATTTTCACTTCCCTTATCTATTCCCCAGGCAGATGTGGTAGACAAAGAGGAAGCATAAGATGTTGAAGATGAGTACTCGAGAGCAAGGCTAGGTAAGCAACCAAGAAGGGGTTCCAGGCAGTTGGTTCCATATCAGAAGATTGATACCAAGTGCTGGCTGATTGCTCTCTTTCTTTTTGTCCCGCAGATGAAAACAATGACAAGGAGAAGGACAGGGAGAAAGCATGATATGAGATACTCTTGCTTTCAACCTTCATGATATGAAATACTTTTGCTTTGGATGAGTTGTTTGCAGAGGTACCCCAAGGAATAAGGAACATTGAGTGACTCGAGAGGCTTCGTTAGGAAGGTATTCTCAGAGATGAAGAAAAGTTATGTATGTCTGCCTTGCAATGGAGGGTGAAGGTTGACATTTATAGGAATTAATAATCGGTACTATTCTTTCACTCTTGTCGGCAACCGTTGGATGATTTAATAGGAAACTACACGTGTCTTTTACTTCACAAGAAATCTTCGACAGATTGCCCGTAATTTCTGCAAGGCTGAGTGTGCATGTGACAGGCGCTGACACGTCTGGAAAAGCAAGTGCCTTTTCGATATCTGGAATCGGCGCTTCGACAAACTGCCCGTGATTTCCACAAAGCTGAGTATGCATGTGACAGATGCTGACACGTCTGGAAAAACAGATGCCTCTCTGATTTCTGAGCTTGCCTCTTCGAGTTCTGAGCTCGCCTCTTCGGGTTTTGAGCTCTGTCGAGTGCAGAGGTTGCATGTGACAAGTGAGGACAAATCTAGAAAAGAAGATTGGCCCGTGGTTTCTGAGCAAGCCCAGCTTTTGAGAAAGCTAGCACCTCTTCGATTTTTGAATTGGCCTCTTCGATTTCTGAGCTAGCCTCTTCGATATCTAAAATCCCGTCGAGTGCTGGTTTTTATAGAGGCATGCAGTACGTTTCAAAGCACACTTGAATTTCTACCTGTAGAAACTCCCTTCTTGCACTTCTACGATCTTGACTTGTCCAACCTCTTCTTTCTTCAACACCTTTGAAAATGTCTGGCCCCCCTGACTGTCGTTTTGACTTGAACCTTGGTGAAGAGGCAGCCATGCCTTCTCCAGACAACATACGGTGCCCATCCTTTATATCCTCTACTGGTCCTCTTACCATTGGGGATTCAGTGATGAAAAATGATGCGACAACTGTGATGGTGGCCAGGATCCTTGTCACTCCCAAAGATAACAGACTACTTGCCAAACGGTCTGATGAGTTGGCTATTAAGGATTCTCTGGCTCTTAGTGTGCAGTGCGCAGGTTTCGTGTCCAATATGGCCCAACGCCTATTTACCCGAACCCGTCAAGTTGAATCATTGGCGGCTGAAGTGATGAGTCTCAAACAGGAGATTAGAGGGCTCAAGCATGAGAATAAACAGTTGCATAGGCTTGCACATAACTATGCTACAAACATGAAGGTGAAGATTGACCAGATGCAGGAATCTGATGGTCAGATTTTACTTGATCATCAGAGGTTTGTGGGTTTGTTCCAACATCATTTGCCTTCGTCCTCTGGGCTGTACCGCGTAATGAAGCTCCAAATGATCAACCTCCGATGCATCCTCCTTCTGGGGCTCCGCCAACTGCTGAGGCTCCGTCGACTACTGAGACTTCTCCTAAGCAGCCTTTATGAAGGCTTCCTCTTGTATTTTATGCTTAATGTTCCTTTTTTTTCATGAAAATGAATGTAAAAATACCTTGCATATCTGTCAATGTTTCAAAAATAAACTCACACCAAAAACAATTAAACAAGCAATAAATAAAAATGACAATCATGGTAAAATAAAATGCAGAAAATGGAAGGTTTTTAGAAACGCAAAACTGATTGTGGAGCGATTCAAAAATCTTCCTCATTTTTGAATACATGGGTTGCCTCCCAAGAAGTGCTTGCTTTAACGTCTTCCAGCCGGACGAAACTTCCTTCTAAGCTTGGATAGGGCCCATAGCATGGAATTGATCCGTGAATGGAAGGTGATACTTGATGTGATCCGGCAATGGTTTAAATTCTAGTGTAGGTGCCTGAATCATCAAAATCAGCAAGTTAGTATAAATTAAATCGAAGTTGGAGAAGATGGCTTACTTGCTTGCTCCGACACAAACTCAATTATGAACACCACATCTTTGAAGGTTGCAGGGATATGGGATTTGGTTAGATTTGGTGTTTTGAGAGTTATGACTTGTCCCGTGTCATAAAATCCAACTTTTTTGGGATTTTTCGTCTCAAGTGTATCTTATTTGATGAATTCTAGACATTCCCCATCCACTTCTTGCTCTTGATTCTTTGGAAAAGTTTCGAAGATGCCTTTCTCACTCTCTTCTTCCTTGGATTGCTTGATCCTGCAAGGAATAAGGACATTTGGTGAAATGGGGTCAAGACGAATTGAATTTAGGCTTACCTTGGTTGTAGTGGACGACATAGAGGGCATATGGAGCTACGGCAATGGTGATTCTTCCCTTGCCGTGGCCTTGTTATTCTCCTCTTCTTCGAGCATCAGCTGTTCATCCATGTTTTGGCTTGGTTTGGATGTCTTAGGTTCACCCATAACCTCCATAGCACTTCCCAAAGTGATAGCATCATGGATTTCAAAATCTTCCTTCAAATTTGAATAGTTGAGTTGGAGAGTTCACTTTGCTCTTGAATTTGTGTCATGAACTCCATAATCTCTCCAAGTTGATTTTTCAATTCGCTCATCTCCTTAGCTTGATTGAGCATTGTTTCATTTTGATTTTGCTGCCCCTGCACCAAAGAGGTTAGTAATTGAAAAATTTTATCACTATCCGTGGACATACTTGAACTTGATTGGAATGTATAGGTGATTAAGTCTAACCTGAAAGTGGCCCAGGATAGACTAAAGAGTCTAGCAAATAGACATGCTACTGATCGAGTATATGATGTGGGTAATTTGGTATTCTTGAAATTGTCACCTTAGAGAGGTGTAGTGCGGTTTAGAAAGAAAGGCAAGCTAAGTCCTAGGTACATAGGACCTTATGAGATCACTGAAAGGATTGGTGAAGTTGCTTATAGATTGGAGTTACCTCCGGAGTTATCTAAGGTACATAATGTGTTTCATGTCTCGATGCTTCGACATTATATTTCAGATCCTTCACATGTGATTCCTCCTCAACCTTTGGAGATTAATCCGGATTTGACGTATGATGAGGAACCAATGACTATCTTGGATTCAAAAGACAAAGTTCTAAGGAATAAGACAGTGAGCTTAGTAAAAGTATTGTGGAGGAACCACTCAGTGGAAGAAGCTACGTGGGAGACGGAAGATCGAATGAGAGAGATGTATCCAAGGTTATTTTATGAATATTAATGGATTGAGTGTTGTATGAATTTCGAGGATGAAATTCTATTAGGAGGGGAGATTGTCACAGCCTGTCCCGAAATTTATTTATCATGGATATGAAATGATGGAATTGCCCTTAAAGACTATTAAGGTACGTGTGACATGTTATTCGAAAATATATACTCTCCTAAGTTCTTGGAAAATTTAATTAAGTAGATTAAATGGTATGCAAATTGTGTGGTTAGGGACGTAAAGGAATTGGATTGTGATTGTTTTGGGTGGACCGCACACACACGGGACAAGCACTTTCTCCTACCCGTGCCCTCTCTCTCTCCTCGCTCGCAGTTCTCTTCCTTTCTCCCTCTCAAACTCATACAGACGAGGACCAAAATCCCTCAAAACATCACGGATCGACGTTAAAAAGGTGAGTTCCTTCATCCTTGCAACCTCCTGAGTCGATTGGTACTAGTTTTAGAACTAGAAACCCTCGAAATCACGTGAAATCCGAACCCCAGTTTGATGTCACTGTTCATGCACACGTGAAATGTTGATTTTCAGGGAATTTGAAGCTCACAGGGAGCTTAGTGAGGTCCCAAGGAAGCTCGGAGTACTTAGTTTGAAGGTTTTGGACGTCGGGATCGTAGGGTTCGAAGTTGGCCGGTTTTCTTGGATTTTCTTCGATGAGATTTAGTATTTTTTTAGCCTTAAAGTAGTACATCGTGATTCTTCATGCTTAATGCTTCATTTTGATATAAAATGCATAAGAAATGGTTGAGAATTGACGGAGAACAAGGAGATTGAAAAATTTCCAGTTTTTCGGCGCCAGCGAAACCAGTCCGGCAATTGGAGGAAGAAGATGACGCACGTGGGGGCGCATGCCGTGTTGGAAAATTTTTCTAAAAATACCTCGACGTCCGTGACGTCAAGTAGGTCACTGTGGTATATTCATATACCCAAATTGAGCATCGTATGAAAAGTTATTACGTATTGTTGGTTGTATGCTTTAAATAACATTTTTATAGTTGTTTCGCATATAGGTGAGAACCTATCCCGAGGACAAGCGCGTTCAAGGGCGTCACGGGGGTTACGACCTTTCGACTTACCAGTGAGTGGGCAGTATTTTCTGTATTTACCTATATACTATTGCTTTTTCCCAGAAATTGAATTTAAATGAAAGTATGTTTTAAAATGCCATGCATATATATATATATATGAAATATATGAATTAGTAATTGTTGCATATATATGTTAAATGGTGCTGTAGACGCATATGTGAGTATCAGGTGAGTTATATTATTCATATGATTTATTGATGATGTGAATTGTGCTGAGAGCTCATAACCTGCACCCCTAGTGTTAGTGCTTATAATATTCATTCCGCACCACATGCTCACCTTGGATCCAAGTAGGTGCATATCGTACAGACCATTAGAGGGTTCCGACATGTCGTACAAACCATTAGAGGTGGTTCCGACTTATAGGTATCTTAGATTATTATATAGCTATTGATGAGAGAAGCATTATAGTGTATTCTTACACCATTCTTATCGTACAGACTACTTTAGGTAGTTCCGATTTATGTGCAGAGTAGTGCCGTACAGGTCACAGTGGTGACTCCGGTTGGATTGGATATTGAGCTATAGAATTGACCGTACAGGACAACTGGAGGGTCACTGGTTGATTCCTTATTTCACTTGTTATTTTGATGCATCCTTATTCTTTTATTGACGCTTACAGCATGGCATAATTTATGGTTTTGATAAAGATTGGTGATTTGAGATACGTGAAGAATTATATGCATATTATGTTATTTTCTGGGAAAGTATACATGTTTTACAGCGAGGGGTTAGAAATGTTATTAAATGAAATGTTTTTGAAAAGCTTGTTTTACTGACCCACTCAATCTTGTTTTGCACCCCTCCAGGTTCTAGTTAGCTGTGTTGGTGGCCCACAAGGATTCCCACAGTGTACTGACAGACTACATAAATGTAGGACTCACCTTCGGGTGTTGTAATTTAGTTATAGTCCTACTTGACTGCACCTAGTACTTATGCTTTGAACATATGTGTTTCACACTTAAACTCACTCTAGTATGCTAGTTGGTTATTATTGCTAGTAGATGGATTTTATTCCTTCGTAAGTCTTTTATCTTTTGCTTCCGCATCGCACTTTTGGTTACGTCACGCTCACGTGGCGGCCAGCACACCTTGATTCTAGGATCGGGGTGTGTCATATATATATATATATAATATTACATAAGATCATATATATATATATATATATAATTATACTTATATATAATTATCATAGTATTTTCAAGGGTATAAAATTATTAAATTAATATTTTCCTTATGGTGTATCGGGTTACTTACGTGTATACCTTGACTAACCCGTTATCCTAACAGGTTCTTATCGGGTGATCCAATAATGACCCGATTCATTATCGTGCTGACCCAATAACTTGTTAATTTTGTGTTGTTTCTTGTCGGATTAAGGGGTCGTGTCAGAAATTGCCAGTACACACAAACAGGTTGTTACTATTTTTTCTTAACCTCACAGCTATGTCACCCTATCATGCCCTAAATTGTCTCTCTTTCTCTTTCTCACATTTGCACCCTACATCTACTTTTCTTCACTCTTTCAAAGTTCCCCAATCCAATAATTTGGCTTTAATTAAATTTAATACTTTTTATAGCTTTTTATTTATTTATTTATTTTTTGAACAAACGATTATCTACACTAAGGGGGAGTATGGTGGGCTTAGCCTTACAATGGGCTAGCAATAATACGATTCAAATTCGCCTTCGGCGAGAATCAAATCTAAGACCTCTCACTTACAAGTGTAGAGGAATACAAGTAAACTGTAGTATTAAGTGATCATTCTTTTTAAAGCTTTACATCACACACATAATGTGTACTGCATCTAGTATTATTACTAAACCTAAATTAACATTCATATTTTCTTTTTTTCTTTTTTAAGGAAATATGACTAAACCTTCTCTGCCAAGGCCAATGGATATGAAATTACACTAATGCAATTGGCTTATTGCATTCAATATTTTTCTTTTGAAAAATTAGGATTAATGGCCCTTCTCCTAGATGAATTAGCTTGTATTTTATATATTGCAGCCTCTAGACAGCAGCTTTTAAAATTATTTTAATTCTTGTAATAAGCTCATTAATTTTAAATAATGACATTATTTATGACACACCTCGTCCCGAAGGAGGGCATGCTGGCCATCACGCACGATCCCAACGTCCAAATCATTCCAACGAAGCACTCCGAGCTTCCTTGGGACCTCACTAAGCTCACTATAAGCTTAGAATTCCCTGAAACACAACATATTACGAGTGCATGAACAGTGACCAAAAATGAAGGTTCGGGTTTCACGTGATTCCGAGGGTTTCACTTCCTAAAACTAGTACCATTCAACTTAAAATGACTCAAGGATGAAGAACCATACCTTAATAGCTTCGATCCGTGACGTTTGGGAGGTTTTGCTTGGATTTTTCCGGTGAGATTTAGTTGTTTTTGAAGCTTAAAAGTAGTATATTGTGATTCTACATGTTTGGGGCTTTATTTTGATATAAAATACGAAGAAAATGGGTGAAAAACGAAGGAGAACGAAGAGTTTCAAAACTCGCCGGAAAAACCAGTCCGGCGAGCCAAGGAGGAAGAATGTGCGCGTGGGGGGCGCGTTGACCCGTGCCACCCACGGCGCGTGGGGGCGCGTGGGACCTCCAAAAAAGTTTCTAAAAATTATGCGACGTCCGTGACGTTGAGTAGGTCGATGTGGTATATTCATATACCCAATTTGAGCATCGTATGAGAAGTTATTTTGAATTATTGGTGATGTACTTTTATTTTTGTCCTACTTGACTGCACTTAAACCTATGCTCTGAATTTATGTGTTTATCTTATCTCGTCCTGTCATTCTAGTAGGTTGTTCTGCTAGAGTTGGTTTGAATTCCTTCTTATGTATGTTGTTGTTTCGCTTCCGTGTCACACTTATGGTTACGTCACGCTCACGTGACGGCCAGCACGCCTTGATCCTCTGGGTTGGGGTGTGTCAATTTATCCTTCCAGACATCATTTTTTTATACTTACAACACTTTAAAAATATAGTTTATCAAACACTCAACAGTTTTATGTTGCAGCTAATTATTCTTAAAGCACAGCATAAGCAATTTGTTAAAAAAAGTACAACAATCCCAAACTAACCCTAAATCTACTCTTTAAAAAAAAATCAATAAAATTATTGTGTGTATTTGATGCAGATATCATAAGTCACGGCACAAGTAGGGTTAGCATGTTCCTTGTGGGCTTTTCTCTTTAGTCTACTCGTCATAGGCTTGTTTTACGCAACAACATCTGTTTGGATGATTGGTATTGGCCCATGAGTCAAAACCGGATTTTATCCTCCCACAATGCCCCTTTTTCCCTTTTTTACTGGTGCGTAAAATTGGGGAAAACTGAGCTTTCAATGGCATGAGGCCCGTAAATAATAATTTCTAAGCAGCTAACACTCTTCGGATAACTTACGAAAGCTGGTGACACTCTTTGCCTAACTTACAAAAGCCAACTGACACTCTTCGCATAACTTACGAAAGCCACACTATTTGCCTAACTTACGAAAGCCAACTAACACTCTTTGCATACTTATGAAAGCCAACTGATAACTTACGAAAGCCAAGTGACACTCTTCATCTAACTTACGAAACCAAAAGCCAACTGACATTCGTCGCCTAACTTATGAAAGCCAACTGACACTCTTTGCGTAACTTATAAAAGTGAAAGCCGATTGACATTCTTCGCCTAACTTACAAAAGCGAAATGACACGTCCTTTTGGAAAAAAAATTGAATTACCAAAGTTACTGTTTACCCACTATGCTAAAACCAAAGCATTTCCGCATTTCCAAATCACTTTTTCAATTCCCTAAGTTTGCTTCTAGACACTTCCCCCAATTATTTATTTATTATTATTTTTCTTCACTTGCTTGCTATTATATATGTACAATATACATGTATTGTCCTTGTCAAACCTATGCACACATTTTCCCTAATAAATAACTTGCCAAACTTGCATGTATCAACATATATAGATACGGGTGCCCAAGGTTTTAAAAGACGTTAGGCGCTAGTCCGGCGGCGGGCTGGTTCTAGCGCCTAGATGGCTAGGCAAGATTTAAGTAAATTTATATGTTATATAAATAAGTGCTTATTTATACTTTAAAAACACATAGTTGTATTATGACCCATCAATTGCAAAATAAAATGACATAGAAAATATAAAGTATTAGAATATATTGCAAACATGGGTGACAAGCATATAATGAGTGTTTATCCAAGTACTTAACAAGTCAATTTATTACATTTTATTGACAAAATAAAATTGCAAAATGAAAGTTATCGATTTTCTATCTAAGTGAGAGTCACGACCTACATGGGTGCCTAGGCAGGTTTAGGCAGGCTAGGCAGGCGCCTAAGTGGGCTAGGCAGATGCCTAAGCGGGTTTAGAAGCACTTTCTTAAATTTCAAATGCCTAGGGACTAATCAAGGCTGTGACCAATGATGTGAAATATTCCAACACTCAAATTAAAACCCTATGATTGTAGTATATGTAAGTAGGGATCGTTTTAGGCCGGGGATTAGAAAGGATGTTAATCTACTCAATTTAAACTTTAAAACACTAAACTAGACTCTTATGACTCAAAACTGACCAAACTGACTCAAAACAACAAAACTAAGTTAAAAGGACTCAAAACAGACCCTAGGGAGTGATTTAGACTTATTTAAGACTATGAAGACTCAAAACACTAATTTGGACAGATTTAAACACTTTTCTAACTAATCTAACACACTTAATTAAAGGGGCATCGATTTGGACTAAATTAATTAAATTGAACATATTGCAAAACTAAATTAAACTAGGTATTAAATCAGGTGAATTGAATGGTGAAATAGGCTAGTTAGAGGGTCCTTCTCCACACATGAACATATGCAACATAAATCAATTTCCAGTATTGTTTCTTTAAACCATGAATGACAATGCCCCAAATTAATTGTGAATGCACAAATTAACTCTCAGATTTTCCTAAATTCATTGAATTGAATGGACAACACATCGCAACCAAATTATTTTTCTTAAGTTCCCTATATGAACAGCATGATAGAGATACATTCAAAGATAATTAAGTTCCATGGAAATCATAAGCATTGACAAGGCTATCGTAACTAAGAACTGCATGATACTTCAGCCAAGAATCTACTTAACACGATTGTGACTAGCAATCTCCACTACTTTTAGTTATAAGTTCCTAACAATTAGGTGAAAGTCCCTTATAATTTAGCATCAGATTCATGTATGCAAACTAAGTGTGCACCCTTAAAACACACAAGAATAAGTTTTCAATCAAACAGATAAGTAAATCACATTCATGTTTTACGAAACAATAACTGAAGGTAATCGATTCATATTAAACATATGTCCATGGCTTCAAATTCACCTCTAACTAATAAAAACTTAGTTACGCATGCTCATAACAATTGACAAGCAATCTGAAATAAACATTGAAACTAAAACGAGGGAAGAAAGAACTCTTAGAACTCCCAAGGGTGCAGGTGGCTTGCGCACAAGGTCCTTGCTTCAATGGAAGGCATGACAAGGGCTCCTTCTTCTCCAAAGTTGC
Source organism: Malus sylvestris (assembly GCF_916048215.2). Lineage (NCBI taxonomy): Eukaryota > Viridiplantae > Streptophyta > Magnoliopsida > Rosales > Rosaceae > Malus > Malus sylvestris. The sequence continues at coordinate 11,790,509 of NC_062265.1, read as the reverse complement.
AGCAAAGGGTTGTAAAATGGTGTGAATTGCGGCTGAGAGGGTTTTAGAATGATCTAGCAGGTGGTTCTCGAAATTATGGCTGAAAACATATATTTATAGGCTACGGTTTGGCTAAATTTCTAGAGGAAAAGGCTTAGGGTTTTCGCACAAGGCTTGGCCCAATCCAGGGGGGAATAACTAGGGTTTCTGGCAGATTTTTAGGGTTTCTAGAAGGGTTTGGGATGCCACTTTTGTAGGGCTTCTAGAAAGAATGTGTTGCGGCTAATTTCTTACCTTCTAGAATAGTGTGGTGCGGCACATGTATAAGAGAAGATATAGGCCTTCAAGAATGGTTTTAGGTCCACTTGCAGCTGATTACTCATCTTCCAAGTCTTGAATTAATTTCTCCATCTCTTTAGCACATTCCTCGCTTCATTTGATCTTTAAAAACGTCCATTCCTTGTGCTCCACATGCATGCAATCCATTCCAGCCTAAAATTGCTCTAAAATGCTTCAAAATGCACTTTCTTGCCAACTTTGCCAATTAGACCTACAAACATATGAAAATAACTTAAATCACTATAATAAACACAAACTAACTATGAAAATGTAAGAAAACAAGCTAACTAAGTCGCATAAATATGCTCCTATCAACCAACTACCTAGCTCTTAGGCGGTGCTAGGCAGGGATTTTTAGAACAGTGTGTATGCCTTCGGGACTGTCAAATATTTCAAAACTTCCACTTAATTTTTAGGGGATCCAAATGACTCTTCTGAGGGGTGGTTTGGGAGTGAGGTGCTTAAAAAAAAAGCACCCATGAAAAAAAGCTATCAGGGTTTTAGGTGTTTGGTAAACTGAAAAAAAAGCCTTATTTTGGAAGCTGCTGTGAGAATAAGCTAAAATCAAAGGAAAAAGCTGAAGCTGCTATTTGTAGCTTTGGAAAACTGGCTTTTTTTTCAAAGCACACGGAGCTACAGTGCTCCTTTAATGAAAAGACCCACTATCAGATTGCTTTTTTTTTTTCCAAAAACACTTTTACAAAAAAGTTTACCAAACACTTTGCTGATTTATTTCACAGCCGCTTATTCTCACAATAGCTTTTTTTGAAAGCACAGCAATACCAAACCAGCCCTGACTACCTTCTCGACTTGATTCTGGTTGGAAAACCTCACCTCTTCTTTCTCATGTTGAGAGGCACGCATTGGCCTAATTATGGTGGGACTCCACCGCACTTCGAGATCGTCAAGATCGGTGACCAATTTCACATTCCAGACAACGTGTACCTTAGTCCACTTCTTACCGGAGTCGATATGTATTCTATTCCGGTATTTCACCCAGCCCATTGTTTTATCTCCAGACCACTTAGGAGCCCAGTTTCCCGTTACACCCCATGATCCATCTTATCTTATTGTTCATAAAAACTTACCTTATGCAACTGAACCCGAACTCTTACTTGGTTATGTTGACCTTCCTAGCCTTGGGTTTAAAGTTGGACATATCCCTAGGTTTTAAAGATTTTCTCTATATCTTCGATTTGATCGCCATTAAGAATGAAACTAGTTTCTTTAATTTCAAACCTAGATACCTCAAGAAATTCTTGTCATTGGATCTCTCGAGAACTATAGGTTGGAAGAAACGTTCTCTTCTAATTTTAGAGAATTTGAAGGCTCTTTAATTGTCTCAACTATCTATCCCTTCTACTTTTGGTCCCAAACCTGGTATATAAATTTACTTTTGCTATTAGTCTTTCCATAATTATGTAAACATAATTTACCATGAACTTTTTTCCCAACTTTATCAGATGGCCAAAACAGATTATCCTGAAAGGCCGAAAATGTTGGCTAAAGAGGTTCATGACCAAGAACGTGTAGAGCTCTAAAAAAGTTGTTGATACTTTTACTCAAATTACCTCTCTCTGTGACTCCATCATCTACATCCCATACTATTTGCTTGATCGATCTTTGTCCTCTGATGCTTTTCTTAAATCTCTCTTCCCTCATGATATTGAGTTTTGGGTCAACGTAGACTCTTCCCTTCCTGGGATGGACTCCAGAACATAGGGCTCAGAGGAAGAAGATGAAAATGAGGAAGACAAGGAGACAAAGCAAACGAAAGCAGACTCTGACTTGAATTATTCTCTCGCTATGGCTTCGTTGCCTTCTGAGCTTCCTACATCCAACCTTGCTGCATCACCTCTTCTAGATGTACCAGTGCCTAGATTTGTATGAAGGTCAGATAAACGACCCTTGTTGGATAGATGTAAAAAGTCTAGGCGTAATTTGCCAAATATCATTGCTACGACCCCTATGCCCATGCAATGGTAGTTGGGGTGGCAGGGGTGGTACCGAAGATATTTGATGAATCATGCCTTAACATTTTGGATTTATCCACCAAAGGTCATTTATCTGACCTACATACAAATTTGGGTACTGGTAGGTCACGATGAGGCAATGCAGTAAGGGTGAACATAGGAAGGTCATGAGGCGGCAAAGCCATAACGAGAGAATAATCCAAGTTGGAGTCTGCCTTTATTTGCTCTATCTCCTCGTCTTCCTCTCTTTCATCTTCTTCATATGAGCCCTCCATTCGGGAGTCAAACCTAGAAGGGAAAAGTATGTTGAACTGAAGCTCAATATCAAGAGTAAAGAGAGATTTAAGTAGGGCATTAGGGGACAACAATCGACCAACCAAACAATACTGGAAGTAGGGGATAGAGTCATGGAGAAAGGCGATTTGAGTAAGAGCATTGACAACTTCTCTAGGGCTCCATATCTTCCTCATTACAAACCTTTTTAGCTAACATTTTCGGCCTTTCGGGATGATTTGTTATGGGCCATCCGATAAAGCTACAAAAGAAGGTCATGGTAAATTATGTTTACATATTTATAGAAAGACTACTATTGAAAGTAAATTTATATACCAGGTTTAGGAACAAAAGCAGAAGGGATAGATAGTTGAGACAACTGAGGAGCCTTCCAATTCTTCAAAATCAGAAAAGGGCATTTCTTCCAATCTTTGGCTTTTGAGGGATCCAATGATAAGAATTTCTTGTGGTATCTAGGTTTAAAATTAAAGAAACTAGTTTTGCTCTTAATGGCGATCAAGTCGAAGAGATAAAGAAAATCTCTAAATGACACAACCCGATCCGGAATGTCCATTAGGACTTCGAATCGAGTTATGCTAGCCGACACCTAGAAGGTGACAAAGCCATAAAGTGTAGTATTTTTGGGTTAAGCCCAAACAATAAATAACTAATTAAATAAGCAAAGATAAATGCTAACGTTATTGATCTGCAACCCACGATATCGATAGCTCATTGCTATCTCAATAACTTATTTGTTGTGTTTGATAAGCAAGTAGACAAGTAGGTCGTTTTACGTTAGCATTTGTATTTGCTTATTTAATTAGTTATTTATTGTTTGGGCTTAACCCAAATATACTACACTTTATGGCTTAGTCACATTTTAGGTGTCAACTAGCACAGCTCGATTCGGAGTCCTAGTGGACATTCCGGGTCGGGGTGTGTCACTAAAACCTAAGGATACACCCAGCTTCAAACCCAAGGTTAGGAAGGTCAACATAACCAAGTAAGAGTTCGAGTTCAACTGCATAAGGTGAGTGTTTGTGAAGAATATGATGAGATGGATCATGGGGTGGAGCAGGAAACTAATGGCTCCTAAGTGGTCTGGAGATAAATGGTGAACCTGGTATGAATTTCGTAACCCGAATACATACCGACTTTGCTAGGAAGTGGACAGAGATACATGTCATCCGAAACGTGATATTGGTTACAGATCATGATGATCTTAAAGTGCGGTGGAGTCCCACCATATTTAGGCCAATGAGTGTATCATGAGAAATAGGAGGCGAGGTTTGCCAACTGGAATCAAGTCGAGAAGGTAGTCAAAAGAGGAATTTGGATCCCTTAAAAATTAAGTGGAAGTTCTGAAATATTTGACAACCCCAAGGGCAGAAGTTCAAAATAAAAAATTACTTGTAAGTAAAGAGGTCACAATGAAACAAGAAACCACAGGTTTATTGGAGAACTAAGCAAAGGAAGTGAAGAAAAGTGTAGGAAATCATGTGGCAAGGAGAAAAGCAATTTATAAGAAGAGAGTCTATGCATGGAAGGCAATAGGAATGTATATGAAGTTTGAACTTTAACATTCATCCGTACCGAGGATGGATGATACTCTAATTGAGGGGACAAAGGTTATGGACAACCTGATGGATGGGATAAGACGTGTAAGAGAGTTGTCATTTTCTCACTTATATTTCAGTGTAATCGCAATCTAGGTTATTCCGACGGGAGACGACAAATTGACAACCGAGAGCGAAAGAAGAATGCAACTACTACTTGATGTGGAGCACATGTTCCAAAGTCGAAGAAGCGCATGTGATGGCAAAATTTAACTGTGCAGGAAATTATGAAGCATGCTGACCTGAGCTTGAAGTTTGCGAGTTCGAAAATAGATGTGTATGTGCATAAAGAAAGAGAAATATGTGTGTGTATATATATACATATATATATGTATGAGTGTCACTGTCCAGAGATATGCAGTCATATATATATATATATATATGTGTGTGTGTGTGTGTGAGCGCGCGCGCGCGCCTTTGTAGAGATATATAAATGTACGGATGAGGTGTGTAGACTTGTATAATATATACTAGCATATGGGCACACATAAGGTGTGTGTGAAATATTTTTATTTTTGTTTTTTGAAATAGAAGGAGAGTGGAAGAGAGTGATAGAGAATGTGAGAGTGGGATTTATTTATTTATTTATTTAATTAGAGATATGTTAGGATTACATGTAGAGAATGTGAGAGTGGGATTTATTTATTTATTTATTTAGAAGCAAAATTTGGTTGTGTGAAATTACATTTCTACTTATATTTCTTATTTATGTTCTATTTTAATTAGACGGTTAAACTGGTAATTGCATAAGATTTTAGTTGACAATAAGTGTTTTATTAATTAGTAGAGATGTATATGAGTGTTTTATTAATTAGTAGAGACGTATATGTGCACGCATAAGGATATATGGGTGGAGGTTTGACAAGGACAATATATGTATATTGTACATATATGATAGTAAGCAAGTGAATAAAAATAAGGATGCTTTAGATTTAGCCTCTTACAATTGTTGAACTCTAGACATAAACTCACCTATATTAAAACATCTAAATAAAATCCAAATTTTGAATTTGATGCCATGTAAGATAAAAGATGTAAATTAAACAATGTAAATTAGTTTGCATGTATTTTGCATATATGGGTTTGTTATTATGTAGGTAAATTATTTTTCATGTATTTTACATATACTGGGTATATTATTTTTCTGTTTTTAAGCAATCTAACGTTTTAAAATTTTAATAGTAGGTGCATTACTTGAATCAAATGTTTTTTTTTTTGTAGGTAAATTATTTTGCATGAATTTTACATATATTAGGCACATATATATATATATATATATATATATGTGTGTGTGTATGTGTGTGTGTGTGTGTGAGAGAGAGAAATAATTTACCTACATTAATATGTAAAATATAATTTTATTGAGAGCAATCCGTAGGAACTCCGAAGTTAAGCGAGAATGGCTCGAGAGTAATCCCACGATGGGTAACCCACTGGAAAGTTCTCGTGTGAGTTCTCTGATGGTGATTTTTACCACTTGTAAAACAAGGGTTAAACCATAGAAAATTCATGCAAGAGAACAAGTGTTTGTAGTATAGAATGGCTCAAGCAAGGTCGATCTCCTCAGGGACTGATATAAACAATTTACGAGTTTTTGTGTATTTAACTTATTTAACTCTAAGAACTACACTAATTTGACAAAACTAAATACTACTGGATGTGACTTAAACAAATATCTAAAATGGGAATTGGCTTATAGGAATAGTGATTCAACTAAACAAAACAAGTAAATGAGGAAATTCAAGATAAAATAAATGATTGAAGAAAAATAGATTGACAATATGCTAGAGTTCAACATTTACCAACAACACTCCTACGTACCTATTCCAATTGCTTAAATAATTGAAAACACACATACTTTGAAGGTTGGATTTTCCTTGTGTATGTTTTACTTGTGTCATTCAAGCTAAAACGCATACCACTACATGCAACTTATCCATGACATTTGGATTAAATATAAACATGAGTGATTCATTAATCTTGGTGAAAATCCTTTTGTTAAACCATGTAATCCCTAAGAGCATGATATTTACCTTAGGAGAGTACAATCCTCAATCACAAGAAGCACAACCAATTTTAACGTGACATTCGTTCAAAATTGCATCCGATAACTTTCCTAAGCATCCTAATGGTGATCAAGCATCAAGGTACATAGATAGTTTAATTCAATGATTGAAAATATCAAAGCAAGCATGTAACAGCACTTAAGCAATTGAAAAATAAATCTACGTATTCATGTTGCGGCTCATGGCCTCACTCTAGCGAAAAGAAATTAGTTACACATAATTATTTGAATACATAAGAAATTATCCATGAAGAATCAAAGAAAGAGACAACCCTTTTTTTTACAAAGAAGCTATCTACCCTCTGCCCTTCTTCTCTGACGTGCTCTCCCTCTCTTGGTATCTGTTGTGTATTCTCTGCTTCCTTCGCTCTCTGCCCTCCGTCTCCCTGTTTCTCTTTTGTTTTTCCCCTTTTCTTTTCTACCGTGCTCTCCCTCTCTTTTGTGTGCCCTTTGCCCTCTTTTCCTGCTTTTTGTTTTTGCTATGCCGTGTCCTTCCCCTTTTGTTATTGCCTTCAACCAAAGGCAATAATTGCCAAAACCAACGAAAACTACAAGTGGAAGACCAACCAAACTCCACTTCATAGTGGGTACCCCATGTTCTCCTCTTTTCTACCATCTTTTCATTCCCACTTCCGTGTGTTCCCTCCTCCCTTCTTTCCGACTTCCTCTTCTTTCCCACTTCTCTCTTCTTTTGTTTGTTTTTATAATTTCCTTTTCTCCTTTTGTGCTTGAAATTGATCCTAAAGCAAATTTAACTGCACACTAACACAAGGTAAGGTAAAATGCAACCATTTTAACACAAAAACATCACAAAGACTTTAGAAATGGATGGTATAAATGCATGAAATATATGAGTGATCAAATACCCCCAAACTTACATTTTTGCTAGTCCTCTAGCAAAACAAAACACAAAACAAAACCACTCAACTAAGACTAGATTCAACAACTTAGTAGCCAACTTCTCAATTCGATTTCATATATAAGTTCCAACCATGAAATACACTGCCAAGAAGTAAGTAACAAGTGCTCAATTCATCATCCAATAGTTAACCAAATTTCCTTCAAACAAAACTTGAAATGTCATGTGTGAGCTAGTCTTGTCAATGCAATTCCAAGCTCCTTTAAATCATCATCTGCAAACATGTGAGCTTCTCACAAGACATATGCTCATTCACTCATAAGTTTTGGTTAATATGTTTCACTCAAGTGATCTCATTGTACCTGCCGCCATATGCTTGCTTGTCCACCTAACTCGCTATCAATATTTAAGTAATAGCTTGGATCAATAGGACTTTATTACGGTTGTAATGGGGCTAAAGGTGATAGGCTAATGAAAGAAAGGATATGGAAATCAAAAATTTTGAGAAAGTACACTTTAGTAGTTTTCCAACACCTCAATATCATACCACCTTAAATTGAAAGCAAAATAATAAAACCTCGAGCACCAGTTACTCCCCAAATTCAACTTCAAAAGGAAATTTATACTCTGCAGACACATTTTCAACAAATCAACACTCTCCAATTTTCTTTTTCTTTTTTTTTTTATTTTTTTATTTATTTATTTATTTTTTTTAAGAAACAAATTTGCAAAGCTATGCATAAATATGCAAAAGCTACATCACCCATCAAATTCACATTTCATTGTAATACACATGCTCCATCCATCTTTCTACATAAATGAAACCCCCAAGAGCACAACCCATATAATACTTTCTCAAAACAATAAGGAATCGATTTCTGTGTATGGGCTCAACTCCAATATCGGAGCATGGTAAAGAGATGTCGCTAACAAAGAAATGGCTTAGTTAAAGGCTCAACGGGCTACTATGGACACACATAGCATATAAGGTAGGCACGAAAGGCTCAAACGATCCAAAGATGGCCTATATTACTTCCAAGTTATTACATGAATTGATTAATGAATCGAGAAGTATAAAGCAAGTTCTAGAGATACATGTACAGTGAGATCATACGCACAAGAAGGAATGAGATTGATGCATAATGGTTCAATCATGTATAGGCTCAAAAACTCACAAGGTTTACATAATCTCACATGATTCACATATGAAATGCTAAATCATGCTCAAGTTTCTCATTGACAAGACTAGGCACATTTATTTTTCAAGTTGATTGCTGGAAATCACAGTTAACACAAAGACAAGGAAAATAACTTAGACTTCTTGGAAGTAAGAAGGAAATTAAGATCAAATCTCATCATTGAATTGAGAAGTACCTACAAACAACAACAAAAATACAAAAAATTTTATTTTATTTTATTTTATTTTTTTTTTGAACAAGAAGTAAACTAATGAAATATATTTCCACCCCCAAACTTAATTATAGCATTGTCCCCAATGATAATGAAAGGAATTTTTAACAATAAGACATAAAAATGGAAGGAAAGAAATACAAAATGAAATCAATACACATAAAGAAAAGGAAAGAACACACCAATTTGTGTAAGCGAGGAGAGCAGCAGTAAAAATGCATTTTTGTTCCATGGTAGAATTCCAAATCATCCCCAAACTTGTTTCAACACGTCCCATTATGCATAACAAATGTGTGAGTAACCCGTGGGATTAAGAAACTTTGCAAGAAGTTGTGGCAGAGACTGCAAAATCATTACCTGCATAAGGGAGCAAAAGTATGACTTAAACACACAAACCAGAAAACAAGAGAAAAACAGAACAAGAACATTTAAAATTATTCAAACTAAAGATGAAAGATAGAAAGCTTGGGTTGCCTCCCAAGAAGCGCTTTAGTTATTGTCTAGAGCTAGACATTCTGTTAGCAGTTTGATTCAAATAACAGGTTCCTTCAAAGTGATGGAATCCTTAGCAAAGTCATATGGAGACTCTTTGTATAACTTCAAGCGATGCCCATTAACTTTGAAGACAAAACCAGTTTACATGTTTTGGATATCCACAGCCCCATGAAGATGGACCTGTACAACACGATATGGACCATTCCAACGTGATTTAAGCTTTCCTGGGAATAGTTTCAGTCTCGAATTAAAAAGCAAAACCTTCTGACCTGGTTGAAACTCTTTACGAAGGATGTGAGCATCATGAAATTTCTTGGTCTTATCCTTGTAAATCTTTGCATTCTCATAAGCATCATTCCTTATTTCTTCCAGTTCATTCAACTGCAGCTTCCGCTTCTCTCCCGCTGCTTGGTAGTCAAAATTTAGGTGCTTAATAGCCCAATATGCCTTGTGCTCAAGTTCCATAGGTAGATGGTAAGCTTTCCCATACACCAAACGAAAAAGAGACATCCTAATTGGTGTCTTAGAAGATGTCCTATATGCCCACAAAGCATCAGTAAGCTTTAAACTCCAATCCTTTCAAGATGAACTGACAGTTTTCTCAAGAATCCTCTTGAGCTCACGATTAGATACTTCAACTTGTCCAGATGTCTGTGGATGGTATGGAGTGGCTATGCGATGGTGAATATGATACTTGGCACAAAGGGAAGCCATGGTGCGGTTTAAGAAATGTGTACCTTCGTCACTGATGATAGCACGAGGTACTCCAAATCGGGGAAAAATAGTATTCTGCAAGAAACCTAACACCACAGAACTTTTGCATGTTGGAGAAGCTATTGCCTTCACCCACTTAGAGACATAATCAACCGCCACCAAGATGTAAAGATTGCCATGTGAAGAAGGGAAAGGTCCCATGAAGTCTATACCCTAAACATCAAATAGTTCAATCACCAAAATACTTTGTTGGGGCATCTAATTTCTCTGAGAAAGATTTCTAACTCTTTGACACTTATCACAAGCCTGGCAGCATAGGTATACATCTTTGAATAAAGATGGCCAAAAGAAACCACTCTGTAAGATCTTGGTCGTTGTCCTTCTTCGTCCAAAATGACCACTACATGCATAGTGGTTAGCAAACTTCAAAATGCTTTCTTGTTCTTCTAAGGGGACACACCGACAAATGATTTGATCTTGGCAATGCTTGAAAAGGTATGGCTCATCCCAAAAGTAGTGTTTTACAGTGGAAAGGAACTTCTTCCTTTGTTGGTAACTGAACTCTGATGGTATTTCACCAGATGCCAAATAATTTGCGATGTCAGCATACCATGGTACTTGATGAGTAACTGCTAGAAGTTGCTCGTCTGGAAAGCTCTCTTGCAGGGGCAATGAATCTACCTCATCAGTTCTTGCATTTACTAATCTAAAGAGATGATCCGCCACAACATTCTCACGTCCCTTTTTATCTAGGATCTCCAAATCAAACTCTTGCAAGAGAATGATCCATCGAATCAATCGTGGTTTGGCCTCTTTTTTAGACAATAAGTACTTGAGAGCAGAATGATCAGAATACACAATGACTTTAGCACCAATTAAGTACGATCGAAACTTTTCAAGAGCAAATACCACTGCAAGTAATTCTTTTTCCGTAGTGGCATAATTCAGCTGAGCATCATTCAAAGTGCGGCCGGCATAATATATAACATAGGGGAGCTTGTCACGTTGCTGACCAAGAACAGCACCCACAGCATAATCGGAAGCATCGCACATGAGCTCAAAAGGAAGGGTCCAATCTGGAGCTGTTATAATTGGGGTTGATGTGAGAAGATCCTTCAATTTGTTGAAACCATCATGACAATATGCATTAAAATCAAAACAAGCATCTTTAGCAAGTAAATTACAAAGAGGACGACTAATTTTGGAAAAATCCTTGATGAATCTTCGATAAAAACTAGCATGTCCCAAGAAAGATCTCACATTCTTCACAGAAGTTGGTGGTGGTAATTTGGCGATCACCTCAATCTTTGCCTTGTTGACCTCTATTCCTTTGCTTGAAATTAGATGTCCTAGCACAATGCCATGCTTAACCATAAAATGACATTTCTCCCAATTTAACACAAGATTAGTCTCCCTGCATCTTTCCAAAACCAAAGACAAGTTATCCAAACATATATCGAAAGAATTACCAAAAATAGAAAAGTCATCCATAAAAACCTCAACAATATTTTCAACCATTCCAGAAAAAATACTCATCATGCATCGTTGGAAAGTGGCAGGGGCATTGCACAATCCAAATGGCATTCGTCTGTATGAAAATGTACCAAAAGGGCAAGTAAACGTTGTCTTCTCTTGATCCTCAGGGGCAATTGGAATTTGGTTGTACCCTCAATAACCATCTAAGAAACAATAGAAAGAATGACCAGCTAGTCTCTCGAGCATCTGATCAATGAATGGTAGCGGAAAATGATCATTTCTAGTGATGTTATTGGTCTTTCTATAGTCAACACACATTTGCCATCCGGTGGTCATCCTTGTAGGCACAAGCTCGTTGTTATCATTCTTCACCACAGTAATACCAGTTTTCTTTGTAACCACCTGAGTCGGGCTCACCCATTTGCTATCCGAGATTGGATAAATGATACCTGCATCAAACAACTTCATCACCTCAACTCTTACAACTTCCTTCATGATCAGATTAAGACGTCTTTGAGCTTCAACAGTTGGTTTAGTCCCAGCCTCCATAAAAATCCTATGCATGCACAAAGCTGGACTAATGCCTTTTATGTCAGCAAGTGTCCACCCCAGAGCATTTTAATACTTGCGAAGAACTCTTAGTAATTTGTCTTCCTCCGTGTCATTAAGGTCAGCAGCAATAATAACAGGCAAGGTCTCATTCACCCCAAAATGAGCATACTTGAGGTGGCTCAGCAGTAGCTTGAGCTCTAACTTCGGAGCTTGCTCACTCGAAGGAATAAGGGGCTGCTTAAGCACTCCAAGGCTTTCATAAACATGTCGCCATTTTGGATTATGAATTGATGCACTATCCAATGCAGCAATGACGTCCACCACATTTTCTTCCATAGATAAAGTAACATCATGGTTGGTGAGGCAAGTTAACAGCTCATCGTTAGATGATCGTGAGGCAAAGTTTGCATGCACAATCCCATCCAAAACATCAACATGAAAACACTTTTCAAGTTCGAGAGGACGCTTGATAGCTTCAAAGAGTTGAAATACAACTGACTCTTCTTGCACTCTTAAGGTTAAAGTACCTGCTTCCACATCAATAAGTGTCCAGGCGGTGGCCATGAACGGTCAGCCTAAAATGAGAGGCACTTCCTTGTCTTCCTCCATGTCAAGTACAATGAAATCAGCTGGGAGATAGAATTTATCCATTTTAATAATCACATCTTCCAGAATACCCAAAGGATAGGTCACAGACCTATCTGCCAATTGAAGACTCACAGATGTGGGCTTAAGTTCTCCTTCACCTAATTTTTGAAAAACAGAATAAGGCATAAGGTTAACACTTGCTCCTAAATCAATCAATACTTTATGAAAATCAAGACTACCAATAGTACAAGAGATAGTGAAACTCCCCGGATCTTTCTTCTTGGGTGGTAGCTTATGTAAGAGGACAGCACTGTATTGCTCAGTTAAAATCACCTTCTCGTATTCCAAGAACTTTTTCTTTTTAGAACATAGCTCCTTAAAAAATTTGGCATATGATGGGATCTATTTAATAGCATCTAATAGAGGCAAATTAATTTGAACCTTAGCCAATGTCTTCATGAATTCAATGCATTGTTGATCCTTAGAACGTTGTTGTTGTCATTGTGGAAATGGCAAATGTGGCTTGTATTGTGGCATGTCAGAAGGTGCAAATAAACTACCAAGGCCTTTTTCCTTGTTTGCATCAAAGTTGGGTTGAGATTGTACTTTGTCACTTGCACTAGGATCTGGAATACCTGCTGCAGAAATAACCTCTGACCGAGACTTTGCAGCTAACGGTGCACTTTCAATAAGCTTTTCTTCTTCCACTTCGGCTTCATGGTGCACCACTTCTCTGTTGTCATAGCTCTTACCACTTCTCAATGTCCGTATTACTTTGCAATGCTCCATCCTTCTTGGATTTTGCTCAAATTGGCTTAAGAACTTTCCTTTCTCTCTTTCATTGAACATGGTAGCAAGCTGTCCAACTTGAGTCTCCAAATTCCCCACTGATGCCATGAAATTCTGAATGCTAGTTTGTGTGGATTGGACAAAATTGTTGGTGCTATTAGAGAGAGCGGACATATGTTGAGCTAGCTATGACATTTGATCTTCAAGAGATGGTTTCTTAGTCTCACTAGTTGATTGGTAAGACTGTTGGTATTGACGTGGCTGTTGGTTGCCACCCCAACTAAGATTGGGATGGTTCTTCCACCCAAGATTATATGTATTAGAATAAGGGTCACTTCTGGGTCTAATGAAATTATTCACCATATTCACATGCTCTTGCACAAGCTCAGGGTAGTTATCCTTGTTGGGGCATTGAGTGATGTCATGAGTTGTCTCACTACAAATGATGCACGCTTCTTGGGCATTGGGCATGGAAGAGACCTGCATTAAGGCAGTAAACTTGGCATTAAAATTCTTTTCCATTTTAGCAATTTGAGCAGAAACATTAGGAGAACTCTGAGAAATCTCAAAAACTCCCCTCTTTTGTGTTTGTTCTTCTGTCCATTGTTGGGATTCATAAGCCATCATATCAAATAACTCAAATGCTTCCTTTGCTGATTTGACATTAGTGACCCTCCAGCAGATGCATTCACTTGACTCTTGGTGGTGGCATTGAGACCATCATAAAATATGTTCATTTGAAGGTTAGAATCAAACCCAGCATGAGGACATTTTGTGTACATCTCATTATACCGTTCCCAAGCTTCATGGAAAGACTCGTTTGGCTTTTGAGCGAAAGCCAATATCTCTTTCTTGAGTGCAAGAGTCTTGGAAGAAGGAAAAAACTTATTGAGAATTTTTTTTCTTGCAATTCTGTCCATGTTGTAATGCTATTGGCAGGCAGAGAATGCAGCCACACCTTGGTTTTGTCTTTCAAAGAGAAGGGGAACAAGCGTAACTTGATAGCTTCAAAAGAGAAACCTCTGATTATGGTGTTGTCACATGCCTCAATAAAATCAGCCAACTGCATGTTGGGATCACTGTTTGGCAACCCATGAAAGGATGGCAATATGTTGAGGATGTGAGGTTTGATTTCAAAGGTTGTCCCATCTTCCACATCTGGATATACAATGCACCTTGGCACTGCATTGACTCTCGCTGCCAATGAATTCCTTAAAGGTTGACCTGCTGCAGGTAAGGCTAGGGCCATATGTGCAACTGGTGCCAAAGGTTGGAAAATAGATGTGCTGCTCTCAGGATCACGAAACAAATCCTTAAGAAAAGTATCACCAAGGTTGGAATCTTGTGCTAAATATTTTTCTCTAGCTAACTTCCTTGCACTTCTCTCTGGTTCAGGGTCGTAAGGAATAAGCACTTGATTCTTGGACCTTGTTCCAATCACCATATACTACACCTGAACAAACAACAAAAATATTAAGCCACAATAAAAATAAAAGTAAAATAAAATAATACTTAACAGAAACTAACTAAACAACAAAAAGGAAAAGAAAGTAAGTAAACCTAGATGAATCAAAATCACGGTTTATGCAAATTGGCAACCACTAGTTAGTTAAACAAAGCCAAAAATCTCACACCACACATCCACTGCACTTAATCAAAGATCGAAACTCAACTAAATGAATTGCAAATTTAATGATTAATAAAAATAAGACATAAACATAAGCATAAGAAAAATAAACACAAAAGCTCGGGAACTATTGGCACAGTCCCCGGCAATGGCGCCAATTTCTTGATGGTGATTTTTACCACTTGTAAAACAAGGGTTAAACCATAGAAAATTCTTGCAAGAGAACAAGTGTTTGTAGTATAGAATGGCTCAAGCAAGGTCGATCTCCTCAGGGACTGATATAAACAATTTACGAGTTTTTGTGTATTTAACTTATTTAACTCTAAGAACTACACTAATTTGACGAAACTAAATACTACTGGATGTGATTTAAACAAATATCTAAAATGGGAATTGGCTTATAGGAATAGTGATTCAACTAAACAAAACAAGTAAATGAGGAAATTCAACTAAAATAAATGATTGAAGAAAAATAGATTGACAATATGCTAGAGCTCAACCTTTACCAACAACACTCCTACGTACCTATTCCAATTGCTTCAGTAATTGAAAACACACATACTTTGAAGGTTGGATTTTCCTTGTGTATGTTTTACTTGTGTCATTCAAGCTAAAACGCATACCACTACATGCAACTTATCCATGACACTTGGATTAAATATAAACATGAGTGATTCATTAATCTTGGTGAAAATACTTTTGTTAAACCATGTAATCCCTAAGAGCATGATATTTACCTTAGGAGAGTACAATCCTCAATCACAAGAAGCACAACCAATTTTAACGTGACATTCGTTCAAAATTGCATCCGATAACTTTTTTAAGGATCCTAATGTTGCGGCTCATGGCCTCACTCTAGCGAAAAGAAATTAGTTACACATAATTATTTGAATACATAAGAAATTATCCATGAAGAATCAAAGAAAGAGACAACCCCTTTTTTTACAAAGAAGCTATCTGCCCTCTGCCCTTCTTCTCTGCCGTTCTCTCCCTCTCTTGGTATCTGTTGTGTATTCTCTGCTTCCTTCGCTCTCTGCCCTCTGCCCTCTTCAACTTTTTCTCGCTTGTCTTTCGTCTGTCTTCCTGTTTCTCTTCTGTTTTTCCCCTTTTCTTTTCTGCCATGCTCTCCCTTTCTTCTGTGTGCCCTCTGCCCTCTTTTTCTGCTTTTTTTTTTTCTATGCCGTGTCATTCCCCTTTTGTTATTGCCTTCAACCAAAGGCAATAATTGCCAAAACCAACTAAAACTACAAGTGGAAGACCAACCAAACTCCACTTCATAGTGGGTACCCCATGTTCTCCTCTTTTCTACCATCTTTTCATTCCCACTTCCGTGTGTTCCCTCCTCCCTTCTTTCCCACTTCCTCTTCTTTCCCACTTCTCTCTTCTTTTGTTTGTTTTTATAATTTCCTTTTCTCCTTTTGTGCTTGAAATTGATCCTAAAGCAAATTTAACTGCACAGTAACACAAGGTAAGGTAAAATGCAACCATTTTAACACAAAAACATCACAAAGACTTTAGAAATGGATGGTATAAATGCATGAAATATATGAGTGATCATTCTCAGAAACAAAATCCTGAAGGCGTGGTCTGGGCCCAAAGCGGACAATATCATGCTACGATGGAGTTGAGCTCGAGATGTGGTGGGCACCGGGCCGGGATGTGTCAATTATAACAATTCGTCCCAATTATTGCGATTTTTATAATTTAAAAATGAGAAATTACAAAAATGCCCTTTGAAGAAAATACATTGATTTTTATTAACTGTCTTGTCGTGTCACGTAAGATCTGTTTTCTTGTCGTGGGCACAAACGGGACGTAATTTGGAGTTATAACGAATGAGATATTAGCGAATGAAGTTGAGCGCAAAATTGTAAATTCATTATTTTTTGGAATGCTTCAGGTTTTTGGAGTAAAATCTGGTCATGCCACGTGTGTGGCTATGATGGAAAGGAAAGGAGGATAAGGAGGGGTGCAGACCAATCAGTGAAGGGAAGAGAAAGAGTGACCAATAGGAGATGAGAGAAAGGAGAGAAAGAAGAGAAAAAAATAAAAGGAAAGGGAAACAGATCCCCTTGAGGAACCGTGACCCGACCCGGTTTTATCTCCCAACTCTGGCCACCATGGATGGCGAACTTGGTGTCAAAATGATCCTTATCTCGAGGCCAATCAATCCCTCTGTCAATTCCACCCCAAAAATTAGAGAGTTTGGCTTTGAATTTACAAAACCCACATCGGAGGGTGCAACGGGTTTATCTTCGAATCACTAACACCTAAAACTATTTCCTTCAACCACCACCACCAATAGAATCCCCTAAACCCTAGGGACAAAGTCCAGGCATTGGTTAGGGCAGCAGAGTTGTTTTGGAGTCGAATCAAGACCACCCAAAAATAAGGGTTTCAAGCGGTTCGTGGAAAAATTGGGTCTTTTCCTGGCCAAATTGGCCTTAGTCACAGGTATGAAAGTTTCCCTACTCATTGAGATCTTCATTTCTGTGAAGTTTGAGAATTTTTAGAAATAGTTGAATTTTCCAGTGAGTCAGGGCAGGCGACAGCCACCGGCGGCGGCGCGACGGCCCGTGGCCAGTGCACCGCCAATGCTATTTTACATTAAATTGATATATTGATCTCATATTTGATATCCATATGATGTGATTTGATTATTGTGAATCTAGTTTGATTAAGGTGCGTTACTTAGTAAAAATATGAATCTGCGATCCGACGTTTGGATTGTCACCAAAGTTTAATAAGTTGTAGTACATAATATTTGAGGATCATAGGAACTTACAGATTGGGAATCCAACGTACGAATCTTCCCGAATTGGATTTTTAATTTCGTAACAATAAAGCGTTGACCGCCACTTGAATTTGCAATTGGCGGAGATCGAACTGTTGGATCATAATGAAATTTGAGGATGATGTTTTAGAAGCATCATGTGGATCCTTGGAAACTACTTATCAGAAATCGGATGAGTGGATCTTCCAGTTCGAGTTACGTAGGGTTGTGGACCCTACCGTTGATCATTGACCGACGGTTGACTTTTGGTCAATGGGTCTCAAATGATTCTAGAACGCCCTTAGGGATGTGTTTTATGTAAGTTATATATTCTATTGATAGGAATTCTGAGATGTGATTTGATAATTGTTCTAGGCGCAGATCATTTGGGATGCCTCGATATTTGTGCTAAGGGGTTATAGCATAGACTCCAGGTGAGTGGGCTTTTGTTTTCTATATATATGTATATATGTTGTACGATTTCCAGAAACTATTTTCAAATGAATTTACGAATTAAATGCCATGTCAAGGATACATTATATCTTAGTATTTGCATAATATAGAATGATGCTTTGAAGGCCCAGGTAAGCTTCAGGTGAGTACATTATGATCATAGTGGTTACATTGTCTATGGTTATGTGTAGATGCATTTAGAACTCATTATCCTGCACCCCCGTGTTAGTGCTCCGCCCGAGGCTAAGGCTTAGTCTTCATGTGATTGTTAACCTTCTGCATCGTACTCTCACCTTAGATCCAAGACAGGTGCCAGCCTATTGTACAGACCACATTAGGTGGTTTCGACTCATAGGTGATTTGTGATACTTTGCACAGTCTTCACGTGATTGTAGCACTTGAGCGTACATTAGATGTTTCCGACTCATGTGCAGGAATTGGTTATGAGCTATAGATTCAACCGTATAGGTCACGTTAGGTGACTCCAACTGATATATCATTTTATATTATTTACATCACTTGGCTTACATATTTATCATTGAGATACTTGACATGGCACATACTTTGGTTTTCATTCCTTTCAAACCTGATTTCTTTATACATATGTATTATTATTTTCTGGGAAATTATACGGGTTTTACGATGAGGGATTACTATTTTTGGAAAGAGAAATGGTTTCAAAAAGCTTTGTTTTTGCCTACTCATGTTTTCTGTTTTTCGCCCCTCCAGGTTTAGTTGATAAAAGTTCATATCGACGAGGATTCTTGGCTAATCTCAGTATAGTTGGCTATCTATGAGGGTATGATCCTTACCCACACTACTATACTTTACTTATGTTCTGACATCGCGTGTGAAATAGGTTTATTCTAACTCACAGCGCACCCTTGTCTTTAGGCACTTTTAGGTTTAAATTTGTTCACATTTTCCACATCACTATACTTTAGGACTTCGTCACCTTCTAAGTGTCGGTCAGCACAGCTTGATTCAAAGTCCTAGTGGACATTCTGGGTCGGGGGTATCAGAGCATAAGTTGGGTAGTATTGCATTCATCACAAGCGTGATGTAGGCATTCTTGATTCTTGAACCTAATTTTTGAATTTTGCCACCTCGCCGAATATGAAAATATGTTAGTTTTTCCTAAGTTTTAGGCTGTTTTGTCTACTTGGCTGACATTTTAGAAGGTCACTTTGGAGAACGCTTTTAGACTTAAAGCAAAGAACTTCCTTGCTAAGGAAAGATGTAGACTTGAGATAAGGTGATGGCCCTGAAGTAGGGCTACTATAGCGACAGTTGTGCATCAAGGGAGAATTACCTACTAGTTTCATTATTAACTAGTCATTTATTTCAACCTATTGAGTTCGAAAACCATAAATAGTCTAGATTCCTTGGCAGTAACCGCTAATGTATCACCTATTAGAATCCTTACGAAGTTTTAGTTTTCCTTGAAATTTCCAAAATTGTCTGGAGCGACAACCTGGTGCTAAAGTGGTAGTACTCAAATAAAAAAACATCTGGGGGACAGTCGTTTTTGGTCCCTGATAGCACTAATCTTTCATACACACTAGTGATTATTCCGGATCTTTAGGGGGAATATCGACTTCCATTTAAGCCATTCTAAAGTAAATTATTAGTAAATTCTTCTTTCCTTCTTTGGGATATTCTAACCAATACTAGTTTCCAAATTTCTTTCGGTGATGTACTCGTCATTTTGATGAGTATAGGCACCGAAGTACGAGTTGTTATACCTATGATTAGTACTGAATCTTCGAAGTAGTGAGTATTTCCTCTAGAATTACCGAACCCCCCCTCACGGACCAATTCCTTATTAGTCGCTCAAAACCACCCTAATGGTTGTAATTAGCCTATGGTAGTGCTACTAATTGATGATATTGTTCGATATCCATGAACTATCATCCAGTATTTAAGCGGTATGATTCCTGATACCGAATATAGGTGCTTGTATCTGGGAATGATACCTTTATACCAGAATGTCGGTTCACAGTTTCAGGGTAATGAACAATATCAAAATGTCATAAATCTATTAAGTAGCGCGCGATTAATAGACTGATTAACTATGATTGCTAGAGCCGAAAAAACTAAATCTCGGAAAGTTAGGAGCAAGCTTTCTATTAGGACAGTAAACTCATAGTTGTTTTTACCTTGTCACCTATTTAGGTAAACATAACCTCTCCGACTAGCCACCGTTCCGATCACCTTCATAGGTAGACAGTAGAATCGAAGTAAGGGTTAATTTCCCACTATTATACTAAATGGAATATAAAGGAAACTGTGAAGACCTATTAGCACGTGGCGTGCTGAAAGGAAGTATTGTGGTACGTTTCGAGAATGTACATTCAGGTGTCATATTCGAAGGTCTTACCTGAGATATTATCATCGCCCTACTTTCTCATACTACACTAGTTTCCTTGCATCTTTTCGAGTGACTCCTACCATTTGGAAGAATTTGTTACTAAAGCTTAGCGATTAGGAATTTATGCAACCAAACCCCTTATTTAGGGAACTTCAAACCATAGGGTCATACCTAGATTTTGGTCACTCCCTCGGATGACGATTTAAAAACTGTTATCCCTTACTTCGAGTTGATGGTATAGCCGGCCCATCCTTTGTAACTCGAGTTTTCTTTCTTAACCTGCCTACTTCGTAATATTCATTTCGACGACTTTCTCATCTACTTCTGCAAAAAGACCAAATTTCTCAAAAATTAGTTTTGTTTGGATTGGTACTTATCTCGGAAGACGTGATCTTTGTAGAAGATATTCTCTCATTTTCCAAAAAAAGTTTAGAGGAAGAAGGTTGAAATTCTCACTAAGTGTTGTAAGATTTGAGAAATCCTTAGTCTTGTTGAGTTTATCGACAATTGGCAAGCGATTTTCGGCTGTAGTGTTTTTCCTCACTTATCAGCCAAGGAAACTTGGTTAAGTTTGAGGTGTTGTGATAGGAGCATATTTATGCGACTTAGTAGCTTGTTTTCTTGCATTTTCATAGCTAGTTTCTATTTCTTATAGTGATTTAAGCTATTTTCGTGTGTTTTTAGGTCCAAATGACAAAGTTGGCAAGAAAGTGCAATTTGGAGCATTTTGGAGCAGTTTTGGGCCAAGAATGGATAGCATATGAATGGAGCAAGGTGGATGGACGTTTTTGAAGTTCAAAAGGCTAGGAATATGCTGAAGAGATGAAGAAAATAAATTCAAGACAAAGAAGATAAGGAATCAGCCAAAAAGAAGGAACATTATCCAAAACCTTATCCAACCTTATCTTATCCAAACTAACCTTATCTTATCTTATCCTACCTTATCTCCAGCTGCAAAAGGAGTCCTTATCCTATTCTAAATTCTTCCCATCTGAATTTAGGAGTCCTAATCTATCTAAACATATTAATTCTTTTCCTCCCTGGAATTTGATTAAAAGTATCCTTATTCCTTATTGATTTGGAGTCCTAATTCCCCTCATTTTTAGCCTATGTCGTGCATCCTCATCTCCTTATAAATACAAAGTGGCGCAGCACTCATAATTACCCATCTCTCACCATAAATTCGGACCACACACATAAGAGCCATAAAACTCAGAAAATCCCCATTGTGCCGCAGCTGTGCAAGGAAGGAGAAGAAAGAGCCACCCGAAGCTGTGCTTGCCATTCAAGACGTTGGATTGTTGGAGCGTTTCTAGGTGTATTCTATCCTTGTTTTCAATGCTTAAATTTAATTGTCTTTGTTTAATTGCGAACATGAGGAACTAATTTCGTTTTAGTTAGAGGTGAATTCAAAGCCATGAAGATATATGTGATATGAATTGATTACATCCAGTTATGATTTCATAAATCGTGAATGCAATTCACCTATCTGTTTGATTAATAACTTATTCTTGTGTGTTTATTAAGGGTGAACACTTAGTTTGCAAGCAACGATTTGATGCTAGAATATAAGGGAATTCCACCTAATAGTTACGAACTTATATTCACAAGTAGTAAAAGTCACTAGTCATGATTGTGTTAAGTGAATTCTTGGCAGGAGTATCATGCAGTTCATAGTTATGAATGCCTTGTCAATGCTTATGATTTTCATAGAGCTTAATGATCTTTGATGTGTGTCTTTATCATGTTGTTCGTGTAGGGAACTTGATAAGAATAATTTGGTTGCGATGTGATGTCCAATTCAATGAATTTAGGAAAATCTGATAGTTAATTACTGCTATGTGGTTAACTTGGGGCATTGTCATTCATGGTTTATAGGAAGAATAACTGGAAATCAATTTGTATGCATATGTGTCACGTGTGGAGAATGACCCTCTAGCTAGCCATTCACCTCTTCAAAACATCCAATTTCATATTAGCTTTAGTTTGTGTCTGCAAATATTTAGTTTAAGTCTTAAATTCATCCACAAACCAACCCCCCCTTTCTATTTCATGTTTCTAGGTTAGAATTTGTCCAATTAGTGTCTTTTTCATAGTTTTGTGTGCTAGTTAATTTCACATCATGTTGGTTATGAATAAAATTTCTAACAACTAAACTGTCGTCTCACCTTACCTTTACTTTACATCTTTTGATGACATTGATCATTTCGAAATCCTTAATGAACATCTGTTTGGATGTTTCGACTGTGTTAAGGCAGCATGATGGAGAATCACTTATATTTTTCATTGGATAAAACCGTTCAAAATGAACCATCATATATATAACCTAGAGTCAATAGTTGTCATTTCCATTTGGAAACCAAATGGTACTTCTCTGTGGAGAAACATGTCCAAAATCTTATTTAACCTTAGAACTTCCCAATTTCACTTACTTCTGGAAAGAGCTAAATTTCTAATAGCAGCATTAGAAGAACTAAATCAACATCTATGATTGCACTATCGTGGATCATTCCAGTTGTGCAAACGTAATTATTAAGGACCGTAGTAAGAATTGTTTCTACCCCTAAACTTTTTCAGTCATCCTTATCCCATTCCAGTTGAAATTCATGAGTATCAATATGACATTACCTCTAGCCTATCAAGAAATCGTTTGAATGGTGATAATCACTTTTGTATCCAAATGCAAATGGGAAATATCACCATAAGCTCCTGGTACGAGGTATCTTGTACATGTGGAGATTTTGATGATGCTTCAATGTTTATAGACCAATTTGATGAGTCAACCCATTTTTCATTGGTCTAGAGGGACTATATTTTAGACCACTTGGTAAAATTACCCATTCTTGAATTTTTTGGATTTTTTGGCATTTCAATCAGTATCTTTTTTTACTATGACTCCATATTCACTCATTCGTGCTGGAAAGACATTCTAGTCAACTTTGGGTACGTGTTTACTCTACTGCAGCTCGTATTATTTGAAGACATGTAAACTGTTCAGAAGAATTGTTCGGATATTGGAATCTAGTTGTGATCATTAATTCTTCAATCACCCGTCAAATACTTCGTCGAATAGATTGTTACCATGGGTGATTGAATATTCCAGAAATTGTTTTTGTAGTGTGATGGCAGACAATCAATCTAGATATCTTGAACTTTAAATTTGATGAACTTGTGTTGGCTTTCAAATTCTTGAGTGTTCTTTTAGCCTTCTCGACTTGGTTTCTCGCTCAACTAGTAAGGAATTCACGACAGGTCGACTCGACGATTGCGTCTGCCAGTGTCATATTGATGCTAGCAGGAACCATTAAAGTATAATCTTCTTGCAAGTTTACCATACTTACCAAACAAACGTAATAATAAAAAAAAAATTTCCAAGCGACTTTGAGGATTGAGCAGTATTTTTGCAAGGTAATGAAGGTACGAACATAGGTTATAAGCTTGGCGATTGTGGCGTTAATTTTCAAGTGTGGCTCGAAACTGCAACTGTCATTCGAAGAATGTCATCAGAGATATGGTTTCTTTGATTTAAGCTTTCAGATCTTATACCCTACGATTTGGAGAGCAACTCTAGTGATTAGTCTCGAAGGAAGTTTTTTTGCAATATGTGTTTGTCTCTACGTATATTTCCATTGCTTCACTCCAGGGTCTTATTGTTGTGGGAACGTGGACGTCGAAATACTTCTAGCAGCTGGTTTGGTGCGCTCTAGGATAATATGGTATCGCGATCGAGGCATAAATCAAACGATCTAGGCATATTCACACATGAGGAGAAAAACGATAATTTGGCATCCTCAGGAACTTCTCACTAGCTTATTGAGACAACGATGAGTTATCGACATTACAAGTTGCAAATTGAAAAATCGATAGCTTAATTGTTGGGTTCACTAAGGAAGTGGTCAAGACGGCTCATCTGTGTAACACTTACTAGTTAGCTATGGTTCAGACTTATTCTCGAAGTTCATGACACGACGAATGTTTGGCAAGGTCCATTATCATTTTGAGTTTTGATTTTTCGTGCAAATATTTTTCTACTACGTTATTTTATTTATATGGGTAGTTCTGCCATTACAAATTTTGGGTGAGTTATTTCTACTCTTAACTTTAAACTCAATACAAGTATTTGAATCACATGTTTACATATATATATATATATATATATATATATATATATATCTATTTTTGATATTTTATTTTCTTTATGTTATTACATAATAATTGGTGTTTTCAACCTTACGGTTTATACGGGAATTGTACTACTATATTATCGAGGAAGGAAGAAGGGATGAGCTTGGAGGCAAGAAAGAGGAATAATTGTAATCCGATCGTGACGGCAGGGCATTCTCTTTTATGCAGCCGCTCTAGCTGGATTTCTCCCTTGTGTAAATATATACATATTTTCTCCCTATTTTCCAGTATTTTACATTTCGCAAGTTATTTTAAATTTTGGGGATGAAATTTTATTAAGGGGGGTAGATTGTAACAACCCATCCCCAATTATTACGATTTTTATAATTCAAAAATGGGAAATTACGAAAATGCCCTTTGAGGTAAATACATTGATTTTTATTAACCGTCTTGTCATGTCACGTAAGATCTATTTTCTTGGTGTATTTGGGTAGCACTCATCGCTATGAACGCGTGGGCGTAAACAAAACGTAACTTGGAGTTATAACAAATGAGATATTAGCGAATGACGTTGTAGACAAAATTGTAAATTTATTATTTTCTGGAATGCTTCAGATTTTTGGAGTAAAATCTAATCACGCCATGTGTGTGGCTGTGATGTAAAGGAAAGAAGGATAAGGAGGGGTGCGGACCAATCAGTGAAGGGAGGAGAAAGATGACCATTGGGAGAGGAGAGAAAGGAGAGAAAGAAGAGAAGAAAAGAATAGGAAAGGGAAATGGATCCCCTTAAGGAACCATGACCTGACCCGATTCTATCTCCCAACTCCGGCCACCATGGACGATGAACTTGCTGTCAAAATGATTCTTACCTCGAGGCCAATCGATCCCTCGCTCAAATCCACCCCAAAAATTAGAGAATTTGGCTTTGAATTTACAAAACCCACATCGGAGGGTGCGACGGGTTTATTTTCGAATCACCAAAACCTAAAACAATTTCCTTCAACCACCACCACTAATAGACTCCCCTCAACCCTGGGGACAAAGCCCATGCATTGGTTGGGGTGGCAGAGTTGTTTTAGAGTCGAATCAAGAACACCCAAAAACAAGGGTTTCCGGCGGTTCGTGGCAAAATTAGGGCTTTTCTCGGCCAAATTGGCCTTAGTCACATGTATGAAAGTTGGTCCACTCACTGAGATCTTCATTTCTAGGAAGTTTGAGAATTTTTAGAAATAGTAGAATTTTCCGGCGAGTCGGGGCAGTTGACCGCCATTGGCGGCGGTACGTGTCCAGTGGACTACCAAAGCTATTTTACGTTAAATCAATATATTGATCTCAGATTTGATATCCATATGATGTGATTTGATTATTTTGAATCTAGTTTGATTAAGGTGCGTTACTTAGTAAAAATATGAATCGACCATCCGACCGTTGGATTGTCACTAAACTTTAATATTTAAGGATCATAGGAACTTACGGATTGGGAATCCGATGCACGGATCTTCGCAAATTGGATTTGTAAGTTTGTAAAATAAAACGTTGACCACCACTTGACTTTGCAATTGGCGGAGATCCAACAATTGGATCATAATGAAATTTGAGGATGATGTTTTAGAAGCATAATGTGGATCCTTGGAAGTTACTTATTAGAAATCGGATGAGCGGATCTTCCAGTTTGAGTTACGTAGGGTTGTGGACCCTACTGTTGATCATGGACCGACGATTAACTTTTGGTCAATGGGTCTCAAATTATTCTAGAACGCCCTTAGGGATGTGTTTTATGTAAGTTATATATTCTATCGATAAAGTTCTGAGATATGATTTTATAATTGTTCTAGGCGTCGATTGTTCAGGACGCCTTGATATTTGTGCTAAGGAGTTGTAGCGTAGACTCCAGGTGAGTGGACTTTTGTTTTCTATATATATGTATATATGCTTTGCAATTTTTAGAAACTATTTTTAAATGAATTTACGAATTAAATGCCATGTTAAGGATGCATTATATCTTAGTATTTGCATTATTATAGTTTTAAATAATATGATATGATGTTGCGGAGGCCCAGGTAAGATTCAGGTGAGTACATTCTGATGATAGTGGTTGCATTGTGTATGGTTATGCGTAGATGCATTTTGAACTCATTATCCAACACCCCGGTGTTAGTGCTTGGCCCGAGGCCAGGGCCTAGCCTTCACGTGATCGTTCACCTCCCATACCGTACGCTCCCCTTGGTTGCAAGGCAGGTGCCAGCCTGTCATTCAGACCACATTAGGTGGTTCCGACTCGTGGGTGACTTGCGATACTTCGCGCAACCTTTACGTTATCGTAGCACTTGAGCGTATTTATTTACACCCAGCCTGTCGTACAAACCATATTAGGTGGTTCCGACTCGTGTGCAGGAATTGGTTATGAGCTATAGATTTAGCCATATAGGTCACGTTAGGTGACTCCGGCTGATATGTCATTTTATATTGATTTACATCACTTGGCTTACATATTTATCATTGATATACTTGACATGGCACGTACTTTGGTTTTCTTTACTTTCAAACCTGATTTCTTTATCCATATGTATTATTATTTTATGGGAAATTATACGGGTTTTATGATGAGGGGTTATTATTTTTGGAAAGAGAAATGGTTTCAAAAAGCTTTGTTTTTGCCCACTCACGTTTTCTGTTTTTCGCCCCTCCAGGTTTAGTTGATGAAAGTTCGTATCGATGAGGATTCTTGGCGAATCTCAATATACGTGGCTATCTCTGAGGGTATTATCCTTACCCACACTAGTATACTTTACTTATGCTCTGACATCGCGTGTGAAATGGGTTCATTCCCGCTCACAGCGCACTCTTGTCTTTAGGCACTTTTAGGTTTAAATTTGTTCACATTTTCCACATCACTACACTTTAGGGGTTTGTCACCTTCCAGGTGTCGGCCATCACATCTCGATTCGGAGTCCTAAGGGATATTCTGGGTCGATGTGTGTCATATATTAGACATGTTTTAAGTTATTATATGTTAGGCAATAAATTTATACCATTAATGTTTTTTTTTTTTTTTTTGTAAAATCATTAATTCTCCTTTACCATCCATCTGCATGGCATTAATTATGTACATCAAACTATCAAATAGGGTTTATAAAAAATAAAAAATTTCAAATAGGGGTATGTTAGGCATCCGAAATTTTTTTTAATGTGTGAAGTCAAACATAATTAATGAATTTACTGATATGGAATCTAGTCAATAGGTTTTATTCAAGAAAAAAACTTATGTTGGATTTTATGTAGAGAAAATTAAGTTTTAGGGGCTAAAGTCATATTTTCAAAAAAAAATTAAGGGTTTTTATCATAAATAGTCTTCGAAATTCATCCAACCTTTCAAGATAGTTTCTGAAATTTAAAATCGATCAATGTAGTCCCTTAAAATAGGTGTTGCAAATCATTGTGGTCCTTCCGTCATAATTCCGTTAAAATTTCTGTTATGTACTCAAGCACTACAACCCCCACCAAGGTTGAGGGGAGATATTTAATTTTTAAGGTTTTGTTTTTTAAATTTTTTAAATTCCTTTCTCTTAAATTCTTGAACTTTCCTTAGCTTGATTTGTGTTTTTCCATCTGGGGTCTTTTTGGGTTCTTCAAGCCACCGGCTCACCTAAGAAAGGAAAGAAGATGAAAGGGTCCATCAGTGAGTTTGTTGACATGTATAATCACACCATCATTTTTCAATTCGCCTGAGTGCATAGATGCATAGATTGAATAAGGCATGATATTTATAGATGCACCTAAGTCTAACATGGCCAATCATGTGATGATACTTTACGGACATTTCACATGTTAAACTAATCTAGTTTTACATATAAAGGGCATACATTATTGTTTGAGCCGTCTCATATAAATGTTATATGCTTAAACAATAAAGTCCAAGGAATTTGTGATTGGGAGAATGTAATCTAATGAAGTTAGATTCTTGAGACCATTCTTTCGTAGACACATCCTAAACGTTCCTGATCATAGGATTGCCAATTGGGCATTGACAGTCCGTCAAGATCGGTACGTACTATGTCTTCTCTCAGGGAGAGTGATTAGTCTCTAGTCATTGGTGTGTGTGACATCAAGACAAGTACGGTAGGTGCTCAATAGAGAATGAGTTCACTGAACGCGATCAACGAAGAGTTCTCATATTCCATGTCACATGAGAACTCATGGTTGGGATAATGCAAAGTAGTCCTTTGACCTGAGGCATCATAGTTGTCTTGTGGTTAAGACCTTGATCTTTGATTATGTCAAAGTCATCCCACCAGGAGGGTGTCCACGGCATCGTTGGGGTCAAGCCGCTTAGCTATGGAGACAAGTGAATGCGCAACAAGGGATCTCTAACCTTCAAACCGTTTGAAGGAGAATACTCTCTGATATGATTTGAATCTCTGGCCAGAGTATGAATGAGATTTGGGAATGCGTTCCTAATCACATTCAAGGTAATCATATAAGCACAAGACACACATTGGATAGTAGACATGAGAAAATAAACTATCAAACCAAACAATGTGGTCAAGAGTATTAGATTAGAGAAAGACCGTATTGCATTTGTAATCCCAGACTGAATAGGTTCTCCACCTCTTCTGATTAGCTTGGGTAACCATGACATACGGCTAGGTGTCACTCATGGTTTGTGGAAGCCCTAAACGTGTGTAATCACTAAAGGGAGAATTGAAAATAGTTTCAATTCACAATCGATGTAAAATGGTTTTAATCGCCCACTACCTCGCGAAAAGGAACCTAATGGATCGTACACCGTGTAAGGTAGAGATGGACGAAATAAATGAAATGAGTAAGATTAATTGAATGGTTTAATTATTTATGGCAAGGATTAATTAATATGTTAATTAATCAAACGAATAAGTTCGTTAAAGACTACGGGATAGTTTTGGACCTTAAGGCCCAATGGGCTTCGAACGTCAAGCCCATTAACTTAAGTTGTATGACAATTTAATGAATAAAGATTCATTAAAGCCCAAAAGCCCAAAAATCCCTAAATGGCCAGCCATGATGAAATGAATTAGGGTTTTGGTTGTTTAGGTCACTTAAAGAAGTGACTATATAAATGATTTTATAGCCAAATATTCATTAAGTGAAATAAGGGTTAATTTTGGGGGAAAATTGGTGAGAATTGTCTCTCCATTTTCTCTCTAAAGAGGCCAACACCTTGGAGGTGATTAGCTAGTCATCTAATCCTCCAAGGTCACTCATTCATCATCCAATCTCTCCTTGGTGTAGAGACTTAGAGGTTCTCAATTTTGGGAACTTGGAGAACCTATTCTTCCATCCAAATCCATGGATCTAAGAAGCAAGGAATGAAGGCCCTATCTCTTTGGGTGATTAGCCTTTGCTTATGCAAAGAGGAATCTACAAAGGTATTAATTTCAACTCACTTATTTTTGAGTTGATTATTGGTTCACCAATCTACTAGGCTTTGAATTTCATGGGTAAATGTTTTGTTTTTGAGTGCATGTAAGCATGATTCCGCCTTTAATTGTTAATTGCATGCTATATGATGTTGCTCAAATGAACATGTTTTACAAAATAATTCCTTCAAGTGGTATCAGAGCCTAG
Organism: Malus sylvestris; assembly: GCF_916048215.2. Classification (NCBI taxonomy): domain Eukaryota; kingdom Viridiplantae; phylum Streptophyta; class Magnoliopsida; order Rosales; family Rosaceae; genus Malus; species Malus sylvestris. Next base: position 11,760,428 of record NC_062265.1, on the reverse strand, counting down.
GTCTAGTAGTTGGTGAATCCTTTTGTGTTTTGTAGTTCATAAGTTTGTGATCTAAAAGTTGTAATTGTTACAAGCTTTATTCTTGCTTCTTTGAAAGTAAATTTTGTTGGAAAATTTGCTATCTCAAATGTTGTAGATGTTGTTCATATGAGCATGAATATTGGAGCTAAAATTTGGTGCCATGCTTTTGGGAAAATTCGGCCAAAATCAAAGGGTGAATTTTTGGGTTCTTGTTTGACTTGTTAAAAGTGTTTTAATGTGTTCTTTGGAACCCCTAAGTACCCTAGTTTGGTTAGATGTTATTTCCCTTAAGTAAGAATGTTTTTGGAATGTTTTTGGGTGGAAAAAGTTCATGGAAAAATTTGGGTTTTTCATGGATGTTCTTCATTGTTCTTGATGTTCTTGCCAAGAACAAAAAGGTTTGGTGTATTGATTCAAAGTTTTGAATTATTTCATAAAGTTTATGTGATATGTTTTTAAATGATTTATTATGTATTTAAAGTGTTAAATATTTGTATAAATGATGATTGAAATAATTGTGATTGAATTATTTCAAAAACTTATCTTACATACACTTGCATGATTGTTTTTGACAAAACTCACAAATCAACACACACTCCCACCTTATCTTCCCTAAAACCGGCCACTCCCTCAAAGGGAGTACTTTTGGGGCTTTTATGCAATTACATAAAGTTTTGATACTTTTGTGTATTTGCACTTTGGCCCAAAAGTTTACGTTTTTACGTTTAGGTCCAAAAACGCTAAAGGACAAATTGTTTTGTTCCTTTAATGATGTTTTTGCATTATTAAAAGTTTGGGTTCTAGTTGTATTTACATGAAGTTGTGACTTTTGTGTATTATACAAAGTGACCCCAAAAGTTTTTGTATTTGCAATATGGCCCAAAAGTTGAGGTTAATTGCAAGATGGCCCAAATAGGATGAGAACAAAATTGTTTTGTCTCTTTAAATGAGAATTGGATTTTCATTTTGTTTAGCTCCATTTAAATCAATCTTATGGATACAAAAACCAAATGAAAATGTTGCATTCTATTAATTAGTTAAAGTGTTAATTAATTAAAGGGTGATTATGAACCTAAGCCTAATATAATTGAGCTATGTGAAAGGCGTTTCAAATTTGTTTGAACCATGGGAATGTGTAGATTAGATTTTGGTTGTAATTTGATTTGATCAAATGTTGTAAAAGGGCTTAAGCTCTTCTTTACTTTAAAGTAATTTGTTATATGCAAATGTTGTAATGAGCATAAGCTCACCTTTACTTTGAAGTACTTCTTTCTTGCTTTATACGATATGCATGAAAATGAAGTAGTTGGGTCCAATGCCCATAAGACAACACGCCTTAATGTGATTAAACGCGTAACTAAAATCAATCTTCATTCCTAGACCGAGGTTCAACACAAGGCTCGTGTTGAATCTAAACAAAGGTTCATAATCATCCTTAGGCCCTAAGGCAACTATGTAGTCCATCAAATGAATGCAAAGTTTATGTTAGTAGTATCATATACTCTTGCTTTAAAAATCGTTTTAAAAGCATAGTGGGAGTATTATGTACAACTAAAACAAAGGGATGGACCAATAGTTGTAATAGGACCAAAATTGTTTTAATAGAGATTAAAATGTATGTTTATATGTGATGAGACACAAAACCCTCAACCAAACCAATATTAAGTTGATAAGCGAGAGATGTTTAGAATATCTCTTCGTGGCCTTCCACCGTGGTGGGATCCAATCGTTTATGACTTGTACACCGGCTTCACCCTATCATGGGGGAGTACACAGTGCATGCTTATACTCAGGAGGAATCCATATACATATGATGAGGTGAGTGTAGGCAACGAGGATAGCTATATATCGTATCATCGTGAGGCTATTCTTGAACCCCTTCACACACTAAGCATGGTGGGAAGAACTTAACTAAGTGCAATGGAACCAATATCATATCATTGTGAGGTTACATTCTCTAGAGGCCAAATAAGATGGGTACTTGCATGAGTTGCAAATGAGTAAGCGTACTCTCTCATTATTATTGTTGCTAGCCATATATCGTATCATCGTGAGGTGGGCTTGGTAATAGTGAGCCTCCCATAACCTACTAGGAGTTTCATCCAAAACTCTCGAATTCCTATGAGGGATATGGAATTTGCCAAAAATAGTGGGTGGTGCTATTTGATTTAAAGACCCAAATCAAATGGCTTAAAATCAATCAATTTATATTCGTTATGTATTTGATTACCAATATATTTGCAAACGCTATCCAACACTTAACAAATAAAAGCCGAACGTTTAGTTTACGGACTTGGTACTACAAAACCATAGATTGTCTTTAATGGCTTGTAAAAGTACCAAAGTAGTCTCATCCTCACAATCTTACTATTGATAATGTATCATTAGAAGAATATGTTAGAAAAGGTCTATCATAAAGAGGACAACACTTTTAATGTCATAATTCTTCAATTACAATTTGTTGTATGAAGAAATAGGAGTTGCTTTGAACAACTCTTAGTCAATGCAAACACTAGTGCTTATTTCTTTGTTAAATGAACAAAGAACTTGAGAAGAAAGCACAAAGGCATGAACACTTTATGTGCCATGTTTCTTCACTTACAAATTGTTGTATGAAGAAATGAGAGTTGCCTTGTACAACTCTTGAAGGTTTGTAATTATGTTTAGAACATAATGGTTGGTTGACAAAAATAGTCCATTAACATGGACTTATGATGATTTTGAATCATTGAATGTTGAAGTGATAAACCACTTAACGAGACGGAAACTAGGCAAGGACTTCACCTTTGTGTCCCTATCCTAATGGTTCACTAAGTTTATTGTAAACTATATAGTGAACAATAACCACATACTCTCCAAAATTGTTTGATGTGTATAACACAATTGAAAAAAGGTTTCAAGAGAGATAGTGGGAGTTTAGGGACCATGACTAATGTAGTCAAAGGTGAAAGTCAAATAAAGAAGATAAATAACTCCAAGGGAACAAACTTTCTTTATGAAAGGATGGATATTGGAAGGGGTATTTGCAAGAAATGTCTTGCAAGTGTCAAGGACACACCTTTCGAAGGTGTTGTAAATTGTTCTTGAATAGTTCAAAACAGTTGGTTCTTCTACTTGAATGCATGATTCCGTATTAGTGACTATGTTTTACAATCGTTGTAAAAGTGTGGCTAATAAGAAGTAGAAGATTAATGAGAGAAGAGAAAGTACTTCACATTCGAAGCGTGAATCAAATGTAGATCTCTGCGAAAGCAGATGGTACTTACTTCCTCATATGAACTACCAAAGAAATTGGAAAAACATAGATTGTCTTTATATTCCAATTTTAAGGAACTAAATTCCGTCACTATGTGAAATGGATAAATGTTTTGTTTGACAAAACAATGTTCTTTATTAATCAATGATTGGATTATGGTAATCTAATTAATTATCTCTATAGTAGAGATGATATGGTAGTGTTAACTGTTTAGAAAATAATGATGCTTAAAACCCAAAAGGTTGCAAGGTAGTGACTAATCCCAACTAAAGTTGTGATACCTCTAAAACATAAATTACGAGTTGGTCATAGATGGACGCTTTGGATCGTAAGGTCCGGATCCAATACCTTCTTGTTAAAATTGTATGGAGGCGAAATGTTCGAATCTTTATTCTTTTGGAAGAAGAAAGAATCACAAAGTTGTTGAGGTTAATTCACTTAGATGTTAGTGGCACTTGTCCACAAACATAATACTACTCATGTTGGATAACATTCACCGAAGATCACTCTCGGTTGGACTATAGTTTATTTTGAATAAACACAAGTCCGAATACTTTGAAAAATGTTTCAAAGAATTCAAGAAATGTAAGTTGATGAGTAAGACATCTAAAAGTATTTACCTCCTTAGATTTGATCCAAGGAAAGGTAACACTATCATAAGATAATGTATTTCTCCATTAGGAGAAGAACGAACTTGAATAAGATTTAGTTCGTTAGATGTTATCTATTACCCATATATAGGATATATACTTCTAAAAACAATATGATTGTCAATGAGAAGATCTTCCAATATTTTTATGACTCCATAAGATGTAGTTGGAAAGAAAGACAAATCTTAAGCATGTTAAAGATTTGGGGTTGTGTGCTAACAAGCAATATTTGTTTGATAATAATCTTGTAGGATATCCTTAAAATAACTTTTGGATATCGCTTCTATAAACCAACTAACAAATGTTGTTTTGTTGGGTAGTTCATTATAATTCTACAATGTGATTTGCCTAAAAGCAAATGAACGAGAGATAGAACTCAAAGAATGGGTTCTTTGAGAGACAAGAAAGTAATCAACAAATATAACAACCTAGTTCCTATACCACAAGCTCCAAGGTAGTCGATAAGGATTTATAAACCGTCTCAATTGAATGGTTTTGAACTTTATGACTATGTCATAGAGTTCCACCTCTTAATTCGAAAGAAATAAGAATGAAAATCCTTATGACTACATTGAGTGCATATACGATATATACTCAAGGAAATGGTAAAGTACCATTTGACTCGAAATAATGAAACCTTCAAAGCTAATTGGTAGCTTAAGGTGACTACAATCAAAGAGAATGGTTGACTTTAAAGGAATCATTTTTGACGTAGTCTTAGTTTCAATTAATTCGAAGATTGCTAGCTACAACTAAATGGTGATTCAATGTTTTGACATAATATGGGTTTCCGAAACCATTATTAAGATAGTCTTGATAATATATGTCTAAAACTATAAATCACAAGACATGTAAGTTGTAGAGATCCATCCATCATGGATCTTAGCAAGTTAGTGGGAGCTATTTGCATTTTATGAGAAAAAGGATCAAATCGTTTGATTTCTCATAAAGATGTAAATGAATCTTTTGTTTACTAGTTTTACAAAAGATTAGTGGGAGTTAATCATGTTCCTAAAAATTTAAATATATATGATATATTAATTTTGGAAATGAAAAGAATACTTCTTCGTTAAAGTTATGACTTTAATACATTATATGAAGATAGAATGTATATGGGAGATAAAGTCTATATACATGGGATGAAATCTATAATGATATATTTCATGATATAATTGGATTATATCAATGCCTAATAATAGACAATGGATGCTAGGAAGTTTCTCATATGATGATAAACTTCAATTAGAAGGATGACTCTAGTAAGACTAGCAAGTTGCCCTTCTCAAAGGGAACGTGCCCCTTTGACTCCCAAAGAAATAATGCGTAAATAGAATCCTTTATGCATACGCAGAAAGGTGATTTATGTATTTCATATTGTATGAAAAACATTGATATGAGTTGTACCTAGAACGGTACAAGACGATATCAGTGCAAGCCCAGGATCAGAACCATGGCAACTGTCAAGTTAGTCCTTAAGTATTTAAGAAATACTAAAGGATAAATTCCTCAAAGATCGAGGAAGAATCAAAGTGACGTAATGGAAGCGTAAATGTATTAGATTATGAATCTAATCCATCATTGGATGTTTCTTCATTATGAATGAAGAGATAAACGAATATCTCTTTATTATGACTAAAGAGATATTTGGATGGAAACATTAAAGTAATGACTTTAGTGTGTTCCATTATGAATGCAAAGATATATTGCCATATAGAAGTTTACAACAATGTTGTTTGGATGGGAAAGTTCATTTATGAACTCTCTATTCGGTTCCAACCAGAAAGTGTATGACACTAATGGGGCGATAGCTCAAGCCTGGGAATCAAGGTCTCATCAAGATCCGAACACAAATGAGAGACTGAACCACATGATTGAGAATCATGTATAATGGTGACGTCGGTATTCTCAAGGTTGCTTCTATGGATAACACATATAGATATCCACTGTCTAGGCCTACTATTCAGCCATTTATGAAATGACTACAGAAGAGATATCATCATTGATGATCAAGCTGATTGGCTCTAGTGCAAGTGGGAGATTGTTGGAAATGTGCCCTAAAGCCAATCATGTGATGATACTTTACGGACATTTCACATGTTAAACTAATCTAGTTTTACATATAAAGGGCATACATTATTGTTTGAGCCGTCTCATATAAATGTTATATGCTTAAACAATAAAGTCCAAGGAATTTGTGATTGGGAGAATGTAATCTAATGAAGTTAGATTCTTGAGACCATTCTTTCGTAGACACATCCTAAACGTTCCTGATCATAGGATTGCCAATTGGGCATTGACAGTCCGTCAAGATCGGTACGTACTATGTCTTCTCTCAGGGAGAGTGATTAGTCTCTAGTCATTGGTGTGTGTGACATCAAGACAAGTACGGTAGGTGCTCAATAGAGAATGAGTTCACTGAACGCGATCAACGAAGAGTTCTCATATTCCATGTCACATGAGAACTCATGGTTGGGATAATGCAAAGTAGTCCTTTGACCTGAGGCATCATAGTTGTCTTGTGGTTAAGACCTTGATCTTTGATTATGTCAAAGTCATCCCACCAGGAGGGTGTCCACGGCATCGTTGGGGTCAAGCCGCTTAGCTATGGAGACAAGTGAATGCGCAACAAGGGATCTCTAACCTTCAAACCGTTTGAAGGAGAATACTCTCTGATATGATTTGAATCTCTGGCCAGAGTATGAATGAGATTTGGGAATGCGTTCCTAATCACATTCAAGGTAATCATATAAGCACAAGACACACATTGGATAGTAGACATGAGAAAATAAACTATCAAACCAAACAATGTGGTCAAGAGTATTAGATTAGAGAAAGACCGTATTGCATTTGTAATCCCAGACTGAATAGGTTCTCCACCTCTTCTGATTAGCTTGGGTAACCATGACATACGGCTAGGTGTCACTCATGGTTTGTGGAAGCCCTAAACGTGTGTAATCACTAAAGGGAGAATTGAAAATAGTTTCAATTCACAATCGATGTAAAATGGTTTTAATCGCCCACTACCTCGCTAAAAGGAACCTAATGGATCGTACACCGTGTAAGGTAGAGATGGACGAAATAAATGAAATGAGTAAGATTAATTGAATGGTTTAATTATTTATGGCAAGGATTAATTAATATGTTAATTAATCAAACGAATAAGTTCGTTAAAGACTACGGGATAGTTTTGGACCTTAAGGCCCAATGGGCTTCGAACGTCAAGCCCATTAACTTAAGTTGTATGACAATTTAATGAATAAAGATTCATTAAAGCCCAAAAGCCCAAAAATCCCTAAATGGCCAGCCATGATGAAATGAATTAGGGTTTTGGTTGTTTAGGTCACTTAAAGAAGTGACTATATAAATGATTTTATAGCCAAATATTCATTAAGTGAAATAAGGGTTAATTTTGGGGGAAAATTGGTGAGAATTGTCTCTCCATTTTCTCTCTAAAGAGGCCAACACCTTGGAGGTGATTAGCTAGTCATCTAATCCTCCAAGGTCACTCATTCATCATCCAATCTCTCCTTGGTGTAGAGACTTAGAGGTTCTCAATTTTGGGAACTTGGAGAACCTATTCTTCCATCCAAATCCATGGATCTAAGAAGCAAGGAATGAAGGCCCTATCTCTTTGGGTGATTAGCCTTTGCTTATGCAAAGAGGAATCTACAAAGGTATTAATTTCAACTCACTTATTTTTGAGTTGATTATTGGTTCACCAATCTACTAGGCTTTGAATTTCATGGGTAAATGTTTTGTTTTTGAGTGCATGTAAGCATGATTCCGCCTTTAATTGTTAATTGCATGCTATATGATGTTGCTCAAATGAACATGTTTTACAAAATAATTCCTTCATTGTGTTGGTGCGTATTGCTTGGTATAGAAGCCCGGAGGTTGCTGCCTAAAGCCTCATTGTTGTTGGGGTTGTTGGGGCTCCTTCCACCTGAAATTTGGATGGTCTCTCCAACCTGGATTGTACTTATTAGAATATGGATCGTTTCTTGGCTGTTTTGGCCTTGAATCCAATTGCATTGGCACTTTCCAATCCACCATTTTCAATCAATTGCGGGCACTTTTTAGAGGCAAGTCCTTGGATAGAACACACACCACATTCACTTAGTTCTTTTATCCTCATTCCTTCGGCCATCTGAGACACAATGGAAGTAAGATTAGCTAATTACGATTGAATGTCGGATGTGAAACTTACCTCATTCACTTGCTGCCGTGGGGTGTCCCTTTGACCAACGTATTCATATTGTTGAGCATTCAATGCTCGGTTAACAATTAAGGTCTTGGCAGCCATGGGTGTTTTGTCTACCAAAGCTCCTCCCGCTGAGGCGTCTAGCATTTGGTGTTCAATTGGTAGAAGCTCTTCGTAGAAATATTGAAGAAGAAGTTCCTCCTTCATCTGGTGCTGTGGACATGAAGCAACAAAGGTTTTAAAACGCTCATAGTAAGTGGGAAATGATTCACCTTGGTTTTGCTGAATGCCACTAATCCTTTTGCGTAGTAGAATGACTCGAGAGGTTGGGAAAAACTTCTCCAAAAATGCCCGTTTCATACTCTTCCATGATGTGACAGTTCCGGGGGCTAGCTCATACAACCAATCTTTAGCCTTTTCTAAGAGAGAAAAGGGAAAAGCCTTCATTTTCAGAATGCTCCCATCAACGTTCACAGGGGTCATGCTCGAGTAAACAACCTCAAACTCTTTCAAGTGTTTATTAGGATCTTCCCGTGGAACTTAGGAATGTGATGCAACAAACTTGATTTCAATTCGAACTCGTCCGTCTTCCCTAGGGTAGCCATGGGGTATTGGCTGCATAGGGGAGCGGCATTGTCCAATCTCGAAGCGGAAAGCTCCTTGATTGTTCGATTGTCCGCTGCCATGTTGGGATCATCCTCTATAACCTGTGTCGTGGGCCTCTCTTGCTCTTCTACTTTGTCTTTTCTGAGATCTGGTGCAGGTTGAAATGGTTGGGATTCTTGTTGATTCCTTGCTTGTCTCAAAGTTCGTTCAAAATCGTCGTCAAAGTTATGGATGTGCTTATGAATAGGTTGAGAACTTCGAGTCATAAACCACCTAAAACAAGAAAACAAGTAAAGTCATCAACTAGGATAGAAACACATGAAAATAAACAAAAAGAAATAACAAAGGATTAGCAAAATTGCTAATCCCCGGCAACGGCGCCAAAATTTGATGCGATGAAAGTTAAGCACTCAAATTAAACCCTCTTGTTGTCAAATTGTAGTATAAATGCAAGTAGGGATCGTTCTAAATCGGGGATTAGGAGGGCTTGCTAAAACCTCTAAACTTACTCAAAATCATAAAAACAAAGTTAAAAACGTTTGAATAGACTCAAGGGACTCAAAACAGATTCTAAAGACTCAAAACTGCCTAAAAACACAAGCTGGGCATATTTGACTCTAACACAATTTTGGATGAATTTAGTGTCTTGGCTTGAATCAAAACACTCAAAAACACAAACAAAACCAAAATTTAACACTTTGAAACAAGAAAGTAAAATGGGGATTTAGGTTTTGATGAATTTGAAACAAACAAACAAGTTATAAAACTAGGCAGATTGTAAGAAAAATTTGAGGAATACGATGATGGATGGATTAGTTAGAGGTCCGTTCTTCACACATGACACACTTGTACATGAATCGATTTCCAATTGCTTTTCAATAAACTATGATGCTCAACACCCCAGATTAACCGTGATGCAGAAATTAACCCTCATATTTTCCTTTACTCATTGAATTGGATGAATGCATGCGACAACCCAAATCATTCTCTAAAAGTCCCCTATATGAATGCATAATAGTGATACAATCAGAGATCATTACGTTCAATGAAAATCATAAGTGTTGATGAGGCAATTATAACTATGAATGCATGATACAATTGCCAAGAATTCAGTTAACGCGATTGTGATAAACAACCTTCACTACTCATGAATATAAACTTGTAACGATTAGGTGAAATTCATTTAGCATCTAATTCATGCATGAAAACTAAGTATGCATCCTTAATAAACATACAAGAATCAGCTATGAATAAAATAGATAATTGAATTGCAATCACAACTTTTCAAATCACAATTGGAAGAAATCAATTCATATCTCAAGCATGTTCATGGCTTCAAACTTCCCCCTAACTAAATAAGGGTTTAGCCACTCATAATTGCAACAAAATTAGAAAATAACAAAGTAGACATTGAAAGCAAGAACGAAGTACATCTAAAACGCTCCAAAGTTCCAAGCTTGAAACGCCAAGGACCTTTGTTTTCACCACCTTGTTGTAGCACAAGTGTCTAGGATATGTATGGATATATGGATGGAATGGATTTGCACGGCTAAGAGATGAAAGTGTATGGATTGGTGAGATGTAGTATGGCTACATGAATGGATGGAGGTCAAGGCAAGGAAAGGGATGAAAGTGTTTGTGAATGCAGCTTCTTTGGATGATGGCCCCCAAATTATGGTGAAGGGTCGATGTATTTATAGGCTAGGGAGAGAAGTGTATGGAGTTGCAATGAGTGGATGTAATGGGTGTAGTGGGTGAGTGTTGTGGTAATGAGTGGATGTAATGGGTGTAGTGGGTGGATGTTTGGTAATGAATGGATGTAATGGGTGTAGTGGATGAATGTTTGTAATGAGTGGATGTAATGGGTGTAGTGGGTGAGTGTTGTGGTAATGAGTGGATGTAATGGGTGTAGTGGGTGGATGTTTGGTAATGAATGGATGTAATGGGTGTAGTGGATGAATGTTTGTAATGAGTGGATGTAATGGGTGTAGTGGGTGAGTGTTGTGGTAATGAGTGGATGTAATGGGTGCAGTGGGTGGATGTTTGGTAATGAGTGGATGTAATGGGTGCAGTGGATGGATGTTTGGAGTTGTAGGTCAACACACTTGCACACACACATGTTGATTTCTAGCCCTCAAATCTTCAAAAACGTCCATCCTCATGTCTCCATGCTTGCACTATCCAATCTTGGCTCTAAAATGCTCTAAAATGCTCCAAAATGCACTTTCTTGCCAACTTTGTTATTATGACCTATAAACACACGAAAATAGCTTAAAATACATAATTAACTAAGAAATAAGAACAAAAATGCACAAGAACAAGCTAACTAAGTCACATAAATATGCTCCTATCAGCTTGACATTGTACTTTTTAAACAGCGCCTCAATGGTGCGATTGCAAAAATGGGAGCCTCCATCGCTTATGAACACCCTCGGCATGCAAAATCTGGAAAAGATGTTAGCCTTGATAAAATCTGCCACCACTCTAGAATCGTTAGTACGGGTGGCTTTGGCTTCCACCCATTTCGACACATAATCAACGGCTAGCAAAATATAAGTAAAACCATATGAGGGCGGAAAGGGTCCCATGAAATCAATACCCCATACATTAAAGATCTCCACATTAAAGATGGGAGTTTGCGGCATTTGGTCATTGGCACCTATTGTACCTGTTCTTTGGCATCTATCACAAGTTATGCAAAATGTTCTAGCATCCTTAAACAATGTAGGCCAATATAAACCACTCTCTAAAACCTTAAGAGTCGTCTTTTGGGTGCCAAAATGACCCCCACGTGCATAACTATGGTAGAATGCAAGAATTGAATTAAACTCAGAATTGTGCACACATCTACGAATAATCTAGTCAGGACAATACTTCCACAAATATGGATCATCCCACACATAAAATTGTGCATCATTTCTGAGTTTATCACACTTTTATTTATCTAGAGTGCTAGGAACTTGTTTTGTGACCAAATAATTGACCAAATCAGCATACCAGGGCTCACTTACCTCTAGGGACAGTAATTGCTCGTCAGGGAATGTCTCTATAATGGGTAAGGAGTCCTCGATGTGCACCAAACGGCTGAGGTGGTCAACCACCACGTTTTCACTCCCCTTTTTGTCTCTTATTTCAATGTTGAACTCTTGAAGTAGGAGCATCCAACGAATCAACCTTGGTTTGGCCTCCTTCTTGGTGAGAAGATACGTCAATGCTTCATGGTCAGAATATACAATCACTTTAGCGCTAAGTAAGTATGAACAAAATTTATCTAAAGCAAAGACAGCTGCAAGAAGTTCTTTCTCAGTGGTAGAATAATTCAATTGAGCATCATTTAGGGTCCGAGAGGCATAATGGATGACGTGGGGCTATTTGTTCCTCTTTTGGCCTAAAACAGCACCAATGGCATAGTCTGATGCATCACACATTAGCTCAAATGGAAGGCTCCAATCTGGTGGTATGATGATGGGGGCCGAAGTCAACATATCCTTGAGGGTTTTGAAAGCAATCTCACACTCTTTGTTGAACTCGAAGGCTACTTCCTTTTGGAGTAAACGAAAAAGGGGTTGGGAGATTTTTGAGAAATCCTTGATGAATCTCCTATAAAATCCTGCATGGCCAAGAAAAGAATGAACCTCCCTCACCGAAGTGGGAGAGAGTAAGTGACGTATAAAATCTATTTTGGATTTATCAACCTCAATCCCTTTTTCTGATATGATATGCCCCAAAACTATACCTTTTTTACCATAAAATGGCACTTTTCCCAATTCAAGACAAGAATAGTTTCAATGCATCGTTGTAAGATCAAAGTTAGATTACTCAAGCATGCATCAAATGAGTCACCAAAAACACTAAAGTCATCCATAAACACTTCAATGATCTTTTTCCACAAATTCTGAGAAAATACTTACCATACACCTTTGGAATGTGGTTGGTTCGTTGCATAGCCCAAATGGCATGCGTCGATAAGCAAAGGTACCAAAGGGACATGTGAAGGTAGTCTTTTCTTGGTCATCGGGAGCTTTCACAATCTGATTATAACCCGAATAGCCATCAAGAAAACAATAAAAAGAATGACCGGCTAACCTTTCAAGTATTTGATCAATAAAGGGCAGCTGGAAGTGATCTTTTCTTGTTGTAGCGTTGAGCTTCCGATAGTCAATACAAACTCTCCATCCAATTTGGATTCGGATGGGCACAAGCTCATTATCTTTGTTTTTTACCACAATGACTCCAGACTTCTTAGAAACAACTTGGACTGGAAAGACCCAATGGTTATCAGAAATTGGGTTAATCACTCCACAATCTAGTACCTTTATGATTTCCTTCTTCACAACGTCCATCATAAGGGATTGAGTCGGCGCTGTGATTCTCTAGATGGTTTGGCTCCTTCTTCCAAGAGTATTCGATGCATACAAGTGGTAGGGCTAAATCCCTTTATATTGGCCAATGTCCACCCAATAGTAGTTTTTTATTCCCAAAGCACCCTCACCAACTTGTCCTCCTCTTGTGCAGTGAGTGAAGAAGAGATGATGACGGGTAGTGTCTCTTGTTCTCCCAAAAACATATATTTCAAATAGCTAGGCGATGATTTAAGCTCTGGGGAAGGTGGCTGGATTACAGAAGGAAGCAACTTGTTAGTTGAAATGGAAATTGAAATTAGGTTAGGAGATTTACCAATATGCTTTGGATTTGACTCTAGGGCAGCAACCATCTCCACCAATTCTTCTTGAAAAGGCATGGCTAGATGTTCCTTGTTGTTACCGTGGGCATGCCTAAGTGCTAACCCTTTGTTTTTTAGCCCAATGCTTTGCGTGAAAGTTTTTCCAAGTGCATCCACACTCAAATCATCAAGGAATTCCTGCGCCAAAGAGTCAATCACATCAATAGAGAAACAAGAGTGATCATCATGGGGATATCTCATAGCATCAGAAATATTGAAATCAATAACTTCCCCATCAAATTCCATGGTCAATGTTCCCTTGAATACGTCTATCTTTGTACAAGCAGTCTTCATGAATGGTCGGCCAAGTAAGATTGGTAATTGAGGGGAATGGTTCGAGTCTTCCATTTCAAGCACGTAGAAGTCCGCCGGAAAGACTAGGTGATTCACCTGCACTAAAACATCCTCCAAAACACCTTTTGGATACGCATTAGATCTATCAGCCAATTGAATGATCACTCCATCATTTTTTAATTCTCCTAAGTTCATAGATGCATATATTGAATAAGGCATGACATTTATTGATGCACCTAGATCTAACATGGCAGATTCAAAGTGAGTATTTCCTATAACACAAGGAATTGTAAAACTGCCGGGATCTTTGCACTTAGGAGGTAATTTTCGTTGTAACACGGCTGAGACATTCTCACTTACCCTTACCACCTCTTTGTTCGAAGCCTTCTTCCTTGTAGTGCATAACTCCTTCAAGAACTTAGCATACTTGGGGACTTGTTTAATTGCATCTAGAAGTGAAATGTTGACTTGCACCTTTCTGAATGTGTCAAGTATGTCTTTGTCACTCTCATCCTTCTTTGATTGCACAAACCTACGTGGAAATGGTGCATTGGGTGGAATGGAATTAGAAGTCATGGAATTTGAACCCAACTTACCTTTGGTGGTCGAATTAAGGTGTGTAGGTGGTTGCAGCAAAGATTGCTCAATCCTTGCCGTGGGCATGCCTTGTTCCTTCTCCTCAGATTGCATCATTTCGTCCTTTTTTTTATTGGATTTAGATGGGTTGGGATCAGATCCAACTTATTTTCCACTTCGCAAGGTGATGGCTTTGGCAGATTCGAAGCCTCTATTTGGATTCACATCAGTCGAACTAGGTAACTTACCTTGTTCTCTACTAAATTACCTTATGAATTCAGCCATTTGTCCCACTTGCCTCTTCAATTCAGTCACCTATCGAGCTTGATTTTGCACTTCCTTGGTGTAATTGTGCATATCTTTGGCTTGATTTTCCTGACCCTTCACTAACGTATTTAGTAATTGAATGACTTGAGCATTATCAAAAGATGAATCTGAGTTATTTTGGGAAGGTTGTGTTTGGGGTTGTGTGGGTGCATACGGCCTTTAGTAGAATCCCGGAGGTTGCTGTCTAAATGCACTTTTTTTGTTAGGTTTGTTGGGGCTCCCTCCATTTGAAATTTGGGTGATCTTTCCAACCTGGATTGTATGTATTAGAGAAAGGATCATTCATTGGTTGGTTTTAACTCCTAACACCCACGGCATTGGCAAATTCCCACCCTTCGTTCTCGATCAATTGAGGGCATTTATTCGTGAGATGTCCATTCATTCAACCATCTGCGAAAGAAGAGTAGTAAGGTTAGCCATTTGATTTTGAAGTTCAGAAACAGCACTTACCTCGTTAACTTGCTACTGTCGTTAATTGCTCGATTAGCAATTAAGGTCTTGGCATCCAGTGGTGTTTTGTCCACCAAAGCTCCTTCCGCTAAGGCATCTAGCATTTGGCGTTCAATTGGTCGAAGCCCTTCGTAGAAATAGTAAAGAATAAGCTCTTCCTTCATTTGGTGTTGTGGACATAAAGCAACAAGAGTTTTAAAATGTTCATAATAAGTTGGAAATGATTCATCTTGGTTTTGCTGAATGCCACCAATCCTTTTGCGTAATAGAATGACTCGAGAAGTTGGGAAAAATTTCTCCAAAAATGCCTGTTTCATACTCTCCCATGATGTGACAATTCCAGGGGCTAGTTCATACAACCAATCTTTAGCCATTTTCAAGAGAGAAAAAGGAAAAGCCTTCATTTTCAGAATGCTCCCATCAACATTCACAGGGGTCATGCTCGAACAAACAACCTCGAACTCCTTCAAATGTTTATTAGGATCTTCCATGGACAACCCATGGAACTTAGGAATATGGTGTAATAAATTGGACATTAATTCGAACTCATCGGTCTTATTTTAGGCCGCCCTTGGATATTGAATGCATAAGGGCATAGCATTGTCCAATCCCGAAGCAGAAAGCTCCTTGATTGTTTGATTGTCTACTGCCATATCTTGGACTTCTTCAAAAGTCATTGTCGTGGCCTCCTCTTGCTCTTCTACTTTGTCTTCTTCAAGATCTGGTGCAGGTTAAGGTGGTTGGGGTTCTTGTTGCTTTCTTGCTCGTCTCAAAGTTCGTTCAAAATCGTCATCAAAGTCAAGGATGTGCTTATGAACAGGTTGAGAACTTCGAGTCATAAACCACCTAAAACAAGAAAACAAGTAAGGTCAGCAACTAGGAACAAAAACATATGAAAATAAACAAAAAAGAAATAACAAGGGATTAGCAAAATTGCTATTCCCCGGCAACGGCACCAAAAACTTGATGCGAAAATTATCTTAACACACAAATTAAACCCTCTTTTGACAATTGTAGTGTAGGGATCGTTCTAGGCCGGGGATTATGAGGGATTGCTAATTGATTCTAAACTGACTCAAAGACACAAAAACAAACTTAAAAATAGTAGGATAGATTCAAAAGACTCAAAACTAGTTCACAAGACTCAAAATAAGCTAAAAACACTCAAAACTGCTTAAAAACACCAACTAGGCAATTTCTGACACTAAACACAATTTTGGACGAAAATAAGGTTTGGACTTGAATCAAAACACTTAGAACACAAACAAAACAAGTTTAAAACAATTTGAAACAAGAAAGTAAAGGGGGGAAGGATTTGTTTTTGGACGAACTTAAAATAACAAAACAGGTTGTAACTTAGAAACAGGTTTGAAAACAAATTTAGGAAATTAGATGGATGATGGGAAAGCTAGAGGCTTTTTCTCCACACATGACATGTACGCAAACAACTCGATTTCCAGTTACTACTTCATTGAATTATGAACGACAATGCTACAAATTAACTGTGACATCACTAGTTAACCCTCAAATTTTCCTTGTTTTATTGGATTGGATGACATCATTCGACAACCCAAAACATTCTTCAAAAGTTCCCTACATGACATCATAATAGAGATACAATCAAAGATCATTAAGTTTAATGAAAATCATAAGCATTGGCAAAGCACTTGCAACTATGACATCATGTCACTCATGCTAGGAATTAAACTTAACACGATCGTTTATAAGCGACCTCCACTACTTGTAAATATAAGTTTGTAACGATTATGTGAAACTTTCTTATATTCTAGCAACAGATTTATGCATGCCAATTAAGTGTCGACCCTTAATCAACAAATACAAATAAGTTATCGATCAAATAGTTAAGCCAATTGCATTCACGATTCAAGAACTCATAACTGGAATTTATCAAATCATATTGCACACATAATCATGGCTTTGAAATCACTCCTAGCCAAGAGGGGTTTAGCCACTCATGTTCATAACAAAACAAAAGAAAATGAATTTAAACATTGTAAGTATAAAACGAATTACACCTCGAATGCTTTAACAATCAAGCTTGAACATCCAAAAGTTCTTCCTTCTTTCTTCACTCACGGCACAAGGTTTGGTGTAAGGTTTGGGTGCTGAGTTGTATGGAAGAATGGATGAATGTGTTTGTGATGTAGTGTAGTGTTGAAATGGTTGTGAATGATCTAAAAAAATCTCTCCCTATGGCTGTTACACACCCTTCCTTTTATAGAGGAAATGCATGGCATTTGTAGGAGAAAATGGAGTGGTGTGTACATCAATGATTCAATGAAGTGGTGCTGAAATGATTCAAAGGTGAAAGTGGAGTAATGATGCACAGCATGGGAGGGTAAATGGAGTGGTGTGTACAGCAATGATTCAATGGAGTGGTGCTAAAATGATTCATTGAAGGGGACAAGGAATGGTGCAGCAATGAGTGCATGGAGTGGAGGTTAAAGTGATGAAATGGTGCATGAAATCTGATATCATGGAGGGGACAAGGAATGGTGCAGCAATGAGTGCAAGGAGTGGACAAGAACATTGTGCACATGGTAGACAAAGAAAAGGAAGTGGAAAGTTACTGCAACAATTGAACATGGATGGAGTGCACGGTATGGGTGGATTTCTGCACTCATTACCTTGTGTTCCAGCTCACTTCCACATGTCCTAGCTGTTAGACAACTTTCACACACATGTTTTGCATCATTTCATCTTGCAAACACCAACTTTTGGCCACTTTACACCTCTTCACACATGCACCTGCTGCTAGATACTTTCACACATGCTCTGCATCATTTCAGCTTGCAATTATGTTTGTAGTTGCTGGAAATGTGAATACAACTTGTAAAGCAATCCAACAAATGGCATCTTTCACTTCTTTTCCTTTCAAATTGTTCCTTAAGTGTATGTATCTGCACACTTCCACACTTCAACTTCATTATTCAGATTTTTACATATGTTGAAACCCTTTTTAAAACACCAAAAACGTGCATCCAACTTGGTCCATATGCATGCAATCCATTTCAGCCCAAAATTACTCCAAAATGCACTTTTTTGCCAACCTTGTTATTATGACCTACAAACACATGAAAATAGCTTAAAATACAAAATTGACTAAGAAATAACAACATAAATGAACAAGAACAAGCTAACTAAGTCGCATAAATATGCTCCTATCACGAAGCTTTGGAGAAAAACTGTTCAAGGACACCTTAGAAGATGAATTCGGCAAACATGCGAATTACGATCAACGGGAAGCCTTTCTTTCAAGCCATTCGAAACAGGAAAGGAGATGTGTGGGTGTAGGAGCAACGGGAAGCTTTCGAACAGTTGAAGAAGTATCTCATAAGCCTATTCACTACAAGAAAACAGGGCTTATGCGACGATAGATATTCGTCACATAAAGTAAAAATGCATCATATTTGATAATACAACATCACTGCCAGCATTACCTATGTGGTGTCACTGAAAGTATACGTGACGAATACTAGTTTAAATTTACGAAAATAGGGGACTGTGACAAATAAGGCATCACAAAAGAATAAATTATGTGACCTATATGTTTTAAGGGTGGGTTCGGTTGGCAACCCGTGCCAAATCCTTTATGCCACCAGCCATCCACATATATATAATTACCGAAACGTAATTACCACTAGCTAACCCTCTCATTGTGGTTGCCAAAAATCGGTTTAGCCAAAATTATTGGCTTGTTCAGTTGGTAAATGGCACAACCGATGGTCTGCAATATCAACAACTGATGCGTAAAATAACTAGACACACAAATTAACCCTCTTTTTATCAATTGTAGTAAGTATGTAAGTAGGGATCGTTCTAGGCCGGGGATTAGGAGGGATTGCTAAATCACTTGAAAACTGACTCAAATACGTAAAAACAAGTTTAAAACACTAAACTAGACTCAAAGAATGCAAAACTAAACTTTAAAACACCACAACAAACCAAAAGACTCAAAACAGCAAACAAACACTCAAAACTGTCTTAAAAACACTTTCTAGGCAGTTTTGAACACTAAGGAAGAATTTGGACGAAAATTGGTTTTAACTTGACTCAAGACACTTAAAAACACAAACTAAATTGATTTCTAACTAATATGACACTTGAAAATAAAGGGGGGTTTGGTTTTAACGAATTTGAAAACAAAACAAAACTTTGTAAACTAA
Source organism: Malus sylvestris (assembly GCF_916048215.2). Lineage (NCBI taxonomy): Eukaryota > Viridiplantae > Streptophyta > Magnoliopsida > Rosales > Rosaceae > Malus > Malus sylvestris. The sequence goes on along the minus strand of NC_062265.1, from coordinate 11,741,137 downwards.
AACAGATTTTAAAACGAATTGGGTTGAATTGAATGGATGGAAGGCTAGCTAAGGGGTTCATCTCCACACATGTCACACTTGCATATAAAACGATTTCCAATTGCTTTTCAATAAACCATGAATTCTCAACGCCACAAGTTAATTAGGTCCGCTTAAATTAACCTTCAGATTTTCCTAACGTTATTGAATTGGATGATTGCATACGACAACTCAAAGCATTCCCACAAGTCCCCTACATGATTGCATAATAGAGATACAAGCAAGAATCATTAAGTTCTATGAAAACCATAAGCATTGACGAAGCACTTGTTACTATGATTGCATGAAACTTATGCCAAGAATTTACTTAACGTGATTGAGATCATCAACCTTTACTACTTGTGAATGTAAGTCCATAACGATTAGGTGAAATTTCCTTATATCCTAGCATTCAATTTATGCATGATAATTAAGCGTGCACTCTCAACCAACACACACAAATCAATGTAATTCACATAGATAAGTAAATTGAATTCACAACTTATGAAACGCAATTAGAAGTAATCAAATCATATAGCAAGCATAAACATGGTTTTGAATCCCCCCCTAGCCAAGGGGGGTTTAGTTCCTCATACTTGCAAAACAAAGATACATAAAATTAGACATTGAAATCAAAGATAGAAAACACCTAGAAACGCTCCAACACTCCCAAGGCTTGGGCTTAGGCACGGCACAAGATGTTCCTTCTCCTTCCTTACTTGCAAGCTGCGGCACTAGAGGTTTTGGACGGTTTTGGATGGTTTTTATGGTGTAGAATGGATGGGGAATGGTATGGAAAGGTTTAGGATTGATGGGTGGTGTGGCTAGGGGTGGTTTTTGGCTGAAATTAGAGAGAATGGTGGTGGGAAATTTCGGCCAAAGCAAGGAGAAAATCTGTTATGACTTTGATGAATATGGAAGGTGGTATTTATAGGCTTGAGATAGGACCACTCCATTTCCTTTGCATGTGAGCTTGTGTGGGTGTGTGTTGGCATGTTTCCCCTTTACATTTACACACACATGCTTCATCATTTCAACCACAAAACACACACATTTTCTGCCATGTTTTTCCCTTTACATTTACACACACATGCATCATCATTTCAACCACAAAACACACACAATTCCTTCCACTTTGCCGTGAGTTTTGTATGTGTATGCTTCAATGCTCTTCTCTTTGCCATGTGTTTGCTTTCTTTGCCATGTGTTTGCTGCCATGTTTTCCCCTTTACATTTACACACACATGCTTCATCATTTCAATCACAAAACACACACAATTCCTTCACCTTTGCCATGAGTTTTGTCTTCACTTTGCATGTGGGCTTCTTTGCATGTGTTTTCTCCCTCTCTTGCCTTGAGTTTGCATGTGGGCTTCTTTGCATGTGTTTATCCTTGCAATTACACACACACACTTGCACACACATATGCCCAAAACGTCCATCCTCATGCATGCAATCCATTTGAGCCCAATATTGATCCAACATGCACCAAAATGCATTTTTCTTGCCAAGGTTGTTATTAAGGCCTACAAACAAATGAAAATGGCTTTAAACACTAAAATAACTATGGAAACACAACGTAAACGCACGAGAACAAGCCAATTAAGTTGCATAAAAATGCTCCTATCAAATTCCCCCACACTTAGCTTTTGCTAGTCCTCGAGCAAAACAAAGAAATAAAATGAAACAAAACAAATAAAACACAACCTAAACCTTCCAACATTTGCCTCAGGGATTTCCAATGCACATGACATGCTAAAAATCATTATCCCCACAGATTTGAGTCATCTTCACACTTAAGCACGTACTTAATCATAGTCACTACTTACTTGTTCACAATTAATCGATTAAAATAATGTTTTTGATGTAGTAACATGCCTTAGAGAATTTACTCAAGTCCTTACAAAGTATGCACTCAATTTTCACTCAGATTTTCTAACTACACACCCTATACTAGTCATTGTGAGAAGATTGATGTAAACATGAAAACGAACGCTCACATATATGTATTACAAAGAAAGCGATTTCTGGAGCATGTTTAGATATGATCTCATGAATGGAATGCTACTACTTAGATGCGAGAACCAGTGACACCATATGCTCATATCAATTTCAAACTCCACATATTGAAACGCATGACAATCAAGATGAAGTTAAGGGTTGTAACGGGGCTTGGGGTGATGGCTAACAAATGAAGGATAAGGATAACAATCGTTCTTAAAGCAATAACAAGCAAAGTAATGAAATTGAACTTAGAATTCACTTAGAGTGCAGAAATCAGCCTTTAGACACGAAGGGAAAATTCAAGCAATATTTAGGGTCGAATTCTATGTTTTGGACCCTTTCTTCAACAAGCAGCACTTTAAGACTCTTTTTCACATATTTTTCAACTCCCTTTTTTTTTTTTTTTTTTTTTTTTTTTCAACTCTTCTTTTCTTTTCAACAAGCATAATAACTCACACTTGTTTTCTGCCATACATTAATCAAAAGAAATTCAATTTGAATCATGCTTTACTATGCTTCAAGAACAAGGGTATGGATGGTCCTAAACTAGGCTAGGTAAGGATAATGTGGTTTAACAAAGAATGTAGGCTATCAAGGCTCAATGGGGTTAACTTAAACATATAACGATATGGAATACATGGCAGTTTGGCTTTGGTGGTGGTAACTACACAACTTCATCTTGAATATGTTTTATGCAAATCAATAGCATGCTTTGAATGAAATAGGCATGAGTTCTAGCATTTGGAACTAAATGATGAAACGCCTTCTAAGTAATAACTAAGCAAAGAATAATGAGATCATGCAACGACTTTAGAAAACAAGAATGCACAGATTTTAACTCTAAAAAAAAACGTTTAGGCTCAAGTCTCACAAGGTTGTAGCGTTAGTTTGAGTTCTTTCCTTCAAGCATGTTACAAAAACTAATTTTTTTCGTTTATGATTACATGTGATTTCATAAGTTATAACCACAACCACGCATAAATAAAGAGTAAATCAAACTTTCATCCATGTTTATAACTCTCTTTAACAGTCATGCAATTACAAACCGAATCCTCATCATTGTGTTGGAAGGTACCCTAAGACACAAATAAGCGCACAAAAACAACTCTTTTTTGGATTTTCAAAAACAATTTTTCAAATTTTTATGAATTTTCGGATTTTTATGTCAAAACACACTGAAACACTCCAAAACAGCTTAAAAAAATACTTAAAACAACAAGGAACAACACTAGAAGTAATGGGTGATAAATTTCTACGAATTTCATGCAAAACAATGGTTACCCCCCCACACTTAAATCAAACATTGTCCTCAATGTTTCAAGCATATACTCACACCAAAAACAAGCAAATAATAAACGACAATAAACATGACAAATATGGCAAAGTAAAAACCAGACAGAGTAGAGTTTAAGAACGCAAATCTGGTTTTGGAGATAGTTGATCTTGTTGACTTTCCACAGCTTTGATCTTGAACTGGATTGGAATTGTACGGCGAAGCTTTTCTCTTTGGCGATGTTGCAATTCCTTATTTGTTCTCCAAGCAGATGTGGCAGCTTCTCTAGTTCTTCATCTCAGACTCCTTCCGCTAGGATGATTGTGCAAGCTGCATTCTTCTCTGCTTGTTTCTTCTGCACGACGGGCAGGCACGAGGGAGAGGTGTTGGTCTGTTTCTTTCTTCAATCTTTCCAAGTGCCCACCTCTTGCTTTCTTTCTCCTTGTCCCTAGTTGAGGATGAATCAGCACGTTGTCTCCACATGCTTCGAGGTATCATCTTCACTTCCCTTATACGTGAGAGACGAAGCGGAAGCATAAGATGATGAGTACTCGAGAGCAGGTGCTGGCTGGAGAAAGGACAGGGAGAAAGCATGATATGAGATACTCGTGCTCTCAACCTTTATGATATGAAATACTTGTGCTTTGGATGGGTTGTTTGCAGGGGTATCCCAGGGGATGAAAAATACAGAGTGACTCGAGAGGGTTTGTTGGAAAGCTATTTCAGAGAGGATGAAGGGTTAAGTGAGGCTGAAAGTTGGGTGAGACTGCTTCACTTTGAAGTTCAACATTTATAGAATTTTCTTAATGGCTGGGAAGGCATTGTTTCATTACTCGTGTCGGCAAGCTTGGGATAATTTAACAGTAGTTTTCACGTGCATTCTGCTTTTCCAAAAATTTTCGACAGATTGCGCGTGATTTACGCAACGCAGATATGCAAATTGACAGATGCAGACACGTCTCGACAAAGCAGAGGTCTCTTTAATATCCGGAATTTACGCTTCGATTTCTGAGCTTCGTCGAGGGCAGAGATTGCATGTGACAAGTGCTGACGAGGCTGAGAGAGACAGATGGTTGGAATCGGTGCTTCGACAGACTGCCCGTGATTTTCGCAAAGCTGAGTTGCGTGTGATGGGTGCTGACGAGGCTGAGACAGTTGACACTCTTCGGTATCTGGAATTGGTGGTTTGTGAGCAAGCCCAACTTTTGAGAAAGCTGGCGCCTCTTCGATCTCCGAATGGCTTCTTCGATTTCTGAGCTCACCTCTTTGATCTCTGAAATCCCATCGCGTGCTGATTTTTATAGAGGTATGCAGGACGTTCAAAGCACTCTTGAATTTCTGCCTGTAAAAACTCCCGTTTTGCACTTCTACGATCTTGACTTGTTCGATCTCCTCTTTCGTTAACACCTCTGAAAAATGTCTGGCCCTTCCGACCGTCGTTTTGACTTGAACCTTAGTGAAGGAGCAGCCCCTCCTTCTCCAGACAACATATGGCGCCCGTCCCTCATATCCCCTACTGGTCCTCTTACCGTTGGGGATTCGGTGATGAAAAATGACATGACCGCTGCGGTGGTGGCCCAGAAACCTTGTCACCCCCAGAGATAACAGACTGTTCGCTAGACGGTCTGATGAATTGGCAGTTAAGGAGTCTCTGGCTCTTAGCGTGCAGTGTGCGGGTTCTGTGTCCAACATGGCCCAACGCCTATTTGCTCGAACCCGTCACGTTGAATCGTTGGCGACTGAAATACAGAGTCTCAAAAAGGAGATTAGAGGACTCAAGCATGAAAATAAACAATTGCACAAGCTTGCACACAATTATGCCACAAACATGAAGAGGAAAATTGACCAGATGCAGGAATCTGATGGTCATATTTTACTTGATCATCAGAGGTTTGTGGGTTTGTTCCAACAGCATCTGCCTTCGTCTTCTGGGGCGGCACCACGTAGTGAAGCTCCAACTGCTCAACCTTCGATACCTCCTCATTCCGTGGCCCCACCAACTGCTGAGATTCTGCCGACTACTGCGACCTCTCCCAAGCAGCCTTTGTGAAGGCTCCCTCTTGTATTATGCTATGTTTCTTTATTTCCCAGTTTCCTATTTATTTCCATGAAGTTTAATGTCAAAAATCCCTTGCATATTTGTTAATGTTTCAAAATAGAAAATCATAACCACAAATAATTAAACAAGCAACAACTCAAAATGACAAACAAGGTAAAAAAAACGTAGTAAATGGAAGGTTTTTAGAAACGCAAAACCGATTGTGAAGCGATTCATAGATCTTCCTTATTTGAATACATGGGTTGCCTCCCAAGAAGCGCTTGCTTTAACGTCGTGCAGCCAGACGAAGAACGCAATTACTCCCCACTGGAGCCCACAGCATGCAAGGGAATGTCCTCCACAACATGCTCAACAAAGTTCTCATAGATTACATCCTTGAACGGAAATGGATAGTGATGTTTGTTGATGGGTGCGTTGTGTTGCCTAAGGTTCATGTTCATACGCCCACCATCGGGGATTTGCTTGGGTACCTGCACCAAAGAAGGGAACCACCTATCAACTTTAATGGAAATTGGATTTGGATTAGGTGGCTTACCTATGTGTTGTGATGAAGTGGCAGCAATGTGAACATTCTTCCCCATGGTGCGTTCGGCCAATTTGAGCATTTTGAGGGCAGTGGCCGTATGGTCCTTGTGCTCCACTCCAATTCCCTCGTCTTGCATGGTTCTTGATGCATCCTTTGTGCCTAGTGCTGAATGGTCCGGTCCTATCTTTTCTATTTTATCAATGGCACAACAAGAATGAACAACATTAGGAGTCTCAATGGATTCAGAAATTTTAAAACTAATCATGTCACCACCAAATGCCATAGTTACCAATCTTTTGGCCACATCAATCTTCGTTTGAGCCGTTTTCATGAATGGCCTTCCAAGGAGGATGGGCAATGAAGGGGCATGGTCTGATTCATCCATTTCGAGAACATAGAAATCCGCCGGAAAGACTAAATGATCAACCTGCACTAAAACATCTTCCAAAACTCCCTTTGGATAGGCGTTAGATCTATCGGCCAATTGTATGATTACACCATCATTTTTCAACGCTCCTAAATTCATAGATGCATAAATTGAGTATGGCATAACATTTATAGAAGCACCTAAATCTAACATGGCAGATTCAAAGCGAGTGTTTCCAATGACACAAGGAATTGTAAAACTACCCGGATCTTTGCATTTGAGGGGTAGTTTGCGTTGCAAGATGGCGGAGACATTATCGCTTACATGTACCACTTCTTTCTCCCGGGCACGTTTCTTTGCTGTACAAAGCTTCTTTAAACACTTGGCATACTTCGGGATTTGCTTTATGGCATCAAGGAGGGGAATGTTGACATGCACCTTTCTAAATGTCTCTAGAACATCTTTTTCCTCCTCTTCATTCTTAGATTGCAAAAATCTGCTAGGAAAGGGAGCATTCGAAAGAAAAACATTAGTAGGAACTGAATTTAACACATTCTTACCCTTATTGGACAGATTTGAAGGTTTAGGAGCCATGGACACTTGCGGCATAGGTGTGTCCACCTTTGCCGTATGTGAGCTTGATTCCTCCTCTTCCATTTGCAACATTTCATCCTCTTTGTGACCTGTTTTTGATGAAGAACCTGCTCCAACCTCCTTACCACTTCTTAGGGTGATTGCTTTGGCTGATTCAAACCCTCCCTTTGGATTTGGAATGGTAGAACTAGGAAGCTTTCCTTGGTCTCTAATCTGCCCAACAACTTCGGCAATCTGCCCCATTTGTATCTCTAGTTGGTCCACCCTTTTGTTTTGATTTTCTTGCCCCTGAGTCAAAGTGGTTAGTAACTTAACAAGTGTGTCATTATCCAAAGCATTACCTGAAGTAGTTTGGGCAGGTTGTGGTTGGATTTGAGGGGGTGCGTATGGTTTGGTGTAGAAGCCCGGGGGTTGTTGCCTAAAGCCTCCTTGTGGTTGGGCTTGTTGTGGCTCTCTCCATTTGAAGTTTGGATGGTCTCTCCACCCCGGATTATACGTGTTGGAATATGGATCATGTCTTGGCTGATTTTGGCTTTGAAACCCAATGGCATTAGCACTCTCCCATCCACCATTCTCGATGAGTTGAGGACACTTTTCGGAAACATGTCCTTGGATAGAACATACGCCACACACCATGGGTCCTTGAATCTTCATTCCCTCGGCCATCTGTAAAACAATAGAAGTAAGATTAGCTAACTGAGATTGAATATTGGAAGTGGGACTTACCTCATGCACTTGTTGCCGTGGGGGTCCTCTTTGGCCTACACCTTCGTATTGTTGAGCGTTCAATGCTCTATTAGCAATCAAGATTTTTGCAGCCATGGGCGTTTTGTCCACCAATGCTCCACCCGCTGAAGCATCGAGCATTTGACGTTCAAGTGGTAGGAGCCCTTCGTAGAAGTATTGCAAAAGCAACTCCTCATTCATTTGATGTTGTGGACAAGAAGCAACAAGTGATTTAAATCGCTCATAATATGTAGGAAAAGACTCACCTTCATCTTGTTGAATTCCACTTATTTTTTTACGAAGAAGAATGATGCGAGAAGTTGGGAAAAATTTCTCCAGAAACGCCCTCTTCATACTCTCCCAAGATGTAACTGTACCGGGAGCCAACTCGTATAACCAATCCTTGGCTTTGTCCATTAAAGAGAATGGAAAAGCCTTCATCTTTAAAATACTTCCGTCAACGGTAACCGGAGTCATACTTGAGCACACCACTTCAAATTCTTTCAAATGTTTGTTCGGATCCTCCATGGACAGCCCATGGAACTTTGGAATGTGGTGGAGCAAACTTGACTTTAACTCGAACTCTTCGGTCTTACCTTGCGCAGCAGTGGGATATTGGATACACAAAGGTGTGGCATTATCTAATCCCGAAGCGGCGAGCTCCTTGAGTGTTCGGTTGTCCATGGCCATGTCTTGCACTACTTCTCCCACTTGTGCCGTGGGTATCTCCTCCTCTTTTGGAACTTGTTCTTCAAGGTTAGGTTCCAGGCTAAGTGGGTTGGACTCTTGTTGGTTCCTTCTTCGTCTCAAAGTTCTCTCAAAATCGTCGTCAAAGTCACGGATGTGCTTATGAATAGGTTGAGAACTTCGAGTCATAAACCACCTAAAACAAGAAAACAAGTCAAGTCATCAACTAGGAACAAAAATACATGAAAATAAACAAAAACAAATAACAAGGGATTAGCAAAATTGCTAATCCCCGGCAACGGCGCCAAAATTTGATGCGTTAAATAACTAGACACACAAATTAACCCTCTTTTTATCAATTGTAGTAAGTATGTAAGTAGGGATCGTTCTAGGCCGGGGATTAGGAGGGATTGCTAAATCACTTGAAAACTGACTCAAATACGTAAAAACAAGTTTAAAACACTAAACTAGACTCAAAGAATGCAAAACTAAACTTTAAAACACCACAACAAACCAAAAGACTCAAAACAGCAAACAAACACTCAAAACTGTCTTAAAAACACTTTCTAGGCAGTTTTGAACACTAAGGAAGAATTTGGACGAAAATTGGTTTTAACTTGACTCAAGACACTTAAAAACACAAACTAAATTGATTTCTAACTACTATGACACTTGAAAATAAAGGGGGTTTGGTTTTGACGAATTTGAAAACAAAACAAAACTTTGTAAACTAAAACAGATTTTAAAACGAATTGGGTTGAATTGAATGGATGGAAGGCTAGCTAAGGGGTTCATCTCCACACATGTCACACTTGCATATAAAACGATTTCCAATTGCTTTTCAATAAACCATGAATTCTCAACGCCACAAGTTAATTAGGTCCGCTTAAATTAACCTTCAGATTTTCCTAACGTTATTGAATTGGATGATTGCATACGACAACTCAAAGCATTCCCCACAAGTCCCCTACATGATTGCATAATAGAGATACAAGCAAGAATCATTAAGTTCTATGAAAACCATAAGCATTGACGAAGCACTTGTTACTATGATTGCATGAAACTTATGCCAAGAATTTACTTAACGCGATTGAGATCATCAACCTTTACTACTTGTGAATGTAAGTCCATAACGATTAGGTGAAATTTCCTTATATCCTAGCATTCAATTTATGCATGATAATTAAGCGTGCACTCTCAACCAACACACACAAATCAATGTAATTCACATAGATAAGTAAATTGAATTCACAACTTATGAAACTCAATTAGAAGTAATCAAATCATATAGCAAGCATAAACATGGTTTTGAATCTTCCCCTAGCCAAGGGGGGTTTAGTTCCTCATACTTGCAAAACAAAGATACATAAAATTAGACATTGAAATAAAAGATAGAAAACACCTAGAAACGCTCCAACACTCCCAAGGCTTGGGCTTAGGCACGGCACAAGATGTTCCTTCTCCTTCCTTACTTGCAGGCTGCGGCACTAGAGGTTTTTGACGGTTTTGGATGGTTTTTATGGTGTAGAATGGATGGGGAATGGTATGGAAAGGTTTAGGATTGATGGGTGGTGTGGCTAGGGGTGGTTTTTGGCTGAAATTAGAGAGAATGGTGGTGGGAAATTTCGGCCAAAGCAAGGAGAAAATCTGTTATGACTTTGATGAATATGGAAGGTGGTATTTATAGGCTTGAGATAGGACCACTCCATTTCCTTTGCATGTGAGCTTGTGTGGGTGTGTGTTGGCATGTTTCCCCTTTACATTTACACACACATGCTTCATCATTTCAACCACAAAACACACACATTTTCTGCCATGTTTTTCCCTTTACATTTACACACACATGCATCATCATTTCAACCACAAAACACACACAATTCCTTCCACTTTGCCGTGAGTTTTGTATGTGTATGCTTCAATGCTCTTCTCTTTGCCATGTGTTTGCTTTCTTTGCCATGTGTTTGCTGCCATGTTTTCCCCTTTACATTTACACACACATGCTTCATCATTTCAATCACAAAACACACACAATTCCTTCACCTTTGCCATGAGTTTTGTCTTTACTTTGCATGTGCGCTTCTTTGCATGTGTTTTCTCCCTCTCTTGCCTTGAGTTTGCATGTGGGCTTCTTTGCATGTGTTTATCCTTGCAATTACACACACACACTTGCACACACATATGCCCAAAACGTCCATCCTCATGCATGCAATCCATTTGAGCCCAATATTGATCCAACATGCACCAAAATGCATTTTTCTTGCCAAGGTTGTTATTAAGGCCTACAAACAAATGAAAATGGCTTTAAACACTAAAATAACTATTGGAAACACAACGTAAACGCACGAGAACAAGCCAATTAAGTTGCATAAAAATGCTCCTATCAACAACCTTTTTAATTCTAACCAAGTGATCCTAGACAAATGAACTACCATGCTTGGGTCTTCTGTTATTCACATGTTCCGCTTCGTCCTTGCTATCTTCCAGTTTTGATTTCCAAATTGGGGTGCTTCTACCGTTGCATTTTGTGGTTCATTTTGGGTTACACTAGCGGTTCATTTTGGGTTAATCAGATATATGTGGGTGTACTATAGTATCAGTAATCATCATGCCATCAATTTTGTTAACAATATTACTATATTTATCATGGCATGAATCATATGTATAATATTTATCAACACTCATATTAAAAAGCACTAATTTTTAAAACAAGAACCTAAAACATAACTTTAAACCCTAATTAAAAAAAACAACATAAACCCTAACTTCAATGTTTAGTAATATACATGGATGTTATTTATGATTATACATGGAGAAAGAATATTTGAGTGAGTACTTCAACCCTCATCAATAGAGATTTGAATTTGATAATATTCCTTGATACTTCGACCCAAAATACATTACAATATTTATCTAAATCTAAAAGCTGCTGGAGAAGAAGAAGAAGATTTTTGCAATCTGTATTGCAAGGCTGGCAGCTAGTGCAATGACAAGGGAGATGTTGGTTTATTGAAGATAAGAAGAAAATTGAAAGAGCAAGGCTGCTAAAAGCCGTGCAGGAGTAGAAGAAACACTGAAGAGTTCATTTTGTAAATCCTAAAACTAAGGAGTTTTTATTTTTCAATCCTAAAACCGAGGAATCATGCATGTAAAAAAAAATCTAAAATATCTAAATATATATATATATATATTGGTCGGTATGGTATACCACTGGTATACAAAATCTAATACTAAAGCCATGCCATTAATAGTTGGTTCAGTATAATGCCAACCGATTATGAAAATATGCCAAAACTCTACCATACCATTATGAACCGACTGGTACGATTCGGTTGGTAAGTCAGTTTAGGGCAAAATTTCTCACCCCTAATATGTTTTGTCACTTATCAAATAGATAAGTGACATTGAAAGCGTCACATTTTTCTTTCATTTATAGCATAGCCTAGGTCACTTATGTCAAAATAAAATACATATTTTGCAAATATATGCGACAAACCAATTCATATTCCCTGTTCATAATCAAAATTACAATTCCCTATTTATAATATAGAATTACAATTCATGTCAAGTATAAGGTAATGCTTCGGTTAATTCAATTTTCATTACTAAACTATGTGTACGTTTCACATACTCACATAAAAATCCCTAAAAAATCTAAATCTTGGTGTCCCATCTTAGCTTAATGGCAGTTAACCATGAAGGGCACCAACGCCTCTATGCATATTGAGATGCTAACAAAAGAGAAATCTAAGACACTAGGAGCTAACAAAAAACTTCTACCATATGCTTGATAGACATTGTAATATAAATCAATCTTCATCTGTATCAAGGTCTTCCATTTCAGCAATATGCACCCTCGACATCTGAAAGATCATCATCAGCACCTATAATGTTGTTGATGCCTTGCCCCTTCTTTGCTAAAAGAGCATTCACTTGTAATATTATAATATATATCATTTTTATTTTTCACTCTTAATTTATTCTCCTTTTCCAAGTTGAGAAAACTAGTTGATAGAATCTTTATTTCATCTTTCATCTCTGTTAACTCAGTACACTTGAAGGCATTGAAGAAACATAACTAGATGTATCCATACAAGGAAAAGCACCTACACCATTAACAGATTTTCCCTTCCTCCTAAGGTTCTCAGCCATGATGCCAAACTCATGATCCAATGAAACTTGTAGAGAATCTGATGGGGTACCACCTGGTGCTTTTTGAATCAATTTCTCCATAACTTCATCCTTCTTTTTTCATCTTATCCTTACATAACAAATAGCACCAAGAATACTAAAACAATGAATTTAATATTTATCAATTGCTAAATAAGTAAAAATAAACAATAGAAATATGTAAAAAAATTCAACTTCTTTTGGTGGTTTTGCTTTCTAGGGGAAAAGATGGAGTGTTAATTGCTCAATGGCTGAAAAGAAACGAAATTGTAAACATTGTTCAAGTGAAAATTTGTCATACCTTTTTATTACCCCTTTTAAAACTTCAAGAAAACACATTTAAACCATATGTTAATATCATCTGTTATAACTTGCAAAGATCAAAACCTTACAAATGTACTTTTGGTCTTGAATTCTTCCCAAATACGAGAAAGAAGGTGATTTGCTTCTTTTGACCTAAATCTTGAGGAAGGATTCGCTATCTAGCATGGCTTAAAGTGTTGATTTGAATTACATTTCCTTTGATTTTATATTGTAATGCAAACAATGGAGGCCTTTGTTGTGACAGCCCGTCCCTGATTTTAAGAATTTTAAAGTTTTAATAAAGGATTTTACAAAAATGCCCTTTGAGGCACGAGTATTATTCGAGGTTAATCGTTGTGTCATGCCTTCTAAGATTTGTTTTCTTGACATATCCTCGTAGTATTTGTCACTACGGACGTGTGGGCGCTGACGGTGCGTGATTTCGAGTTATATCGAAAAAGTTATTAACGTTTGAAATTTGGGATTTTAAGGAATTATAATTTTTAGTAAAATCTAGAATTTATTTTATGAAAATGGACGGCCCAGATTTAATGAAGAATTAAATGGATGGTTGGGATGAGAGAAAGAAGGTTTTGTGTGTGTGTACGTGAGAGGAAGAAGAAACAGAGGAAAGGGATTAGGCAGAAATGCCCAATCGGGAAAAGAGGGAAGAAGGGATCAGGAGGGACTGAGAGAGAGAGTTCAGCGAATGGAGAGAAGAGAGACAGAGAAGCCGGCCAATTGGAACAGAGGACAGGAGGAAAGGAGGGAGAGAGTGGCGCGAGGGATCGGCCGGATCCCCTTGGCCTGTTTTTGACCCGGTCGGCATCCATCCCTTTTTTCGACGATTTTCACCCGTTTTTCCGGCGAATTGCTTCAAGAAACTTCATGGGAAACACTCTAGGAGCCTTCCTCTATCCATTCCATCTAAAAATTGGAGAGATTTGGCTTTGAAAATGGAGAAAACTGCAAGAAAGGGGTGCGGCAGCTTTGGCTTCAAATCACCCAATCCCGAAGCAATTTCTTCCAATTTCCACCACCCATAGCTTCCTCTTGAGGCCTAGAACAAAGCCCAAGCATTGGTTGGGACGGCAGAGTCGATTTGAAGACGAATTGGAAGTCACCCAATTCTAGGGTTCCACACGGATTTTGGTGAAATTGAAGTGTTTCCGGGCCAAATTGGCCTTGGCCTTAGGTATAAAGTTTACTCTACTCATTGAGATCTTCAATTCTGTATTTGTTGAGAATTTTTGGAAATAGTTGGATTTTCTGGCGAGCCGGGGCGGCCAACCGCCACCCACGGCGGCCCGTGCGGCGGCGCGTGGCCAATGGCCCGCCAATGTCATTCTTAGCATGTGTTTAATTTTCTAAGTTCAGTTTGGATAATTGATGGACGTAAATTGAGTAATTGAACCTAAGTTCGTTACGATTCGTGGTTAGGTCAAAAGGTGAATCGACAATCCAACCGTCGGATAGTCACCAAATTTTGACACTTTGTAACACGTAATATTTAAGGATTATAGGAACTTACGGATTGGGAATCCGATTTACAGATCTTTTGGAATTGGAGTTGTAAGTTCATAAAATAGAATGTTAACCGTCACTTGGTTTTGGAAATTGACGAAGATCCGACCGTTGGATTGTAATGAAATTTTAGGATGTTGTCCTAGAGGTATATTGTGGACCTTTGGAAGTTATGGATTTGAAATCTGAGTGCAGATCTTCCGGATCGAACTACGTAGTGACGTGTTTTATATAAGTTATATATATTCTATCGATATGATTTCTGAGGTTGGATTTGATTATTGTTCTAGGCGCCGATTGTCATGACGCCTTGATATGTTGCGCTAGGGAGTTATTGGGCGAACTCCAGGTGAGTGGACAGTATTTTATGTATTTACCTATATACTATCGATTTTTCCCAGAAATTGAATTTAAATGAAGTATGTTTTAAAATGTCATGCATGCATATCATGAGATATATGAATTGATAATTGATGCATATATATATGTGAATTGGTGTTGTGGACGTACAGGTGAGTATCAGGTGAGTTTTATGTTATTCATGTGAATCATTGATGATGTGAATTGTGTTGAGAGCTCATAACCTGCACCCCTGGTGTTAGTGCTTATATTTTTCACCGCACCGCACACTCACCTTGGATCCAAGTAGGTGCATGTTGTACAGACCGATAGAGGGTTCTGACATGCTAGTCGTACAGACCACTAAAGGTGGTTCTGACTAGTAGGTGACCTTAGATTATGTGCACAGATGATTGATGAGAGAAGCACTAGAGCGCATTATTACACCATTCTTGTCGTACAAACTACTTCAGGTAGTTCCGACTTATGTGCAGAGTAGCGCCGTACAGGTCACCGTGGTGACTCCAGTTGGATTGGATATTGTGCTATAGAATTAACCGTACAGGACCAATTGCAGGGTCTCCGGTTGATTCCTTATTTCACCTGTTATATTGATGCATCCATATTCTGTTTTTGGCATTATTGCATGGCATACTTTCTGGTTTTGATAAAGATTGATAATTTGAGATATTTGAAGGTATATGCTATTATGTTATTTTCTGGGAAAGTATACAGGTTTTACAGCGAGGGGTTAGAAATGTTTTAAATGAAATGTTTTCCAAAAACTTTGTTTTACTGACCCACTCAATTTTGTTTTACGCCCCTCCAGGTTCTAGATAGCAGAGCTTTGGTGGCCACGAGGAATCCAATGGTGTTCTGACTGAATTCACAAAAGTAGGACTCACCCTCAGGTGTTTCATCTTAATAATTGTATTTGTCAAGCTTCCGAACTGTGTAAATGGTTACGTCACTCTCACGTGACGGCCAGCATGCCCTCCTTCGGGACGGGGTGTGTCATTTGTCTCGTTGAAAATAGAGACTTGTCAAAAACACCAAACCTTCGAAAACATTATCCAAATATTTCAAGATTTTTACTTGCTTTTCTTGTGATTTTTTTTTCACTTGTTATGTATAATTTTAGTCATGAAACATGTTATGCAAATTTTTTTGTTTATATAAATAGTCAGGCTGCAGAAAACACTCACCTTTCCAATTTTCATGTTTTATTTGTATGGATATAGCTATTCAATAAGTAGTGCATCTTTTTTTTTTTTCAACACACTACGTTTTAGGTTCAAAACCTATCCCCTCCCTTTAACGCTTAGAGTAGTAATATCACTTATAATTAACAATAATAATATTATTTATATCATATTTACTATTACACACTAAATATAACAAACATGAGATATCAAAATTACACACTAAATTTTTTATGTAATTTAATTTCATTACCTTGTGAGCATTCCTAGCATGTTGGATGAATGGCCTTGCCCCTCCCTTGTGATGGTACTTTTGTTTCTTCTGATTATCGGCATTTTTCTTGGAAATATCCTACATTAGAATACCATCATGAGAACTACTTGTAGTGAAACTTCCTACATTAGAATGTCATTATGAGAACTACTTGTAGCAACTGTATACATAAGAGGAAAATGAAATATCTTGAATCCACGAATGCTTCTAAAGTATTTATCATCACATCACACTTTTCGTTAAGTTCACGAATATATGGCGTGATTTGCAATGTGTAAATTGTAATATAAAAATTTGATCTCAAACTAACATGGAGTTAAAAAGTCATTGAAATTACTAAAAAGGCTCATAATAATCCTAATACAATTGGTCACTTTCCAAGTTAGAAGAATTTAATTACCACAGTGTGAATTTGAGGTAGTGGATTTCTTCTATTTTTATTATTTTCTTTACATTTCTACGAAGCTCATGTGTTGATACTTTTTTTCCTATAAAGAGTGATTCAAACTGTGGATATTGTGTCCTTTCTAATATACTGAGAAATCATATTGTAGAATATGATTTCTAGGAAAAAAAGTAAAAATAAAAATTAAAGAATAGGTTAAGGTTGTGCTTTCAAGTATGTTGGGTAAGAAACATAGCGAAGTGCTGCAGCAAGATGGCATAAATAAGAAAATGTTCTATAGAAACATACCAAAAAGACTTCACTAGTGTAAATATTCACATGCACAGCCAGTGCCAATGACTCCTTGGTCTCTCATTCCATAGTGACTTCTTAGGCAACTTAGCTCGTCATCTCCTAGGTGTTTCACATGATAAGTAGTGCTCATCCAGCAGAGCAGAAACCTAAACTAGGAGTACAACTTCCCCATCTTCTTATTCACATAATCAAGAATCTTCGGATTGCACAGGTCCACCTAAAATAGTATCTAAAATGAAAATAAAATATAAACTAGTGAGTGATTGAAATTATTACAACTAAGTTCAAGTAAAGTGAAACTCACTAGCAATGACTCTCTCAATTTTTCCTTAGCCATAGCTGGAACCTTCATCCATCTCTTATAGCACACTGGTGTATCACTTCAAACAAGAATCCCTATTTCATAAGTGAAAAAAAAAATGACACACCTGCATATTGGTACTTGCTTCTTCTAATCAAAGATGACTGGCATCTTCTTCCCATTATTGGCCTCTAAAATATCGTGGAATCGTTTCCCAAATGACTTCGCACGTGTCTTTTGCAGAAAATCAAACTCTATTTTTGGAAACAAAAAATAAAAAGAACATTACTTTGATTAGATTTACAATAGTATTACTAAAATAAATATTTATAAAGCTTTGTCATTTAGTATTTTAATGTCTGGGTTATTGTTTGCTAGTTCTTCAAGTGATTGTGACGGTGATGGTAGTCATGGTGGTGGTAGAGGAGCTAGTGGTACCTAGGTTATTGTTTGCTAGTTCTTCAGGTGATGGTGATGGTGGTGTAACTAATTGTACATGTGCGTCATTTCGAAGAGGAGGTGTGCAATCCTTTACCCTCTTCACCCTCTTTTCTTTTTGTGTTGGAGATTCCATTTAAATAAAATAAAATAAGACAAAAGTTAGAACACATTAACATCACAAAATAATATCATTTATTAGCATAGCATACAAACTTTTTTATTTTAGAATATTAACATTAGCGTATAATGTATAAATCTTACCAAAATCACTATATGTATAAGCTGTTTCACCATCTTCATCGTTTCCAAATAGCAAGTACTCCTCCTCCTCATCTTTCTCCCCCTCCTCCTTATATGTCTCTGCCTCCCCCTCATCCATCTATTACGCCATTACACCAAGCATTCTTTGAACCTTTTTGTCAACATCAATTGATTCAGGATCAATGTCCTCTCCGCATAATGATATGGTAGCTTCATCATTGTCATCTCGAACTGGCCGTATTGAATTATCACTTTCATTTTCAAACTCATCTTCATTTTCATCACCATTGTCATCATCATCTTTCTCAAGAGCATCTCAAACATGCCTAAGTTGAATCTTCTGCACAACTTCCAAGGATGATCCAACTTTAAATTGTTAATATAAAATACTTGTTGTGCTTGTGTAGCTAACACATATGGGTCACTATCATACCATTGATTGTTTACATTCATCGATGTAAGATCAAAATATCGAATGATCTTTTTTCTTTTGGTATCTGTATTGTACCAATGATATTTGAAAAGAATGACCCTAAAACCTCTTGTAAATTGAACTTTAATGACGTTAATTAAGCTGCCATGAAAGTTACTCGGTTCACCATTCTGCGATCTAGACGTCATTACCCCATTATTATGTGTTTTGCGGTTTTGATCAACAAGTGTGACCAAATATTGTATGATGTTCACAATACACCCTATGTATTAGATTGTGTTTCGATCAGGACCTTGTGCTAATGAAAAAAAATCTCTACACTCACCAATCTAGGTTCTTGAAAATTTAGTGACCTAACTTGCTACCTAAACCATTCTGGAAACAACTGTCTATGTCTATGTTTTACATTAGCCTGATTCTCTCTTTCCAAAAGTTGGATATGCTCACTACATGAATATAAAAATTAGTTAAAATAGTGGAATTACAAATATCATAAGTGAATCTTGAACTATTAAAATTACATACTTTCTAAAGTCTTCAATTTCGTCACAATTGTCTAAGATATACCAATAAGCCACTTCTATATCTTCCCTTGAAAGTTCAACCATTACATGACCTCCAATTGGACGTGCTTTTTGAGCAAAAACTGAAAGCGGTGCATTGGTATCATCACCATCATTGTTTCTTTCTGGTCAAGTGAATTCTGTCTCAACATCACATAGATACATGGAGCAAAATGTTGAAGATCGGTATGCCATGTGCACTCCAACAATAGAGCCTTCACACCAAGCTTTGTTACGTACAAATTTCTTATACATGCTTAACAATCAAAAAGTTAAAGCATCATTGCTATGTAGAAAAACAAACTAAATGAAACTAAAACAAAAATGATGGCAATTTACCTTTCCACAAGATACATCCAGTGACGTCCAACTGGTCCTGCTAATTTAACTTCTTGTGGCAAAGGCACAGTTAAATGAACCATGGGAATGAAGAAAGTAGGCAGGAAGATATTTTTTAGTTTGCACAATATGAGCACAATGTCTTCTTCCAACTTATCAAGATCTGCAGCAGTAACCGTCTTTGCACATATTTGTTGGAAGAAATTTGACAACTCAACAATTGGTTCATATATCTGCTTTTTCAAATGTTTCTGAATACCCAAAAGAAGTACACGTTGCATCGGCATATGACAATCATGGCTCTTCAAACCCAAAACTTTTTCCTTCATTTACACGCACATTTCGTGAAATATTAGATGCATAACCATCATGAAATTTAATTGATTGCAACCATTGCAGAAAATCTTTACGCTCATATGGCTTGAATACATACTGAGCTGGTGACTTATCCAATTTATTATTTTCATTGAATTCCAATTGCAAACTTAATGTGATATTCATATCTTTTAAATCCATTCTAGCCTTGAGTGTGTCCTTTGACTCTTCCGTAGACAACAATGTCCCAATCAAAATATCAAATATATTCTTCTCAATATGTGACATCTAAACTATACCTAATCTTCAATGTAGACGAATATTCTAACTTCAAAAAAATACTCTTCCTTGTCCAATTTAATTCTTCAGCATTGTGCATACTCTTCTTGTCTTTATTATCATGATGTTTACCAAGCGTGCGAGGAACAATATAATCTAATTGATCAAGTATGTCCTTGCCTGAGAAATCTCTCGGACGATGTCTCGTCTCTCAACGACCATTAAAGAGTGCAGTATTCTTGCGGCATGAATGATTCATTGGTAAGTAGTGAAGGTGTCCAATATGATAATACCTACTTCTCAACTTGGTGTACAATCCATTCTCATTACATACTGGACAGGCCAACTTACCGTGAGTGCCCCAACATGATAAATTTCCATAAGCAGGAAAATCATTGATGGTCTGTATCACAGCTACAAGCAAATTAAAAATACATACATACATCATATCATGGGTTCGAAAGCTATTTTCCCATAATTCCTTAAGCTCATTTACTAATAGATGCAAATATACATTAATGTCATTTCCAGATGCATTTGGTCCAGAAATTAACAAGGTCAGAAAAAAGAATGGTTTTTTTTTCATACATTCCATGGGGGAAAATTATACGGAAACAAAACAATTGGTCACATACTATAAGGCTTGCTTATATCCCAAAAAGGATTAAATTCGTCAGTCACAAGGCCTAATCTAATATTTCGTGGGTCTCGAGCAAAATCCGGGTACATTTTGTCGAACTCTTTCCAAGCAATAGAGTCTATTGAATGCCTTATTGTGTTCACATTATTGACTCATTTAGTCTTGTCCTACCTCACGTCTTTGCTCGTATGTCTTGACATGAAGAACCTTTGCAACCTTGGTTTAAGTGGAAAATACCACAATATTTTTCTCAGAACATTCTTTCTTTGCTCACAAGCACTAGCATTATACCTTGTCTGATTACACACTGGACATCTATCTTTCTTTTCATGTTCTTTATAAAACAATGCATAGTCGTAGTAACCAGCATGGATATTTTCATACCCCAATTCAAGACTTCTCAATATCGTCTAGAACGATTTAGGAACGTGGTTGGGTTGGGGACACATCTTTTTCATCATTACTAACATCTTATCAATTGCCTTGTCAGTTATATGGTTGTCAACTTTGTTGTGAATCAATTCCACAACGTATGTCAAAATTGTATATTCATTACATCCAGGGTATAGTTCCCTTTCAGCTTCACAAAGCAACTTCTCATAATTATTAAAATCTACCCTATTAGCATTCGTCACCTCACCAACCCACATTGTATCTTGGTAACCCATTGTATCTTGATCATCATCATTATCATCCAATTTTTGAAATGCATCCTCAATCATATTGACCATGTTGCCATTAGGATTATTAGTTGGCTCGTCATTGGTAAATCCTAAAGTTTGTCCTTGCACTTGATGGATTCGCTCCATATGATATATCTATATATCATAATTCATATCCAT
Organism: Malus sylvestris; assembly: GCF_916048215.2. NCBI lineage: Eukaryota > Viridiplantae > Streptophyta > Magnoliopsida > Rosales > Rosaceae > Malus > Malus sylvestris. Next base: position 11,719,960 of record NC_062265.1, on the reverse strand, counting down.
AGAGTAATTCAACAAATGAAGATGAACATCTTCAATAGAATGAAAAAAAAATATGTTATGGCAAACTTTACAAGGACATGATATTTGATTATTCTAGTTCACATGGTGATGAGCAACGTCAATGAATGACTTGACCCCTTCTCAGTATTCCAAACTAAAGAGATTTGGATTATGAATCCATTGTCTGTCCTTGATGTCCAATTGTATCTTAACACAATATTAACTTACTAATACTTCTTTGGATAAATTACAAAAAACTACCCCAACTATTGGTGTCACAACACTTTCATACCTCATCTTTTAAAATTGACAATGCCATACCTCATCTTATGAATTTGTGCCAATGTTATACCTTCCGTTAGCTTGGCGTGAATTTCTCAGTTAAATGCTGACATGGCTTATCTGGGGCCCATTTTCTATTAAAAAATTATTAAAAACTAAAAAAAATCATTTAATATTTTTTAAATATTAAAATAATAAAGAAAAGTTAAAAACAAAAAAAAAAGAAAAAGAAAAGAAAACAACACTCAGTTTGTTCCCTCCCCCCCCCCCTTCTCTCTCTTCTCCCCATCTTCATCTTCTTCCCCCTTCCTGCAACTACAACCTAGAAAGAAAAAAAAGAGAAAAGAAAAAAAAAAAACCAATTTGTCTTCCCTGCTCCCATCCCCTTTTCTCCCCGCACCCAACCTCCCCACCTTCGCACCCAACCTCGCACCCACTACCTGCAACCCAAAATAATAATAATAATAATAATAATAATAATAACCCAGATCCCATTGAGGTGGAATCCAAAAACCTTTGCCAAGCCAATTCCGAAGGTTGAGAACCTGGGCGCGAAGAAAATAGGGGGAATGGGTGTAGAGGGAAGAGGGTGGGTGAGAGGGGGGACGGACGAACTGGGTTTCCTTGTTCTTCTTCTTCTTCTTCTTCTGCAGGTTGGGTGGGGAAGGGGAGAGGGACAAACTGAGTTTCCTTTTTTTTTCTTTTTTTTTTTTCTTCTTCTTCTTCTTCTTCTTCTTCTTCTTCTTCTTCTTCTTCTTCTTCCTTTTCCTCCTCCTTCTTTTTGGGTTGCAAGGGGTTGGGTTTGTGGTGGGGGGAGGGGGGCGAACTGGGTTGGGTTGGGTTTTTTTATTTTTTTATTTTTTATTTTTTATTTCTTCTTCTTCTTCCTCCTTCTTTCTGGGTTTGTGGGGGGGGGGATCGAACTGGGTTGTGTTGGGTTTTTTGTTTTTTTTTTCTTCGTCCTCCTTCTTCTTTCTAGGTTGTAGGAAGATGGGGAAGACAGAGCGGGGAGGGACGAATTGACCTGAGATTTTTTTTTTATTTACTTTTCTTTATTATTTTAATATTTAAAAAATATTAAATAAATTTTTTGAAGGAAAATTATGAGATTTCATGTGGGATTTCTAGTGACTAGCATGCATATACAATTCAAAATTTATATACAAAAGCAACGAAAGCATATCAACAAATATTATCAAAGCTATAGTCATGCAAATCCCCTTCAAGATGCATAGGTTTATGTAAGATGCATCATAAACAAATTTATATAAGAACAAAGTTTAGGAGTAGTTTCATACCTCTTGATCTAGATCTTAGACCAAGGATGGACCACCTCCAAGCCCTTTGCTCCTTGAACTCCTTGAGCCTAGCCTCCTTCCTTGCCTCCTCCACTTTGTTTAGAATGAGTGCTCCTAGGTTCTCTTCAAGTTTCCAAAATTGAAATCCTCTAAAGATCCTCACCCACTAGTGTAGTGAGAAGGATGAAGGAATAACCAAAGGGGGAAAAGATGATTAGCTAAATCCCCCTATGGTGGCCGGCCCTTTGAGTGTTAGAGAGATCTTTTTTCTTTTTCTCTTTTGTTCTTTTAACACTTCAAAAAAAACCCTAATGAAACATTTGCTATAAAGTTCCTTTTATAGCAAAAAAGAAACAAATCAACATTTGACTTTTCTCTCCCTCCTTTGGCCGGCCCCTTTGTGTTGTTTGGGCTTTGGGCTTTTATTTATTTCAAGTCATCCAATGCTTGAATAAAAGCCCAATGGGTTTAGGCACAATGGGCCCAATTAAACCCGAACGTTTCTTTAAGCCCAAAACGATCTTATATCGCTTTTATGATTTCTTTAGACTTTCTAATTAATCACAACACTTAATTAATCCAATTAATTATTTTCATCATCCATTAGTTACTCACTACAAGAGTGTATTGGTGAACAATCGTTTTAGGTTCTAATTAGCAAGGCAGTGAGGTGATTGGCACCAATCCAATTGATTATATTTAATCCAATCACTTAGTGAATTAAAACTTACTTTTAATTCACCTTCTTTTTTGACGTCTACATTTAATCATCTAGAAGAACTCACAAGCCATGAGTGACATCTAACCATATATCATGGCTACCCAAGCTAATGTAGAAGTTGTTTGGATAACCTATTCAGTTGGAATTACAATGTAATTCGATCCTTCTCTAAAACAATACTCTCAATCACATCACTAAGGTATGGATATATTATGTCAAACCCCTAATGTGATTATTCCTTCTTATATGATTCAATTGAGTCGTATAGGAACGTTTTCCTTTAGTACGCTCGATACTTCGGCCGAAGATTCCAGAATCATATCTTAGAGTATTCATCCTCTCTTAACGAGGATTAGAGATTCCTTGTTGCGCATTCACTTGCCTTCATGACTAAGTGGCTTAACCCCGACTATGCCGTGGACACCCTCGGATGGAGTGACTTTGACATAATCAAAGATCAAGTACTTAACCACAAGACAACGACGATGTCTCAGGTCAAAGGACTACTTACATTATTCCAACTATTAGAGTTACTTGCTTGACATGTTAGTAGACCTCCATGCAAGTACTCTCGTTCGATTGTGTTCAGCGAACTCATTCCCTTAATGAGCACCTACATACTTGTCTTAGTGTCACTACACGAATGGGATGAGACTTTCCATCCTTCTAATTGAAGCGGACATAGTATGTATCGGTCTATGCATTGTCAGTATCCCTCTGACAATCCTATGACCAGAAACCTTTTGGACATGATGGTTATGTGAAGAAGGTCTCTGTAGTCTAACTTCATTAGATTACTTCTTCAATCGATCCATTGTCCATGGATTCACCATTTAGGACATATATCGTTTATAGAGATAGTCCTAAATAGTATCTTTGCCATTTGATATATAAGAGTCATATATACATCAATTTATTGTCCTGAAAGGTTTCTTCCAAAGATTGACTTTCAGGGCATATTTCCAACATTTTTTTTAGTTTTTAATATTTTTTTAATAAAAAATGGGCCTCGAATCAAGCTACGTCAGCATTTAACTGAAAAATTCACGGTCAAGTAACAGAAGGTATAACATTGGCACAAATTCATAAGATGAGGCATGACATTGTCAATTTTAAAAGATAAGGTATAAAAGTGTCGTGACACCAATAGTTGAGATAATTTTTTGTCATTTACCCTATTTCTTTTTTAATAACACTATTTGTTTTAGATTAAAATAATTTCGAGTAACTAAATATAAAATTTATATAAACAGGAGAAAGATATATTTCAACAAGAGTAGATTGCGTGTGTACAGAGATATATAAATGATGAATGAGGTATGTGTGGGCGTATAAGGATATGCGTCTGGAGGACGGCACACATATCTATATATGTAGATACATGGTTTGACAGGTTGTTTATCATGGAAAATGTGCGTGCAAGTTTGACAAGGACTATACATGTATTTTGAACATATATAATAGTAAGTAAGTGAATAAAAATAATAATAATAATAATAATAAATAATTAATTGGGGGAAGTGTAAGGAAGCAAGCTTAGGGAATTGAAAAAGTGATCGGGTAATGAGGAAATGCTTTTGTTTTAGGAATAAGGGTCCTTTCCGGATCCTCTTTGTGAGGATCCTAGGGATCATTAAATCGTGTATGTTTATCGTATATCATACGGTTAGTTTTCATCAGATACTATTTATATTTAATTTTAAATAAAAGTATTTAAAATGATTTCTGACCGTACGATGTACGAGAAATGAACATGATTTGAGGATTCCTAGGATCCTCACAAAGAGGAACCGGAGATTATCCTCATTCTTGTTTTAGGATAGTGATGTTCTGTAAACAGCAACTTCATTGCAATTCGTTTTTTTTTTTTTTTAAAAAAAAGGACATGCCATTTCGCTTTCATAAGTTAGGCGAAGAGTGTCACTTGGCTTTCATAAGTTATCAATTGGCTTTCGTAAGTTATGCGAAGAGTGTCCGTTGGCTTTCGTAAGTTAGGCAAATAGTGTGCCTTTTGTAAGTTAGGCGAAGAGTATTAGTTGGCTTTCGTAAGTTAGGCAATGAGTGTTAGCGGCTTTCGTAAGTTATGCAAAGAGTGTTAGTTGGCTTTCGTAAGTTAGACAAACAATGTTAGCAGCTTAAGTCGACTTTCGTAAGTTATGTGAAATGTTGGCTTTCATAAGTTAGGCAAAGAGTGTCAGTGGCTTAAGTCAGTGATAGACGCATATTTATGCGACTTAGTTAACTAGTTTTCTTGCATTTACGTTATTAGTTCTTAGTTATTTTAGTACTTTAAGCCATTTTCGTGTGTTTGTAGGTCCAAAGGGCTAAGGTAGCAAGAAAGTGCATTTTGGTGCATTTTGGAGCAGTTTTGAGCTTGGAATGGATTACATATGATATGAGCAAGATGGATGGACGAATTTGAAGACAAAAGAGGCTAGGAACATGCTAAAAATCTGGTGAAACAAATACAAGTTGCAAGAAGGGATAAATTTCTAGAAGGATTGGCCAAAACTTCACTCAAAACCATGCATACCCCATAAAATTCATCAATGCCGTGGCCTTCCCTTTGTTTTACTTCCACCAGATTTTTTAGTGATGATGCAATGCCTATCTCACTATGACATTTGAGTGGATGATGTAATGCTTAACTCACCATGACATTTGAGTGGATGATGCAATGCTTAACTCACCATGACATGTGAGTGGATGACTCAATACCTACCCTCACCAACAATTCTCCACCTTGCCATGCCTTACCTACTTCATTCCACCAGATTTTTGCATTAAACATGTCCATCCTCTTCCTATAAATACCATGGCAGCAACCTCATTCAAATCATCCAGAAATTAACCATTCTCCAAGCCTTTCCTTGCCTCTCCTACATATCTAAACCCCTTCCCATCCATTCCTCCAAATAACCAACCCTTCAACATCATTCCAACCTTGTTGTGGCGGCAAGGAGAAGGAGAAAAGTCCTTGGACGCGCTTGCTATCCAACATGGATCGTTGGAACGTTTAGGTGCTTTCTTCCCTTTGTTTTTCAATGGTTAAATTTGTTTATCTTTGTTTTGTAATAATGAGGAACTAAACCCCCCTTGGCTAGGGGGGGATTCAAAACCATGTTTATGCTTGCTATATGATTTGATTACTTCCAATTGCGTTTCTTGAATTGTGAATTCAATTTACTTATCCGTTCGTATAAAAACTAATTTGTGTATGTTGGTTGAGAGTGCACGCTTAATTTTCATGTATGAATTTGACGCTAGAATATAAGGGAGTTTCACCTAATCGTTATGAACTTATATTCACAAGTAGTGAAGGTTGCTAGTCACAATCACGTTAAGTAAATTCTTGGCATAAGTTTCATGCAAATCATAGTAACGAGTGCCTCGTCAATGCTTATGTTTTTCATAGAACTTAATGATTCTTGCTTGTATCTCTATTATGCAATTCATGTAGGGAACTTGTAGGGAATGTTTTGGGTTGTCGTATGCAATCATCCAATCTAATAACTTGTTGAAAAACTGAGAGTTAATTAGTGCAATTCACGGTAATTTGGGGCGTTGAGTATTCATAACTTATCGAAGAGCAATTGGAAATCATTTTGTATGCAAGCAAGACATGTGTGGAGAAGAACCCCTTAGCTAGCCTTCCATTATCCATTCAACCCAAATTTGTTTAAAATCTATTTAAGTTTTTAGTTTATTCGTTTTTACTTTCAACTTCACCAAACTCAAATCCCCCTTTTACTTTCTTGTTTTAAAATCTTTTGTTTACATTTTTAACTTTGTTTCTTTTTGTTTTTGAGTCAGTTTAGAGGTTTTAGCAAGCCCTCCTAATCCCCGGTTTAGAACGATCCCTACTTACATACTTTGCTACAATTGTCAAAAAGAGGGTTTAATTTGTGTGTCAAGTAATTCTCGCATCAGTCAGCTTTCGTAAGTTAGGTGAAGAGTGTAAGTTATCCAAAGAGTGTCAGTCGACTTTCGTAAGTTAAAAAGAGCGATAGTCAGACATTCGTAAGTTAGACAAACGAATGGGTGGCTTTGGTAAATTTAGCTTTAGCAAATTTGGCTTTAGAAAAATTAGCCTTTGCAAATTTGGCCTTAGCAAATTTGGCTTTAGTAAGTGGTTTGACTTTAGCAAAAGTGGCTTTAAGTTTTAGCTTGGCTTAGAGAATATTATTTCATGGACCTATTTTGACTCATGGCTTATATCAATAATCCAAAGAGATGGTGTTGTGTAAGACAAGCCTATGACGGGTAGAATAAAGAGAAAAGCCCACAAGAAGCATGCTAACCCTGCATTTGCCATGACTCCTCACTCGTACATGGGAAGGAAAATGTCTCTGACATTGCACAAAGAGCTCAGGAAAAGGTAGAAGGAAGCAGATAACTACCTCCACTACAAAGAACCACTAAGGAAGAGGGAGAGAGGGACATGTCGTGGTACTTGTTCTCAAAGCGTCAGAATCCTCTAAAAAGGGAGATAAATCAAGGAACAAGGGATGCAATCTCAACCCTTGACTAGAGAACACGAATTCAACTTAATGACTTAAGTGTCAAAGTACCTTTTGCAGGTACCACCCCCCTCCGCCCCACCTAAACGAAGCTTAAGAGAAAAACCATCTGAGGACACCTCTAACAAGGATTCGGTGAACGTGCGGTCAACAAATTTGTGGAGCCATTTCGTCATGTAGGAAATTTTTCTCCAACAACCGTGCACAGTGATGCACAACTCATCATCGGGCAAACAACTGAAGAGTACACAACTAAAGATGTGATGATGGAGGCATATCAACAGCTGGTTAAAAGGCTAGCGAATGAATTCAAGTATTTCGAACTGAATAAATACCTAGGGAGATGAACAAAAGAGTGAAGCAGTTAGCATACGCTTTGTCTGCAGCGTAAGAGAACCTAAGGATAACCGAAGTAGTGTTTGGAATCGTGGAACTAAATGTGATGTAGATAGTCGGGCAAGAGCCGAGACCTAATGACACCTTGCTACAAAATTGAAAACTAAAACTTCCCTCCACTTATATAATGGCTCGTGATGTGCTACCCTTCCATTCACAATGAAAAAGTTCTCCTCATCTACGTCATTGTAAAAATCCTAATTTAATCAAAATTTTAGAATTTAAAATATCAAATGTGGTTAAATGAAGGTAGAAATTTGATAAAGCTATGCTTTTGAAAACAACAATAATAGTACAAACTACAAACATTTCTCAAGGTCCATAAAGATCGAAAGAGAAATAGCCTCTTGGTTTTTCATTATCCCCAACCCTCCACGCTTCCACGATTAAGGGTAGTAATGTAAAATGATGCTGAGTAGTATTGTTAGAGTTTGTTATGTGAGTTTCTTACCTTACTTAGTCAATAAGAAAGGTAGTTACTTTATATGTAAATGATGGTATATATACCTAAGTGTAATATTATTCAATGAATACAATTCACAATTTTATTTCACTCTCTCTCTCTACATTTTTTACTGAATCTCTCTCTAGATTCTAACATGGTATCTATCGCTAGTGTCTAACGACCTCCGACGATCCTTTTTTCTTTCACTTCTCTACATTCTCTATGATCTCTCTTCTTGAAACCCTAACCCACAACAATGGTGACACCTCATTCTCCTTCCTCTGATTCTACATCACAGCTTCCTCCTCCAGTGAATTCTTCAGTCCCAAATTCGTGCCCTAATTCGTTCAATTCTTCTATCATAATCCAGAACATTGACTTGTTGGTTTCGATCAAATTGACGACTACAAATTGGCTCACTTAGACTGCTTTGTTTGCACCGATCTTTCGTAGGTAAAATCTCTTCGAAATTATTGATGGTTCCATAGTGGTGCCGCCTAAGTATCTTTTTTATTCTTCAGGAAATCGCACTTCGACAGTGAATCCTTAGTATGTGACGTGGTTTGAGAATGAATTAAAAATTCTGATCTAGACTAATTCAACACTCTCAAACTCTCTGATCCTCTACAATGTTGGAGTTACTTCTGCTCGAGACCTCTGGGCAAAATTGGAGTATCGCCTTACGACAGCAACTTATTCACACATCCATGAACTTCGTTCTCGGCTCCGAACAATTACTAAAGGTGATTCCACTGTGGCTGCTTATCTTCAACAAATTGAAGAAATCGTTAATGCTCTTACGAGTGTTGATGCTCTGGTTGATGATTCAAAACTCATCTCCGTCACTCTTCATGGATTACCACCTGAATATGACTCTTTTGTGGATGCCATTCAGTTTTGTCTTAGTTCAACCACCATTGATGAGTTACATGGCTTGTTGCTTAGTAAGGAGATTCAATTGAAAAATCGCATTAAGGTTTCTCCATCAGCGCCATTTCAAGCCTATCCACCAACATTCTTCCTACACCACTCAGTGACTCTACTTCTTAGGCATATTATGTTCAACAAAGCTCGAATTTCAACTCCTCACAAGGTTGTGGCATGGATCAGAATTTTTCTAACCCTATAAATTCTCATAATCGACCCAATAATTCTCGATCTTACAATTCTCGTCAAAATTTCTCTCACCAAGGCCATCAGAAGAATAATCGAGGCTCAAGATCTAAACTCAATAATTTCAACATAAGAAATTCATGTCAAATTTGTTGTCAATTTAATCATGAGGCAATTGATTGTCCTCATCATATAAATCTTGGTTATATGGCAATAAGAATTCTTAGACATCACTTCATGCTAATACTTCTTCCAGTGCTCCTACATGGCTTCTTAATACAGACGCAAGCTCTCACATGACTAATTCTTACAACAATCTTCAAAGCCCTGAAACCTACAATGGTCCTGAGCAAGTCTATATTGGTGACGGCAAAGGTTTGCCTATCACTTACTCTGGTTCTTCCAGTCTTCATACATCTGCTTTTACATTTGATTTGAACAATGTGTTGCATGTTCCTGATCTGAAACAAGATTTGATTTCTAAAAATCAATTTGTAAATGATAACTAGTGCTCAATTCATCTATATCATTTTCACTTCGTTGTGAATGATCTTACTTCGGGGAAAGAGCTTTTTAAAGGCCCTGTCAAAGCTGAATTCTATCCATTTCTTGCACCTTCTGTTGCTGGAAATCACCATGCTTATGTGATCAGACTCTGGTGGTGAATTTGTCAATCATACCTCTCTAATTTCCTTCAAACACATAGGATCTCACATAAATTTAGTTATCCCCATACTCCAGAACAAAATGGATGTGCTGAAAGAAAGCATAGGCATTTGGTTGAAATTGCCAGAACTATTCTTGCATCATCTCAGGTTCCTCACATCTATTGGGTTGAAGCTTTTTCAATAGCCATTTATCTCATCAATCGAATGCCCATTGGTGTCCAACCTTCTCCTTGGGAATCATTATTTCATAAACCACCAGATTACACAACTCTCAAGGTCTTTGGATGTAGGTACTTTCCTTGGTTAAAACCTTACACATCTTTTAAGCTTGATCCTAAAAACAAACCTTGTGTATTCTTGGGATATAGCGTCAATCACAAAGGCTATAGGTGTTTGGATGCTCGAACAGGAAGATTTATATTTCCAGACATGTCATCTTTGATGAACATACATTTCCTTTTCATCATCCCCAAGCTACTATGAGTCACATTTCTCTAGTTCAACCTATTTCCAATTCATCTTCAATATCAACTGAAGGAAAAATTTTGTCCTAGCTAAGAACATGTGAGAATATTTGAACACATATGCAAACTATTAACACATTAAAGTAGGCATGCATTCAAAACAATTCTAAAATCCATGACTTTCAAAGCCTAGTGAATGGTGAACCAAGAGACTCTTGAACAACATTAAAGAGAAAGAAGGTTTTAGAGATTCATTACCCTTGAAGCTCATCCTTGTTTACACAAGGGATTCACCCAAGTGGAGGGCCTTCAAGTCACCTCCTAGCTCCTTGGATCTTCCTTGTGATTTCCTTCCTTTTGATGCTCTTTTGCTCCTTGAGGATGTGAGGAAAGGATCTCCAAAAACACCAAAGGTTTGGTGTCTCTAAGTCTCCACACCAAGGATGAGGTGTGAAGATGAAATGGATGACTTAGAGAAGAAAAGATTGCTAGCTATTTCTTCCCTATGTGGCCGGCCTCCTTGTAGAGAAAAAGAGAGAAAATGTTTCACCTCTTTGCCTCAAGGAAACCCTAATGAGGTAAAAGCTATAAAGATGCTTTTATATCTCTTTTCTTTGGTGAGTGGCAAACTTGCAATTAAGCAAAACTTCCCACTACCCTTGCTATGGCCGGCCATCTTAAGTGATTGGGCTATTTGCCCATATTTGTTTTAATTGTCATACAACTTAAACATAATGGGCCTAGTGGACCAAACCCTTTTGGACCCCGAAGCCCAAAACTAACTTAAAAACCAAATACGAACCTTACGTAAAATTAATTAACTAATTAATTAATCTTGACCATTCTCAATTAAACCATTTAATTGCTTATCCATCTCATTTATATTTCTTCACTTTCATCCTTACTCGGTGTACGATCCATTAGGTTCCCATTAGCGAGGCAGTGGGCAATTGTTACTCTTAACGATCGATTGTGAATTGAAACAACATTTCAATTCTCCCTTTGTTGAAGATTAGTGTTTGCTAATCTTAAGGGCTTCCACAAACCATGAGTGACACCTAGCAGTATGTCATGGCTACCCAAGCTAAGTAGAATTGGTTGGAGAACCTATCTAGTTACAATCACAATGCAATACGGTCCTTCTCTAATACAATACTCTTAATCACATTGTTTGAGTGATAGTTTGTTTCATGTCTACTATCCAATGTAATACTTCTCTATATGATTCAATTGAATATGATTTGGAACATACTTCCTAAGTCATATTCGTATGCTTTGGCCAAAGACTCCCGAATCATATCTTAGAGTATTCTCCTTCCACCATGGAAGGTTAGAATCCCTTGTTGTGCATTCATATGCCTACATGACTAGATAGCTTGACCCCAACAATGCCATGGACACTCTCGATGGAATGCCTTTGACATGATCAAAGATCAAGGACCTAACCATTAGACATTTATGATGCCTCAGGTCAAAGGACTACTTTGCATATTGCAACTTATGAGTTCTTACATGACATGTATGTTCGTACTCTCTTTTGATCGTTGTTTAGTGTACTTGATTACTCTTTCAAGCACCTATGTTTTTGTCTTAGTGTCCAACACTAAATGACTTGAGACTAGTCATACTCACGCTTAAGTTGGCATAACACATACTAACCTTAGCGGATTGTCAATGCCTAATTGGCAATCCTATGGCTAGGAACGTTTTAGGAATGAACATAAGAGAAAAGTCTTGTTAATTTAACTTACTTAAATCACTTCTCTCTTAGATCAAATACATTCCTTGGATTCCCTTATTGCTTAAACACATGATACAATAAATAGTGATTAACAATAAGCTTTGCCCTTCATTAAACATATAATACTTTAATACATTAAGTATTCCAAAAGCTATTACATCAAATGAGTGGCTTTGTGGGCATACTTCCAACAATCTCCCACTTGCACTCAAAGCCACCTTCCCATGTATCTAATACCCATGTTTTCCATATGGCGGTCAAGTTGGATTTGAGACGTTGGCTTTGTCAGTGGATCTGGTACGTTATCTGCTGAGGCAACTTTGAGGATGTTGACTTTCCCCTCGGCAGCATATCTTCTAATGATATTAAAGCGCCTGTCAAAATGCTTGTTCTTTTGATAAGCCCTGGGTTCCTTGGCTTGAGCTATCGCCCCACTATTATCACAGTACAAAGTTACTGGTGATGTAATGGTTGGAACCACTCCAAGTTCAGTAATGAACTTCTTCATCCAGAACGCTTCTTTGCCGGCTTCAGCTGCAGCGACATTTTCTGCCTCCGTCTGATGTGAAAAATAAGTTAACACACAAATTAACCCTCTTGTTGACAATTGTAGTATGGATAAGTAGGGATCGTTCTTAAACCGGGGATTAGGAGGGATTGCTAAAACACTCTAAACTGACTCAAATCTGTGAAACAAAGTTTAAAAATACGAAACTAGACTCAAAGAATGCAAAACTAAACTCTAAAACACTAAAACGAACCAAAAGAATCAAAACAGCAACCAAACACTCAAAACTGCCTAAAAACCACTTTCTGGGCAGTTTTGAACACAAAGCATCAAATTGGACGAATTTGGGTTTTAAATTGTACCAAAACACTTAAAAACATAAACCAACACACTTTCCAATTAATCTAGGAATTCAAAATAATTGGGGATTTGATTTGGACGAAAATAAACTTAAATGGTAGATTGTAAGAGAAACAGATTGTAATACAAAGTTATGAAGAATCAATGGATGATGGAATGGCTAAGGGGTTCTTCTCCACACATGAAATATATGCAACGTAAATCAATTTCCAGTTATCAATTCAATAAGTTATAAACCTCAACACTCCAAGGTAATTAGGTCCGCTTAAATTAACCTTCAGATTTCCCTAGGATCATTCAATTGGATGAATATGCATCGCAAACAAATTATTCCTAACAAGTTCTTTATATGAACAACATGATAAAGACACAAGTTAGAATCATTACGTTCTTTGGAAATCATAAGCATCGACAAGGCATTCGTAACTATGAAAAGCATGATACTCTTGCCAGGAATCTACTTAACACGATCGTGACTAGCGACCTTCACTACTTACGAATATAAATTCATAACGATTAGGTGAAACAAATTTATATCCTAGCATCAAATTCAAGCATGCAAATTAAGCGTGCACTCTCAATCAACATACAAGAATAAGTTCTAAATCAAATGGTTAAGCAAATTGTATTCATGACTTATGTAACAATAACTGGAAGTAATCAACTCATTTCACATATATAATCATGGTTTTGAATACATCCTTAGCCAAAAACGAAATTAGCCAATCATACTTAAAGCAAAACAAAGATTACATGAATTAGACATTAAAATCCAAAGAAAGAAAACACCTAGAATGCTCCAACTTGGCAGCAAGTGCATCCAAGATTCCTCCTTTCCCTTGCTTGCGGCAGATTGGGTTATGGATAGGTTTTGGGTAGTTTTATGGTGTAGAATGGATAGGGAATGGTATGGAAAGTTTTAGGGTGAGTGTGGAGGAGTGTTTGATGGTTGGAGGGTGGTAGAGAACTCGGCAAAGATGGTGGAATAAGGTGGAGTGGCTGGTATGTTTTTTGGGCACTAGAATGGTGTTTTTGGGGTGTTTTGCTGCCTAGGGTGAGTATGGACGAATTTTCTGCATGAATGATGAATATGGGAGGTTCAACCCTTTGCCAAGGGTTGTAAACATGTATATATAGGCCCCAAAAACCCTAGAGAATCTGATTAGGCAGTGGGGAAATGCACAGCAAGGAGGGTGAATTTGTGGTGTGTAATGGTCCAAGGATGAAAATGGAGCAATGATGCAAAGTATGGAGGGTAAAATGGAGTGGTATTTCATCTAGGGAGCATGAATGATTGTGTTCATTGCATGGAAATGAACAGGGGAGGTGAAATGTTTCAGAAATTAGTTAAAGGTGCAGCAACATGTGTTGCACAAGGCATTGGATCCCAAATGTGGATGATGGAGCATCAATTGGTGCATGGAATGGTTGTGAAATCTGATGGGTGAAGGGAACAAGAGGTATGCAGCAATTGAGTGTGATAATTGAGTGTATTGAGGCATGAAATCAGAAATATTTTAGGGGACAAGGATGATTAAGCATGCATGGGAATCCAAAGGGAATGCTATGTGGATTGCATGGCAAGGATGTGTGTCCTTTTGTGGCTGAGTTCATGATCCTTTGTACACTAATTCTTCACATTCTTAGCCTCTTTAAGTCTTCAATTTCGTCCAAACCTTGGTTCCAAATATGTGACATGCATTCCAAGCTCCATTTTGCTCCAAAATGCTCCAAAATGCATCTTCTTGCCTACTTTGTTCTTAAAATTTGAAAACACACGAAAATGACTTTAAACATTAAAATAACTAAGGAAACACGACGTAAATGCACAAGAACAAGCCAACTAAGTCGCATAAATATGCTCCTATCAAATTCCCCCACACTTAGCTTTTGCTAGTCCTCGAGCAAACAAAGAAATAAAACGAAATGAAACGAATACAACACAACCTAAACCTTCCAACATTTGCCTCAGGGATTTCCAATGGACATGACATGTTAAAGATTATCATCCCCACAGATTCGAGTCATCTCTACACTTAAGCACATACATAATCATAGTCACTACTTACTTGTTCACGTTAATCAATTAAAACAATGTTTTTGATGTAGTAACATGCCTTAGAGAAATCACTCAATTCCTTACAAGATATACACTCAATTTTCACTCAGATTTTCTAACTACACACCCTATACTAGTTATATGTGAGAAGATTGATGTAGATATGGAAACGAACGCTCACATATATGTATAACAAAGAACGCAATTTCTGGAGTTAATAAGCATGTTAAGATATGATCTCATGAATGGAATGCTACTACTTAGATGCGAGAACCAGTGATACCATATGCTCATACCAAATTCAAACTCCACAAATTGAAACACATAACACTCAAGATTGAAGTCAAGGGTTGTAATGGGGCTTGGGGTGTTGGCTAACAAATAAAGGTAAGGGAAAACAAACGTTCTTAAAGCAATAGCAAATAAAATAATGAACTTGAACTTAGAATTCATTTAGATTGCAGAAATCAACTTTTAGACGTAAGGGAAAGATTTAAACACTCTTAGGGTCAAATTCAACACTTTTTTTTTTTTTTTTTCTTTCCACCCCTGCCTATGGCACACTACTTACATGAGAAACACTTCCCCCACACTTATTTTCTGCCATACATAATTACAAGGAATTCAATTTGAATCATGCTTTACTATGCTTTAAGAACAAGGGTATGGATGGTCCTAATCTAGGCTAGGTGAGGATAACGTGGGTTAACAAAGAACGTAAGCTAACAAGGCTCAATGGGGTTAACTTAAACAAATAATGAAGTAGGATACACGGCAATTTGGTTTTGGTGGTGGTAACTACACAACTTCATCTTGAATATGTGTTATGCAAATCAATATCATGCTTTGAATGAAATGGGCATGAGTTCTAGCATTTGGAACTAAATGATGAAACGCCTTCTAAGTAGTAACCAAGCAAAGAAAAATGAGATCATGCAACGACTTTAGAAAACAATAATGCATAGATTATCAACTCTCCAAATAACGTTTAGGCTCAAGTCTCACAAGGTTGTAGCATTTGTTTGAGTTCCTTTCTTCAAGCATGTTACAAAAACTAATTTTTCCCTTATGATTGCATGTGAATTCATAAATTATAACTACAACCAAGTATAAACCAAAGAGCATATCAAACTTTCATCCATGTTTATAATTCTCTTTAACAGTCATGTAATTAAAAACCAAATCCTCATCATTGTGTCGGAAGGTACCCTAAGACAGAAATAAGCACACAAAAACAACTCTTCTTGGGTTTTTCAAAACAATTTTTTCAAATTTTTATGAAATTTTCGGATTTTTATGTCAAAACATACTGAAACACTCCAAAATAGATTAAAAACACTTAAACAGCAAGGAACAACATTAGAAGTAATGGGTGATAATTTTCTACGAATTTTCATGCAAAACAATAGTTACCAGTTCCCCCACACTTAAATCGAACATTGTCCTCAATGTTTCAAGCATATACTCACACCAAAAACAAGCAAATAAACATGACAAATATGGCAAAGTAAAAACCAGACAGAGTAGAGTTTAAGAACGCAAATCTGGTTTTGGAGATAGTTGATCTTGTTGACTTTCCACAGCTTTGATCTTGAACTGGATTGGAATTGTACGGTGAAGCTTTACCCTTTGGTGATGTTGCAATTCCTTATTTGCTCTCCAAGCAGATGTGGCAGCTTCTCTAGTTCTTCATCTCAGACTCCTTCTGCTGGGTTGATTGTGCAAGCTGCATTCTTCTCTGCTTGTTTCTTCTGCACGACGGGCAGGCACGAGGTAAAGGTGTTGGTCTGTTTCTTTCTTCAATCTTTCCAAGTGCCCACCTCTTGCTCTCTTTCTCCTTGTCCCTAGTTGAGGATGAATCAGCACGTTGTCTCCACATGCTTCGAGGTATCATCTTCACTTCCCTTATACGTGAGAGACGAAGAGGAAACACAAGATGATAAGTACTCGAGAGCAAGTGCTGGCTGGAGAAAGGACAGGGAGAAAGCATGATATGAGATACTCGTGCTCTCAACCTTTATGATATGAAATACTTGTGCTCTGGATAGGTTGTTTGCAGGGGTATCCCAGGGGATGAGAAATACAGAGTGACTCGAGAGGGTTTGTTGGAAAGCCATTTCAGAGAGGATGAAAGGTTAAGTGAGGCTGAAAATTGGGTGAGACTGCTTCACTTTGAAGTTCAACATTTATAGAATTTTCTTAATGGCTGGGAAGGCATTGTTCCATTACTCGTGTCGGCAAGCCTGGGATAATTTAACAGTAGTTTTCACGTGCATTCCGCTTCTCCAGAAATTTTCGACAGACTGCGCGTGATTTACGCAACGCATATGTGCAATTTGACAGATGCTGACACGTCTCGATAAAGCAGAGGCCTCTTTAATATCCGGAATTTACGCTTCGAGTTTTGATCTTCATTGAGGGCAGAGATTGCATGTGACAAGTGCTGACGAGGCTGAGAGAGACACATGGTTGGAATCGGCGCTTCGACAGACTGCCCGTGATTTTCGCAAAGCTGAGTTTGCGTGTGACAGGTGCTGACGAGGCTGAGAAAGTTGACACTCTTCGATATCTGGAATTAGTGGTTTGTGAGCAAGCCCAACTTTTGAGAACTCTGGCGCCTCTTCAATCTCTTGAAATCCCATCACATGTTGATTTTTATAGAGGTGCGTAGCTCATTTCAAAGTGCATTGAAATTCCACTTGTAAAACTCCCATTTGCACTTCTAACCTCTGAATTTAGCCCATCTCTTCTTTCTCCAAAACCTCTGAAATATGTCTGGCCCTTCCGACCGTCGTTTTGACTTGAACCATGGTGAAGGAGCAGCCCCTCCTTTTCCAGACAACATATAGCGTCCGTCCTTCATATCCCCTACTGGTCCTCATACCGTTGGGGATTCGGTGATGAAAAATGACATGACCGCTGCGGTGGTGGCCCGGAACCTTGTCACCCCCAGAGATAACAGACTGCTCGCTAGACGGTCTGATGAATTGGCGGTTAAGGAGTCTCTGGCTCTTAGCGTGCAGTGTGCGAGTTCTGTGTCCAACATGGCCCAACGCCTATTTGCTCGAACCCGTCACGTTGAATCGTTGGCGGCTGAAATACTGAGTCTCAAAGAGGAGATTAGAGGACTCAAGCATGAAATACTGAATCTGATGGTCAGATTTTACTTGATCATCAGAGGTTTGTAGGTTTGTTCCAACAGCATTTGCCGTCGTCTTCTGAGGCTGTACCGCGTAGTGAAGCTCCAAATGATCAACCTCCGGTACCTCCTCCATCTGTGGCTCCACCGACTGCTGAGATTCCGCCGACTACTGAGACTTCTCCCAAGCAGCCATTGTGAAGGCTCCCTCTTGTCTTATGCTGTGTTTCTTTATTTCCCAGTTTCCTGTTCATTTCCATGAAGTTTAATGTTAAAATCCTTTGCATATTTGTTAATGTTTCAAAATAGAAAGTCATACCCCAAAAATAATTAAACAAGCAAAAATATTAACAATCAAGCAAAATAAATGGGTTGCCTCCCTTGAAGCGCTTGCTTTAACGTCTTCCAGCCGGACGATGCCACATTGATCAACCTTCATGGGAACCCACGGCATGCAGTGGGATCTCCTCCACAACATGCTCCACAAAGTGCTCGTAGTACGACTTCAAGCGATGTCCATTCACCTTGAATTCTTGCCCGGTTCTCAAGCTCTTAATTTGGACTGCACCATGCACAAAAAGATTAGTAACAACAAACGGGCCAACCCACTTGGAACGTAACTTACCAGGGAATAGACGAAGACGGGAATTGAACAACAACACTTTCTGCCCAATTTTGAAAGTCTTTCCTCGAAGCATCTTATCATGGAATGCCATGGTCTTCTCTTTGTAAATTCTAGCATTCTCATAAGCTTCATGCCTTATCTCATCAAGTTCACTCAATTGAAGCTTTCGATGAATTCCAGCTTGGTCCACATTCAAATTGAAGGTCTTGATGGCCCAATGAGCTCTATGTTCTAATTCCACGGGAAGATGGCAAGGCTTGCCATACACAAGTCAAAAAGGAGACATACCAATGGGGGTTTTGTAAGCCGTTCGATACGCCCATAATGCATCATCCAACCGCAAGCTCCAATCTTTTCTATTTGGCCCAACGGTCTTCTCCAAAATCTGTTTGATCTCACGATTCGACACCTTGGCTTGGCCATTGGTTTGGGGGTGGTAAGGTGTGGAGACCTTAAGTGTCACATGGTACTTCTTGAGTAATGCCTCAATGGTACGGTTGCAAAAATGAGACCCGCCATCACTGATTAGCACCCTAGGCATCCCAAACCTAGAAAAGATATTAGTTTTCACAACTCTGCCACAACTTTAGAATCGTTAGTTCGAGTGGCTTTCGCTTCCACCCACTTGGAAACATAATCAACGGCAAGTAATATGTAAGTGAAACCAAAAGATGAAGGAAAAGGACCTATAAAATCGATACCCCAAACATCAAAGATTTCAACAACAAAGATGGGTACCTGCGGCATTTGATCTTTTTGGCCAATATTACCTGTCCTTTGGCATCGATCACATGTTAAACAAAAGGTTTTAGCATCTTTAAACAAAGTAGGCCAATAAAAACCACATTCAAGAACCTTAAAAGATGTCCTTTGGGTGCCAAAGTGACCCCCACATGCATATGTGTGACAAAAACTTAAAATTGAGTGAAAATCTTATTCATGCACACATCTTCTTATAACCTGATCTGAACAATATTTCCACAAGTATGGGTCATCCCAAACATAAAATCTAGCATCCTTTTTAAGTTTATCACGTTGGAATTTGTTTAGGGTGCTAGGAACTTGTTTAGTCACCAAATAATTCACCAAATCTGCGTACCAAGGAGCACTTACCTGAATGGACAAGAGTTGTTCATCCGGAAATGTTTCGGAGATGGGAAGATCCTCTTCTTCATGCACCAACTTGCTTAGGTGGTCGGCAACAACATTATCACTCCCCTTCTTGTCCTTGATTTCGATGTCAAACTCTTGAAGTAGAAGCATCCAACGAATGAGTCTAGGTTTAGCTTCTTTCTTGGTGAACAAGTACTTCAAGGCTGCATGGTCAGTGAAAACAATAACTTTAGTACCAATTAGATATGATCTAAATTTATCTAAAGCAAATACAACGCCAAAAGTTCTTTTTCTGTTGTAGAATAATTCAACTGAGCATCATTCAAAGTGCGTGAAGCATAATAAATAACATGGGGCTATTTATTTCTTCTTTGTCCCAAAACAGCTCCAAGTGCATAATCCGATGCATCACACATCAATTCAAAGGGAATGGACCAATCCGGGGGAGTTATGATGGGTGCCGTGGTGAGGAGCTCCTTGAGATGCTTGAATGCCTTCTCACATGCCTCGTTGAAATCAAATGACACATCCTTTTGTAGGAGACGGCATAGGGGTTGTGCAATCTTGGAAAGATCCTTGATAAATCGTCTATAGAATCCTGCATGACCAATGAAAGAACAAACCTCTCTCACCGAAGTGGGAGAGGGTAAGTAGCGTACAAGATCTATTTTAGACTTATCAACTTCAATTCCACGTTCAGAGATAATATGACCCAAAACAATACCTTGTTTAACCATAAAATGGCATTTCTCCCAATTTAACACAAGGTTTGTTTCAACACAACGTTTCAACATTAAAGTGAGATTATCCAAGCAATTATCAAATGAATTACCAAACACACTAAAATCATCCATGAATATCTCAATAATTCTCTCAACATAATCAGAAAAGATGCTAACCATACACCTTCGAAACGTGGCAGGAGCATTGCACAAACCGAATGGCATGCGTCGATATGCAAACGTTCCAAAGGGGCAAGTAAAAGTGGTATTTTCTTGATCATCCGGGGCAATAACAATCTGATTATAACCGGAGTATCCATCAAGAAAGCAATAAAAAGAATGACCTGCTAACCTTTCGAGCATTTGATCTAGGAACGGCAATGGGAAGTGATCTTTCCTTGTGGTTGAGTTTAGCTTCCTATAATCAATGCACACTCGCCAACCGGTTTGAATTCGGGTGGGCACAAGCTCATTCTCCGCATTCTCCACAACCGTCACTCCAGATTTCTTAGGTACACATTGGATAGGTGAAACCCAACGGCTATCGGAGATGGGATAAATCACCCCACAATCTAAAAGTTTGATTATCTCTTTTTTCACAACTTCCATCATCGGAGGGTTGAGACGGCGTTGAGCCTCTCTAGTTGGTTTGGCCCCCTCCTCAAGAAATATGTGATGCATACAAGTCGTAGGGCTTATACCTTTAATATCGGCCAATGTCCAACCTAGGGCAGATTTGAACTCCTTCAAAACTCGAACTAGTTTCTCCTCTTCTTGTGCCGTTGATAGGAGCTTATTTATACGACTTAGTTAGCTTGTTCTTGCACATTTACGTTGTGTTTTCTTAGTTATTTTAGTGTTTAAAGTTGTTTTTTTGTGTTTTCAGATTCTAAGAACAAAGTATGCAATAAGATGCATTTTGGAGGCCTTTGGAGCAGTTCCGGGTTTGGATGGATAGCAAATGCATGGAGCGAGGTGGATGGACGAAAATTGAAGACTAAAAAGGCTAAGAATGTGAAGAATTATTGTACAAAGGATAAAGAACTCAGCCACAATAGGGTGTCACTCTAAAATTCGCCATTCTTGCCGTGCAAATCACCTTGCATTCCCTTTGGATTCCCATGCATGCTTAATCATCCTTGTCCCCTAAAATATTTCTGATTTCATGCCTCAATACACTCAATTATCACACTCAATTGCTGCATACCTCTTGTTCCCTTCACCCATCAGATTTCACACATACTTTCACAACCATTCCATGCACCAATTGATGCTCCATCATCCACATTTGGGATCCAATGCCGTGTGCAACACATGTTGCTGCACCTTTGACTAATTTCTGAAACATTTCACCTCCCCTTTTCATTTCCATGCAATGAACACAATCATTCATGCTCCCTAGCTGAAATACCACTCCATTTTACCCTCCATACTTTGCATCATTGCTCCATTTTCATCCTTGGACCATTGCACACCACAAATTCACCCTCCTTGCTGTGCATTTCCCCACTGCCTAATCTGATTCTCTAGGGTTTTTGGGGCCTATATATACATGTTTACAACCCTTGGCGAAGGGTTGAACCTCCCATATTCATCATTCATGCAGAAAATTCGTCCATATTCACCCTAGGCAGCAAAACACCCCAAAAACACCATTCTAGTGCCCAGAAAACATAACAGCCACTCCACCTTATTCCACCATCTTTGCCGAGTTCTCTACCACCCTCCAACCATCAAACACTCCTCCACACTCACCCTAAACCTTTCCATACCATTCCCCATCCATTCTACACCATAAAACTACCCAAAACCTGTCCATAACCCAATCTGCCGCAAGCAAGGGAAATGAGGAATCTTGGATGCACTTGCTGCCAAGTTGGAGCATTCTAGGTGTTTTCTTTCTTTGGATTTTATTGTCTAATTCATGTAATCTTTGTTTTGCTTTAAGTATGATTGGCTAATTTCGTTTTTGGCTAAGGGTGTATTCAAAACCAGGATTATATATGTGAAATGAGTTGATTACTTCCAGTTATTGTTACATAAGTCGTGAATACAATTTGCTTAACCATTTGATTTAGAACTTATTCTTGTATGTTGATTGAGAGTGCACGCTTAATTTGAATGCTTGAATTTGATGCTAGGATATAAGTTTGTTTCACCTAATCGTTATGAATTTATATTCGCAAGTAGTGAAGGTCGCTAGTCACGATCGTGTTAAGTAGATTCCTGGCAAGAGTATCATGCTTTTCATAGTTACGAATGCCTTGTCGATGCTTATGATTTCCAAAGAACGTAATGATTCTAACTTGTGTCTTTATCATGCTGTTCATATAAAGAACTTGTTAGGAATAATTTGTTTGCGATGCATATTCATCCAATTCAATGATCCTAGGGAAATCTGAAGGTTAATTTAAGCGGACCTAATTAACTTGGAGTGTTGAGGTTCATAACTTATTGAATTGATAACTGGAAATTGATTTACGTTGCATATATTTCATGTGTGGAGAAGAACCCCTTAGCCATTCCATCATCCATTGATTCTTCATAACTTTGTATTACAATCTGTTTCTCTTACAATCTGCCATTTAAGTTTATTTTCGTTCAAATCAAATCCCCAATTATTTTGAATTCCTAGATTATTTGGAAAGTGTGTTGGTTTATGTTTTTAAGTGTTTTGGTACAAGTTAAAACCCAAATTCGTCCAATTTGATGCTTTGTGTTCAAAACTGCCCAGAAAGTGGTTTTTAGGCAGTTTTGAGTGTTTGGTTGCTGTTTTGATTCATTTGGTTCGTTTTAGTGTTTTAGAGTTTAGTTTTGCATTCTTTGAGTCTAGTTTCGTATTTTTAAACTTTGTTTCACAGATTTGAGTCAGTTTAGAGTGTTTTAGCAATCCCTCCTAATCCCTGGTTTAAGAACGATCCCTACTTATCCATACTACAATTGTCAACAAGAGGGTTAATTTGTGTGTTAACTTATTTTTCACATCAAATTTTGGCGCCGTTGCCAGGGATTAGCAACTTTGCTAATCTCTTGGATTGTTTTCTTTCGAATTATTGTATTTTGTTTAAGTTTCTGTTTAAGTTGCTGATTTGTTTTGTTTTCTTTATTTTTAGGTACTAGTGCATGACTCGAAGTTCTCGACCTGTTCGTGAGCATATTTTGGACTTTGACGACGACTTCGAGAGAACTTTGAGAAGAAGGAGGAACCAACAACACAAGGAGGATCCCACGACACAAGTGGGTGGAGAAGAGCAAGGTATAGCCATGGACAACCGTACGCTCAAGGAGCTTGCCGTCTCGGGTTTGGATAATGCAGCACCATTGTGTATCCAATATCCCATGGCTGCCCAAGGTAAAACCGAAGAGTTCGAGTTAAAGTCAAGTTTGCTCCACCACATTCCAAAATTCCATGGGCTGTCCATGGAGGATCCGAACAAACATTTGAAAGAATTTGAAGTGGTGTGCTCAAGTATGACTCCGGTTACCGTTGACGGAAGTATTTTAAAGATGAAGGCTTTTCCGTTCTCTTTAATGGACAAAGCCAAGGATTGGTTGTACGAGTTGGCTCCCGGTACAGTTACATCTTGGGAGAGTATGAAGAGGGCATTTTTGGAGAAGTTTTTCCTAACTTCTCGCATCATTCTTCTTCGTAAAAAAATAAGTGGAATTCAACAAGATGAAGGTGAGTCTTTTCCTACATATTATGAACGATTCAAATCACTTGTTGCTTCTTGTCCACAGCATCAGATGAAGGAGGAATTGCTTTTGCAATACTTCTACGAAGGGCTCCTACCACTAGAACGTCAAATGCTCAATCCCTCGGCGGGTGGAGCATTGGTAGACAAAACGCCCATGGCTGCAAACATCTTGATTGCTAATCAAGCGTTGAACGCTCAACAATACGAAGGTGTAGGCCAAAGAGGACCCCCACGGCAACAAGTGCATGAGGTAAGTTCCACTTCCAATATTCAATCTTAGTTACCTAATCTTACTTCTCTTGTTTCACAGATGGCCGAGGGCATGAAGATTCAAGGACCCATGGTGTGTGGCGTATGTTCTATCCAAGGACATGCATCCAAAAAGTGTCCTCAACTCATTGAGAATGGTGGATGGGAGAGCGCTAATGCCATTGGGTTTCAAAGCCAAAATCAGCCAAGACATGATCCATATTCCAACACGTATAATCCGGGGTGGAGAGACCATCCAAACTTCAAATGAAGAGAGCCACAACAAGCCCAACCACAAAGAAGGCTTTCGGCAACAACCCCCGGGCTTCTACAACAAACCATACGCACCCCCTCAAGTCCAACCACAATCTGCCCCAAATACTTCAGGTAATGCTTTGGATAATGATACACTTGTTAAGTTACTAACCACTTTGACTAATGGGCAGGAAAATCAAAACAAAAGAGTGGACCAACTAGACAAACAAATGGGGCAGATTGCCGAGGTTGTTGGGCAGATTAGAGACCAAGGAAGGCTTCCTAGTTCTACCATTCCAAACCCGAAGGGAGGCTTTGAAAGTGCAAAGGCCATACTCTTGAGAAGTGGAAAAGAGATTGGGGAAGGTTCTTCATCAAAAACAGGTCACAAAGAGGATGAAAAACTTCAATTTGAGGAGGAGGATGCATGCCCACCCACGGCAAAGGTGGACACACCTATGCCGCAAGCCCCCATAGCTCCAAATCTGTCCAATTCATCCAATAAAGGTAAGAATGTGTCAAATTCGGTTTCTACTAATGTTGTGCAAACAAAGAAGGAAGAAGCTGAAAAGGACATCCTTGAGACACTTAGGAAAGTTCAAGTCAACATACCCTTGTTGGATGCCATTAAGCAAGTCCCGAGATACGCTAACTTTTTAAAGGAGCTATGCACCACTAGGAAGAGAATTTCAACCAAGGAGGTTGTGAAGGTAGGTGAAAATGTCTCCGCCATCTTGCAACGTAAACTACCCCCCAAATGCAAAGATCCGGGTAGCTTTACAATTCCGTGCGTCATTGGTAACACTCGTTTCAAATCTGCCATGCTAGATTTAGGAGCCTCTATAAATGTTATGCCATACTCCATTTATGTATCTATGAACTTAGGTGAGTTGAAACATGATGGTGTAATCATACAATTGGCCGATAGATCTAACGCTTATCCAAATGGAGTGTTGGAAAACGTTTTGGTGCAGGTTGATCATTTAGTCTTCCCAGCAGATTTTTATGTGCTCGAAATGGATGAATCGGATCATGCTTCTTCATTGCCCATCCTCCTTGGAAGGCCATTCATGAAGACGGCCCGGACGAAGATTGACGTGTATAGTGGAACGTTGTCCATGGAATTTGATAGGGAAGTTGTTAATTTTAATCTTTCTGATTCCATTAACTACCCTAGTGAGGACCATTCATGTTTCTCTATTGATATAATTGACTCTTTGGCGCAGGGATATCTTGAAGATTTGAATGACGATGCGCTTGAAAAAGTCATTACACGAGGAATGGAACTCACAACCAAGGGGACAGATTCTAGTGTAACCCACGGCATACATGGACTAGGCCATGTCGTGCCTCCTAGTGATGAAATTTTTGAGTTGGTTGCTGCCCTTGAGTCACTACCTAAGCATGGTGGTAAGTCTCCTAACTTTAATTCCATTCCAATTTCGACTAACAAGTTGCTTCCATCCATCGTTCAGGCACCCATACTTGATTTCAAACCCCTACCAAGCCATTTGAAGTACATCTTTTTGGGGGAAAACGAGACACTACCTGCCATCATCTCCTCATCCCTCACGGCACAAAAGGAGGAGAAGCTAGTGCGTGTGTTGAAGGAATTCAAATCTGCCCTAGGATGGACATTGGCC
Source organism: Malus sylvestris (assembly GCF_916048215.2). Classification (NCBI taxonomy): domain Eukaryota; kingdom Viridiplantae; phylum Streptophyta; class Magnoliopsida; order Rosales; family Rosaceae; genus Malus; species Malus sylvestris. The sequence continues at coordinate 11,693,941 of NC_062265.1, read as the reverse complement.
GATATTAAAGGTATAAGCCCTACGACTTGTATGCATCACATATTTCTTGAGGAGGGGGCCAAACCAACTAGAGAGGCTCAACGCCGTCTTAACCCTCCGATGATGGAAGTTGTGAAAAAAGAGATAATAAAACTTCTAGATTGTGGGGTGATTTATCCCATCTCCGATAGCCGTTGGGTTTCACCTATCCAATGTGTACCCAAGAAATCTGGAGTGACGGTTGTGGAGAATGCGGAGAATGAGCTTGTGCCCACCCGAATTCAAACCGGTTGGAGAGTGTGCATTGATTATAGGAAGCTAAAGTCAACCACAAGGAAAGATCACTTCCCATTACCGTTCCTAGATCAAATGCTCGAAAGGTTAGCAGGTCATTCCTTTTATTGCTTTCTTGATGGATACTCCGGTTATAATCAGATTGTTATTGCCCCGGATGATCAAGAAAATACCACTTTTACTTGCCCCTTTGGAACGTTTGCATATCGACACATGCCATTCGGTTTGTGCAATGCTCCTGCCACGTTTCAAAGGTGTATGGTTAGCATCTTTTCTGATTATGTTGAGAGGATTATTGAGATATTCATGGATGATTTTAGTGTGTTTGGTAATTCCTTTGATAATTGCTTGGATAATCACACTTTAATCTTGAAACGTTGTGTTGAAACAAACCTTGTGTTAAATTGGGAGAAATGCCATTTTATGGTTAAACAAGGTATTGTTTTGGGTCATATAATCTCTGAACGTGGAATTGAAGTTGAAAAGTCTAAAATAGATCTTGTACGCTACTTACCCTCTCCCACTTCGGTGAGAGAGGTTCGTTCTTTCCTTGGTCATGCAGGATTCTACCGACGATTTATCAAGGACTTTTCCAAGATTGCACAGCCCCTATGCCATCTCCTACAAAAGGATGTGTCATTTGAGTTCAACGAGGCATGTGAGAAGGCATTCAAGCATCTCAAGGACCTTCTCACCACGGCACCCATCATAACTCCCCCGGATTGGTCCATTCCCTTTGAATTGATGTGTGATGCATTGGATTATGCACTTGGCGCTGTTTTGGGTCAAAGAAAAAATAAACAGCCACATGTTATTTATTATGCTTCACGCACTTTGAATGATGCTCAGTTGAATTATTCTACAACAGAAAAAGAACTTTTGGCGGTTGTATTTGCTTTAGATAAATTTAGATCATATCTAATTGGTACTAAAGTTATTGTTTTAACTGACCATGCAGCCTTGAAGTACTTGTTCACCAAGAAAGAAGCTAAACCTAGACTCATTCGTTGGATGCTTCTACTTCAAGAGTTTGACATCGAAATCAAGGACAAGAAGGGGAGTGATAATGTTGTTGCCGACCACCTAAGCAGGTTGGTGCGTGAAGAAGAGGATCTTCCCATCTCCGAAACATTTCCGGATGAACAACTCTTGTCCGTTCAGGTAAGTGCACCTTGGTACGCAGATTTGGTAAATTATTTGGTGACTAAACAAGTTCCTAGCACCCTAAACAAATTCCAACGTGATAAACTTAAAAAGGATGCTAGATTTTATGTTTGGGATGACCCATACTTGTGGAAATATTGTTCAGATCAGGTTATAAGAAGATGTGTGCATGAATAAGATTTTCACTCAATTTTAAGTTTTTGTCACACATATGCATGTGGGGGTCACTTTGGCACCCAAAGGACAGCTTTTAAGGTTCTTGAATGTGGTTTTTATTGGCCTACTTTGTTTAAAGATGCTAAAACCTTTTGTTTAACATGTGATCGATGCCAAAGGACAGGTAATATTGGCCAAAAAGATCAAATGCCGCAGGTACCCATCTTTGTTGTTGAAATCTTTGATGTTTGGGGTATCGATTTTATGGGTCCTTTTCCTTCATCTTTTGGTTTCACTTACATATTACTTGCCGTTGATTATGTTTCCAAGTGGGTGGAAGCGAAAGCCACTCGAACTAACGATTCTAAAGTTGTGGCAGATTTTGTGAAAACTAATATCTTTTCTAGGTTTGGGATGCCTAGGGTGCTAATCAGTGATGGCGGGTCTCATTTTTGCAACCATATCATTGAGGCATTACTCAAGAAGTACCATGTGACGCATAAGGTCTCCACACCTTACCACCCCCAAACCAATGGCCAAGCCGAGGTGTCGAATCGTGAGATCAAACAGATTTTGGAGAAGACCGTTGGGCCAAATAGAAAAGATTGGAGCTTACGGTTGGATGATGCATTATGGGCGTATCGAACGGCTTACAAAACCCCCATTGGTATGTCTCATTTTCGACTTGTGTATGGCAAGCCTTGCCATCTTCCCGTGGAATTAGAACATAGAGCTTATTGGGCCATCAAGACCTTCAATTTGAATGTGGACCAAGCTGGAATTCATTGAAAGCTTCAATTGAGTGAACTTGATGAGATAAGGCATGAAGCTTATGAGAATGCTAGAATTTACAAAGAGAAGACCACGGCATTCCATGATAAGATGCTTCGAGGCAAGACTTTCGAAATTGGGCAGAAAGTGTTGTTGTTCAATTCCCGTCTTCGTCTATTCCCTGGTAAGTTACGTTCCAAGTGGGTTGGCCCGTTTGTTGTTACTAATCTTTTTGTGCATGGTGCAGTCTAAATTAAGAGCTTGAGAACCGGGCAAGAATTCAAGGTGAATGGACATCGCTTGAAGCCGTACTACGAGCACTTTGTGGAGCATGTTATGGAGGAGATCCCACTGCATGCCGTGGGTTCCCATGTAGGTTGATCAATGTGGCATCGTCCAACTGGAAGACGTTAAAGCAAGCGCTTCAAGGGAGGCAACCCATTTATTTTGCTTGATTGTTAATATTTTTGCTTGTTTAATTATTTTTGGGGTATGACTTTCTATTTTGAAACATTAACAAATATGCAAAGGATTTTAACATTAAACTTCATGGAAATGAACAGGAAACTGGGAAATAAAGAAACACAGCATAAAACAAGAGGGAGCCTTCACAATGGCTGTTTGGGAGATGTCTCAGTAGTCGGCGGAATCTCAGCAGTCGGTGGAGCCACAGATGGAGGAGGTACCGGAGGTTGATCATTTGGAGCTTCACTACGCGGTACAGCCTCAGAACACGACGGCAAATGCTGTTGGAACAAACCTACAAACCTCCGATGATCAAGTAAAATCTGACCATCAGATTCATGCAGCTGGTCAATTTTCCTCTTCATGTTTGTGGCATAATTGTGTGCAAGCTTGTGCAATTGTTTATTTTCATGCTTGAGTCCTCTAATCTCCTCTTTGAGACTCAGTATTTCAGCCGCCAACGATTCAACGTGACGGGTTCGAGCAAATAGGCGTTGGGCCATGTTGGACACAGAACCCGCACATTGCACGCTAAGAGCCAGAGACTCCTTAACCGCCAATTCATCAGACCGTCTAGCAAGCAGTCTGTTATCTCTGGGGGTGACAAGGTTCTGGGCCACCACCGCAGCGGTCATGTCATTTTTCATCACTGAATCCCCAACGGTAAGAGGACCAGTAGGGGATATGAAGGACGGACGCCATATGTTGTTTGGAGAAGGAGGGGCTGCTCTTTCACCATGGTTCAAGTCAAAACAACGGTCGGAAGGGCCAGACATATTTCAGAGGTTTTGGAGAAAGAAGAGATGGGCTAAATTCAGAGGTTAGAAGTGCAAATGGGAGTTTTACAGGCAGAAATTCAAGAGTGCTTTGAACGTCCTGCATACCTCTATAAAAATCAGCACGCGATGGGATACCAGCTTTCTCAAAAGTTAGGCTTACTCACAAACCACCAATTCCAGATATCGAAGAGTGTCAGCTTTCTCAGCCTCGTCAGCACCCATCACACGCAACTCAGCTTTGCGAAAATCACGGGCAGTGTCGAAGCGCCGATTCCAACCATCTGTCTCTCTCACCCTCGTCAGCACTTGTCACATGCAATCTCTGCCCTCAACGAAGCTCAGAACTCGAAGCGCAAATTCCGGATATTAAAGAGGCCTCTGCTTTATCGAGACGTGTCAGCATCTGTCAAATTGCACATCTGCGTTGCGTAAATCATGCGCAATCTGTCGAAAATTTCTGGAGAAGCGGAATGCACGTGAAAACTACTGTTAAATTATCCTAGGCTGGGCGACGCGAGTAATGGAACAATGCCTTCCTAGCCATTAAGAAAATTCTATAAATGTTGAACTTCAAAGTGAAGCAGTCTCACCCAATTTTCAGCCTCACTTAACCTTTCATCCTCTCTGAAATGGCTTTCCAACAAACCCTCTCGAGTCACTCTGTATTTCTCATCCCTTGGGATACCCCTGCAAAGAACTCATCCAGAGCACAAGTATTTCATATCATAAAGGTTGAGAGCACGAGTATCTCATATCATGCTTTCTCCTTGTCTTGTCTCCAGCCAGCTCTTGCTCTCGAGTACCATCATCTTATGATTTCGCTTTGTCTCTCACTTATGAGGGAAGTGAAGATGATACCTCGAAGCATGTGGAGACAACGTGCTGATTCATCCTCAACTAAGGACAAGGAGAAAGAGAGCAAGAGGTGGGCACTTGGAAAGATTAAAGAAAGAAACAGACAAACACCTCTACCTCGTGCCTGCCCGCCGTACAGAGGAAACAAGCAGAGAAGAATGCACACTGCACCATCAAATCAGGGAACTCTGATATTTCCTCGCTCAGAATTCCAAACCAGTTCGAGATCAAAGCTGTGGAAAGTCAACAAGATCATCTATCTCCAAAATCAGATTTGCATTCTTAAACTCTACTCTGTCTATTTTTGTTTACTTTGCTATCTTGTCATGTTTAATTGTTGTTTGTTTATTTGCTTGTTTTTTTGTGAGATTTTAAGCTTGAAACATTGAGGACAATGTTTGATTTAAGTGTGGGGGGGTAACTAAGTGTTTTTGATGCAAATTCGGGGCATTTTACCACCCATAACTTATAGACTTGTTCTTGCTGTGTTTTTAAGCTGTTTTGGAGTGTTTCAGTGTGTTTTGACATAAAAATCCAAAAATCTCATAAAAATTTGAAAAAAATGTTTTGAAAAACCATAAAAGAGTTGTTTTTGTATGATTATTTGTGTCTTAGGGTACCTTCCAACACAATGATGAGGATTTGGGTTTTAATTACATGACTGTTAAAGAGAATTATAAACATGGATGAAAGTTTGATATGCTCTTTGGTTTATACTTGGTTGTAGTTATAATTTATGAATTCACATGCAATCATAAAGGAAAAATTAGTTTTTGTAACATGCTTGAAGAAAGGAACTCAAACAAATGCTACAACCTTGTGAGACTTGAGCCTAAACGTTATTTGGAGAGTTGATAATCTGTGCATTATTGTTTTTTAAAGTCGTTGCATGATCTCATTTTTCTTTGCTTGGTTACTACTTAGAAGGCATTTCATCATTTAGTTCCAAATGCTAGAACTCATACCCATTTCATTCAAAGCATGATATTGATTTGCATAACACATATTCAAGATGAAGTTGTGTAGTTACCACCACCAAAGCCAAATTGCCGTGTGTCCTACTTCATTATATGTTTAAGTTAACCCCATTGAGCCTTGTTAGCCTACGTTCTTTGTGAACCCATGTTATCCTCACCTAGCCTAGATTAGGACCATCTATACCCTTGTTCTTAAAGCATAGTAAAGCATGATTCAAATTGAATTCCTTTTGAGTAATGTTTGGCAGAAAACAAGTGTGGGGGAAGTGTTTCTCATGTAAGTAGTGTGCCATAGGCATGGGTGGAAAGAAAAGAAAAGAAAAATTCGTGCTATTAAAAAAAAACAAAAAAAAAAGTTGAATTTGACCCGAAGAGTTGTTTAAATCTTTCCCTTACGTCTAAAAGTTGATTTCTGCAATCTAAGTGAATTCTAAGTTCAAGTTCATTATTTTATTTGCTATTGCTTTAAGAACGGTTGTTTTCCCTTACCTTCATTTGTTAGCCATCACCCCAAGCCCCGTTACAACCCTTAACTTCATCTTGAGTGTCATGCGTTTAAATATGTGGAGTTTGAAATTGATATGAGCATATGATGTCACTGGTTCTCGCATCTAAGTAGTAGCTTTCCATTCATGAGATCATATCTAAACATGCTCCAGAAATCGCTTTCTTTGTAATACATATATGTGAGCGTTCGTTTTCATGTTTACATCAATCTTCTCACATATAACTAGTATAGGGTGTGTAGTTAGAAAATCTGAGTGAAAATTGAGTGAATATCTTGTAAGGACTTGAGCAAATTCTCTAAGGCATGTTACTATATTCAAAACATTGTTTTAATTGCTTAAATGTGAACTAGTAAGTGGTGACTATGATTAAGTATGTGCTTAAGTGAGAAGACAACTAAAATCTGTGGGGATGACAATTTTTAACATGTCATATGCATTGAAAATCACTGAGGCAAACGTTGGAAGGTTTAGGTTGGGTTTTGTTCGTTTTGTTGGTTTTGTTTTGTTTAGTTATTTTGTTTTGCTCGAGGACTAGCAAAAGCTTAAGTGTGGGGGAATTTGATAGGAGCATATTTATGCGACTTAGTTAGCTTGTTCTTGCGCATTTACGTTGTGTTTTCTTAGTTATTTCAGTGTTTAAAGTTGTTTTTTTGTGTTTTCAGATTCTAAGAACAAAGTATGCAATAAGATGCATTTTGGAGGCCTTTGGAGCAATTTCGGGTTTGGATGGATAGCAAATGCATGGAGCGAGGTGGATGGATGAAAATTGAAGACTAAAGAGGCTAAGAATGTGAAGAATTATTGTACAAAGGATAAAGAACTCAGCCACAATAGGGTGTCACTCCAAAATTCACCATTCTTGCCGTGCAAATCACCTTGCATTCCCTTTGGATTCCCATGCATGCTTAATCATCCTTGTCCCCTAAAATATTTCTGATTTCATGCCTTAATACACTCAATTATCACACTCAATTGCTGCATACCTCTTGTTCCCTTCACCCATCAGATTTCACAACCATTCCATGCACCAATTGATGCTCCATCATCCACATTTGGGATCCAATGACGTGTGCAACACATGTTGCTGCACCTTTGACTAATTTCTGAAACATTTCACCTCCCCTTTTCATTTCCATGCAATGAACACAATCATTCATGCTCCCTAGCTGAAATACCACTCCATTTTACCCTCCATACTTTGCATCATTGCTCCATTTTCATCCTTGGACCATTGCACACCACAAATTCACCCTCTTTGCTGTGCATTTCCCCACTGCCTAATCTGATTCTCTAGGGTTTTTTGGGGCCTATATATACATGTTTACAACCCTTGGCAAAGGGTTAAACCTCCCATATTCATCATTCATGCAGAAAATTCGTCCATACTCACCCTAGGCAGCAAAACACCCCAAAAACACCATTCTAGTGCCCAGAAAACATAACAGCCACTCCACCTTATTCCACCATCTTTGCCGAGTTCTCTACCACCCTCCAACCATGAAACACTCCTTCACACTCACCCTAAACCTTTCCATACCATTCCCCATCCATTCTACACCATAAAACTACCCAAAACCTGTCCATAACCCAATCTGCCGCAAGCAAGGGAAATGAGGAATCTTGGATGCACTTGCTGCCAAGTTGGAGCATTCTAGGTGTTTTCTTTCTTTGGATTTTAATGTCTAATTCATGTAATCTTTTTTTTGCTTTAAGTATGATTGGCTAATTTCGTTTTTGGCTAAGGGTGTATTCAAAACCATGATTATATATGTGAAATGAGTTGATTACTTCCAGTTATTGTTACATAAGTCATGAATACAATTTGCTTAACCATTTGATTTAGAACTTATTCTTGTATGTTGATTGAGAGTGCACGCTTAATTTGCATGCTTGAATTTGATGCTAGGATATAAATTTGTTTCACCTAATCGTTATGAATTTATATGCGTAAGTAGTGAAGGTCGCTACTCACGATCGTGTTAAGTAGATTCCTGGCAAGAGTATCATGCTTTTCATAGTTATGAATGCCTTGTCGATGCTTATGATTTCCAAAGAACGTAATGATTCTAACTTGTGTCTTTATCATGCTGTTCATATAAAGAACTTGTTAGGAATAATTTGTTTGCGATGCATATTCATCCAATTCAATGATCCTAGGAAAATCTGAAGGTTAATTTAAGCGGACCTAATTAACTTGGAGTGTTGAGGTTCATAACTTATTGAATTGATAACTGGAAATTGATTTACGTTGCATATATTTCATGTGTGGAGAAGAACCCCTTAGCCATTCCATCATCCATTGATTCTTCATAACTTTGTATTACAATTTGTTTCTCTTACAATCTGCCATTTAAGTTTATATTCGTCCAAATCAAATCCCCAATTATTTTGAATTCCTAGATTAATTGGAAAGTGTGTTGGTTTATGTTTTTAAGTGTTTTGGTACAAGTTAAAACCCAAATTCGTCCAATTTGATGCTTTGTGTTCAAAACTACCCAGAAAGTGGTTTTTAGGCAGTTTTGAGTGTTTGGTTGTTGTTTTGATTCTTTTGGTTCGTTTTAGTGTTTTAGAGTTTAGTTTTGCATTCTTTGAGTCTAGTTTCGTATTTTTAAACTTTGTTTCACATATTTGAGTCAGTTTAGAGTGTTTTAGCAATCCCTCATAATCCCCGGTTTAAGAACGATCCCTACTTATCCATACTACAATTGTCAACAAGAGGGTTAATTTGTGTGTTAACTTATTTTTCACATCAGCCGTGAGGGATGAAGAGATGATGGCAGGTACTGTCTCGTTTTCCCCCAAAAAGATGTACTTCAAATGGCTTGGTAAAGGTTTAAGTTCAAGGATTGGTGCCTGAATTATAGATGGAAGCAATTTAGTAGTCGAAATGGGAATGGACGCACGGTTAAAATACTTACCATCATGTGTAGGCAATGAATCAAGGGCAGCAACTATTTCAAGGAATTCCTCACTAGGGGGCACGGCGTAGGATAGTTCTTGCATGTCGTGGCTTAGCATGGGTATTGTCCCCTTGGTTTTGACATCTACACCTCTTGTAACGACCTTTTCAAGTGCGTCGTCATTCAAATCTTCAAGATATCCCTGCGCCAAAGATTCAACAATATCAATAGAGAAACATGAATGGTCCTCACTAGGGTACTTAATGGAATCAGAAAGATTAAAATTAACAACTTCCCCATCAAATTCCATGGACAACTTTCCACTATACACGTCAATCTTCGTCTGGGCCGTTTTCATGAATGGCCTTCCAAGGAGGATGGGCAATGAAGGAGCATGATCCGATTCATCCATTTTGAGCACATAAAAATCTGCTGGGAAGACTAAATGATCAACCTGCACCAAAACGTCTTCCAACACTCCCTTTGGATAAGCGTTAGATCTATCGGCCAATTGTATGATTACACCATCATGTTTCAACTCACCTAAGTTCATAGATACATAAATGGAGTATGGCATAACATTTATAGAGGCTCCTAAATCTAGCTTGGCAGATTTGAAACGGGTGTTACCAATGACGCACAGAATTGTAAAGCTACCCGGATCTTTGCATTTAGGGGGTAGTTTACATTGCAAGATGGCGGAGACATTTTCACCTACCTTCACAACCTCCTTGGTTGAAATCCTCTTCCTAGTGGTGCACAGCTCCTTTAAAAACTTAGCGTATCTCAGGACTTGCTTAATGGCATCCAACAAGGGTATGTTGACTTGAACTTTCCTAAGTGTCTCAAGGATGTCCTTTTCAGCTTCTTCCTTCCTTGTTTGCACAAACCTGCTAGGAAAAGGAGCATTCCAAGGCACAACATTAGTAGAAACCGAATTTGACACATTCTTACATTTATTGGATGAATTGGACAGATTTGGAGCCATGGGGGCTTGCGGCATAGGTGTGTCCACCCTTGCCGTGGGTGGACATGCTTCCTCCTCCTCAAATTGAAGTTTTTCATCCTCTTTGTGACCTGTTTTTTATGATGAACCTGCCCCAATCTCTTTTCCACTTCTCAAGAGTATGGCCTTTGCACTTTCAAAGCCTCCATTCGGGTTTGGAATGGTAGAACTAGGAAGCCTTCCTTGGTCTCTAATCTGCCCAACAACCTCGGCAATCTGCCCCATTTGTTTCTCTAGTTGGTCCACTCTTTTGTTTTGATTTTCCTGCCCATTAGTCAAAGTGGTTAGTAACTTAACAAGTGTATCATTATCCAAAGCATTACCTGAAGTATTTGGGGCAGATTGTGGTTGGACTTGAGGGGGTGCGTATGGTTTGTTGTAGAAGCCCGGGGGTTGTTGCCTAAAGCCTCCTTGTGGTTGGGCTTGTTGTGGCTCTCTCCATTTGAAGTTTGGATGGTCTCTCCACCCCGGATTATACGTGTTGGAATATGGATCATGTCTTGGCTGATTTTGGCTTTGAAACCCAATGGCATTAGCGCTCTCCCATCCACCATTCTCAATGAGTTGAGGACACTTTTCAGATGCATGTCCTTGGATAGAACATACGCCACACACCATGGGTCCTTGAATCTTCATTCCCTCGGCCATCTGTGAAACAAGAGAAGTAAGATTAGCTAACTGAGATTGAATATTGGAAGTGGAACTTACCTCATGCACTTGTTGTCGTAGGGGTCCTCTTTGGCCTACACCTTCGTATTGTTGAGCGTTCAACGCTCGATTAGCAATCAAGATTTTTACAGCCATGGGCGTTTTGTCTACCAATGCTCCACCCGCCGAGGCATCGAGCATTTGACGTTCTAGTGGTAGGAGCCCTTTGTAGAAGTATTGGAAAAGCAATTCCTCCTTCATCTGATGCTGTGGACAAGAAGCAACAAGTGATTTGAATCGTTCATAATATGTAGGAAAAGACTCACCTTCATCTTGTTGAATTCCACTTATTTTTTTACGAAGAAGAATGATGCGAGAAGTTGGGAAAAACTTCTCCAAAAATGCCCTCTTCATACTCTCCCAAGATGTAACTGTACCGGGAGCCAACTCGTACAACCAATCCTTGGCTTTGTCCATTAAAGAGAACGGAAAAGCCTTCATCTTTAAAATACTTCCGTCAACGGTAACCGGAGTCATACTTGAGCACACCACTTCAAATTCTTTCAAATGTTTGTTCGGATCCTCCATGGACAGCCCATGGAACTTTGGAATGTGGTGGAGCAAACTTGACTTTAACTCTAACTCTTCGATTTTACCTTGGGCAGCCATGGGATATTGGATACACAATGGTGCTACATTATCCAAACCCGAGACGGCAAGCTCCTTGAGCGTACGGTTGTCCATGGCTATACCTTGCTCTTCTCCACCCACTTGTGCTGTGGGATCCTCCTTGTGTTGTTGGTTCCTCTTTCTTCTCAAAGTTCTCTCGAAGTCGTCGTCAAAGTCCAAAATATGCTCACGAACAGGTCGGGAACTTCGAGTCATGCACTAGTACCTAAAAACAAAGAAAACAAAACAAATCAGCAACTTAAACAGAAACTTAAACAAAATACAATAATTCGAAAGAAAACAATCCAAGAGATTAGCAAAGTTGCTAATCCCCGGCAACGGCGCCAAAATTTCATCTGAAAAATAAGTTAACACACAAATTAACCCTCTTGTTGACAATTGTAGTATGGATAAGTATGGATCGTTCTTAAACCGGGGATTAGGAGGGATTGCTAAAACACTCTAAACTGACTCAAATCTGTGAAACAAAGTTTAAAAATACGAAACTAGACTCAAAGAATGCAAAACTAAACTCTAAAACACTAAAACGAACCAAAAGAATCAAAACAGCAACCAAACACTCAAAACTGCCTAAAAACCACTTTCTGGGCAGTTTTGAACACAAAGCATCAAATTGGACGAATTTGGGTTTTAACTTGTACCAAAACACTTAAAAACATAAACCAACACACTTTCCAAATAATCTAGGAATTCAAAATAATTGGGGATTTGATTTGGACGAAAATAAACTTAAATGGCAGATTGTAAGAGAAACAGATTGTAATACAAAGTTATGAAGAATCAATGGATGATGGAATGGCTAAGGGGTTCTTCTCCACACATGAAATATATGCAACGTAAATCAATTTCCAGTTATCAATTCAATAAGTTATGAACCTCAACACTCTAAGTTAATTAGGTCCGCTTAAATTAACCTTCAGATTTCCCTAGGATCATTGAATTGGATGAATATGCATCGCAAACAAATTATTCCTAACAAGTTCTTTATATGAACAGCATGATAAAGACACAAGTTAGAATCATTACGTTCTTTGGAAATCATAAGCATCGACAAGGCATTCGTAACTATGAAAAGCATGATACTCTTGCCAGGAATCTACTTAACACGATCGTGACTAGCGACCTTCACTACTTACGAATATAAATTCATAACGATTAGGTGAAACAAATTTATATCCTAGCATCAAATTCAAGCATGCAAATTAAGCGTGCACTCTCAATCAACATACAAGAATAAGATCTAAATCAAATGGTTAAGCAAAATGTATTCACGACTTATGTAACAATAACTGGAAGTAATCAACTCATTTCACATATATAATCATGGTTTTGAATACACCCTTAGCCAAAAACGAAATTAGCCAATCATACTTAAAGCAAAACAAAGATTACATGAATTAGACATTAAAATCCAAAGAAAGAAAACACCTAGAATGCTCCAACTTGGCAGCAAGTGCATCCAAGATTCCTCATTTCCCTTGCTTGCGGCAGATTGGGTTATGGACAGGTTTTGGGTAGTTTTATGGTGTAGAATGGATAGGGAATGGTATGGAAAGTTTTAGGGTGAGTGTGGAGGAGTGTTTGATGGTTGAAGGGTGGTAGAGAACTCGGCAAAGATGGTGGAATAAGGTGGAGTGGCTGTTATGTTTTCTGGGCACTAGAATGGTGTTTTTAGGGTGTTTTGCTGCCTAGGGTGAGTATGGACGAATTTTCTGCATGAATGATGAATATGGGAGGTTCAACCCTTTGCCAAGGGTTGTAAACATGTATATATAGGCCCCAAAAACCCTAGAGAATCAGATTAGGCAGTGGGGAAATGCACAGCAAGGAGGGTGAATTTGTAGTGTGCAATGGTCCAAGGATGAAAATGGAGCAATGATGCAAAGTATGGAGGGTAAAATGGAGTGGTATTTCAGCTAGGGAGCATGAATGATTGTGTTCATTGCATGGAAATGAAAAGGGGAGGTGAAATGTTTCAGAAATTAATTAAAGGTGCAGCAACATGTGTTGCACAAGGCATTAGATCCCAAATGTGGATGATGGAGCATCAATTGGTGCATGGAATGGTTGTGAAATCTGATGGGTGAAGGGAACAAGAGGTATGCAGCAATTGAGTATGATAATTGAGTGTATTGAGGCATGAAATCAAAAATATTTTAGGGGACAAGGATGATTAAGCATGCATGGGAATCCAAAGGGAATGCTATGTGGATTGCATGGCAAGGATGTGTGTCCTTTTGTGGCTGAGTTCATGATCCTTTGTACACTAATTCTTCACATTCTTAGCCTCTTTAAGTCTTCAATTTCGTCCAAACCTTGGTTCCAAATATGTGACATGCATTCCAAGCTCCATTTTGCTCCAAAATGCTCCAAAATGCATCTTCTTGCCTACTTTGTCCTTAAAATCTGAAAACACACGAAAATGACTTTAAACATTAAAATAACTAAGGAAGCACGACATAAATGCACAAGAACAAGCCAACTAAGTCGCATAAATATGCTCCTATCACCGTCGTGGAATCAGCAATTACATCTTGTTTCTTGCTTTTCCAGCTAACAACCCCATCATTCAGAGTGAATACAAATCCGGAGTTGGAACTTCTATCATCGACGTCAGATTGGAAATCTGCGTCTGTATAGGCTTCCACTCGCAACTCTATCGCTCCTCCATAAACGAGGAACATGTCCTTAGTTCTTCTTAAGTACTTAAGAACCATCTTGACAGCTGCCCAGTGTTCTGATCCTGGGTTTGATTGATATCGACTAGTAATGCTCACAGCATATGCGATATCAGGCCTCCCTTTACCCGCCACTTCTTCTCTTTCATCATTAAGCACCTTTTCACTGAAATAGGTGGTGTATATATTGGCTTCATCATCTTCGATCATCCTTTCAAATGCTTTTTGAAACTTCATGCAAGATTCTAGCATCATGTATGTGCTATTCCACCTAGTAGGCACATCCATAACAACTAGACCCCTACTATCCAACTTCTCACTCTCCACACATTTCTTGAAATAACTTAACCTTCGGGGACTTGACCTCACAAACCGCACGGCATTTCTAAGAGCATCCACACTTATATCTAACCTTTTCAACCCATGTTTCACTACTAAGTTGATAATATGAGCTAAGCACCTCACATGCATAAACTTGCCATTCATAATCATTTTACTATTAGGCCATTTCTGCATTTTACGAACAACATACTCAATTGCCACCTTATTAGCCGATGCATTGTCAACTGAGATGCACATTACCTTTTCAATCCCCCACTCAACCAAACATTGCTCAATCATCTTCCCTATTTCTTTGCCTTGATGACTTGAAATCAAACAAAAGTTTAGAATCCTTTTGTGCATATTCCAATCATCATCCACAAAATGAGCAGTTAGCACCATGTAGTTCAAGTTTTGCACACTTGTCCATGTATCAGTAGTCAAGCTCACTCTATGATTGTGTATCTCCTTTTTTAAATGATCTTTCATGCTATCATACATATTGAATAACTCCCTCATCATAGTTCTCCGAGATGGAACATGCAATCTAGGCTGGACTTTGCACATCATCCGCCTAAACCCTTCATTCTCCACAATACTAAAAGGTATCTCCTCGAGCACAATAAACTCAATAATACCTTCCACACTTTCTTCTTGGCTCCACCCTTTAACAACAAGCATGTTTTTGACATTCCCATCCCCAGAAGGTCTAAAACTGCCTAGAACCTTTTGCAACTCATCAGTTGGTTTATATGACTTGCAATGTTTATTGAGATGTTTAATGTAAGTACTGGTTCCACCCCTACTGGTATCACATGCAAAAAAAGAGTTACAATGGTTACACTTAGCCTTTAATACTTGTACCTCCCCATTCTCTTTCTTTCCATCCTTTTCTACTTCTTGCATTTCCGAGACCGTACACTTAGTGAAATGATCCCAAACCCTAGATCTCTCAGAAGAAGATCTCTCTAGTGAAGCTATTATAGTTGGTTGTTTTGTCTTTGGAATAGGTGGTGCTTTTCTTTTTCTAGAGGATGAGGGGTTTGGGGGAGGCATTGATGGTTTTGAGTACTGTATGGGTTGTACTTGTGTTGGTTGTGGAGGACATGGTGATGTAGCCGTAGATGATGCTACATTAGTACTACTAGGGGTACTTTGACTTTGAGATTGAGACATTATGTAAAAATCTGTAAAAATCAAATAATGGAACTATATTCATTAGTCAAATAAAGATATTTCGAAATAATTACTCTCTGGGATGGGAAACAGAAGCAGGCAGCACAATTAAACAGAGTGAACACACAACACACAAATTGTTGACCGACAAAAGACCAAAAAGGCTGAGAAGTATCATCATGTTATTAATTTGTGCAGTGTGTGACTGTGCAAATCTATGCAGTGCAGTTTGCAATCTGTGCAGTTTGTGCAGTTTGTGCAGTTTGCAATCTGTGCAGTGCAGTGCAGTTTGTTGTGCAGATTGCAATCTGTGCAGTGCAGTTTATGCAGATTGCAATCTGTTTTTAATATATAAATGTTTTGTACCTAGTGATTTTATCATAAAGTAGTTGATGTCAATGACATAAAAAACATCCTTTGTCCCATGCTCTCGAATCATATCAACATTGAATAGCCGAAGGCCCTAGAAAAAGTCGATTCTTAACTTCTACCATTGCACAACGAGAGAGAGATAGAGAGAGAAAGAGAGAGAGAGAGAGAGAGGTTACCAATCGTTGGCGGAGCTCCCTTGCAAGGTTCTCTAACAAAGGTCGTTGAGGAAGTTCTGCAACAATGATGCCATTTTTAAATAAGGGGCCCAAGGACCAATAAGGTAGTTTTAGCAACGTATCATTGAAACAGCAATTTGCAAACAGCAAGGAAAATCATACAAGTTTGAAGAAAACAGGGAAAAAGCTTTTTATTATAACAACCAATGTATTAAACATTTTTAAAGGATTTTACCAGCAACACTAGGGTCAAGGTCTGCATCGTCTGCTGAAGCCGCAGCACATGAAACCCTTGGGAAACGGAAGACACCAGCAAGCTTTTCTAGTTCACGTTTACTGATATTGGGAAGAGAGAAACGCCTTACAACCTTTATGGCTTCCCCAACGATATAAACTTTAAAGAGAACACCACCTACAATACGGCAAACAGGAGGTAGAAAAAGTATAATTAACAACGTGGTTGAAAAAGAAATAGTAATCAAGTACCAATTACCACATTATACCGTGATTTACAAACTCCTGTAGGACCAAGGGAGGTTCGAGTTCTGAGATGGAGCATTGGTCGTAAGCAAGAAATAGTTCATGTGACTTGGCACTACCATCCACAACCAGTAGTTTGACAACTGAAATACAAAATAAACAGAGGTCAATAGTTGCAGTATCCAAGTCGGGATTCATCAGTCTGCAATAGCTGACAACAAAGCTCCCCTACCAAATTGTTCAAAGAAGCCTGCCTCCTGCCAATCATTATGACTATACATACCATGAAAACATTAGCCATGGAAATCCAGAGGATCTCTAGGATATATCAATAAATCCTTGTGCGACCATCACGTTGGTATGTAGATGCCATAATCGGTTTCATTTAGAGGAGGAAACTGTGTCCGGACACTAAAAGAAAAAACCAATGCCCCTGAAAACATACCCAAAACACACGAGAAGAAGGATAAAGTAACTCTACCGAGAGGCAATTTTAGCCCAGCTTTATCAACTTCATTTGGAATAGATGATGGATCTTTAGTGACAATCAACTGCTTTGGAACACCAACCTTGCCTATAGGAACCAAAATGAAAACTGGTCAGAAAATCTAACCACAACTTAATAAGTTGCAGCAGCCTGGAATAAATTTGAATAGAGATAGCACAAACTAATATACTACTTGAAACGATGAATGATGAATACATGTCGTATGATACATGAAACATCGATGCTATCTGTTAAATACAGTACAGAATAATATACATACCTAGATACGAAAACATATATTGAAATTCAATAGTATACAAATTCTACAAATTCTAACTTAAAACCCCTGGTACAAAATCAATAATATACATACCTAGATACGAAAACATATATACGAAAACGTACCTAGTACAGAATAATATACATACCTAGATACAAAATAATATACAAATTCTAAGTTAAAACCCCTTAAAATCCCTACACCAGAAATTCACATTAATAGTAAAACCTAATTCAAAATTACCTAAATTTTAGAGGGATGATGGTTGGTACTTGCCTTGGTACTGGTAGTAGCAGTGTCCTCGACGGTGGTGATGGGGTGATGATGGTGGTTGCGACGGCGGAGGTGGTGATGGGGGGTGATGATGTTGGTCGCGACTCGCGACACCGCTGTGAGAGTGGTGAGGTGAGCACTGTGAGTCGGAGTCAAGGGAAGGGATAGGGAGAGGGATTCGAGGGAGAGTCTGAGAATCCGAGAGACTGAGGTCTGAGGCTGTTGAGGCTGAGGAGGATGCTTCTGGAACTCGAGACTAGGGGAAGGTTGGCTAGGGTTGAAAGTTGAAAACTTGAACTGACGGTTGAGATTGGATGGAGAGATGATATTAAATCTCGTCCGTCCAATCTAACACAAACGGGCCGGTCCGAGTACCCGCGGATCCTATAATTTTGGAACCGGCCCGCCCCTAAAACTTCAATTACCCGGCCCGCCCCACCCCTTTCTATTTTTACAAAACTAAGAACCGGCCCGTACCCGCCCCGTACCCGTATTACCCGTCCCTACCCGCGGGTCCAAGACCCGTTTGCCCAGCCCTATCACCAATCATCCATCACCAATTAATTATAAACCAAAACTTTATGAAAAACACCAAACATTTTGAATCAAAACTCCAAACCTTTTTGTTCTTGGTAAGAATATCAAGAACATTGAAGAACACACATGAAAACTCATAAGAGCTCCATGAATGTTTTCATTCATTAAAACTCAAATTTTCACTACACAAAAGAGGGTTAATATCCTAGGGTACTTAGGGGTTCCAAAAGTCACTTTAAAACAATTTTAACAAGACAAACAAGAACCCAAAAAACCACCCTTTGGATTTGGCCGAATTTCCCAACATACATGGCACCAAATTTTAGTTCCAATATTCATGCTTAAATGAACTACATCTACAACATTTGAGATGCTAAATTTTCAAGCAAAATTTATATTAAAAAACAAGAACAAAGCTTGTAACATTTACAACATTTAAATCACAAACCATGAAAAACACAAAAACACAAAAACCCAAAAGGATTCACCATAAACTAGGCCTAGGCTCTTGATACCACTTGAACGAAAAATTTTGTCCTAGCTAAGAACATGTGAGAATATTTGAACACATATGCAAACTATTAACACATTAAAGTAGGCATGCATTCAAAACAATTCTAAAACCCATGACTTTCAAAGCCTAGTGAATGGTGAACCAAGAGACTCTTTAACAACATTAAAGAGAAAGAAGGTTTTAGAGATTCATTACCCTTAAAGCTCATCCTTGTTTACACAAGGGATTCACCCAAGTGGAGGGCCTTCAAGTCACCTCCTAGCTCCTTGGATCTTCCTTGTGATTTCCTTCCTTTTGATGCTCCTTTGCTCCTTGAGGATGTGAGGAAAGGATCTCCAAAAACACCAAAGGTTTGGTGTCTCTAAGTCTCCACACCAAGGATGAGGTGTGAAGATGAAATGGATGACTTAGAGAAGAAAAGATTGCTAGCTATTTCTTCCCTATGTGGCCGGCCTCCTTGTAGAGAAAAATAGAGAAAATGTTTCACCTCTTTGCCTCAAGGAAACCCTAATGAGGTAAAAGCTATAAAGATGCTTTTATATCTCTTTTCTTAGGTGAGTGGCAAACTTGCAATTAAGCAAAACTTTCCCACTACCCTTGCTATGGCCAACCATCTTAAGTGATTGGGCTATTTGCCCATATTTGTTTTAGTTGTCATACAACTTAAACATAATGGGCCTAGTGGACCAAACCCTTTTGGACCCCGAAGCCCAAAACTAACTTAAAAGCCCAATACGAACCTTTCGTAAAATTAATTAACTAATTAATGAATCTTGACCATTCTCAATTAAACCATTTAATTACTTATCCATCTCATTTATATTTCTTCACTTTCATCCTTACTCGGTGTACGATCCATTAGGTTCCCATTAGCGAGGCAGTGGGCGATTGTTACTCTTAACGATCGATTGTGAATTGAAACAACATTTCAATTCTCCCTTTGTTGAAGATTAGTGTTTGCTAATCTTAAGGGCTTCCACAAACCATGAGTGACACCTAGCAGTATGTCATGGCTACCCAAGCTAAGTAGAATTGGTTGGAGAACCTATCTAGTTACAATCACAATGCAATACGGTCCTTCTCTAATACAATACTCTTAATCACATTGTTTGAGTGATAGTTTGTTTCATGTCTACTATCCAATGTAATACTTCTCTATATGATTCAATTGAATATGATTTGGAACATACTTCCTAAGTCATATTCGTATGCTTTGGCCAAAGACTCCCAAATCATATCTTAGAGTATTCTCCTTCCACCATGGAAGGTTAGAGATCCCTTGTTGTGCATTCATATGCCTACATGACTAGATAGCTTGACCCTAACAATGTCGTGGACACTCTCGATGGAATGCCTTTGACATGATCAAAGATCAAGGACCTAACCATTAGACATCTATGATGCCTCAGGTCAAAAGACTACTTTGCATATTGCAACTTATGAGTTCTTACATGACATGTATGTTCGAACTCTCTTTTAATCGTTGTTCAGTGTACTTGATTACTCTTTCAAGCACCTATGTGTTTGTCTTAGTGTCCAACACTAAATGACTTGAGACTAGTCATACTCACGCTTGAGTTGACATAACACATACTAACCTTAGCGGATTGTCAATGCCCAATTGGCAAACCTATGGCTAGGAATATTTTAGGAATGAACATAAGAGAAAGGTCTTGTTAATTTAACTTACTTAAATCACTTCTCTCTTAGATCAAATACATTCCTTGGATTCCCTTATTGCTTAAACACATGATACAATAAATAGTGATTAACAATAAGCTTTGCCCTTCATTAAACATATAATAGTTTAATACATTAAGTATTCCAAAAGCTATTACATCAAATAAGTAGCTTTGTGGGCATACTTCCAACATCAACCTCTTTAACCTTCACTAATTCCTCCAATATTCCTTCATCTTCTTCTTCATTAGATTGGTTTCTAAATCTGTTAGATGTCAGCAATGCCTTTCTGCATGGAAATCTCACTAAGTCTGTGTTCATGGTTCAACCTCTCAGTTTTGAAGATCCTGTTAAACTACATCATGTTTGTAAATTGCGTAAGTCTCTGTATGGCTTGAAACACGGTCCCAGAGCCTGGTATGCCAAGTTAACAGTTGCATTACAATCTATTGGATTCTCTAGTTCACAAAATGATCACTCTGTTTGTTAAGCAAGATGCTTCAGTGGTGTATGTTGATGATATCCTAGTTACAGGACCAGATTCTGCAACATGCAAAACTGTGATTTCTCATCTCTATGCTTAATTTCCTGTCAAGGATTTGGGATCACTTCATTATTTTCTGGGAATTGAGGTTAAGAGGTCTTCCAAGGGTATATTCCTTTCTCAAACTAAATACATCTTGGATCTTCTTAAAAAGGCACACATGGATGGTGCCAAAACCTGTGCCACTCCACTGAGCACATCTAAATTGGATCACTTTTCTCCATTACTATCAAATCTAGAAAAATACAGATCCTTAGTTGGAGGGCTTCAATACATAACCTGGACTAGACCAGATTTATCTTTTCCAGTTAATCTTGTCTGTCGGTTCATGCAAAGTCCAAGACAATCCCATTTTCAAGCTGTCAAAAGAATTTTCAGATATTTGAAGGGTTTTATCTCTCTTGGTCTCTGGTTTCCAAAATGTTCTGCACCACTCAGCATTAATAGTTTTTCATATGCAAATTGGGTCAGCTGTTATATAGATTGACGATCGACAGGTGGTTTATGTATTTTTCTGGGTGATTCACTCATCTATTGGAGTGCTAAGAAACAACTTAATGCGGCTAGATCATCAACTAAAGCAGAATATAGATCCTTAGCTAACACTGTTGCTGAATTGGCTTGGATTTGCAAATTATTAGTTGATATTGGGCTTGTTCTTCCCTGTCCTCCCAAACTTTGGTATGACAACATATCTGCTATATTTGTTACCAAGAATCTACTTTTTCATACTTGAACCAAGCATGTGGAGATCGACTATCATACATTAGGGAGAAAGTCTTGGCAAATTCTATCACAATGCACTTTGTTTGTACACAGGATCAAACTGCAGATATTCGCACTAAGGCATTATCCAAGGATCGCTTCCTCCTTCTCCAAGACAAACTTTCTCTTCGGCTACCTTAGCTTAATTTGAGGGGGGGGATATTAAGGGTAGTAATGTAAAATGATGCTGAGTAGTATTGTTAGAGTTTGTTATACCTTAGTTAATAAGATAGGCGGTTACTCTATATGTAAATGATGGTATATATACCCAAATGTAATATTATTCAATGAATACAATTCACAATTTTATTTCACTATCTCTCTCTCTCTCTCTCTCTCTCTCTCTCTCTCTCTCTACATTTCTTTTATGGCTCGTTTCGTAATCCTAATCAAAATAGGATGAATTGGATTAAGGAGGAATTGAGTTGAGGAGGAATTGGAATGAAGAGGAGTCAGAATCGGATTCCTGTTGAAGTTGTTTACTTAAATGTTTAGGAATCAGAATATGAATGAAATTGAGTTCATATAAGTTGTTTACTAATTCAGCTGAATCGGAATAAATATCAATATGATTACTAAATTGCCCTTGTTTATTTTATTTTACTTTATTCTATATTTATGTTTATAAACATTTTTATTAGATATTTTTATTTATTTAATTAAAGTAAAGAGTTAAAATATGCATTATTGATTTATTGTGTATAAATTAGATTATAATCTAATGAAAAATAAAAAACCTAACCACATTGATCTTCCTACCCGCAGAAAAGAGAACCCAAATACATTCAGAGCCGTCAAGACCTTCTTACCTCGCAGAAGAAAGAACCCATAAAGCAATTGGAGAGTCAAGTCCTTCCTGCCCTGCAAAAGAAATAACCCAAAAATTCAAAGAAATTCGTTTGCTCAAGCCTATTTCTTTATCAGGTTTATGGTGGTGCAGTGGTGATACAGAAGGGAGATGGAGAGGGATAAGTGGTTAGTGCTCTAATTTTCAAGATTCTTTTATTCTTAAGGGCAACCAGAGAGTAGTTGTAGTGGGTATGGGATCTGGGCTTGGCGGAGTAGCATCTAGTCGTGAGGTAAATGAAGCAGCACCGTTGGTGATGGAGATTATCACAGTAAGATGAAGGGCAGTATTGGAATAATCACAACCAAGTGAAGGCATAATTGGTAAAAGAAGTCTGTTCCCAATTCCCCTCCAGTCTAGGAATTGAAATACCCCTCATGTAGGGAGTCCAATTCCTTCAATATCAGGAGTGGGATTCCCCAATTAGTGTGGATCCCACATGTTTTTTTTATTCCTCAAGATTAAACAAAGGTGTATTCCGTAATCGGAATCTAAATCCGTAAATTGATTCCGATTACGGATACTGAATTTCTCTTTAGATTCTAACATCCACAACAAAATAGGGCGCCTAAACACCCCCTCGGGGATCAGGATCCTGTCCTGAGCAAATAGAGAGGATCCTCCTGACCGGGTCCATCGGACAGTTCAAAATTTATCCAACAGCTATAATTATTATAACTTTTAGTGGAGCTGCCTGTTTATAGCAGCTGGATAAATTTTGAACGGCCCGGTAAGGAGGATTCTCTCCATTTGATCAGGAGAGTCCTGATCCCCCCGGGTCCCCCTCAGAGATAAGAAGAAACAATGGCTACGGAGGCAGTGAGAGTGTACAGTTTCAGCTTCAATGGAGGTTCTCAGACGCGGCCGGCCATTCCTCTTTCCCCAGCTCGCTTTCTGGGTCTTCGTCATACCCTCTTCGTCTCTCACTTCGTCTTCGCTTTCCCACTTCTTTGGGAATGTTCGTATCCGCTCCAACTCCTCAAAGTTCTCTAATTTGCGCCAACAGAGCCGAAGAAATCTTTCTGTTATTGCCATGGCTGCTGAGGGTATTTTTCTCCACAAATTCTTTGTCTTGCTTTTGTTTATCTGCTGCTTTCTTGCTGAATTAATGCTTTTTGAATTGTTTTGAGGAATACCCAGTTGCACAAATTGTTCAAATTTGGTAATTCAGTGACCTTTTGTGTGTATTTTTGGTTTGGTTCTTATTTGAAATGACTCGAGTTGAATATTTATATCCAAAAGAATTGATTTTTCTAATTGTGATAATTTTGCGTCATGTTTTGTTTAGGAATTTGATATTCTAATTTCTTCTCAATCAGATATCGTTTTTGTAAGCATATAAGGGTACTTGAGATTGATTGGAGCATCTGAACTTCACTAAAATTCACTCTCAATCTGCAACCTTGGTAGAAGTAGCTTGCTTAGCTTGCTGTGTTCTTAATATACTCAAATTTTATTTTGGTTTATCGAAGGAACGTAATCGAATGTTGTATGGATCCATTTTGTTGTTTATAGAACTTATATACTGATAGGAATTCAATCTTTGGAAATGTTGATAAGTGATGTCGTTCTCAACAGTTCTAGGTGTTAGCCTCACCATGGTATGTAGCTACTTTGATGCTGGATGTAAACACAATAATGACACCTTTCTGTCCTTCCAATGAAATATTATAGCTGAATGGCTCTCTATTTGAACAGATATTTTCGGGGCTTCTTGAATTGGCTTTATAATTATACCTAGAAAGTCTTTGTACTTGTTTCAGTTTGCTTTTGATATTTGCGGTAATGTTATTTTATCAGCTAATATAGCAGAGCTGGATTATATTATTTGGTTTGTTCTTTGTGCCAGACGGAAAGCGTGCAGTACCATTAGAAGATTATCGCAATATAGGGATTATGGCTCACATAGATGCAGGGAAGACTACTACAACGGAACAAATTTTGTTTTATACTGGAAGAAACTATAAAATAGGGGAGGTACACGAAGGAACGGCAACTATGGACTGGATGGAGCAGGAACAAGAAAGAGGCATTACCATAACATCTGCTGCAACTACAACATTTTGGGACAACCATAGGATTAACATCATTGACACTCCTGGCCACGTTGACTTTACCCTTGAAGTGGAGCGGGCTCTCAGGGTGCTGGATGGCACTATATGCTTGTTTGACAGTGTTGCTGGTGTGGAACGTCAATCTGAAACTGTGTGGAGGCAAGCTGATAGATATGGGGTGCCCAGGATTTGCTTTGTCAATAAAATGGATCGTCTTGGAGCAAACTTTTTCCGAACAAGGGACATGATAGTGACAAATTTGGGTGCCAAACCACTTGTACTTCAAATTCCAGTTGGTCCAGAAGATAATTTTAAGGGAGTTATTGATCTTGTGAAGATGAGAGCTATACTTTGGTCTGGAGAAGAGTTGGGTGCTAAATTTTTTTACGAGGAGATTCCATCTGATCTGCTGGATCTCGCTCAAGAATACAGGGCGGAGATGATAGAAACCATAGTTGAGTTGGATGATGAAGCTATGGAGGGCTATCTAGAAGGAGTTGAACCTGATGAGGAAACCATTAAGAAATTAATTAGGAAGGGAACCATTGCAATTAATTTCGTGCCAGTACTGTGGCTTTTAAAAATAAGGGGGTTCAACCATTGCTTGATGCAGTCGTGGATTATTTGCCTTCACCACTTGATGTGCCACCAATGAAGGGCACTGACGCAGACAACCCAGAAATCACAATTGAAAGGGCTGCAAGTGATGACGAACCATTTGCTGGGCTAGCATTCAAGATCATGAGTGATCCATTTGTTGGGTCCCTTACGTTTGTGAGAATCTATGCGGGAAAGCTAACAGCTGGATCCTATGTGCTGAATGCAAACAAGGGGAAAAAGGAGAGGATTGGTAGGCTTCTAGAAATGCATGCAAACAGTAGGGAAGATGTAAAGGTAGCTTTAGCTGGTGACATTGTTGCGCTTGCAGGCCTGAAAGATACCATTACTGGTGAAACATTGAGTGAACTCGAACATCCTATTGTACTTGAATGAATGGACTTCCCTGATCCTGTGATTAAGGTGGCCATTGAACCCAAGACTAAAGCTGATGTTGACAAGATGGGAGCTGGTTTGGTTAAGCTTGCTCAAGAAGACCCCTCTTTCCACTTCTCACGGGATGAAGAGATAAACCAGACAGTGATTGAAGGAATGGGAGAATTGCATCTTGAAATTATTGTTGATCGGCTCAAGAGAGAATTTAAGGTCTGTGTCAACTACTCCATGTTTCTCATTGTCCATTTTATTTATGATCCTTATGATATTGTGAGATGTTTTTTTATTTGTTTGTTCCTTTTCTTGTTTTGGCATAGTGTCGTCTGGACAATTATATCTCAACCATGTTTATGCTTGTATCTTATGTATGAATATACACATATGAGCGTATAAAAGGTGTACCTACGGACAGTTTTGTGATCTCTTGGGAGTTTTCTGAAACCAGTTTGCATACGGACTTATTCTTTCTCGACTATCTGAGATAGGCCATTGTCTTAAATAGTTCCTTGAAATGTGTTAATTGTTATTCCTTTCGAATTTTTAAACAATTGAATGCTTTGGATATGTTGTTGATTTGGATGTTCATAACTGGGATTGCTTGGTCTGCGCAGGTTGAAGCGAATGTTGGAGCACCCCAGGTTAACTACCAGGAAAGCATTTCCAGGACCTCAGAAGTGAGGTATGTGCACAAGAAACAATCAGGTGGACAAGGTCAGTTTGCAGATATCACCGTACGATTTGAACCAATGGAGCCTGGTGGTGGATACGAGTTTAAGAGTGAAATCGAAGGGAGGTGCAGTGCCAAGAGAATACATTCCTGGGGTGATGAAAGGATTAGAGGAGTGTATGAGTAACGGTGTACTTGCAGGCTTTCCTGTCGTCGACGCACGCGCTGTACTAGTAGATGGTTCTTACCAAGATGTCGACTCAAGCGTGTTGGCATTTCAATTGGCAGCAAGAGGGGCTTTCCGTGATGGAATGAAGAAAGCTGCCCCGAAAATGCTTGATCCAATAATGAAAGTTGAAGTTGTTACACCTGAAGAACATCTTGGAGACGTTATTGGTGATCTCAACTCAAGGAGAGGACAGATCAACAGCTTTAATGACAAGCCTGGTGGTCTCAAGGTATGTAAAAGGATTTCTAAGACGACTGATGCTTATGATTGCCGGTAGTGAGCATGTGTTGCCAATTACCTTTGAATCTTGACGAAGTATTATGGACTGGTAATCATGTTGCACTTACTAATCGTTTGTGCCGGTATTAATGAAGGTGGTGGATGCACTGGTTCCTCTTGCAGAGATGTTTCAGTACGTTAGTACGCTACGGGGCATGACAAAAGGTCGTGCATCGTATACCATGCAGTTAGCTAAGTTTGATGTTGTTCCTCAGCACATTCAGAACTAGCTTGCTGCCAAGGAGGAAGAAGTTGCTGCTTGATTTTGTTACACTGTATGATCAGAGGGACCATATAAATTATATCCCAACTCATTATTTAAGAAAAATGAGGGTCTTTATTTCCTCTTCTTTTCCCCATTTTTTCTCTGTACCAAAAGATATTGAGAGTTTATAGTGATTTTTCTTCTAAAAAGGATTCCGCTCATAAATTTGTGTTGTAATTTTATGCGCAAACGGAAGTGAATTTTAATAAAGTACCAAATGCTAACGTCGTAGATGAAAGCAAAGAAATAAACAATCTCAGAATAAGAACATGAGATTTAACGTGGTCCGGCATAAAGGCCTACATTTACGAGAGCAAAGCACAGCAAGAAATTTTACTAAGCAAACAAAGAATACAAAACAATGTTACTCTCACAACTCAAATCTCAAAAATTATAAATCCAAAACCAAACGAGTAGAGAATTCGAACAAACGGAGAAGAATCTCCCACATTCTCTTGACAACTTGATTCTCACAAAATTACGAAATGCATGAGCCATGAGTGTGGCATTTCATGGCTTATTTGTTTGACAACTTGATGAGAATCAATTTGTGAGTTCGTGAGTTAGAAAGCAATTGGAGGGAATCTTCTCCGTTAGTCCTCTAATGGTTTGGTTTAGAGTTTGTAATTTATGAAATTTGGATAGTGAAGAAAGAGTGATCTCTGCTTATATAGTGAAATTCTTCGCCGCATTTCACCCATGAATGTAGTAGGCTTTACGCCTAACCACGTAAATCTCATGTTCTTTTGAGTTTGTTTTTAGCTTTCGCATACGATCATCTAAACTTGCTTTCAACCTCACTAACGTTAATTTAATCTATTTACTATAGAAATCTCTAAACTTCACTACAGATCTCAAAACTAAACTTAAAAACTCATATGACGCAATCCATAGGGTGGTGAGCAGAGAGAGAGAGAGAGAGAGAGAGAGATTCCAACATATGAAAAAACATCCACATTAAAACCAAAACAGTAGATACATCACAAAATTTTCCGAAGAGAAAAATTCTAAGCTAATTACTCAAATGGACATTAAATAATTGAAAAGTACAATTGGATGGCAAAGGATTCTTTCTGATTACATGGTCAAGACTTTCCCGTTACTTACCGAAGCTGGACAATTCCTGCACTGACGAGCTTCTGGATCTTGCTCATCACCATAGGGTTTTTTGTGTGTTCCTGAGCAGCCTTGGGGTTTTCCTGGAAGTCGGTTAACACCTGAACACATTCCGACCAACGGAACTTTAAACATTCATACACCACGTATACAAAATAAAACTGAATTAACGAGGAAACCGTGACACAACAGCGACACTATAAATTATGCTGACCTGTCTCATAACAGGATCTTGGAGAATATTTTGAATTTCTGGGTCCTGCATTCCCTTAGCCTGCAAGAAACAACAAACTCAATAACGTATGACAATCTTGAGAAACTAAATCACCAATGAAGAAGTTTGGCAAGTCACACACCTGTCTTTCCTTCAATTCCTCGGGACTCAGATCCCCCCGGCTAGCTTTGTTAATTTGCTCTACACATCTGCAATCAATTTCAAGTGGTGCTCTCCAGCATTACACAAAACATGAACTAAAAATTAAGCAACACGGAGTAGAACAATTCATGTAAACACACCTTCGCACACCATCAAGCAATTCCTGGTTGCTAGGATTGTGTTTCAACCCCTCCTGGTATGTTTCCAAAGCTTTCTCATATTCTTTCATGAAAAACTGGACAGCACCCTTTCTGGTGTAACCCTTCGCAAAGGTTGGATCAAGCTCAATGCACTGCTCTGCATCTTTTAGCCCCTCGGGCATTGCCCCGAGTTTTGTATAACATGCAGCTCTGTTGCTATATGCCTAAATCAAACTATGAAATGTCAGACAATATTTAAAACACATTTGGATGATGATCAACTATATAAGAACACAGGAGGTTCTCCCACCTTTGGATCTTTGGGGTTCCTTCTCAGAGCTTCGGTGTACTGCTTAATAGCCTCTGGGTACTTCTGCTGCTTGAAATATTCATTTCCTGCACATCATCGACAAGCAGTCAAGCTAGAGAGACGTGGAAGGCATAAGTAAAAATACATGTCACAGAACCACTCGATGCAGACAGATAAAAACAAGCATTAATAAAGTTTCAAGGAGGTGGAAGTTATAAGCACATGAAACTTAAAGACAAACCTTTCTCACGCTCCTCATCAGCTAACTTCGGATCATAATACTCTTGTTGCTCTAGATCCTTCTTTGCTTTCTCAGCATCATTCAATTTCTTTAAGGTATCTGGGTTGCGATGCTCTGTGAGAGCTTTCTGGAATGACTCAATCGCAGGTTCAAAGTCCTTAGAGCATTTCGCCATCTTCACGTAGGCAGTTCCCTTCCTAGTCAAAGCTTTTGCTATCATTTTAAAGTCAGACCTTAGCTCTCTTCCTCTTTCCACCGCCTTCTCACAGTCCTTAATGCAGTCCTCAAACTGATATAATTTAACAATGCACTCAAATCAATAATCCATAACAAGCTAACAATACCAATATTACGACAAAGCATAAAGTTGTTAACAAGACCAGGGGTCAAGACTACTTTCACCTTTCACATCAGAAAACCAAAGTCTATAACAAGTATAGCATGACCAAGCAAGGAGCGAATGCAAACAACAATATGACCCATAAAAAAGAACACCGAATATGCAAGTATGAAGCCGAAAGAGGTTTCACTTTTTTGTGTAGACATTCTACCACATCCAAATTGTAACATGAACTTCTACAAATGATACGAAAAGGAGGATTACTGAAATTTGGGCCTAGCCAGCTCAGCCTCAGGTGATCAAGCATTGTTGAAGAGGACATCCCAAGTCCAAATTTGTCAGACCATAAGGACAAACAATAGCATAATTAACAAAAGACAACGGTCAGGTCAGAAAAACTGAATAAAATCTGTGCAGCGTCGCAGCTAAATCATAAGTCCTTGGGATAAACTTCAATTGTTTTTTCATTTTCGTGGGCAATTTATAAACCACAAATTATTATTAGACCGACTAAACTTATGGGGCTAGGTCTATACATCACTCTAAATTGAGCTAGCTCGTTTTGTGTAACATCATCATTAAAGTTACAGCATCGAGGAGCCTCATCTAAATCAATAAACATCACAGCGTATCCACGAAGAACACTAAATTATACTAACAGTACAAGCTTACAGTCAACTATATTACCAATCCGAGTGTAAACATTATTATGCAGCTTAAAAATAAATGGCAAACACTAGATATGTAATCCATACCTGACCCATTTCCAAATACGTCGCAGCGCGATTCAAGATAAACGAAATGTCCTCACCATCCAACTCAATGGCCTTGGTGTAGCGCTGAATCGCTGTGTCGAAGTCCTTCTTCTTATAAGCCGCATTACCAGCCTCCTTCTCCTTTATTGCCTCGGCCCTCCTCTTCTTCGCCTCCCTCTCTTCCTCGTTCACCTCCATCGGCTCTGGCTCCGGCTCCGGCTCCGGCTGGGGCTCCGGCTTCTTCTCCTCCTTCCGGGGCTCAGGTTGCTTCTGCTCCGGCGGAGACTCAGGCATCTCCTCATCCTCCGCCCCCGCTCCACCGTGTAACTTCACGTTGAGCAAAACCCCAAGGGCTTGCATAACCCTCCGGTCCTTCAGATACAAATTGAGATTGCTAGGGTTTTTCTGAATCTCCTGCATCATCTTCACAAAATCAGGTTGCTGCGAGAAAGCTCGGGTCGACGGGTCCGCAGTGAGCTTGGCCCACATCTCGGGACCTGAGAACGCATCCCCAAATGGGTTCATAGGCGGAGGTCCAGCCCGGGAGCGGGCCGCACCGGCTTGAGCGTCGGCCAAACCAGACTTCAGAGCCTCGTTATTGGGGTCGATCTCGAGACCCTTCTTATAAGCCGAAACGGCGTCGTTGTACTGGCCCAATCCGCAGTGAGCGGCGCCGAGCCGGCTGTAGCCCTTGGACCAATCGGGCTTAATCTCGACAGTCTTATTGGCGTCGGCTAGGGCTTCGGAGTATTTGTTGAGAGAGGCGTAGGCGGCGGATCGGTTGGAGTAGAGGACGTGGTTGGTGGGAGCGAGGTCGATGGCTTCAGAGAAGTGGTTGACGGCGGCGGTAAAGTCGCCGGAGGAGAAAGCGGCGTTCCCTTTGGCTTTGGCTTCGTCGGCCATGGCTGTTTAGGGATTCAAGAAACCTATTGGAGAGAAAGTAGAGGGATTGCGGGTGGAGGGGATTGAGGAGGCGACGAAAGGGCGAGCTTTATATAAGATAGATCAATAATGTGTTTAAGGGACCAGAGGCTTCTAGGGAAAGTGGGGTTTGTTTGGGGTTCTGGAACCTTCGGTCTATTGACTCACCGTTGGAAGCCCAAATCTTTTCTTTAAAAATATTTTTGTTGTTATATATTGTTGTT
This sequence comes from Malus sylvestris, assembly GCF_916048215.2. Classification (NCBI taxonomy): domain Eukaryota; kingdom Viridiplantae; phylum Streptophyta; class Magnoliopsida; order Rosales; family Rosaceae; genus Malus; species Malus sylvestris. The sequence goes on along the minus strand of NC_062265.1, from coordinate 11,662,708 downwards.
GTAATCGTATTTAGAATATGAATGTGATTGTGTAAAGTTTAGTGTAATTTTTCGAATATTCCTAAGTTAGATAGTATTATATTAGAGTTGTATTCTTATTATGCTAAGAATTTAACATATCATACTACTATAAATAAAGACATAATGGGATGATACAACACATCTCACAATTAAATCTCTTTTCTCTCTCTTATTCTAGTCGGCCTCCCCTCTCTATTCCCCTAGAATAGTTTAGTAAATTAGGCCTACAAACACGTTATCAACACGTTCTTGTCAGAAGCTAAGGAACTAAAGGATTGTTGGATGAGGCTTTCTTCTACAAAATTCAAAGAGTTTTATTTGTTTTCAACCAATCAGGTACGTTTAAAATAAAGTACAATATTTGAAACGTCCATGAATGATGAAAACATTTTTCATGATATATATATATATATATATGTTGACAAATATATGAAAACATTTTCCTTCCGATATTCCTTCCGATGTATATGTTTTATATATTTGTCAACATATATGTACGTTTCATGCATTACACAATTATTATTTTGCTATGTAGAATTTGTGAGTCAAAGCATATAAATAAATTAGAAGCAATTTAGGGTTCTTTAAACCCTAGAAAAGTCAACAAAAAAACAAAAATTGGGAATTAATGTTGCATGGCTGTGGCTCGCCAATGTGCCACTTCTAACACCACCGTTGAGCATTGAGCTGCCCTGCAGCCTAGCTGCGTCGAGCACGCCACTAGAACGACATCGTTACGACGTCTAGACTATGGCAGCAGCCCTTTGGGCTTTGCTGCACCTACACGAACACTAGGCCTCAGCCTAGTAAGGGTTACCGTGGGCTTGCACCTTCTCCAACCCAAACCAGCAACTTTTAAATTATTGGGCTTTGTCTCAAGTCCCTGGCCTAAACTTGCAGCAAACCAGTTGCTTGATAGGTCTAACCCGTGCCTCAGGCCTGCCTGCAACAAGCCCACGTTGCTTGCTAGGCCTTAGAGCTGCTAGGCTTGCACTGCCCCTCCTCGAGGCCCAGCAACCTACAGCCTTGCTATAGGGCTTATACCCAGCCAGCCAAGGCTGGCCGCGATACTTTTTGGACCCAATGCCAATTTATGGCATTCCCGCATTATAAATCATACCCAAATATTTTTTGGGGTACTTTGGTTTACGCTAATCAATTTTAATTTAATTATCACTTGGTTTATCGTCAATCGAAGCTAATATGACTCGTCTGTCATTAAAAGTGACCAGTAGTCCATTAATCTGATAATTAATCCAAGATTATTAGCCCGAAGATCATTTTTGGACATTAACGATTCAATAATTTATTTTTCTACTTTGAACTGTTGACATCCTTGCGTAGTCCCGAAGCTTGATGCTATGAAAGTTAAGCACTCAAATTAAACCCTCTTTTGACAATTGTAGTATATGTATAAGTAGGGATCGTTCTGGACCGGGGATTAGGAGGGATTGTTAATCTAAACTAAACTGACTTACAAAAAGAAACTTAAAAACATTTAACTAGACTCTATAGACTCAAAACACTTAAAAACACAAACTAAAACAGATTCTAACTAATTAGACACACTAAAGTAAAGGGGGATTGGGTTTTGGACGAAAATAAAGTAAAACAAAACAGAAACTAGACCTAAACAGATTTGCACGAAATTGGTTGTTTTGGATGAATGATGGGCTAGCTAGAAGGTCTTTCTCCACACATGACACACTTGCATACAAATCAATCTCCAATTGCTTTTCAATAAACTATGATGCTCAACACCACAGATTAACCGTGATGCACAAATTAACCCTAAGATTTTCCTTTACTCATTGAATTGGATGAATGCATGCGACAACCCAAATCATTCTCTAAAAGTCCCCTATATGAATGCATAATAGAGATACAATTAAAGATCATTACGTTCCATGAAAATCATAAGCATTGACGAGGCAATTGTAACTATGAATGCATGATACATTTGCCAAGAATTCAATTAACGCAATTGTGACAAGCAACCTTCATTACTCATGAATATAAACTTGTAACGATTAGGTGAAACTTATTTATATCCTAGCATCAAATTCATGCATGAAAACTAAGTATGCATCCTTAATAAACATACACAAATCCGTTATGAATAAAATAGATAATTGAATTGCAATCACAACTTATCAAATCACAATTGGAAGAAATCAATTCATATTGCAAATATATTCATGGTTTCGAATTCTCCTCTAGCCAAAAGAGGTTTAGTTCCTCATACTTGCAATTAAACAGAAACAATTGAAATTAAACATTGAAAACCAAAGTAGAATACACCTAGAATGCTCCAGCAATCCAAATTGAATGACTAGCACAACTCCAAGCAATCCTCCTTCCTTGCAAATATGCGGCACCAAGGTATGAGTGGTGAATGGATGGTCTCTTGTGGTGGTGGTGGATGGATATAGGTGAGTTATGGTGAAGGGTGGAGAGTTGTGTAGATGATGTGGTGTCTTTGGATGATGGCCCTCCCAAATTATGGTGAAGGGTGGATGTATTTATAGGCTAGGGAGAGGAATGTATGGAGTTGTAATGAGTGGATGTAATGGGTGTAGTGGGTGGATGTTTGGTAATGAGTGGATGTAATGGGTGTAGTGGGTTGTGGTAATGAGTGGATGTAATGGGTGTAGTGAGTGGATGTTTGATAATGAGTGGATGTAATGGGTGTAGTGTATGAGTGTTTGGTAATGAGTGGATGTAATAGGTGTAGTGGGTAGATGTTTGGTAATGAGTGGATGTAATGGGTGTAGTGGGTGGATGTTTGGAGAATGGATGTGTTGGGTGAAATGAGTGGATGTAGTGGTAGGTGAATGTGTTGGGTGAAATGAGTGGATGTAGTGGTAGGTGAATGGATGTGTTGGGTGAAATGAGTGTGCTAAAATGGTTATTTATAGGGACAGGATGATGCACAAACTTCAAATTTTGTCCATTCCTTTTGCTCCAAGCATATGCCATCCATTCCATGCCCAAAAATGCTCCAAAATGCATTTATTTGCAACCCTTTGGACATACAAACACACGAAAATAGCTTAAAATACTAAAATAACTACGAACTAACAACATAAATGCCAAGAAACAAGCTAACTAAGTCGCATAAATATGCTCCTATCAAAGTTCACAGACTTGAGTTCCCGAAGCAACTCAAATTCACTACACTTAAATCAGCATATTGCATTTTGTGTTCTTGAAACTTCATAATTGTACATATTTAAGAAATCTAAATGTGTTCTTGTAGGAGTTCATAAAGCTGAATTGAACCTGTAGTTTCATATTTAGTACTTTTGAAACCCGAAGTTTTCATTCAAAACTTACAATATGAAACCTGTAGCTTTCATGTTTAAATTAAACTAATACATGACTATAGAACCCGAATGTTCTATGATATATGTCTATGGATTACCATATGACTAACCACGTTTTGTTGTACCCTCCGTTTTAGGGACATGTTAAACTTGAACAAGCTCGATTACACTGTTCTAGGAATATCTAGAAGAAACTACCTGAAGTGGGTTCAAGAAATGAAACTCCATCTTACTGCAAAGGGTATTATAGCCACCATCGAAGAACCTACCGACAACAACCCCGTCGATGATGCACTACAAACTGAGTACCTCGCTGAGGAAGACCTACTCACCTTCTAACTTACTCTAGCCAATTGTTTCAATCACCAGAAAGACATTTACTTACCTGAAGCAAGACACGACTGGTAGCATTTACGCTTCCAAAATTTTAAGTCTGTAAATGAATACAACTTTCAAGTTTGTAGAATCTGATCACTGGTTAAGTTCTATAAAGTGGACTTAACAGACGAAGATCTCCTAGAGAAGACCTATTCGACCTTTAATGCCACCAATATTCTCCTGTAACAACAATATAGGGCACAGAAGTTCACCAAAATTTTGGATTTGATCTCTGTTTTACTTCTCACTGAAAAGCAGAACCAACTTTTGATGAGAAATCATCAAGCTTAACTTACTGGTTCGAACGCTCCGCTTGAAGCGCATGTGACAAATTCTAGCAGCCACAAACGACGAAAGAATCGTCAAGGTCATGGCAATGGGCGGCAAACCCACCCATGGGCCTAAGGTCAATAGAACCAAGGCCCACCCAAGGGAGGAAGTTTTACCCATAAGCGCCAACCCCTTGTCCTTAAGGCCCCAAACTTCAAGAACAAGGGAAAATCTATCGTTCCATCGGCTTCCACTGAACTAGACATGTGCTACCACTATGGATCAAAGAATCATTGGTCACGCATATGCCGAGCAACCGCCTAGGCCATTACCAAATATCATTCTCGTTGTGAGTCTAACTTTGCCAATGTGGAACATCTTGAAGATGCTATTAAATCTATGGAGATATCATATTTTCAGAAGGCATCAGCTCCTATAAAAGGATAAGTTTTATTCTTCTAGACATGTGTTTAGGGGGTTTTTACCCCTAGTGGCCGAACCCACTAGGAGTGCCAAACCGCCTTATTTTTTAGGTTTATGGTTTAATTTTTGGACAATTTTTCTAAGTTTTTGGAATAATTTGTTTGGTTTTTGGTTTGTTTTGAATTATGGATATTATTTTCTCAATTGATTTGAATATATGGAATTATATTTATGCATGTGATCGATTCAATTAATTTATTTTTAGATATGACTAGTGGAGAAGTTAGTTGTCTGGCTGATACCATGCACACCTTTTTGTGTGAGCGACACTATTTTACTAATTTCATACCTAAGAATGCACCTCTGGCAACCTTCTCAGATTCATCCAACCTGATAAAAGGATACAGAAAGGCTCGTATAATGTTGTTTAATGGTATTGTCTTAACCATTAAAGAAACCCTCTATTCTCCACGTTCCGGAAAAACATTGCTGAGTTTTAGAGATATTTGAGATAATCAGTATCATGTTGAAACCACTGAAGAGAATGGTTGTGAATTTCTTTGTATCACTTGTTATGAATATGGCCAGAAGCATTCGCGGCATAGAGACCCACCATGTGGCTGGCCCTGAGCCTGGGTTCCAAAGCACTTTGCTGCTTTGGCATGACCGTATGAGACATCCCGAACATGACATGATGCGCCATATCCTCAAATCATCACATGGGAATCATTTACCTCCCTATGTTGGATTACCGCCATGCAAAGCTTGTTCTTTGGGGAAGTTGAATACTCAACCATTAATTACAAAGATTATTCACAAGCTTCCTAAGTTTCTTCAAAGGATTCAAATGGATATTTGTGGGCCTATCCAACCAATATGCGGACCATTTAGATACTTTATGGTGTTGGTTGATGCATCGACGCATTGGTCACATGTCTGCTTATTGTCCACATGCAATACTGCATTTGTGAAACTCCTAGCATAAATTGTTAAGCTTAGGGCTCACCACCCTAATTATCTGATCAAGTCGACTCAACTAGATAATGCTGGAGAGTTTACGTCATAGACTTTTGACGATTATTGCATGTTCGTTGGGATTGAAGTTTAACATCATGTACCCCATGTTCACACCCAAAACGGCCCGGCAGAAACCTTCATAAAGTGCCTTCAATTGATAGCTCGGACTTTGGTCATGCAAACCAAACTGCTGGTATCTGCCCGGGGCTATGCAATATCACACGCATCTATGTTGGTCCGCCCGAGGCCCATTGCTATCCAACCTCATTCACCATTACAGATGGTTACTGGATACGAGCTTGACTTGTCGCATTTACATGTGTTTGGGTGCGCAGTCTATGAGCCAATAACTCCACCACTACATACCAAAATGGGTCCTTAGAGAAGAATAAGAATCTATATCGATTATGATTCGCCATCAATTATTTGCTACTTAGAGCCCTTGATAGGTGATCTCCTTACCACACATTTTACGGATTGTCACTTTGATAAGATAATTTTCCAGTCGTTAGGGGGAGATAAGAACTTAACATTCTTGTAGAACGCCGCGAATTGTCGTGGTATGCACCCACTATGTCTCATTTAGATACCTGCATTACTCAATCTAAAACTAAAGTACATTGTATTCTAGATTTTCAGAGCATTGCTCAAAGCATGCCTGATGCTTTTACTGATCTAGCAAATAGGACAAGATCACATATACCCTCTGCAAATGCACTTGCAAGGTCAGATGTATCTAGAGTACGTCATAATATCGCCTTGGAAGGTCAGACCGTCCTTGGGGCGGCCACACCTTCCACGCGACTTAGTACATTAGCGGCTAGCCAATCATCTGCTCCTACCTTAAAGCGTGGCAGACCCCCTGGTTCAAAGGATCCATAACCCAGAAGAGGAAAATGACACAAACTAATGACCCTAGTGAAGTAAATATTTTCAAAAACTAGTTCATTTGAGCAACATCTATGTGTGCTATTAACAATTAAAAGGCGAAATCATGTTTGTATGCAATAAAAAACAAAACTTAACCCATGAAATTCCATGCCTAGTAGTTATGGTGAACCAAGGCTCAACTCAAAACAAAGTGAATTGAGAAATCTTATACCTTTGTTGATTCCTCTTTGCATAAGCAAAGGCTAATTACCCAAGAGAGAAGGCCTTCATTCCTTACTTCTTAGCTCCATGGATTTCTTGGAGGAGGATGGAGGAATGGATTCTCCAAGTTCCCAAAATAGAGAACCTCTAAGTCTCCACACCAAGGAGAACATTGATGAAGAGATGAGTGATCTAGAGGAAGGAAGATTGCTAGCTATATTCCTCTAGGGTGGCCGGCCTCTTAGAGAGAAAATAGAGTTTTGTGTTCTCTTATCTTCCCTTAGAAAACTCTTATGATGAAATGTTATAAAGTTCTTTATATAGTCCCTTCAATTAAGTGACAAAATAACCAAAACCCTTCATCCTCTAATGTGGCTGGCCTTAAGGGTTCATTGGGCTTTCAAGCCCTTTGTGTTTTCAAGTTGTCATACAACTTGAGTTAATGGGGTTGACATTCAAATCCCATTGGGTATTGTGGCTCAAAACTAACTAGAGGTCTATAATGAACATATTCATTTGATTAATTAACATATTAATGAATCCTAGCCATAAATAATCAAACCATTTAATTATCCTTACTCATCTCCGTTGTTTCTTCAATCTCTACCTTACTCAGTGTATGATACACTAGGTTCCTTTTAGCGAGGCAGTGGGCAATTAGAACTCTTCAAATCGATTGTGAATTGAAACTTACTTTCAATTCTCCCTTTAGTGATAATACACCTTTAGGTCTTCCACAAAACATGAGTGATACCTAGCAGTATGTCATGGCTACCCAAGCTAATCAGAAAAAGTGGAGAACCTATTCAGTTTAGGATTACAATGCAATACAATCTTTCTCTAATACAATGCTATTGACCACATTGTTTGGTTTGATAGTTTATTCATGTCTACTATCCAATGTGATTCTCTTACTTATATGATTACCTTGAATGTGATTTGGAACGACTTCCTAAATCTCATTCATACTCTACCCAGAGATTCTTAATCATATCATAGAGTATTCTCTCTCAAATGGTTTAAAGGTTAAAGATCCCTTGTTGGGAATTCACTTGCCTTCATGGCTAAGTGGCTTAACCCCAATTATGCCATGGACACCCTCTAACGAAGTGACTTTGATATAGTCAAAGATCAAGGACCTAACCACGAGACAACTATGATGTCTCAGGTCAAAGGAATACTTTGCATTATCTCAACCATGAGTTATCTTGTGACATAAGTATGAGAATTCCTTGTTGATCGTGTTCAGTGGACTCATTCTCCATTGAACACCTACACGCTTGTCTTGATGTCAGTCATACCAATGATATGAGACCAGTCACTTTCCCTAAGAGAAGACATACCATATACTGATTTTAATAGACTGTCAATGCCCAATTGGCAATCTTATGATCATGAACGTTTAGGGTATTTATACAAAAAAGAATGGTCTCATGAATCTAACTTCTTTAGATCACATTCTCCCAATTACATATTCCTTGGACTTATTGTTTAAGCATATAACATTTCTATAAGACAACTTTAAACAATAATCATTGCCTTTTATATTAAACTAGATTAGTTTAACATGTGAAATGTCCGTAAAGTATCATCATATGATTGGCTTTAGGGTACATTTCCAACACCTAGTCTAAATTCGACCATTGCGTACTCATCTGTTCCAACGCATGAAGTTATTCTAAATTACGGGGATGTCTTAGACAAGACAACTTGGCTTCCTGAGAATCGCGAGATTTCGGTCCACTATGCAGTATTGGATGGGGTTTGGATTCAGAATGAGATGATCGTCGACAATGCATTTGTGTACACAGTAGCTACTGACTTATGCTTAGCAATGGCATTGAATCATGTTTCGTTGATGAATTTTGACGTCGAATAGATTGGTCAAACTGGAAACAAGCAATCTAAGTCGAACTTGATTCACTTGCGAAATGTAAGGTATTTGGGCCTGTAGCTCCTACTGTAACAATCCGTCTCGAATAATTTTACGAAATTTATAATGAAAGGGTATTTTGGTAATTTCATTGGGATTGGGCTAGATATTTTGAATTGTTGCTTTTGGGTCTTAATTTGTGTGCCTGGTGGGGCCTACTTCTTGTAGTTTGTGTCCCCCAGGGCCAACCTTTCTTTCGTTTTCTTTTGCTTCCTTTCTCCCGGGAAACTCTTAAACTTTCGGATCTTGCTCTCACAGCTTGCTCTTATCCTCTCCCTCCTTATCCGTGAGTAAACCCACACCTACACCTACAACGAACACCATCACTCACCACAAGGAATGGGCTTCATCCTTCCCTCATTCTCTGTGAAGAATAGAGGTGACCTGAAATCCTCTACGGCGAGTTCGGTTTCGAGATTGCCGATTCGAGGTAAACTTTATTTGATTTAGACCTATTCCAGTCTCTCGTTATCTTCCTTAGCCTTGTGGGGTTGTTTTTGAATAAAAAATCGACAGACTTAACCTTGTTTTTCGATCATTAGTTTTTCCGGCGAGCACCATAGGTTTTAGACTGATTTCCTGCCAACTCCGGCCACTACTGGGGAAACCAAAGGTATAATCCTAATCTACTTTTGAGGTTCGAGGTTGACCAAAGCTTTGAAAGCTCTAGCTTTCTTTTTTGTCAAAACCAGTCTTGAACCGGGTTGACCCGACTTAGTAACCCAAAGCCCAAACCCTAATGAAACCGAGCCCAACCCTTTAGGCAAGCCCAGGCCCAGATACCTCCGGCCCAAACCCAGATCCAGTTGGCGCGTGGGCACACTTAAGTGCCTATCTTGGTCGACGCGTGGAGCAAACGCGCCTCTACCGGAGGTACTGTGCTCCGCCACCATCCATGACGGTGACCACGGTGGCGTTGGCGACTTTTCCAACCAACTTTTCAATGACCCAAATTGGCGCATGGCGATGCATGTGACAACGGGTGGTTGTTCGGGCCGCCATCAAGTGGCGGTGCGTGAGGGCACGTGCGACGGCGCGTAGGGGTAACCGAGGTCCCCCGTTATGTTTTTCGACGTCCTGAATCTGTTTCTCAAAATTCAATTATTTTAGTATAGTTTTATTAATTGGTACCTTTATGTGCTTAGGAGCAATTGTTTCTGTCATTTCTGTCCTCTCTAGTTTGCACGGCTCTTTGACGGTGAAGTATCTATGAGTGGACCCCTACTAAAATACATGATTTCACTATTAGAAATGCATACATGAAAAGAATGATTTAATGGCTACGTTTTATGAAATGTTTATGAGTAAATTGGTTTCACGCTTTATGAATTATCATGCTTTATCGACTTTATGTTCTTTGTGGTATATATGATGAATGATTATATACTATGAAAATGATTTAAGATATGATGTTTGAGCTACTGAGCTCCATTGAGATATAAATACTTATACTTTGGAAAGATTATGTTCAATGTTTTTATGTACTTATTTAGTGGTTACTCATATGTCCTACCTACGAATGAATGTCCTGCCTACGGGTAAATGTCCTGCCTACGAGCGAATGTCCTGCCTTCGGGCTATTTTGATACCACTACTGAGCACACTATATACAATATATGTTTTATGAAGTTTTATGGCATGCTAGGGTTTTCGGAAAACCTATTACTTATTATGCTATATGAGTTTTCATAAACTTTGGGGGTTAGTACGCTGTTGAATAACTATGTTAGTATTACTTATATATCAACTTGGTCCACTCATGTTTTGTTTTGCGCCCTTTCAAGACTTAGAATAGAGGTGTACAATCCCGACATCAAGGCACTCTCGCATCGGCATCTTCGAATCCCGGCATCAAGGCACTCCCGCATCGACATCTTCGAGTCGTCTCGGATTAGTTGTATGCTCTGAACACGTTACACAATTACATATTCATTATAATTAAATTTACAAGTTTTATTTATGTCGGTTAATTGTTTTTAGTTCTCATGCATCCTAATATGGCTTCATCACCTTCGGGTGTCAGCTAGCATGTGCCTACCCCAGTGTTTGGATAATATCAGGGTCGGGCGTGTCACCTACTCCACCACATGTGAAGCCCGTGGGCTACAAGTAGGTTTCCGTAATGAGAATAAAGAAATAATGTGATACAAAGCACGCCTCACGACGTAAGGCTTCTCTCGACGCCCTGGGATTGATTACAAGGAGATGTATTCCCCTGTAATGAACGTCATAACATTCCATTGACTGGTTCAAATAATTCTAAACCACAAAACACTCTCTCAATTAGATTGAAGAGATCACTCTACGGATTGAAACAACTCGGATGAATGTGGTATAACCATTTGAGTGAATATTTGACAAGTCAAGGTTATGTAAACAACGAACTATGCCCATGCATGTTCCTCAAGAAGTCACATTCCAAATTTATGATCGTTGTAGTTTATGTTGACGACATGAACCTCATCGGATCTCCCGTAAAGCTTAAGAAAATTGACATTCACTTGAAATCGAAATTTGAGATGAAAGATCTTGGGAAAACTTGATATTGTCTTAACCTGAAGATCGAGCACTGTTCGGATGGAATCCTAGTACATTAATCGAACTACACCCAAAAGGTGTTGCGACATTTTAATGAGGATAAAAACGAAGCCTTTGAGTACTCCTATGGTCGTTCGGGCTCTAAATGCTAAACGAGATCCATTATGTCCCAAGGAGGATAAGGAAAAGATTTTGGAGCCTAAAGTTCCATACCTAAGTGCAATTGGTGCTTTATTGTACTTGGCTCAATGCACTAGACCTAACATCTCCTTTGCTGTTAATCATTTGGCTAGATACTGCAATGCGCCTACACGTAGACACTAGAATGGTGTTAAAGGCATTTTTTGCAACCTCAAGGGTACAACGAATTTGGGCTTGTTCTACACTCATGAATCCTCGAGATGAGCCGCTGCCCTTGGTCCCTCGGGATGATTCTTACCTTGTTGGTTACGCAAATGCTAGTTAATTGTCCGACCCACATAAGGCATGTTCTTAAACGGGCTATGTCTTTACCGTTGGAGACATCATAATATCTTGGAGGTTTACTAAGCAAACGCTAGTTGCAACTTATTCAAACCATGTTGAGTCTCTCGCCTTGCATGAAGCATTGCATGAGTGCTTTTGATTGAGAGCAGTCATGGAACATATTTGAAGCACTAGTGGTCTTACTATCGTGGTTGACCTTTCTACGACAACCTTTGAAGACAACGCAACATGTATCGAGCAGTTAAAGAAGGGATACATCAAAGGAGACAACACCAAGCATATAACATCGAAGTTCTTTTATTCTCACCAGTAACAACAACATCAGAACATTGAAGTCAAGCAATTCCATTCGCAGGACAACCTAGCCAATCTCTTTACTAAGTCATTGCCCAAGTCTACTTTTCAGAAGCTCGTCCAAGAAATCGGTATGCATAAATTATCTGAGTTGAATTACTTGTAGTTATCTTATTTGGAAGTTATGTCTAACTCAGGAGGAGTATCCTGAAGCATACTTACTTGATCTTAATGTACTATTTTTTCTACGATTAAGAGCATTTTTTCCACTGGGCTTTTTCTACCTAACGAGGTTTTGATGAGGCACCCATCCTGGGATGATCATACTCCATTGAGTTCATAACTTTCATCTTGTGTGACGTTTTTTTTAGACATTATGCATAGTTCTCACTTTTTTTCTCCTTAGTCTATGGGTTTTTACCTACCTTAGGTTTTACCATAGCAAGGTTTTGTGGGTTTTACTACCAATGCATACTTTCTTTAATTTGAGACTCGCATTCACCCATTGTACCGACGACTTCATCAACTGCTCTACCTCAACTTCTGAAGATCTGATGCGATATTTTGTTTGAGCATTTACACACTCATGGGGGAGTGTTGCAGTCATATTTAGAATAGGAATGTGATTGTGTAAATCCTAGTGTATCTAGGGATATCTTGGAATATTCCCTAAGATAGATATTATCCTATTAGAGTTGTAATCATATTAGGGGTGAGGATTTAACCTATCTTACTACTATCAATAAAGGCACAATGGGGTGATACAACATACACATCGCAATTAAATCTCTCTCTTATTGCCGCCAGCCTCCCCCTCTCTATTCCCTTAGAATAATTTAGTAAATTAGACCTACAATAATTCTAATATATTTGTGATTGTTTAAATCATAAGTAGAGATAAATTAGGAATTTTCCAAATCTAGAAAATCCTTCTTATTAAACTTTGTATTGCAAGTTTCTATACAACATGTATACAAGAACTTTAAAATTACAATTATGACATTCGAGACTTAGTTGAACTTTGTTTAACATCGATTTGAAGTGTTGATTTTGAATTCTATATGTACATTTACTGATTCATGAGAGATTGACTCACCACATGCATTTTTGCCAAATAAAATTACGTGCTATTTATTAGCAAAAGAAGTGTTGTAAACCCTTTTAATGGTGCATAATTAAATTGAGAATGCTCAAGAGCTCCTTATTGCTAGTGCATCTAGGAGTCTTAAGTTGACTCATTGCAGACCCATTTCTTATGAAATGTTCCAAATTTTTCTTGAAAGCTTCCTTTTCCACAATTCGAAGCACAAGAGGCCCGATCAAAATGCTTCTCCTCTAGGCCACATAGCCATGATCCAAAAATGATGCATCCATTTCTCTACAGCACTCACTAAGAACTCTCTCAAACTTTTCCTTTGATCTCCCAGTATATTATGTAGTGGGCTAGTTGGGACAGCAAGTCGGCATGGCTCATGAAATCGATCATCTCAGCATTCAACTTGCTCAATAGTTCAGACCCTTTCTGGACCACCATTTGAAGGTCATTTTCAGTGCTTTTGTCTATGTTTATTGTTAGTATTGATAATGTTTTGTAAAAATGGTGATTTTGTAAGGTAAGGTTTGATTATTAGGTGTGGGTTTATTGATATATTTTATTTTTAGTGTTAATTTCATCGTGAACTTGATGGCAATTATGCGATAGGGTAAAAAAAAAAGAAGACAATTTCCATTTACAGTTTAAGTTGGGTGTAGAGAGAAGTTATGTGGATTCAAATAAAATTTCTCTTTCTTTTCTCCTAATTAATATAAACAAAGGCACAAGGTCTGGGAATAACACATAGAATTTCTCAAGCCTTTTCTCCATCTCTCTCTTCATGTTGTGCCTCTTCTCTATCTCTCAATTAAATATAGGCCACAACACGGTATCAACACACTCTTGATGCTCTACTAAAGAGAATTCATTCATCTTCAATCAGGGTAGTATTACGTTTCAATTATTCTTATTTGATTAACTTTTGATTTTATTGAATACATATACTTTTATTGATTCAATGTATTTTTTTAATGATTGAAACGAGATACAACATGCCTTGAAGATAGAAAGCCGAAATTGGAGGAAGAACTCCTATAAACCATTCACAATACTCATCACATAATCTAGGTTTTTCCAAAACAATAGTTTTTATCTCGATATTTTTCCAGCCTTGATTGCATAAACTTTCACCACAATGCATGACCTCATCTTTACATTTTACGAATTACAGATTCCACATAAATTGAGCATGCATTATATTCAAAATATTGCCATATTATGTGAATGAATATGTGTGAACAGCAAAGAAACAAAAGAAAATAGAAGCAAGAACTACGATTTTGTAAACCCTATAAAAATTGACAAAAAAAAGAGTTTTTTATACCATAGCCATGAAATGATCCGTGCCTAGCTGCGTGACCCAAGTCTCCAAGGAGCCAAGCTGCTTCCGCTTCCAAAACCCAAAAACAACATGGTTTTCTGTCATCTCTATCACCAACCCTCGGGTTTGCCTGAAGACGAACGTCTGCCATCATTTTTCGACAATTTCTAGTGACGCACGATAGGTCGATGGTATCTTCAACCTCAAGATTCCAATTGAACCTTGATGATTGTGAATGTGACGACATGTCCCTAATTTTCACTGTAATTTCCTTTCTGTTTGTGTAATTTGACGTTTTTACCCTTTTTGGGGAAAAGTGTAATTTTACGTGGTCTTTGTTTTCGATTGTGATTTCGTTTTTCTAGCTTCATACTTAAATTGTATTTGTCACTACAAATGCGTGAGGGCGTGTTAGACACGAATCAGATATGTAACAAAAAAGTTACGCTCCGTTAAAGTATAATAACACAAGTGTTTTGTACACGTGTGTACAAATCACTGTTTGAAATAATGTAAGAAATCAGATTTCCTATCCCTAAAAAGTGGATCCGTGTCTCCCAATCAACAACAAATTAAATTTGCTTTCCATCAATCACTCCCCTCTATTCATTTTTCCCGGTTTCTCTCTTCACCACCCAATTAGATTTTTCCTTCTTTTACATAACCAATTAGTGAGTTGCACACTCACAACAGTCACCAATCAATTTTCAAAATTCACTCTCCCTCTCTACACTCTCCCTCACCCCGAAAGACTCTCTTTTCACTCTCACTCTGCAGCCCTCTCAAACATACACTAAACCTCACCATCAAGACCTGAAAACCACACCAATGGACTATCCTTGACCTATGATCACAATTGTACCACTGGATCACAAGTTAACCGAGTTTTGGACGTCGAACTCGGAAAGTCCGAACTTAGTGAGTTTGACTTCAACGAGTTTCAGGCCAAGTCAAGGAGTTTTAAAGATCGGGGAAGTTTTCCTACAACTCCCCGAAGCTCCTAAGAAGAGTTCGAGGAAGCTTTGACGTGAAACAACCTGGTTTCGAGAAGTCCCCATTTTGGCCGTACCTTTCGAGGCATTTTCAGGCTGCCTCCATCCACTCTTTGGACTTTTGAAAGGTATAAAATGATTATACTCTTCATAAGCTTCATTTCCATATAATTTTTTTGAAAAATGGTTGAGAAATGAAGAAGATATGTAGGTTTGAAGACAAGGGAATATTCCGTCAACTTTGACAA
The DNA here is from genome assembly GCF_916048215.2 of Malus sylvestris. Lineage (NCBI taxonomy): Eukaryota > Viridiplantae > Streptophyta > Magnoliopsida > Rosales > Rosaceae > Malus > Malus sylvestris. Next base: position 11,647,276 of record NC_062265.1, on the reverse strand, counting down.
AATACTCTAACGGCATCAGGTAACGCCGTTAATGTATGTTAGCATTTTAACTGAATATTCCTAACATTCATCAGCCTTTGCTTGAGCATGGTAGCGCGTAAGGCCATGCATTAGGTGTTGCGTAAGGCCTTGCCTTAGGCGGCTCGTGGAGGCACATCCGGCCTCCAATTGACCTTCTGTCAATCTGTGTAGGTCCGTGACGTTGAGTAGATCAATTTTATATATTTAAACCCTATGTTTTAGCAAACCATGGGGGTTTTATAAAAGTTTCCGTATATGTGTTATTAATTAATTTAAAATAGTTAATTCACATATAGGGGAAACCTATCCCGAGGATGTACGGGATCAAGTAAGGCTCGATGGCTACGATCCGACTATGTATTTGTGAGTGAGCAGTTTTATTTTATATCTATACATAGTTATAGTTTCCATAAATGCGTATTTATTCTATTTTTCCGCATATATTGCCAAGTATCGTTATTGTGATATTAAATGTGATACATGCTACTATATGGTTGGGATATTACTGTCATGACATTCATACATATTTGTACATGCTCATCATTGTTGTACCTCGGTGTTAGTACTCGCCCCAGGGCTAGGGCCAGTCCTTCACGTGTATATTCACATCTGCACCGTTCACTTGCCTTGGATCCAAATTAGGTGCCAATCCTGTCGTACATATTGCATTAGGCAATTTTGATTTGTATGTGACTGTGCTTCGGCACCAGCCTTCACGTGATCGTAATACTAGAGTGTATTGATTACACCCAATCCTATTCGTGTCAAAAATTATCTGTACGAACTCGTGACTCAACTTAGATGGATGAGCACTTGTTTATACTTGATTATCACATGATTATATTACTGCGGCATTTGAGATATCATGACTTGGTATATTTATGGTTATATTGTTGTTGTACTTTTCTTTACATACTTACGTAGTATGTTTTACGGAAACTATACTTGTTTTACAGCGAGGGGTTACTATGTTTGAAAAATAAAGGTTTTCTTACAAACGTTGTTTTGCTGACCCACTCAACTTTGTTTTTCGCCCCTCCAAGACATAGATAGTTGTACTCTTTGTGGCATTCGAGGAACCTCTGGTAGTTCTGACATTATCTCTGTTTAGAAGTATGAACTTATCCACTATTGTGTAATAAGTGTACTTTAACTACTTTGACTACTTTACTGTAGTCGTACTATCTATTATACTCTAAATAATTGTAGTGGGTTCTTGTTGGAAATGTGCCCTAAAGCCAATCATATGAAGATACTTTATGGACATTTCACATGTTAAACTAATCTAAGTTTAATATCAAGGGCAAAGATTATTGTTTGAGCCGTCTCATATAAATGTTATATGCTTAAACGATAAAGTCCAAGGAATATGTGATTGGGAGAATATGATCTAAAGAAGTTAGATTCATGAGACTATTCTTTTGTAAACACATCCTAAATGTTCCTGATCATAGGATTGCCAATTGGGCATTGACAGTCCGTTAAGATCAGTACGTACTGTGTCTTCTCTCAGGGAGAGTGACTACTCTCGAGTCATTGGTGTGTGTGACATCAAGTCAAGTACGTAGGTGCTCAATAGAGAATGAGTTCATTGAACACGATCAACGAAGAGTTCTCATATTCATGTCACATGAGAACTCATGGTTGGGATAATGCAAAGTAGTCCTTTGACCTGAGGCATCACAGTTGTCTTGTGGTTAAGTCCTTGATCTTTGATTATGTCAAAGTCACCCCATCGGGGTGTCCACGACATCATTGGGGTTAAGCCACTTAGTCATGGAGACAAGTGAATGCGCAACAAGGGATCTCTAACCTTCAAACCGTTTGAGGGAGAATACTCTATGATATGATTTAGAACCTCTGGCCAGAGTATGAATGAGATTTAGGAAAGCGTTCCAAATCACATTCAAGGTAATCATATAAGCACACGAATCACATTGGATAGTAGACATGAATAAATAAACTATCAAACCAAACAATGTGGTCAAGAGTATTGTATTAGAGAAAGACCGTATTGCATTTGTAATCCTAAACTGAATAGGTTCTCCACCTCTTCTGATTAGCTTGGGTAACCATGATATGCTGCTAGGTGTCACTCATGGTTTATGGAAGCCCTGAACGTGTGTAATCACTAAAGGGAGAATTGAAAGTAAGTTTCAATTCACAATCGATGTAAAATGGTTTTAATCGCCCACTGCCTCGCTAAAAGGAACCTAATGGATCGTACACCGTGTAAGGTGGAGATTGAAGAAACAATGGAGATGAGTAAGAATAATTAAATGGTTTAATTATTTATGGCAAGGATTAATTAATATGTTAATTAATCAAACGAATAAGTTCGTTAAAGACCTCGGGATAGTTTTGGACCTTAAGGCCCAATGGGCTTCGAACGTCAAGCCCATTGACTTAAGTTGTATGACAACTTAATGAATAATGATTCACAAAGGCCTAAAAGGCCTAAAGAAACCCCAAGGCCGGCCATGATGCTTTTGGAGTGGGTTTTGGACTTATTTACAAGTTTGCCACTCCAATGAATTAAGGTATAAATATGACTTTATAGCCAAAATTCATTTAGGGTTTGTTTTGGAGAAAATTGGAGAGAACATGTCTCTCCATTTCTCTCTAAAGAGGCCGGCCCCTTGGAGGGTGTATCTAGCCATACTACTACTCCAAGGTCACTCATTTTCTTCTCCAATCTCTCCTTGGTGTGGAGACTTAGAGGTTCTCAATTTTGGGAACTTGGAGAAACCTTTTCATCCATCCAAATCCATAGATTTTAGATGCAAGGAATGAAGGCCCTCTCTTTGGGTGATTAGCCTTTGCTTATGCAAAGAGGAATCTACAAAGTTGTTGAGGTTAATTCACTTAGATGTTAGTGGCACTTGTCCACAAATATAATACTACTCATGTTGTATGACATTCACCGAAGATCACTCTCGGTTGGACTATAGTTTATTTTGAATAAACACAAGTCCGAATGCTTTGCAAAAGTTTTCAAAGAATTCAAGAAATGTAAGTTGATGAGTAAGACGTCTAAAGTATTTACCTCCTTAGATTTGATCAAAGGAAAAGAAACACTTTAGATGATTCTCCTTGAAAGATATCAAGGAAAGAAGCATCATAAGATAATAGATTTCTCCATTAAGGAGAAGAACGAACTCGAATAAGATTTAGTTCGTTAGATGTTATCTATTACCCATATATAGGATATATACTTCTAAAAATAATATGATTGTCAATTAGAAGATCTTCCAAATTTTTCATGACTCCATAAGATGTAGTTGGAAAGAAAGACAAATCTCAAGCATGTTAAGATTTGGGGTTGTGAGCTAATAAGCAATATTTGTTTGATAACAATCTTGTGGGATATCCTTAAATTAACTTTTGGATATCGCTTCTATAAACCAACTAACAAATGTTGTTTTGTTGGGTAGTTCATTGTAATCCTACAATGTGATTTGCCTAAAAGCAAATGAACAAGAGATAGAACTCAAAGAATGGGTTCTTTGAGAGACAAGAAAGTAATCAACAAATATAAACAACCTAGTTCCTATACCAAAAGCTCCAAGGTAGTCGAGAAGGATTTATAAACCGTCTCAGTTGAATGGTTTGAACTTTATGATTATGTCATAGAGTTGCACCTCTTAATTCGAAAGAAATAAGAATGAAAATCCTTATGACTACATTGAGTGTATATATATGATATATATACTCAAGGAAATGGTAAAGTACCATTTGACCAGAAATAATGAAACCTTCATAAGCTAATTGGTAGCTTAAGGTAACTACAATCAAAGAGAATGGTTGACTTTGAAGAAACCATTTTTGACGTAGTCTTGGTTTCAATTAATTCAAAGATAGCTAGCTACAACTAAATGGTGATTCAATGTTTGGACATAATATGGGTTTCCGAAACCATTATTAAGATAGTCTTGATAATATATGTCTAAAACTATAAATCACAAGACATGTAAGTTGTAGAGATCCATCCATCATGAATCTAAGCAAGCTAGTGGGAGTTATGAGCATCTTATGAGAAAAGGATCAAATCGTTTGATTTCTCGTAAAGATGTAAATGAATCTTTTGTTTACTAGGTTTACAAAAGATTAGTGGGAGTTAATCATGTTCCTAAGATTTAAATATATATGATATATTAATTTTGGAAATGAAAAGAATACTTCTTCATTAAAGTTACAACTTTAAAACATTATATGAAGATAGAATGTATAAGGGAGTTAATCATGTTCCTAAAATTTAAATATATATGATATATTAATTTTGGAAATGAAAAGAATACTTCTTCTTTAAAGTTATGACTTTAAAACATTATATGAAGATAGAATGTATATGGGAGATATAGTCTATATACATGGGATGGAAATCTATAATGATATATTTCTTGATATAATTGGATTATATCAATCCCTAATAATAGACAATAGATGCTAGGAAGTTTCTCATATGATGATAAACTTCAATTAGAAGGACAACTCTAGTGAGACTCAGAAGTTGCTCTTCTCAAAGAGAACGTACTCTTTGACTCCCAAAGAAATAATGCATAAATAGAATCCTTTATGCATATGCATAAAGGGGATTTATGTATTTCATATTGTATGAAAAACATTGATATGAGTTGTACCTAGAACGGTACAAGACGATATCAGTGCAAGCCCAGGATCAGAACCATGGCAACTGTCAAGTGAGTCCATAAGTATTTAAGAAATACTAAAGGATAGATTCCTCAAAGAATGAGGAAGAATTAGAGTAACGTAAAGGAAGCGTAAATGTATTAGATTATGAATCTAATCCATCATTGGATGTTTCTTCATTATGAATGAAGAGATAATCAGATATCTCTTTATTATGACTAAAGAGATATTTGGATGGAAACATTAAAAGTAATGACTTTAGTGTGTTCCATTATGAATGCAAAATATATTGCCATATAGAAGCTTACAACAATGTTGTTTGGATGGGAAAGTTCATTTATGAACTCTCTATTCGGTTCCAACCAGAAAGTGTATCTAGTGTACTGACACTATGACACTAATGGGGCGATAGCTCAAGCCAGGGAATCAAGGTCTCATCAAGGTCCGAACTCAAATGAGAGACTGAACCACATGATTGAGAATCATGTATAATGGTGACGTCGTTATTCTCAAGGTTGCTTCTATGAATAACATATAGATATCCATTGTCTAGGCCTACTATTCAGCCATTTATGAAATGACTACATAAAAGGTATCATCACTGATGATCAAGCTGATTGGCTCTAGTGCAAGTGGGAGATTGTTAGAAATGTGCCCTAAAGCCAATCATATGAAGATACTTTACGGACATTTCACATGTTAAACTAATCTAAGTTTAATATCAAGGGCAAAGATTATTGTTTGAGCCGTCTCATATAAATGTTATATGCTTAAACGATAAAGTCCAAGGAATATATGATTGGGAGAATATGATCTAAAGAAGTTAGATTCATGAGACCATTCTTTCGTATACACATCCTAAATGTTCCTGATCATAGGATTGCCAATTGGGCATTGACAGTCCGTTAAGATCAGTACGTACTGTGTCTTCTCTCAGGGAGAGTGACTACTCTCGAGTCATTGGTGTGTGTGACATCAAGTCAAGTACGTAGGTGCTCAATAGAGAATGAGTTCATTGAACACGATCAACGAAGAGTTCTCATATTCATGTCACATGAGAACTCATGGTTGGGATAATGCAAAGTAGTCCTTTGACCTGAGGCATCACAGTTGTCTTGTGGTTAAGTCCTTGATCTTTGATTATGTCAAAGTCACCCCATCGGGGTGTCCACGACATCATTGGGGTTAAGCCACTTAGTCATGGAGACAAGTGAATGCGCAACAAGGGATCTCTAACCTTCAAACCGTTTGAGGGAGAATACTCTATGATATGATTTAGAACCTCTGGCCAGAGTATGAATGAGATTTAGGAAAGCGTTCCAAATCACATTCAAGGTAATCATATAAGCACACGAATCACATTGGATAGTAGACATGAATAAATAAACTATCAAACCAAACAATGTGGTCAAGAGTATTGTATTAGAGAAAGACCGTATTGCATTTGTAATCCTAAACTGAATAGGTTCTCCACCTCTTCTGATTAGCTTGGGTAACCATGATATGCTGCTAGGTGTCACTCATGGTTTGTGGAAGCCCTGAACGTGTGTAATCACTAAAGGGAGAATTGAAAGTAAGTTTCAATTCACAATCGATGTAAAATGGTTTTAATCGCCCACTGCCTCGCTAAAAGGAACCTAATGGATCGTACACCGTGTAAGGTGGAGATTGAAGAAACAATGGAGATGAGTAAGAATAATTAAATGGTTTAATTATTTATGGCAAGGATTAATTAATATGTTAATTAATCAAACGAATAAGTTCGTTAAAGACCTCGGGATAGTTTTGGACCTTAAGGCCCAATGGGCTTCGAACGTCAAGCCCATTGACTTAAGTTGTATGACAACTTAATGAATAATGATTCACAAAGGCCTAAAAGGCCTAAAGAAACCCCAAGGCCGGCCATGATGCTTTTGGAGTGGGTTTTGGACTTATTTACAAGTTTGCCACTCCAATGAATTAAGGTATAAATATGACTTTATAGCCAAAATTCATTTAGGGTTTGTTTTGGAGAAAATTGGAGAGAACATGTCTCTCCATTTCTCTCTAAAGAGGCCGGCCCCTTGGAGGGTGTATCTAGCCATACTACTACTCCAAGGTCACTCATTTTCTTCTCCAATCTCTCCTTGGTGTGGAGACTTAGAGGTTCTCAATTTTGGGAACTTGGAGAAACCTTTTCATCCATCCAAATCCATAGATTTTAGATGCAAGGAATGAAGGCCCTCTCTTTGGGTGATTAGCCTTTGCTTATGCAAAGAGGAATCTACAAAGTTGTTGAGGTTAATTCACTTAGATGTTAGTGGCACTTGTCCACAAATATAATACTACTCATGTTGTATGACATTCACCGAAGATCACTCTCGGTTGGACTATAGTTTATTTTGAATAAACACAAGTCCGAATGCTTTGCAAAAGTTTTCAAAGAATTCAAGAAATGTAAGTTGATGAGTAAGACGTCTAAAGTATTTACCTCCTTAGATTTGATCAAAGGAAAAGAAACACTTTAGATGATTCTCCTTGAAAGATATCAAGGAAAGAAGCATCATAAGATAATAGATTTCTCCATTAAGGAGAAGAACGAACTCGAATAAGATTTAGTTCGTTAGATGTTATCTATTACCCATATATAGGATATATACTTCTAAAAATAATATGATTGTCAATTAGAAGATCTTCCAAATTTTTCATGACTCCATAAGATGTAGTTGGAAAGAAAGACAAATCTCAAGCATGTTAAGATTTGGGGTTGTGAGCTAATAAGCAATATTTGTTTGATAACAATCTTGTGGGATATCCTTAAATTAACTTTTGGATATCGCTTCTATAAACCAACTAACAAATGTTGTTTTGTTGGGTAGTTCATTGTAATCCTACAATGTGATTTGCCTAAAAGCAAATGAACAAGAGATAGAACTCAAAGAATGGGTTCTTTGAGAGACAAGAAAGTAATCAACAAATATAAACAACCTAGTTCCTATACCAAAAGCTCCAAGGTAGTCGAGAAGGATTTATAAACCGTCTCAGTTGAATGGTTTGAACTTTATGATTATGTCATAGAGTTGCACCTCTTAATTCGAAAGAAATAAGAATGAAAATCCTTATGACTACATTGAGTGTATATATATGATATATATACTCAAGGAAATGGTAAAGTACCATTTGACCAGAAATAATGAAACCTTCATAAGCTAATTGGTAGCTTAAGGTAACTACAATCAAAGAGAATGGTTGACTTTGAAGAAACCATTTTTGACGTAGTCTTGGTTTCAATTAATTCAAAGATAGCTAGCTACAACTAAATGGTGATTCAATGTTTGGACATAATATGGGTTTCCGAAACCATTATTAAGATAGTCTTGATAATATATGTCTAAAACTATAAATCACAAGACATGTAAGTTGTAGAGATCCATCCATCATGAATCTAAGCAAGCTAGTGGGAGTTATGAGCATCTTATGAGAAAAGGATCAAATCGTTTGATTTCTCGTAAAGATGTAAATGAATCTTTTGTTTACTAGGTTTACAAAAGATTAGTGGGAGTTAATCATGTTCCTAAGATTTAAATATATATGATATATTAATTTTGGAAATGAAAAGAATACTTCTTCATTAAAGTTACAACTTTAAAACATTATATGAAGATAGAATGTATAAGGGAGTTAATCATGTTCCTAAAATTTAAATATATATGATATATTAATTTTGGAAATGAAAAGAATACTTCTTCTTTAAAGTTATGACTTTAAAACATTATATGAAGATAGAATGTATATGGGAGATATAGTCTATATACATGGGATGGAAATCTATAATGATATATTTCTTGATATAATTGGATTATATCAATCCCTAATAATAGACAATAGATGCTAGGAAGTTTCTCATATGATGATAAACTTCAATTAGAAGGACAACTCTAGTGAGACTCAGAAGTTGCTCTTCTCAAAGAGAACGTACTCTTTGACTCCCAAAGAAATAATGCATAAATAGAATCCTTTATGCATATGCATAAAGGGGATTTATGTATTTCATATTGTATGAAAAACATTGATATGAGTTGTACCTAGAACGGTACAAGACGATATCAGTGCAAGCCCAGGATCAGAACCATGGCAACTGTCAAGTGAGTCCATAAGTATTTAAGAAATACTAAAGGATAGATTCCTCAAAGAATGAGGAAGAATTAGAGTAACGTAAAGGAAGCGTAAATGTATTAGATTATGAATCTAATCCATCATTGGATGTTTCTTCATTATGAATGAAGAGATAATCAGATATCTCTTTATTATGACTAAAGAGATATTTGGATGGAAACATTAAAAGTAATGACTTTAGTGTGTTCCATTATGAATGCAAAATATATTGCCATATAGAAGCTTACAACAATGTTGTTTGGATGGGAAAGTTCATTTATGAACTCTCTATTCGGTTCCAACCAGAAAGTGTATCTAGTGTACTGACACTATGACACTAATGGGGCGATAGCTCAAGCCAGGGAATCAAGGTCTCATCAAGGTCCGAACTCAAATGAGAGACTGAACCACATGATTGAGAATCATGTATAATGGTGACGTCGTTATTCTCAAGGTTGCTTCTATGAATAACATATAGATATCCATTGTCTAGGCCTACTATTCAGCCATTTATGAAATGACTACATAAAAGGTATCATCACTGATGATCAAGCTGATTGGCTCTAGTGCAAGTGGGAGATTGTTAGAAATGTGCCCTAAAGCCAATCATATGAAGATACTTTACGGACATTTCACATGTTAAACTAATCTAAGTTTAATATCAAGGGCAAAGATTATTGTTTGAGCCGTCTCATATAAATGTTATATGCTTAAACGATAAAGTCCAAGGAATATATGATTGGGAGAATATGATCTAAAGAAGTTAGATTCATGAGACCATTCTTTCGTATACACATCCTAAATGTTCCTGATCATAGGATTGCCAATTGGGCATTGACAGTCCGTTAAGATCAGTACGTACTGTGTCTTCTCTCAGGGAGAGTGACTACTCTCGAGTCATTGGTGTGTGTGGAGATTGAAGACCTCGAGGTTCTCTCTAAAGAGGCCAACACCTTGGAGGGTACATCTAGCAATCCTACTACTCCAAGGTCACTCATTTCTTCTACAATCGAACCTTGGTGTCGAGAATTAGAGGTTCTCAATTTTGGGAACTTGGAGAACCTATTCTTCCATCCAAATCCATGGATCTAAGAAGCAAGGAATGAAGGCCCTTATCTCTTTGGGTGATTAGCCTTTGCTTATGCAAAGAGGAATCTACAAAGGTATTAATTTCAACTCACTTATGTTTTGAGTTGATTATTGGTTCACCAATCTACTAGGCTTTGAATTTCATGGGTAAATGTTTTGTTTTTGAGTGCATGTAAGCATGATTCCGCCTTTAATTGTTAATTGCATGTTATATGATGTTGCTCAAATGAACATGTTTTACAAAATAATTCCTTCAGATTCCTCTTTGCATAAGCAAAGGCTAATCACCCAAAGAGAGGGCCTTCATTCCTTGCATCTAAAATCTATGGATTTGGATGGAAGAATAGGTTCTCCAAGTTCCCAAAATTGAGAACCTCTAAGTCTCCACACCAAGGTTCGATTGTAGAAGAAATGAGTGACCTTGGAGTAGTAGGATTGCTAGATGTACCCTCCAAGGTGTTGGCCTCTTTAGAGAGAAAATGGAGAGACAATTCTCACCTATTTTCCCCAAAAATAAACCCATTTTTCACTTAATTCACTTAATGAATATTTAGTTATAAAGTCATTTATATAGTCACTTCTTTAAGTGACCTAAATAACCAAACAACCCTAATTCATCTAATATGGCCGGCCACCTTATGGGATTTGGGCTTTTGGGCTTTAATGAATCTTCATTCATTAAATTGTCATACAACTTAAGTTAATGGGCTTGACGTTCGAAGCCCATTGGGCCTTAAGGTCCAAAACTATCCCGAAGTCTTTAACGAACTTATTCGTTTGATTAATTAACATATTAATTAATCCTTGCCATAAATAAATGATTAAACCATTTAATCATTCTTACTCATTTCCGTTTAATCTCCAATCTCCACCTTTCACGGTGTGCGATCCATTAGGTTCCTTTTAGCGAGGTAGTGGGCGATTAAAACCATTTTACATCGATTGTGAATTGAAACTATTTTCAATTCTCCCTTTAGTGATTATACACGTTTAGGGCTTCCACAAACCATGAGTGACACCTAGCAGCATATCATGGTTACCCAAGCTAATCAGAAGAGGTTAGAGAACCTATTCAGTTCGAGATTACAAATGCAATACGGTCCTTCTCTAATCTAATACTCTTGACCACATTGTTTGGTTTGATAGTTTATTTTCTCATGTCTACTATCCAATGTGTGTCTTGTGCTTATATGATTACCTTGAATGTGATTCGGAACGCATTCCCTAATCTCATTCATACTCTGGCCAGAGATTCAAATCATATCAGAGAGTATTCTCCCTCAAACGGTTTGAAGGTTAGAGATCCCTTGTTGCGCATTCATTTGTCTCCATAGCTAAGCGGCTTGACCCCAACGATGTCGTGGACACCCTCCTGGTGGGATGACTTTGACATAATCAAAGATCAAGGTCTTAACCACAAGACAACTATGATGCCTCAGGTCAAAGGACTACTTTGCATTATCCCAACCATGAGTTCTCATGTGACATGGAATATGAGAACTCTTCGTTGATCGCGTTCAGTGAACTCATTCTCTATTGAGCACCTACCGTACTTGTCTTGATGTCACACACACCAATGACTAGAGACTAATCACTCTCCCTGAGAGAAGACATAGTACGTACCGATCTTGACGGACTGTCAATGCCCAATTGGCAATCCTATGATCAGGAACGTTTAGGATGTGTCTACGAAAGAATGGTCTCAAGAATCTAACTTCATTAGATTACATTCTCCCAATCACATATTCCTTGGACTTTATCGTTTAAGCATATAACATTTATATGAGACGGCTCAAACAATAATCTATGCCCTTTATATGTTAAACTAGCTTAGTTTAACATGTGAAATGTCCGTAAAGTATCATCACATGATTGGCTTTAGGGCACATTTCCAACAGAATCTACAAAGGTACAATTTCAACTCACTTTGTTTTGAGTTGAGTTTTGGTTCACCAATCTACAAGGCTTTGAATTTCTTGGTTAATGTTTTGTTTTTAACTGCATGCAAGCATGGTTCCGCCTTTAATTGTTAATTGCATGCTTATAGATGTTGCTTAAATGAACATGTTTTCACAAAATAATCCTTCAGTTCTTCCCACAACTGCGCACTCTTTCACTGTTTAATCTAAATTAGTTCTAGTTTGGTTTTAATTTAGTCACTACTTTCTTTTCACTTACCTTCTGATTACGTCACCTTTTGGTGATGGCCAGCACGCTTTGACCTTCGCGATCGGGGTGTGTCTGTGAAATTCTGTTTTAAGTCTCACTGAACACCCTATCACCACTAATGTTGAGAAGCCCCTTTGTCGTGAATCCTAGGGTTTCGGTCAATCCCTGGCTCGTCTCGTCGTTTGAGACCACATTTGTGGCGGCACCACCATTTTCCCCGACAAACCACACACCCAACGCAGCTAGGGTGTCCACAAACCAGGCCCAAGCCTTTTTTTAGGCCTAACTGTGCTTAGCCCAGGCCATAACCCACATAGGCTTTAGTTTTTTAGTTTTGGGCCCGTTGTCCTCTCAGCCCACGTCTTTGCTACTGAACTGCAGCTTGACTGCCTCATGGACTACCTTTTGAGGCATGCCCCAAGCCCAAGCCCTATTGGAGCTTCCCATTTTGTCAAGGCTTGCAACCTAGTTTATTGGGGTTGCCACTCATTCAACCCAAGCCCAATTTGGGCTTGATTTCTTGTGTGGCCAGCCAACATTAAAAATAAATGGGACTATACAAAATTTATTTTGTTTCCAAGATCGACCCCGAATTTATTGAATTAATTTAAGTGACCAGTAGTTTATTAATTCGACAAAAATATAAAATTATTGGCCTAAAGTCCACTTTTTGAATTAATGATTCAATATTTTATTCTTTTTCTTTGAACCGTTGACATCCTTTCGTAGTCCTAAAGCTACTCACCATTGTTATATGTGCTTTCAATTGCTTTATATATTGTCTTGTATATATTGCATTTGTTTGTAGGCATGATGAACCTGAATTTCTTAATCCTGAACCTGAAGTTTCAGAAAAGTGCCATAGAAACCTAAAGTTTCTTAACACACGCCACTCTTGTCTAGACCCGAAGTTCTCCATGATTAATCTGTTTAAACCAAATCATGTCTTAGAATCTGAATGTTCTAACTTGGATGCTTATGGAGGTATAATTTATCAAAGCACCAATCACAATCTTGTTCCCTCCATTTAGCAAATTGTCAAACCGTAACACGTTCGATTATCTGATTTGGTAGTTTCGAACAGAAACTACTTTACATTGATACAAGATACGATGCTCCACTTAACTACGAAAGCTGTGAAATCATTGAAGCCAATTATGGCATGGTAGAGCTGAATAAGCCTCTGCCATAGTCTTCATATGAAGACTTATACCTAAAGCATTCCAAATGGAAGTACCTCACTAACAAGAATTTTATGGCTCTTTGACTCGCTTCTACGGACCATTACAGTCATGAAAAATTTGATCTCTTGCCCAAAGGGTTTAGGTGTTCTTGAATATGTAGTCAAGAAAACATTTACGTCCCTGAATATGTACAATTATGAAGTTTATATCTGATTGAATTTTCACTAGAGAAGATTTTCTCGCCTTTCCATTGTCTCTAACTTGCTCTAGAAATAGAAGTGTAGAGAGCGAAAGTTTACCAAATTCTCGAATCTGATTGCTACCACACTTGTGAGAAAAAGGTACTCCAATGATTTGACTGGGAGATACCAAATGGTATAGACTTAGCTTTGGCTCGAAAAAAATGGTTTTCTTTGCGCATTTTGCATTTAGCATGAAAAAAGAAATCTAAATGTGTTTGAAAAAATGTTTGAACAAACTTTTCCGAATAATTTTTTTTTCCAAGATAAATTAAAATGTGAACTTAACCTAGAATATTGAGTGGTAATTACGAGCACCTAAGCGGATTTTCAATCTTGATTTATAGGAGAGGTTCATATTTCTTAATTAAGACTTGTGAAATAAAGAAGAATAATTAATATATCAATATTTATATATTATTTTTTGCATAGTGTTATGGGTTAACTTATAAAGAGTTGCAAAAGTATTTTTTAATGCTTAAGTAGATAAGCATTTCTCATGTCACTAAACTGAGTAAAAGGCTCAACCAAAGGGTGTAATGTTGGCTATAATTAGTCTCTAATACTCCTAGGAATTGGATGCACATTTTGACCCTTAAGAGAACCGATTTCTTGATGAAAATTCTCATCAAGAATTAGCTCGAAAGCTAAGGAAGCGCCTTAGGTGAGATGCTCAAAGTAGTCCAATTCAAGAAGTCAAGAGAGAGAAGGATAAAATGCTCCAGCATCGTTGGTGTTATTAATGTTGAAGAGAGACATCTCACTTGCATTGGTTGAGTTAGTATTGTCATGATCTTGAATATTAACTCTCTACTTAATGAAGTATACACAGTGTAAATTTGGCTCGTACTTCTTTTTTTTAGTATTTGAAGCAATTTTGACATATGTGGTGAGAATTCAAATGAAGATAAGATAACTTGGTTATCTAATTCTATTCCTTAAAGTAATAAGCGATTGATCCTCGTGGGAAATGTAAGGAGATTGCGGATAAGTTCGCATTCCTTAATTTGGACTTAGAATATTTCTTCACCATTTCATGATTGAGTAATATTTTGTTTGTAATATTTGTCCTTTTCGTTGTACCAACATTTGAGAAGTTAAAATACTTTATAATTTTAAGGCAAGTGTTAGGTTATGGATTTATTTGTTCCAAATTATTCCTCAACTTACATTAATTGTACTTTTTTTCTTTAAATATGGAATGCTAAAAGTTAGTTATCAAAACGGTTAGAGATTAGTCATTACTCGACCCACTCAGTAAGTGATCAACAAATACCTTGAAATTTTAGTAAGTTTTGAAGAAGCCTCAAGAGAGTGCTATTCAAATCTAGCTCAAATTAGTGAGCTAATTCACTACAATTGCAATTTTATTTTAGTTGAGAGTATTAAGAAGGTGCTCCCGATGTTTTTTTTTTCGAAAAACTTATTATTCTTCCTACTACTCAAGGGAAATTATTCTTTAAGTGTACATTATCATAAAGCCTTGGTTTAACAATAGCTTTATATGTACATCAAAATAATAGAGCATTATACTATTATTGGAAAACCAAGAAACTGCAAGTAGGATTTCAATCACTTGGAAAGGAATTTTCAGAAATTTTAGGTAATGTCGTACCATTTAGGGTGGTATAGGCATAATTTAACTCTTACAACCTAGCGGGAGATGTTTCTTGAAAGTTTGCTGCCTACAATTAGTCCTTAAAACCCTAAAGCAATTGAATGAGCGACGAAATGACTTCGAACTTTCAATTAGCTTACACCACTTATGGTGAGACAGTTGTATAGGATATAGAATTAAGGGTTGACTAATTTCTTGTGACACTTAAATTCCAATAGAATTGACTATAAACTTGTTCTTCACATTAGATAGATCTTCCAATCTTTAAGCGAAGGTGGGGTGAAAATGAAATATCCTTACCTAATGTTGCTAAAAGATTGTAAGTTAGTGGGAGTACAACTAATGGAAATGTACCACTAGATTTTGGAGATTCTCCAAGCAAAAGATTGCTAGGCCTAGTTGGAGTACTACTAATGGAAGTTTACCACTAGTTTGAAAGCAGTCTCTAAGCTAGAATACTAGCTTAAAAGCAGTCTCTAAGCTAGAATACTAGCTCAAGTACAAAAGGTTGTAAGTTTAGTGGGAGTGTAACTAAAGAAAGTGTACCACTAAACTACAAGTAATCTTCCACCTCAGGGAAGTACAACCAAAGAGAATGTACTAAATTGTAGTGGGAGTACAACTAATAGAATCATATCACTACAATTATGTTAGAAGAACAAAGTTTTCCTTCTTCATCACATTTTTAGCTTGAGGAAAAGGGAATTCACAAAGTAATATAAATTGTGAATATAATATGGTCAATAAATTGAGTGACTGTAAACACAGAAATTCCTGAAATTTCGATGTCTACAATGACTTGTAACAAAAGCCATAAAGTATGAGAATTGAAACTTATTAAAATTGAGTGGCCTTAGAAGGTTCATAATTCCACTTAGTACTCGAACCATTAAAGTGGTTGGCATTTGTGGATCGTTGAACTTAAGATCTTGGCATTTCGCGAAAATGCTATTAAGCCTTGAAGACATTCTCCCTAGATGGTGAGGAATGTTCCTTGTTAAATGTCTTAAAGACTCATTAGGATAAACGTTTTTCAAAGAACGGTATGATTTTACGAGTGTCACCAAGTTAGAATCAGTTCTTCACAGGAACGATTCGCCTCAGGTGCTGAGGTAGCAAGCGGGATGAGACATATGTGTCTAAAACGCATTGGAGTGCGAGACTAGGCATGTGTATGATTTCATGTATAAAACATACATTAGATATATTTGTATGTCGCCTCATAAGTGTCTAAGATGAGACCTAACAAAGGTCGAACATGGAGATTTTTCCATTTGAAATCCATAGTAAATAGCTTATCAACCCCAATGTGAGCAACTAGGTAGGCTCCAAGAGGGCGACTAGGCTAGGTGCTCAAGTTAGGCATTTGTGTAATGTTAAACTAACATCCTTATGGTGTATGGCCAATAGACATGTCACAAACTCATTAAATTGAGAATACACCATAACATACATTTCATATTGTATGTGCTAGTTACGGCGATAGTGGGAGTGACAAATTGATCCCTGCTTCAAGTCATTGTGTGAGCCACTGGATCTATGTGATCTTACCCATATACCATTTTGACTAAAGCCTATATTAGAAAGATGAGGTTTAATGATCGCTACTTTAGCACATTTCTAAGATGGTCAAGTTACCTACTATCCCTAGAGGCGTGTCTACGCAAGTAGTTAAACTGAGTTAGACAGACATGAGAGCTTATGGAAGATAGTTTGAAGACTACACTATGTCATGTAATTCATTAGCTGGCCAACATCTGTTTAATATTTATTGTCAAACGTAAGACATGGATACTGTTGGAGATATGCCCTGAAAGTCAATCTTTGGAAGAAACCTTTCAAGACAATGTCTATATGTATGGAAAACTCTAATACATCAAAAGGCAAAGTCACTCATTAGGACTATCTCAATAAACAATATACGTCCTAAAAGGTGAATCCATAGACAATGGATCGATGGAAGAAGTAATCTAATGATGTTAGATTGCAGAGGCCTTCTTCACATAACCATGATGTCCAAAAAGGTTCCTGGTCATAGGATTGTGGGAGGGACACTGACAATACATAGACCAGTACATACTATGTCCCCTTCCAATGGGAAGGATGGAAAGTCTCATGCCATTCGTGTAGTGACACTAAGACAAGTATGTAGGTGCTCATTATGTGAATGAGTTCACTGAACACAATCAAACGAAAGTACTTGCATGGAGGTCTACTAACATGTCAAGTAAGTAACTCTACTGGTTGGAATAATGTAAGTAATCCTTTGACCTGAGACATCATAGTTGTCTTGAGGATACATTGCTGATCATTTGATAATGAGATGTGACCACATCTCATCTTGGATGTGTTCTATGCATTGTTGGGGTCAGTGATTTATTCTCAGAGGCATGTGAATGATCAACAAGGGATCTCTAATCCTCGTTATGAGAGGATGAATACTTTAAGATATGATTCAGGAATCTTCGGCCGAAGTATCGAGTATAATGATGGAAAGCGTTCCTATACGACTCAATAGAATCATATAACTTGATATAATCACATTAGGGGTTTGACATTAAATATCCATACCCTAGTAATGTGATTGTGAGTATTGTATTAGAGAAGGGTCAAATTACATTGTAATTTCAACTGAATAGGTTCTCCGAACAAATTCTACATTAGCTTGGGTAGCCATGATATATGGTTAGATGTCACTCATGGCTTGTGAGTTTTTATAGATGATTAAATAAGTAGTCATCAAAGAAGAAGGAGAATTGAAAGTAAGTTTTAATTCACTAAGTGATTGGATTAATACAAATAAAATAGATTGGTGCCAATCACCTCACTGCCTTGCTAATTAGAACCTAAAATGATTGTACACCGAAACACTCTTGTGGTGAGACAACTAAAGGATGATGGAATAAATTAATTGGATTAATTAAGTGTTATGATTAATTAGAAAGTCTAAA
Organism: Malus sylvestris; assembly: GCF_916048215.2. NCBI lineage: Eukaryota > Viridiplantae > Streptophyta > Magnoliopsida > Rosales > Rosaceae > Malus > Malus sylvestris. The sequence goes on along the minus strand of NC_062265.1, from coordinate 11,629,221 downwards.
GTAATCATAGAAGCGATGACAGATCGTTTTGGACTTAAAGAAAAGTTCGGGTTCATATGGACCCATTAAGCCCAAACTCATTGGGCTTTTATTTAAGCATATGATGACTTGAATTGATAAAAGCCTAAAGCCCAAACAATACAAAGGGGCCAGCCAAAGAGAGAGAGAGAGAGAGTCAAGTTGTTCACTCACTTCTTTGACATTTATAAAGAAAGTTTAATGAAAAAAGTTTCAATAGGGTTTTGTGTGTTCTTTTTCACAAAAGAGAAAAACAAGTCTCTCCCTCTCAACACACTTGTAGCAAGCCACCAAGAGGAGGGAAAGCTAATCATCTCTCCTCCTTTTGGTTATTCCATTATCCATCTCACTACACTAGTGGGTGTGGATCTTTAGAGGTCTTCTACTTTGGAGACTAAAGGAGAAAGGAGCTCTAAATCTTTCAAGGTGGAGGAAGCTAGGAGGGAGGCTAGACTCAAGGAGTTCCAAGAACAAAGAGCTTGGAGGTGGTCCATCCTTGGTCTCAAGTCTAGATCAAGAGGTATAAAACTATACCTTCACTTTGTTCTTCAATATTTTCTTAGATACATCATATATGAACCTATGCTTCTTGAAGGGGATTTGCATGACTATAGCTTTGATATTATGTGATAACATGCTTCCGTTGTAAATGTATATATATATTTGAATTGTATATGCATGCTAGTCACTAGAAATCCCACATAAATCTCATTATTTCCCTACAGATACATGATACTTGTGGAACATGACATTGCTTTTTATATCATAACGAGGGATAAAGAATGTCAAGTTTGGTGTATGATGAATTGTTTGGGGTATAAAGTGATGAGCTTCCTAGTGATGCACTCTTGTTAAGTTTTGTTATAGCATAATGATAGTGCTTCTGGATAGGTACGTTTGTTCTTGAAAGGTCGGCGTCCCATGTCCTATATGATGAGCTAAACTATAACGAATGGGAATTAAATGAGCTAATTGAGATGATACCAACACCATATGTGGGTGAATGGGAAATGTAAGATCTATATAATAATTGTATTATGTAAACGACAATATTAATCCTCCAACATAAGGTGTGTTATTGGTATGTGCTCTTTGTCCCACATCGATCGTTTCCGTTTTACTTCCCCTCCTAGCCACTACATAAAGAAAGACTTTGGGGAAACGCGAAAACACACTACGAGAAACTATTCTCTTGGCTCTAGAGAGGAGAAAAAGCTTTCCACTCTCAATAATCTTTTCTCTCTTAGTTTAGCCTCTAGGGTATCACCTTGGCCTTAGGATTAGGAGGCTACTAAGAACTACGGCGGCTTGATCCTTGTGCTTTGGCACAAGATACGTAGATAATCTAGCCGAGCTAGAAGCTACCGCATTCTCCCTTGGGTGACACTCGCCTTCGTGGTTTGTGCAACAGTTCGTAGGAACGAGACGACGGTCTAGAATTCATTAATTCCGCTAGGTATGATCCTAATCGAATTCCTTGTATTATTGTATACATTCCCAACATATGTAAAATTGAGTAAGCCAATTAAATAGAATCGAAAGAATTCTTTCTTAGAAATTAAATAGAAATAACCTAATACTAAATTGAGAAGTTAGAACTAAAGGAAGGAAGATATTTTGACTCCCAGTATCACGTTTGGAACCAAAACATATTGAAAAAGGGAAGGTAACTAATCTAGATATTCACGTATCTGCTAGGAGTAGGCACTTGGAACCAAAAATCGAAACCGAAACACGAACCAAATCGAACCACACCGAATAGTTTGGTTTTGCGGTTTTGAAACGGTTTCGGTTTGAAACCAAACTTCTGTGAAGTAAGATGGGTTGGTTCGGTTTTGGTTTTCTGAACCACACCAAAACCGAACCACACTGCAAAATTTTAAAAAATATTTAATTAAATATCCATATTAAGTATTGTGTTCGGATTGGTTGGTTGCTAGAGTCTATACATTTAATATGGACTCAACCACGTTCAAAATTCATCTTTATGTGTCTTAATTAGTAAGCAAATGATTTATAATGTGGAAGCAAATGAACTGGTACTGGACCAGTTCATTTGCTCTGGTACTGGTAGTTGTTTGATATGTAGTTGTCAAATTGCTCTGGTACTGGTAGTAACAAATAATTTATTTGTCCATGTCTCTTCCAAAATATCTCCTAATCTTTCTTTTATAATTAATTTAATTTCCAACTAGTTTTGGCTTTAGCAAACTGTACGTAAGCTGCATGTAAGCTTAATATTTAGCAGAGTGTGACTTGTGATATAGAGGGGAAAGGTTTTCTTTTAGGAGTTAGTATAAATACAAATATATTTTCTTCATTTTGTTTGCAAATGATTTGAGATCAAACCGAAACCGTTTGAAACTAAACCGAACCAAAAATCATATTTGGTTTCATTTCGGTTTTAGCTTTAAAACCGCACCGAACCAAACTGCAAAACTTGCAGTTTTGGTTTCGAATTCACTCAAAACCACGTCGAACCTAGGGATGACAACGGTTCGGTTTTGGGATAGAAATGGTATATCCATCATTATCACCATGAAAATTAACAATGTACATAACTGCAAATTAACCATTGGGATTATCCATAACCATACCCACTGAGTAATGGATTCCTCTTCGGTTAACGGTTATATCCATTTTCTTCAATACAAAAAATATAATCGCTCAATTAACGCATTATAATATGGGAATTGTTATTGGCACTGCAAAAATCTCATTCTAACCTCCAAACTTTCTATATTTGGAAAGAAAAAAACACTTATGAGGAGTGTAGAATGAGATTTTTGGAGTGCCAATAACACTTCCCTATAATATAATCGATACTAATTTCATCATTATAATATAATAGATACATTGGTGATGTTGGCTCATGCTTGATCTCTCCCATAAGCACTATTGAATTCCTATTGCTTTTGATTAAAAACTTTTGAACTTTCTCACAAAACACAATTTTTGTAGGAAATTGTTATTAGTACTCTCAAAATCTCATTCTATACTCGTCACAAGTGTATTTTTCTTCTAATTATAGAAAGTTTAGACTGCATAATGATATTTTTGGATTGATAATAGTAGTTCCCTTTTTATAATTCTCAAGGTAATGAGTTCGGAAATAAACATATAAATTAGACAATACTATATTTATTATACATAAATTATATTATGTATTTTTGGGGTGGTTTCGGGGACGGAAACGGATTGGGGATTCCGATAACCATATCTGAAACCATAACCAAATAATATTTTAGGTTTTTCCCCATACCCGAAATATAATTGAATTTTCATCCCCAAATCCATTTCATTTGGCTATTATCCACGATTATCGGGTTTAACTGTTTAAATTTCCATCCTTAACCGAACTAAATCGTGCCCATCCTTCTGCTAATGTTGATTTTGAGGCTCTCTGATAGGTATTTTTACCACCTGCAAAAGTAAAGATAAAAACGCTTTAAATACTTGCAAGAGTACAAGGTAATTGTAGTATAGTCGGCTCTAGCAAGGTTGTGACATCCCACATCGGCCAGGGGAGTGGATCCTGTAAGCCTTATATGTATATTCCCATCTCTACCTAGCACAAGGATTTTTTTTGGGAGTTCACTGGCTTCGAGTTTCATCGGAACTTCGAAGTTAAGCGAGTTCGCGTGAGAGCAATCCCATGATGGGCTACCACTCACTGGGAAGTTCCCGTGTGAATTCCCAGAAACAAATCATGATGGCGTGGTTGGGGACCCAAAGCGGACAATATCGTGCTACGGTGGAATCGAGCCTGGGATGTGGTGGGGGCCCGGGTCGGGATGTGACAATTATTGTGACATCTCGTCCCAAATTTTACATTTTTGTTAATTTTTATAATGTTTATAATTTTTATCATTTAGTTATATTTTTTTAGAGGAAAAAGAGGAGAAGAAGTGGGGGGAACGGGAGAAGGAATAAAAGAAAAGGCTACTGCCCAATCAGAAAAATGAGAGAGAGATAGGGTAAACAAATGGGGAGAGGAGAGAGGAGGAGGTGACCAACCAGAGAAGGGGCAAATGAGGGAAAGGAGGGAGAAGAAAATGAAAGGGGAAACCGGGTTTCCCCCATGACCCGCTCAACTCGATAAGCACATGGCCAAATTTGGCCATTTTTCCGGCGATTCAAACCTTCCAACTACCTGCAACCTACTCCATAACCTTCCCTCTTCCTTTTCCATCCAAAATTAGAAGGAATTTAGTGGTAATTCTAGGAAAAATCGCAACGGTGGGTGCGACGGTTCTTGGCCGAGATTCACCAAATTCTTAAATGATTTCATCAAATTACCACCACCAAAATACTCCCCTGAAGCTTAGGAACAAAACCCAAACAAGTTTGAGGGCGTCGGAGTTGCTAGGAAGCCGAATTGAGGACACCCAAAACTAGGGTTTCCGACGGGTTTTAACAAAATTGGGGCTTGGCCATAGGTATAAAGTTTACTCTACTCATTGAGATCTTCATTCTTGTAAATTTTGATAATTTTTAGAAATAGTTTGATTTTCCGGTGAGTCGGGGCGGCCAGGGGACCGTCGATGTTATTCTTAGGCTAAATTAGATGTCTTGAGTTCAGTTTTGGTGATTGTATATTGTAGGTTGATCGTTTGGACCTAAATTCATTAAGATACGTTACTTGGTAAAGATGTGAATCGACAATCCGACCGTTGGATGGTCACCAAATTTTAATACATTATAGAACATAATATTTAAGGAACATAGAAACTTACGGATTAGGAATCTGACGCACGGATCTTCCCGAATTGGAATTGTAAGTTCATAAAATAAAATGTTGATCGCCACTTGGTTTCTGGCAATTGGAGGAGATCCGACCGTTGGATCGTAATGAAATTTTAGGATGCTGTTCTAGAAGCATAACGTGGATCTTTGGAATTAACGGATTGGAAATCCGTATTGTGGATCTTCCGGATCAAATCTTAGGGGTGTGTTTTATGTAAATTATGTATTTTTATCAGTTAGAACTTTGAGATGTGATTTGATAATTGGTCATAGGCGATAAAGGTTCGCGATGTCTCGATATGTGTGCTAGGGAGTTGTAGTGCGGACCTCAGGTGAGTGGGTCTTTTCTATTCCATTGTGTATTATATATATATATATATATATATATATATATATGATTGACAATTCCATAAATGTTTATGAATTGATTATTGCTTATGATTACTGTGAATGCTTTGAAATATTATTGTGAACTACAAATGACTTGATCCCTGTTTAGGGTACGTAGGCAGTCTAACGAGACTTTAGATGCAGCCATACAAGAAGTAAAACTAGATAATTGAGGTAATAGTCTTGTTAGGGAATTGAGTAATGTGAGGGACATTGGTGGAAAGTGTGAGAGTTAACCTTACTACTTGGTGATTAATTGTTGGTCATAAATCAATGTGTGAAGAATCAAGAATTTAAAGTAAGGAAACGTAAGCAATGATAGTTAATTAAACTAGTGTCTAGTGGGCCTATCACCGATAATTATTTCCGAAAATAAATAATTCGAGAGTAGGGCGTTACAGCTTATGCATTTTATGCCATATTACATATATATATATATATATATATATATGGATGTATATAATTGATAATGCTATGACATGTTTGAGTATCAGATTGCATCATGGTTTATTTACATGTATATTGCCTGCACATAATTAATGTGAACGCTTGAAGTGTAAAAGTGAACGCAGGACATCCAGGTAAGTTCAGGTAAGTTTATGGTATTAGTTGAAATGATGGAGTTATGGCATGACTACATGCATGTTTTAAGCAACTCCGACACTATCGTACAGGTTGCCCATGAGTCGTATATGTTATATTGAAATATATTGAGAGCTTATAAACCTACACCCCGGTGTTAGTGCTCCCGCCCGTGGCCAGGGCACCGTCCTTCACGTGATGTTCACCTCCCGCACCTTACGCTCACCTTGGATCCAAGGTAGGTGCATAGGCTTGTCGTACAGACAACTATAGGTGGTTCCAACTCGTAGGTGACCCGCGATTATTCGCACAGTCTTCACGTGATCGTAGCACTTGAGCATATTTATTTACACCCAGTCATATCATACAGACCACTTTAGGTGGTTCTGACTCTTGTGGCAGGTATACTTATTGAGCTGTAGATAAGTCGTACAGGTCACCAGAGATGACTTTGACTTATGAGCTAGCATATATAATGAATATGTGATGAACTAGCATATGTGATGAATATGTGATGAGCTAGCATATGTGATGAATATGTGATGAGCAGCATATATGATGAATATGTGATGAGCTAGCATATGGGATGAAAAATGTGATGAAATAGTATATGTGATGAGATATGGGTAAGTCGTACATGTCACTATAGGTGACTCCAACTTGCGGGCTAGTACGAGTTATTAATCATGTGATTATTTGATATTACTGATGAGATACTGTGTTATGGTATGTTTATGATTTTTCTGGAAATTATACAGGTGTTGTGGCGAGGGGTTATAATGTTTTATATGGTTTCTATTAAAATTTTATTTACGGGGCCACTCACCCTTGTCTTGTCTTCACCCTCCAGGTTTTATTAGCTGAGCCTTCTTATCATCGAAAATTTGTGGCGATTCTTAGTATTGGAGATTATTTCGAGGGTACGATTCTTAATTCACTCTTTTGTACTTGCTTATGCTCCAACGTCACGTGTGAAGTGGGTTCATTCCCGCTCCTCAGTGCACTATGATATTTAGGCACTCTTAGGATTAAATTTATTCATATTTTTCCACATCATCACACTTTATGGCTACGTCACCTTCCAGGTGTCGGCCAGAACAGCTCGATTTGGAGTCCTAGTGGACATTCCGGGTCGGGTCAAGGTTGTTCTCCTCAAGGATTGAATGAATAATTTGTATCAAATCAAATCTTAATTAATTACTTAAAACAAAGTTTTGGAAAAAGGTAATTTTCTGATTTCAAATAGTAAAAACGAATTTAATAGAAAATAATTAAATAAAATGACAAAATAAAATAAACTAAAAGAAAACAATTTTTGAAAATTAAATTGTAAAAACCTAGGGTTCCGCCGTCACATAAACAATCCTATGTAGTTCTTCCAATTACTTATGAATTACGCATGCATATTTTGAAGGTTAGGTTTTCCTAAAATATGCCTACTTGGACCCCCAATATAGAGCGTATATCAAACATGCAACTTGTCTGTGGTATTCAAATCAAATCTAAACATGCATGACTCTTTAAACTTTGTGAAACATTTTGAAAAACCATACAACCCTTAAGACGTGGTATTCATCCTAAGTGAACTTGCACATATTAACCACAAGAAGCCTTTGTCAGTTTCAGGGACTGACCTCTGACCAAAATTGCATCAAATTACTTTTCTAAAGATCCTAATGGTAGCTAAGCATTAAGACAATTAGATAGTATAAACCTGTGATTAATAATTCAAACTTACATGCATAATATCATAAGCAAATTGAAAAGAAACTACATATTCTTACTAAGGCTTGTGGCCTCGCCCTAGCAAACGGAATTTAGTTACTAGCAATTGTTGTGTTCCTTTCAAGTGCAAATATAAGGATAGTATAATGGCACAAGTAAGGGTGTCGAACCACGAGGACTAATTAGACCTCTACAATACACTAGCTTTAAGTGAACACTAAAGAAAATGCAAATGAAAACTGAATTTAGATTTTGTTTTGAAAGCTAAAGTAACTTAAAATGCAAGACAAGATAAATATGAATGATACATTGATTCAGAAACGATGGGAATGGAACTAGGAATCTCAATTTCACCATTACAAGCCAATTCAATGAAAATTAAGTCAAAACGTATTCAACTCTCCAATCTGCAACTAGGGTTCATTTTACTTATTTATGATCATCCATTTGATGTGTGGTTGTGATCAAGCACTCCTAATCTACAACCTAGTTGTGATGTTCAACTTAGATTACCAAATAAGAATCCATTAAGAACAAGAAAACTTCAAAGAACCAAAGAAATCACATGGCAGGATGTATGCATAGCAGTTTCTTCATTCATTCACATGTCCACCAAGATTTAGTATGATGTATACTATAACCTTGATCAAATAATTCATAAGCAGCCCTAATGGTGATCAAACATTAAGATTAACAAACAAATTATACTACAAAATTAGTGAATGAAACAAGAACATAGATTGGTAGTTTGAATACTTTAACTTAATAACATAGAGTGGTTTTGCAAGGCTACATCGAAATCCCCAGCTATGAACTTAATTACACAACATGATTACAGAATATATAAATATCAAGAACAACATGAGTGAAATTAAAGTTCATAGAAGAAACCACCTTGAAGCAATTTTGATGTTGAACTTTTCCAAGAACAGCGCGGGTGCGTGGTTTCTTCAGTGGCAGCGGATGGTGAATGGAGAAAGGATTTTGTTTCTGGAAAAAAGGCTAAAGAAAGAGAAGAGAGAGAGAGCTCTAGGTGACCCCAAGGGGAAGCTTATGTAAAAGTGGTTGAAAGTCTTTGTTTTATAAGGTTAAAGAGGCTGTTATAGAATGCCAAGACATCCCAGTAATGGAGCATTTATTTAAGACATTTTTTGTTGTTATTGGTCTCTTAAAAGGGCCATATTCATCACCATATTCAATTGGACACTTTGAATCTCTCTACACCAGAATCCTTATTCAATTCTCCTATTTCAGCACCATTTTGCCTTATTTACCTTAAAATGGATCTAAAATACAATTAACTGCACATTAACACAAAAGAGAGTAAAACACGACCAGTTTAACTCAAAAAAATCACAAAGAGACTAGGAATGGATGGTATAAATGTATGAAATATATGAATTATCAGCAATCATACAATGAAATATTATTAAAAACAAGGATAGAAAACACCTTGAAAATAAACTTGAATCCAAAAGCTCTCTAAAGTGTGCATGCGTTTTCTCCCCTCCTTTCCCGTAATGGCTAAATATCTTATTTATACTAATACAAAATAAAACCCTAAAAAGTCTTAGAGTAAAACTAGGAAACATAATTAAATAATAAAACAGAAAATAAAAAGGTTTCCTATTTGAACTAAAATTCGGACTTGTAAGAAAATCAGAATTTTGACTGGCCAAATCAATTCCGATTTGGTCCCCAAATGTCTTTTTTGAAAGCTGAAGTCGTCCCCTATAAATCCTCAGAAGGAATCTTCCTCAAAATATGCTCTCTTGACCTCCAAAATACCCAAAACGTCCAGAAACGTCAATCTGAGAAAGCTGCGCGCTGGGCCTTTAGTTCATCACCACGGTCAAACGGCTAAGTAGAAAAATCTAAAAATTTGATACAATCATCTTGAAAGGAGCACGAACATCCTCCAATTAGAATCACTCCAAAATTCATCCGTTTGATCACTTTTTGCTCTAGAAGAAGTCGAATGTCCTACATTAGAAATATAATTCAAGGTATCAAAATTCACACATAATAACCGATACATTATTACTAAGATTAGGGTAAAATATATAGTATAACATCGACTCATCACTCTCTCCAATTGAAATGGGTAAATATAGCATTGCCTAGAATTATCCATGTAAAAAATTATTTTTAAATGAACAGTGTTAGACCATACTTATATATCATCTTCAACCGAAATGACTAAACACAGTCCATCAATAACTTATTAGTTTTAAGATTATATTTTAAATCTATTGGTTAATTTAATTAAACTACTTTTAGATGTTTTCAAATCTAACCGTTGAATTTGAATAAATTATTGCAACTGAGGAGTTGTGCCTAAAAAATAGGCTAAAACGAGGCTACATTTAGCCAGCTTGATGCCCCTTTGACTAAATAATGACCTAATGATCTTCGTAAACTTATAGCTTAGCCATCGACTAGAGATAGATTTTTGAACAAATCAGGCCACTTTTTGAATTTTAGATATTTAATCCTCTCCATTGGAAATGGCCTGGAGTGACAAAGTTTAACCCTGGCTTGGCTAACTAGAGCCATAGTCCAATCCATACTAACAAAATGAAAATAAAATGAGACTCAAGGCTCTGTTGCATTTTCGAACTTGGGGGTCTAGTCTTTTGCCTCCTCTTTGAACTCCCTTGGACGGCCGGAATCTTCCATCTCCATTCTACAAGACTGTAATTTTTTTTCTTCTTTCTTCACGCTCTTCTCTTTCGTTTTCCTTTACTCTTTTTATTTATTTATTTTTTTTTTTTTAATTTTAATTCAATTTCTATGATTGTTTATGAATTCTAATTTAGGGATTTAGGAGTTGGGCTTTGCTGATTTAGGGGCTTCAGGTCAGTAAGCTCAGCTCTCTATTTAACTGATTGTGCTTGTCCATTACTAGTTAGTGCCTAATTTGTTGGTTGACAGTCAATCATCAACTCAACATTCATCTCCATGTGTACTCGGTTCATGATTATGATTATTTCTTACTTTTGTCTTTGAGTTTGTATGCATTTTGAGAGCCATATAGCTCATTGCGTTCTTTAGTCGAGTTGAGAAAAGATGTTTGCAGAAGGCCACCCGTGCTAAGTGGTAGGCTTTCGTGTACCCTAATTGAAGTCGGCCGAATGAGACGTTACAGATAATTACACTTTCTCAACAATTTGACTGATGCTATCCAGATTGACAGTGATTGGGACAAGAGGGTTTGGTTTGAAGTCTGTTGGAGTTGAAAGTAAAAGCTAAAAGACATCTAATTTTGCATGCCCTTGGATGTATGCATGCAACATTTTTCCTAGTGGTTGCAGACATTTTTGACAAAAGTGGTTTTTAATAAGGACATTAGAATCTCGGTGGACCTCACCTCAAATTTTGGTCGAAGGAATGGAATTTTAAATTAGCTTTTTGCCGAATAAATTTTTATTCGGCGGTGGTTTATCAGTGGTTCTCAGCCACATGTTTTTCTCGGTCACTAGGAGATTTATTATCTTCTCGAACTAATGATCATTGAGTGCAACAGAGGACTCCACGTCTCGGCCAGCAAATAGTCTTCTTTCAACTACGCCATTCAATCTGAATCTCAAACTCCGCCACAAACAAACAGAGTTATCAGTCTCAGATTCTTCTTCATCTCTCGGTCAAAATTCTTTTTTGGTTCAGTTTATATATTTGATCGGTGCCGCTGTACTTATGATCAGCTGGAGAAACTTAATTTCCTTAATTATTCGGCTTACGAGCCGAAGCTCAAGGAAACATTTTGGCACATAGAATCAAGGCAGGAATTTGAGTTGCGAGTTTCAAAGCCATCTAGCCGAAGCTTAAGAAAGTTTTGATGTGCGTTGGGGTTCGTTCCCTTCAGGGAACACTCATGATGTGAAACTAAAACCTATCATGCTTGGATGATCAGACTTGGTGCATGCAGTATGGGATCAGACTTGGTGCATGCGACTGAGCTATCAGGAATCAGGCTGAGCCACCAACCGAGCTACCAAGAATCAGTCTTTGCCGAGCCTTGCATATAGAATGATGGCAGCATAGGAAGATCACGACATTGGCAGAGCAGAGGTGATTTTATGGCCGAGAAACAGAATTGGTTTCGACAATATGACAGAATGTTGCTAGCTACAAACAGTTAATTTCCTTAAACATTCGATTTACAAGTCGAAGCGTAAGGAAACTGTGGGCCAATATTTGGACCCAATTTAACACCATCGGCCCGAGCAATCGAGGTTGTTGAATGAGCAAGATTCCAGGCCGTCGGATGACTTTGAACATTAAAAGGCCATGATCTTGCACGCACTCAGCCCGTATATTTAAAGTCGTTGAATGAAGGAAACTATATCAGTGTTTGGGCCTAAAATATTAGTTTGGGCCGAGTATAGAATTATTCTCGGCCCAGAAGGCCTTACAACAGGGTTCAGTTCTTAGGGATCGGTTAATTCTGGACCGGTTAGGTCGTGGGCTTCCAAATCCGGGTCGGTTATGCCATGCCGCAAGACGAGTCGAATCCTGGTGCAATGAGGAGTCTCGGCAAGATCAATAACCCGGAAGTGAATCCGGCTCAATAAAGGAATAGGTTCACAATTATGGTGAAAGTAGGACTAGTCGGGTTGGTGTTTGATCAGGAGAAGGAGTCCTAATCCGGGTAGGGTTTTAACTCAACCTTGAAGGTATCCGGTGCTATAAATAGAGGAGGCTGTGCATCATTCAAGCCCTTCAATTCAACACATAACTGCCATGTGCAAACTCTCTCAACAACTTTGAGATTTTTATTTTCTCTTTTCGCTGACACATCTTCCGTTAGCATCAACAGCATTGTGAAAGTAACCGGTGACATCTTAAGTTGGCATAGATAGCTCTGTCGCCGTAGAATCAGTCGGTCTCGCAACATCTTCCGTTGGCATCAACAGCACTGCGGCGAGGACGGTTGGTTACCTATCCAAGTCTCGGTCGAGAAGGATTTTCAAATCCTTATTAACTGAGGTCATCTCATTAGCCTTCTCGGCGAAGTGAGGTGTTACAGTTTACTAAACTCAGCACGCCGAGTGATTTTATGATTGGATACTCTCAAGTGGGATTTAGAGTTCGGCATTCAGACGGCCAAACCACGTTTACTATCAAGACTTATATTCACTTTGAGTATTTGTGCCCTTACACTTTGGTGTCGATTCGGCGTGAGTTTACTCTGACGAATAACATCACTGTGACAGAATCCGACGACGGCGATTCGTGAACTTCGTAAGAATAGTAGCCTTGTCTTCAGGTTTGAGAACCCAAGAAGCCGAGACGTATTCCTTCCTCGGTCGCAATCGTAAGACGCATAATTCAGTTGCGCGCCCAACGTAACATCAACAAATTTACTCCTCGGCCGAGCTTGGCTGATGAGTTGGCACGCCCCGCATTCACCGAATGACGTAGTTAGCTTATAGATTACTCGGCCTGCACGCCACGTAGGTTTGGTAGTTTTAAGGGTCAACATTTTGGCACGCCCAGTGGGATCCAGTGCTAAACTACGAAGTTCATGCCAATTGAAACACGATCGGTAAAAAAGAAAACAGCTATGGGAAAATCAACAGCCGATTTACCAATTCAGAATATAGGACACAGTGTGCCATAGGCGCAGAATCCCATCAGCGCCATAACACCTGAGTCCACGAACGCGACTCGCCGAGAAAGGGAAGTTAATCTCGGTGGTCAGTTTTGCAGTCTTGAAATCCCCGACAAGAACACCTACGTTCTCAATAAAGGGATAACAGAGGATTTTGACGAGGATGGTGGTGAAGGATCTGATCCACCAACAAGGTCGTTTCTTCGAAAACGGTTTGACGAGCAATCTCGAACGGTTGAACAGACGTTTAGTCGAGGAATCGATAAACTTCATGACGTGATACGCAATACCAGTGAGGCACAAACCAGATTACTCGAAATACTGGTTAGTAAGGTCAGAGACGGTAGGACTTTCGATCTTGCCCAGCATTTACCACCGAGAAATAATCTATTACCAAGTGCACCGGCCGAGTCAATCCATGCTCGACTCAAACCAATTAACTTGGAGAGAAGAGGAGGATCGAATAGTAGGTCAGACGAATCTGACCAGAGAGTGGAAGCAACACCCGTCGATATGACCGAGGTCCAACGGATGATCGATTCGGCCATGAAGAAAGGGCCGAAGTTCCTTATGTTTATACATCCATATCCAGCTTATGTGGAACAGTTCGAATACCCTAGAGGTTTCAAAATCCTGGATTTTAGCCTTTTTGCCGGAGAATCATCCTTATCCTCGTTAGAACATGTAGCTCGTTTCATCGCGCAATGCAGAGACATCAATAGTGACTTTCACAAGCTGCGCCTTTTCAATTTTTCGCTGACCGGTTCAACGTTTGCTTGGTATATCAACCTTCCACCGAATTCCGTCCAGAGCTAGGAGGAGTTGGTCGAGAAATTTCATGAGCAGTTTTATCAGCCGAGGATGGAAATGTCAATATCCTCGCTAGCAAGGATGGCTCAGGCATCCGACGAGTCACCAATGGATTATCTTACTAGATTTAAATCAGCCAGGAATTGGTGTCGAGTACCTCTCCCCGAAGTCCAATTCGTCATACTTGCTCTAAACGGTCTTGACGTCTAATACAAAAAGAAATTCTTGGGCGCAAACTTTCGGGATATGTATGAACTAGCCCAACATGTCGAGCAGTATGATTATTTGCTCCGCGAGGAAAAGATTTTGAAAGCCCCATCTCGAGGGATGATTTACAAGAATCCCACTGTCAATTATGCATCGACCGAAAATGAATGCGTTAGCATGGATGCGGCTGAGATAGTGATAGATAAGCCATACGTTTGCAAGGCGCTGACTCAAGTTGACTCTAAGGAAGTCAAAACCCGCTCGGCCACTGAAGAAACATTGAAAACGTCAAAAGTCTATACTTTTGATATTACAAAGGCCGATGCAATTTTTGATCAATTGTTATCAGCGAGGATCATCAAACTTCGGCCTGGGCATAACATTCCCAAGGCCGAAGAGCTTAAAGGAAAGATATATTGCAAATACCATAATTCAAGCAAACACACGACAAATAATTACGTCGTGTTTCGAGATAACATCAAAGCTGGATTGATAATGGCAAACTTAGATTTTCGGAGAAGAAGATGAGTGTTGATATTGACCCATTTCCCACGGCAACAGTAAATATGGTAGATGCACACCTACCTAAGGACAAAGGAAAAGGGAAGGCCGAAGCCGTTACAACGCAACACTTTCTGAATCAGAATCCTCGGCCACGTTTCACTGCCGATTTCCGTTCAAACAAACCACCTACAGTTCTAACGGGACCTGCTATTGTTAAGCCTATGACAGAATACAACACTGACGAAAAAGGTGGGTCGGCGCCGTTATGCAGAAAGTGTAAAGCAAATGTCAATACCGAGCCAAAGGAAAAGTTATCTCCGACTATAGTGGAACAACCTACGGCCTCAACACAGCAAAATGTGCTTAACGTAGGCCAACACCAAGAAGTTTTTGATAGGCTCGGCCTTAAAGTGCAAGTAGAAAAAACACCTACGGTCAAACGGCGCCTCGATTTTGATGCCCCGTTTTATGACGAAGATTATTACGTCCGTAATTCTAGCAGTTCGGAATCATCGAAGAGCCAAAAAACTTTCAAACCTCCCGAACCTCGGGACCAACGTTGGTATACATATCACTCTTCGAAAGGTGTATACACCGCATTGTCCAAATCTCAGAAACATCGGCACCAAAGAATAGACTGCATGGCGCGCCGACAGGCAGCCCAATAAGCTTTGGTCCCTAAATGGCGGCCGAAGGAAACAGTTGCCAACGATGATGAACGACCATCTCCAACTATTATGACAGAGCTAGTTCAAGGAAAATGACTAGTCAATCGAGATGTTGAAACCATATTTGAGGAGGCTGATAAACGGATCAAACTTCTTCTTCGGCTCGGAGAAATGAAGGCACGTTTCGAGCATTTCAAGCAAGAAGCTGAAAGCAAACTGTCCCCGCCAACCACACAAGAACCTTTGATCAAAATTCGACAGAATTTACATCCGCCATTTCTCGGGGAGGCCTTGGAATATATGCGAGAATTTCATAAAAAACATTCGGTCAACGATCTATATGGTTTGCCGAAAGCGTGTCAAGATACAATCGATCTCATCCTCACTTGCCCGGATGCCTAGGATTGAAAGATAGGTTCCAGCACATACGAGAAGCTCGTGTTCTTGGCTTTGAAGTCGACCCATATACTGATATCGATACAGCCGACCTTCCTTTTTCCATGGAGGACCTTCAATATTTACGATACCACTTCGAAGTTTTTTCGGTCGTTTCTCTTTTCGGCCTCACGGCCGATGAAATAACACGAGTTGCACGGTTGGATGCCTATCTCGACACCAAGGATGCCCGTATAATGTACCAAGAGCAAGCTCGTATCCTGGCATCAATCCCAGACACAATTCTGATTTCAGACGCACCTGCGGCACCTACACAGAACAACCAGGCTTTCGAAGAGACACTGCGGGAATAAACCATTGAAGAAGGAGCAGAAGAGTCTCTTAGTACTACTCCGCCGTAAGTAGACGCCGCAATCGGTGACTAGGAACGAGAAGAGGTGGAAGAGGACGACGGTAACCCAATAGGCTCGTCGGTCCTGGATGACATGGAAATAAGCATGGTTTATGTTTTACCCGCTGATTTTCAGTCAAGCACATCTCAACCGAATTTCCTCGATGGTGACGTAATCGCTGAGGAAGCCGATCACATTGATTTTGTAACTGCTGCTGACGAGAAGTCGACAACAAAAGCTGACAACCTCAAAGCAGCTTTAGCCGAATTGTTTCCTCGCTCATCATCGGCCAAACTTCATCATTTGAAGCCATTGTATGTAACGGCCCATATCGAAGGGTATCCAGTTTCCAAAGTCTTTGTAGACTGTGGAGCCATTGTTAATATCATTCATGTAACCGTCATGAAGGCGTTACGTCGCCCCAATGACGAACTTATACCCTCCGGGATCACAATGAGCAGCTTCGTTAGAGATAAATCCCAAACAAAAGGGGTGCTTCCCTTAGCGGTAACTATCGCCGGCCATAATCACATGACCGCCTTTTTTATCGTCGACTCCAAGACCGAGTATAATGCACTGCTCGGTCGAGACTGGATCCATCAAACCAGCTGTATTCCTTCATCATTGTATCAAGTCCTCGTTTTTTGGGACAACAAATCGGTCATTGTTCACCCCGTCGATAATCAACCCTTCGAGGCTAACATGATCCAAGCATGGTATTATGATGACCACGTCGGCTATATCACCCTACAGGGTTTCAATGATGAAGGATGGCCGACTCGAATTTCTGTTCAAAAAGCTATCAAGGTTGGAGCCGAAACTGTCCACCAGGATTCGACGAGACTCGGTTTAGCTAACTTCATCCCCGACCCCGATGTTTGACACCGATCAGGAAAAACGTCGGGTCGCGGTTTCATCTACTATGGAACGACTGCTGGCTCATTGGTATACTATATCTAAACAACCAAATTCGGGCGTTAACCTCGTCGAGTTCCTCGCCGAATGAGATAATGGTCCTGTCTTATCTCTTGACAAAATTCAAGCCGCCCCGGCCGAGCTCGAAGACAATCGGCCCCAATTCAAAGATCCCTTGGAGGAAATTAATGTTGGGACGACCGATGACCCACGACCTTTATTTGTTAGTGCTTTACTTCCTCAACCTATGAAAGCCGAACTTCGTGCCCTGCTTGAGGAATTCAAAGATTGTTTTGCTTGGAGCTACTATGAAATTCCTGGCTTAGATCGCACTCTCGTCGAGCATGAATTGCTATTAAACCTGGGTGTCAACCTTTCCGTCAACCACCTCGACGCTTCTCGACCGAAGTGCAACTCGGTATCAAGGATGAGCTAGTTCAGCTTTTGAAAGCAGGGTTCATTAGGACAACTTGATACGTTGAATGGTTGGCCAATATCGTTCCTGTTTTAAAGAAAAGTGGTGCATTGCACATTTGTATCGACTTCAGAAATCTGAACCTGGCAACTCCCAAAGATGAGTATACAATGCCGATTTCGGATTTGTTAATCGATGCCGCGGCGAATCATGCGATCCTATCCTTTATGGATGGACATGCCGGGTACAACCAAATTTTCATTGCTGAAGCCGATGTGCACAAGATTGCTTTTCCCTGCCCGAGGGCACTCGGCACTTATGAATGGGTTGTCATGCCATTCGGCCTTAAGAACGCCGGCGCCACTTACCAACGGGCAATGAACACCATATTTCATGATTTAATTGGAACCATCGTCGAAGTCTACATCGACGATGTTGTAATTAAATCTAAACGCCGACAGACACATCTGGATGATCTCCGACAGGCTTTCATCCGTATGCGTCAACACAACCTCAAAATGAATCCTGCCAAATGTGCCTTCGGTGCGTCGGCTGGTAATTTTCTCGGCTTCCTCGTGCATCACTGTGGGATTGAGGTAGATGAAAATAAAGCACGCGCAATCATCAGTGCTCCACCCCCGACGACGAAGAAACAACTACAGTCCTTACTCGGTAAGATAAATTTTCTCCGCCGATTTATAGCTAACTCGGCGGGTAAAATGAAAGCGTTCTCTACGCTTTTGAAACTTAAGGACTCATATAAATTTGAGTGGACAGATGAGCATCAGGCGGCGTTTACACAAATCAAAGTCTCCCTCACGACACCGCATGTCCTTGTTCCACCCCGGCGCGGTAAGCCTCTCAAACTATATATCTCGACGGCTGAAGAGTCCATCGGCTGCCTCCTCGCCCAAGATAACGATGCCGGGCGGGAGCAGGCTATTTTTTACCTCAGTCGAAATCTTAATCGACCGGAAATCAATTATTCTGCCGTTGAGAAGCTCTGTCTCACCGTGTTCTTCGCCACCTCCAAGCTTCAGCATTACATGCTTCCGTCGGTCACACAAGTCATTGCCCAGACTGACGTCATCCGGTACATGCTCACCCGACCAATCGTAAAAGGCTGAATTGGGAAATAGACAATGGCTTTTCCGAGTGTAGCTTGCAATACGTGCCCCAGAAAGCTGTCAAAGGCCAGGCATTGGCGGACTTCCTCGCTCAACACCCTTCCCCCTACTGTTTTGGGGACACCGACGTCGAAATCAGCATGGTTGAAACGCGCGATAACTACTGGACGATGTACTTTGACAGTTCAAGTACTTCATTCTCGGCCGGCGTTGGCATTGTCATTCAATCTCCTAACCATGATCGTTGGTAATTTTTTGCTCAAGCTGGATTTTGACTGCACCAATAATCAAGCCAAATACGAAGCCCTTATCATCGGCCTTGGCATCCTTCATGACTTGCGGGCCACCCGTGCCCTCATCCTCGACGACTCTGAACTTGTGATTAACCAACTTAATGGGTCTTTCCGCTGCATGAGTTGTACCCTGGCACCCTACCACATGGTTGCCAGCTATTTGGCCGACTCATTCGACGGTATTACATTCGAGCATATTTCCCGGATCCATAATACCGACGCGGACGAGTTGGCTCAAATCACCTTCGGTGCATAACTCTTGGGGGGCAAGCTAGGCCGAGAAATACTGGTGTTATGACAGCTATACCCGGCCTTGGTTAACCAGCAAGTCCTTCAACGCGACAACGTGAAACACACCAGAGTCATGTCCTTACCTTCGTTGCTAGACCGACAAGACCCTATAGAGGTTTGTGCCATCGAGGCAATGCCAGATGATTGAAGAAAGCCCATTATGCAGTACCTTGACAATCCCAATGGCAAACATAATCGCAAGATACGAGTTCACGCCACAAACTATATCACGTACCAAAACGAGTTATACCGAAAGGGTGAGGATAGTCTATTACTGCTATGCCTTGGCCCCCAAGAGAGTGCTCAAGCAATCACAGAAGTCCATGAAGGGGTGTGCGGAGCTCATCAGTCCGGACGTAAAATGCGGTGGTTGCTTCGACGACACGATTATTTTTTGCCAAGAATATTGAAGGATTGTATCGAGTTCGTACGAGAGTGCATACAGTGTCAGATTCATGGTCCTATACAGCGGGTCCCGGCCGAGTCATTACATTCGGTCACTAAACCATGGCCGTTTAGAGGATGGGCCATGGACGTAATCGGTAAAATCACACCATCTTCCGGGGCTGCCAAGCACGTATGGATACTGGTAGCAACTGATTACTTCACTAAGTGGGTCGAAGCTAAATCGTATGCCGAGCTAACGTCTAAAGAAGTTTACGACTTTATGGAAGAACACTTTGTGACTAGATTCGGTGTACCAGAAACGATTATAACTGATAATGGCACAATCTTTACAGCCGAGAGGTTTAGAGAATATACGGTAAGTTTGAAAATTCGACTTGAACAGTCTACACCGTATTATCCACAAGCAAATGGGCAGGTCGAGGCAAGTAACAAAGTATTGATCGGCATTCTCGAGAAAATAATAAAAGAAAGGCCTGGCATGTGGCAATTAAAGTTAAACGAGGCTTTATGGGCATATCGAACATCGCTCCGATCGACGACTGAGACAACCCCGTATGCACTAACCTATGGACACGACGCAGTGTTACCAGTCGAGCTAAGCATAAATTCGTTACGAATAATTGAACAAAGTAGTTTGTTTAGCGCCGAATATAATCAGTCCATGAGACAGGAGTTAGAAGACTTGGAAGAAGTGCGACTCGATGCTTATAACTTGTTGGTGGCACAAAAACAGATTGCCAAGTGAGCATACAATCAAAAGGTCCGACAGAAAACATTTGGCGAAGGAGAATTAGTTTGGCAAACGGTGTTGCCCGTAGGAATTAAAGACCCTAGGTTCGGCAAATGGTCACCAACTTGGGAAGGGCCTTTCGTCATACATAAGGTTCTCGGAAAAGGCGCGTATCATCTTAGAGACCGGACTGGTTTAGTTCACAAATTGCCAATCAATGGGAAGTTTTTAAAGAAGTACTATCCAGTCACATGGGAGATGCAGGAATAGAAATTCATTTCCTTAAGGTCGATGGAAAAATACACATTGAGTTAATCGATTTGTTTACATTTAGGGTGAAGAAGGAAGAAGAGTGCCGAGAAAAGCCTTCAACTCCAGCCACCGTACCTCGCCCATTATGACCTCGGCCTGTCGATTCTTCTTGTCCATCTTCAACTGCTCGATTCATTTTACGCCTGCCGCATACTCGGTCAGACAATCTTTACCGCCCGACTCGAAGTCTTTCGCAAGCTTAGAAGCAATAGCCGACCTTCATTTTCCCAATTCGGCTATTTGACGATCGAGGTCGGCCAAGGTCTCCCCTTTCGCCTTTAAAGCATCAATCTTCGGACGAAGAGCATCTTGGACGGCCATGGCAGCTTTTAGATCCTGTTCAGCCTGAAGAGCGTTCTCAAGGATGCTAAAAGTCTCCTGAACTCGCTCTAAGGCAGATGACGCCCAAACGATGGCTTCGGCGCTCATATGACCATCTGCGCCGAGGTCGTTTAAGCAGGCACCCAATAAATCAAGGTCTTTGCTTTTAAGGACTTGCGACGCAGAGAGACACAAAATTTCTTACACTTGAACCAGAGCAGTTGAATCGGCAGGGTCAGTTGTAGGGACTGAAGGGCCAGCCGCTCTGGTAGTACTTGACAGGAGGGCCTTGAACTCAACTTCCCATGAAGCCTACACACAAAAATCAATTTAAGCTCAAAGAAATCACGAAAAATGTAGAATGAAGGTTTTGTTTTTTAAACCTACCGAGAGGAAACTTCGGCCATGTCTTCAGGATCGTTGCTCGAACCTAAAGAACTTAATGGTTGAGCCTAATATCTTAGACCGCTTCTCAGTTCACGCGACCGATGGAAGTTATCTATGTTCGACGGCCACTGAGGCGGCCAAGAAATATAGATAACACCCTTCGACGCATAAATTTTTTTATGAAAATAGTGTACAGGCACCTGACATTTAGTATTTTCCTGGTTTAGAGTTCTATGGCAAGGAAATAACCAAGGAAAGGTGGTAGGGGGTACTTACAAAGGTCGTAGTGGCTTCCTGCGGAGGAATATTGAGGTCCTGGTCCTGCGGATGAACAGGTGTTTCCACCGTCGCTTCTGGCTCTCCTACAGGTCGTTTGCCACGGTCGACCATAAAAAGGCCGACTTGGACAGCCGCCTCGAACACAGGAGGAGGCACCTGACATTTAGTATTTTCCCAATTTAAAGTTCTACGACAGAAAAATAACCAAGGAAGGACGGTAGAGGGTACTTACGAAGGCCAAAGTAGCTTCTTGCGGATGAATATCGAGGTTCTGGTCCTGCAGACGAACGGACGTTTCCGCTATCGCCTCTGGCTCTCCAGCAGGTTGTTTGCCACAATCGGCCATAGAAGGGCCAACTTGGACAGCCGTCTCGGATGCAGGAGGAGGTTGCCGACGTGGCTAAAGATGACTCGTCAGAGGAACCTCGTCGCTCACATCGCTCTCTTCCAAAACGAAGGCCGAGGGTTTTGGATTTTCAGGATGAGTTTTCTCGGTCATGGAGATTGTCGCTTCTAGAACAGGTGCAGCCTCGACCGCAATTGGTTTACCAACTTCAGAAACAGGCCGTGCTTGGACTGTTTCTTCAAAAATGCTGGGAGTCGTTACCCCCGTAGTTTGACTAGAGATAACGTGAATCTCTCGTTCTCCTTTCTTCGCCAGTTTTTTGACCCGCTTGGTAGGCCGAGGAGGTTCGATAATCGGCTCGGCTTCTTGACGAGGTCGTTTGCTCAGCATGGCCTGCGCAGCGGTCTTGGCTTTCTTTTAGACGACCAATTTTCTCTCGGCCGCAGCCGCAGCAACCACCTCTACTTTTTTCAACAACCGACTACCTGAGAAGGTAAGAGCAGATCAGCAAAGCAGATCGGTAGTTCAAGATTGAAAGAAAAAGGTAGAAATAAACTGTTACCTTGGGGTTGAAGGGCAGGAGCTTTCTTAGGTCGATCACCGAAGACTTTGTTCAAAACGGTTTCGACCGAAACACCAAAAAACTTTCGGGTGTACTCTTCCTACCAATCTCCGAAGGTGTCAGTGCAAAGAGGTTCCGGAGTGACCGGACGAAGACAAATTTTTGGCACTGCTCTTTGAACTCTCTTTTAGCGTCGTTGCATTCCTTCTCGGATGAACTAGGTTCGCGTCCGCGACTTAGGACGGACCGGGAGGAGAGAAGGGGGACTGGGCAACCTTGGAGGTAGCCAAGCTACCGAGCAAGGAAGTTGGGATGATAAACTTCCCAACCCGCTCGGCGACTCTCACAGCCAAAAGGCAGGTCACGGGCAAGCACGAAAGAACCCCAGGATCGACGAAGGTTGGCATCTTCGTCCGTGCCCCACGCTGATGTAGGGAATCTGATCGATGAAAGGTATTCTCAACGACGGCAGATCAAGAACTCGTCATCAGAAAGGTAGTCAAGAGCAGAAAAATATCTGAACACTTCTTCGGCTTGGTGATGGGGGATTGGCCGAAAAGCCAGCTGAGTGCCGAGCGCTTCCTTGGGCGAGAAATCAGTAATCGTTGGCCGAAGAAGAGCAAAGTAGACCTGCAGCCAGAGTTGGAAGATCCAAAGGGGACCATTCTGCTGCGGATCAACCTTTTCAAGGGTTGTTTCGGCCAAGCAGTGTAGGAGGTGGGCAAGAATGGCAGGGTTGAGGGCTAGAGTGTGACCGCTAGCTAGGGCCTCGGCCACTGGCATATTCTCGACCAGACACTTGTTAGATTTGGTACAACAGATAAATTTGTTGTACCAATAGAAGAGGAAAGCCTCGTGTTCTCCTTCTCGCAGAGCTTTTTCTCCCCAGCCGGCAAAATAAAGATAGAGGGTGTTATAGTTGAAGAAGTTCTTGAGAAGCTTGTGAACCTCTTCTTTCGAGGGTATTTGGCCTTCACCTCTTAGCATCTCAAGGGCCCGTTTGTCGAAGAGCATCCTCAAGTTAAGGTTCGACGGGTACTCAGAGAGGGCAGCGTCGACTGGGATTCCAGTCGGGGAAATCCCCAAAATGGCAGTGAGATAAAGGATGGTGGGGCCAATGGGGCCGAGAGGGAGGACCATGATGTTAGTGGCCGAAAACCAGAAGCATAGGGCCGTAAGGATGAGCTCATTGTCCAGGATAACCTCCATGGACGAGAGGTGAATGGCGTCGTAAATACCAAGGACTTTCCACTGCTCGCCGAAGAACTTTTCCATTCGTACAACCTAGGCTGCCCAGGTTGTAGTGGTCGAGGGCCAAGAACCTTGAGGCCTTGCCACATCCCATTCAAACCCTTATAGCAAGGGCGACAGGCAGTGCTCTTGGAAAAGTCCGGTGATGGTTGATGGTACTGCCACCTTAAAGAGATGACCCAAGATTTGATGAGGGGTACTCATGTCACTCTCAAATCGGATGGTCTTGATTGAACTCCGATCAATGATTTTCTGGCATTGGTCACACTCCTTAGAAAGCTTGGAGATAAAGGAGGCCATGGTGAATGATTTGAAGGGATGACAAGAAAAGAACTTTCTAGGTTAAGGATTGAAGACGAGGACCTAGAAGGAAGAGATGCACTGGAGAGCAATGGCAAGAAAATTCAGAAAATTTGAAAGCGTAAAGTACAAATGAGAGAATGTCGGTATTTATAGGACGGTGGAGGGAAGGGCAATCATTTGAAATTCAAGATGAAGGGTAAAATCGATCGAGAAATTCGCTAATCATTATGAACATTTAGAAAATCCAGTTGAGAAGACCGAGGGTTTCGTGTTTCAGGAAACGCACGATTGCGTGTGGCAGCGAGATTTATGGTGAAAGACGGTTTGGCGTCTGCACGATGCTGAATGGTTCACAGATCGAGGGGGCATGGTGGTGTTCAGCAATAAGGCTATGATGATATGATAGTTCAGAGAGCCGCACGCTTTAAACGTCATTATTAGGGATTAGACATATAAAAGGATGCCATGTAGTGTGGTGGTTAGCAGGATCAAGATCGTGCAATCGTGCTCAATAAATGCGCCTCAGGAATAAGAGCATTTGAATTTTAAGTTTTAGTTTCGCTTCTTCAAGGCCGGAGCTTGACCAGAGGGTTCAGGCCGAGGACCTCAGAAGCAAGGGGGTAATGTTTGGGCCCAAAATATTAGTTTGGGCCGAGTATAGAATTATTCTCGGCCCAGAAAGCCTTACGACAGGGTTCGGTTCTCAGGGATCGGTTAGTTTTGGACCGGTTAGGTCGTGGGCTTCCAAATCTGGGTTGGTTATGCCATGCCGTAAGACGAGTCGAATCCTGGTGCAACGAGGAGTCTCGGCAAGATCAATAACCTGGAAATGAATCCGGCTCAATAAAGGAATAGGTTCATAATTATGGTGAAAGTAGGACTGGTCGGGTTGGTGTTTGATCAGGAGAATAAGTCCTAATCCGGGTAAGGTTTTAACTCAACCTTGAAGGTATCCGGTGCTATAAATAGAGAAGGCTATGCATCATTCAAGCCCTCCAATTCAACACATAATTGCCCTGCGCAAACTCTCTCAACAACTTTGAGATTTTTATTTTCTCTTTTCACTGACACATCTTCCGTTAGCATCAACAGCACTGTGAAAGCAACCGGTGACATCTTAAGTCGGCATAGATAGCTCTATCGCCGTAGAATCAGTCGGTCTCGCAGCATCTTCCATTGGCATCAACAGCACTACGGCGAGGACGGTTGGTTACCTATCCAAGTCTCGGTCAAGAAGGATTTCTGAATCCTTATTGACTGAGGTCATCTCATTAGCCTTCTCGGCGAAGTGAGGTGATATAGTTTACTGAACTCGGCGCATTGCACGCCGAGTGATTTTATGATTGGATACTCTCAAGTGGGATTTGGAGTTTGGCATTCAGACGGCCGAACCACGTTTACTATCAAGACTTATATTCGCTTTGAGTATTTGTGCCCTTACACTTTGGTGTCGATTCGACGTGAGTTTACTCTGACGAATAACATCACTGTGACAGAATCCAACGATGGCGATTCGTGAACTTCAAAAGAATAGTAGCCTTGTCTTCAGGTTTGATAACCCAAGAGGTCGAGACGTGTTCCTTCCTCGGTCGCAATCGCAAGACGCAGAAGTCAGTCGCGCGCCCAATGCAACATCAACAAATTTACTCCTCGGCCGAGCTCGACCGACGAGTTGACACGTTCCGCATTCACCGAAGGACGTAGTTAGCTTATAGATTACTCGGCCTGCGCGCCATGTAGGTTTGGTAGTTTTTAGGGTCAACAATTAGATATTACTATTTTATTAGTGATTTTAATATAATGATTTATCTTACGGTTACATCTTGAGAGTCAAACAAACAAAAGAGGTTGTATTGCAA